>NW_027118788.1:0-631230 GCF_036417845.1 Apteryx mantelli | reverse complement strand
TAAGCGGTGCGTCTCTTCGCTGCCTCGCAGAAGAACTAACCTCTGTGCAGGTTCCCTGTCTCACAGACAAGCAGACTGCTGCGTCTGTTCACTGCCTCGCCAGCTAGCAAAGTGCCTCCTCGGTTCTCTTCCAGGCGAAAAGCCACCCGCGATGCCACTACGCCACCGGGTGCACAAGCAAAGTGCTGCATCTCTTCGCTGCCTCACAGAATGAGCAACCACGGAGGATGTTCGCTGTCTCACAAACAAGCAGGCTGCTGAATCTCTTTGCTGCCTCACCAACAAGCAAACCGCTGCACCTCTTCGCTGCCTGGCGAACAAGCACACCGCTGTATCTGTTCGCTGCCTAGCGAACAAGCACACCGCTGCGCCTCTTCACTGCCTGGCGAACAAGCACACCGTGGCGTCTCTTCGCCACACGGCCAACTAACTACGCGCTGCTTTTCTTCGCTGCCTCGCCAACAAGCACACCGTTCTACGTGTTGGCCGCCTGGCAAACAAGCAAACCACTGCGTCCCTTCACTGCCTTGTGAACAAGCACACCGCTGCATCTGTTTGCTGCCTCACGAACAAGCAAACCGCTGCACCTCTTCGCTGCCTGGCGAACAAGCACACCGCTGCATCTGTTCGCTGCCTAGCGAACAAGCACACCGCTGTGCCTCTTCACTGCATCGCGAACAAGCACACCGTCGCGTCTCTTCGCCACACGGCCAACTAACTACGCGCTGCTTTTCTTCGACGCCTCGCAAACAAGCACACCGCTGCATCTCTTGGATGCCTCGCAAACTAACTCATTCCTTGTCTCTTTGCTGCCTCGCCATGAAGCAAACCGCTGCGTCTCTTCGCTGCCTCGCCAACAAGCACACCGCTCTACGTGTTGGCTGCCTGGCAAACAAGCAAACCGCTGCGTCCCTTCACTGCCTTGTGAACAAGCACACCGCTGCATCTGTTGGCTGCCTCGCCAACAAGCAAACCGCTGCACCTCTTCGCTGCCTGGCGAACAAGCACACCGCTGCGCCTCTTCACTGCCTGGCGAACAAGCACACCATGGCGTCTCTTCGCCACACGGCCAACTAACTACGCGCTGCTTTTCTTCGACGCCTCGCAAACAAGCACACCGCTGCATCTCTTGAATGCCTCGCAGACTAACCAACCGCCTTGTCCCTTTGCTGCCTCGCCATGAAGCAAACCGCGATAGCTCTTCAGTGCCTCGCAAACTAGACGCTGCGTCTGTTCACTTCCTCGCAAAAAAGCAGACCGCTGCGTCTCTTCGCTGCCTCGCAGAAAGCAAACCACGGCAGCTGTTCCCTGCCTGCCAAAGAAGCAAAGCGCCATAGCTGTTGGCCGCCTCGCAAACGAGCAAACCAGTGCATCTCTTCGCTGCCTTGCAAACTAACCAACGCCTGCGTCTCTTCACTGCCTCGCCAACAAGCACACCGCTCTATGTGTTTGCCGCCTGGCAAAAAAGCAAAGCACGGCCACTCTTCGCTGCCCGGCGAACACGCAGACCGCTGCGTCTGTTCGCTCCCTCGCAAACAAGAAGACCGCTGCGTCTGTTCGCTGTGTTGCGAGCAAGCAAGCTGCTGCATGTGTTCGCTGCCTCGCCAACTAACTAAGCGGTGCGTCTCTTCGCTGCCTCGCAGAAGAACTAACCTCTGTGCAGGTTCCCTGTCTCACAGACAAGCAGACTGCTGCGTCTGTTCACTGCCTCGCCAGCTAGCAAAGTGCCTCCTCGGTTCTCTTCCAGGCGAAAAGCCACCCGCGATGCCACTACGCCACCGGGTGCACAAGCAAAGTGCTGCATCTCTTCGCTGCCTCACAGAATGAGCAACCACGGAGGATGTTCGCTGTCTCACAAACAAGCAGGCTGCTGAATCTCTTTGCTGCCTCACCAACAAGCAAACCGCTGCACCTCTTCGCTGCCTGGCGAACAAGCACACCGCTGTATCTGTTCGCTGCCTAGCGAACAAGCACACCGCTGCGCCTCTTCACTGCCTGGCGAACAAGCACACCGTGGCGTCTCTTCGCCACACGGCCAACTAACTACGCGCTGCTTTTCTTCGACGCCTCGCAAACAAGCACACCGCTGCATCTCTTGAATGCCTCGCAGACTAACCAACCGCCTTGTCCCTTTGCTGCCTCGCCATGAAGCAAACCGCGATAGCTCTTCAGTGCCTCGCAAACTAGACCCTGCGTCTCTTCACTTCCTCGCAAAAAAGCAGACCGCTGCGTCTCTTCGCTGCCTCGCAGAAAGCAAACCACGGCAGCTGTTCCCTGCCTGCCGAAGAAGCAAAGCGCCATAGCTGTTGGCCGCCTCGCAAACGAGCAAACCAGTGCATCTCTTCGCTGCCTTGCAAACTAACCAACGCCTGTGTCTCTTCACTGCCTCGCCAACAAGCACACCGCTCTATGTGTTTGCCGCCTGGCAAAAAAGCAAAGCACAGCCACTCTTCGCTGCCCGGCGAACACGCAGACCGCTGCGTCTGTTCGCTCCCTCGCAAACAAGAAGACCGCTGCGTCTGTTCGCTGTGTTGCGAGCAAGCAAGCTGCTGCATGTGTTCGCTGCCTCGCCAACTAACTAAGCGGTGCGTCTCTTCGCTGCCTCGCAGAAGAACTAACCTCTGTGGAGGTTCCCTGTCTCACAGACAAGCAGACTGCTGCGTCTGTTCACTGCCTCGCCAGCTAGCAAAGTGCCTCCTCGGTTCTCTTCCAGGCGAAAAGCCACCCGCGATGCCACTACGCCACCTGGTGCACAAGCAAAGTGCTGCATCTCTTCGCTGCCTCACAGAATGAGCAACCACGGAGGATGTTCGCTGTCTCACAAACAAGCAGGCTGCTGAATCTCTTTGCTGCCTCACCAACAAGCAAACCGCTGCACCTCTTCGCTGCCTGGCGAACAAGCACACCGCTGTATCTGTTCGCTGCCTAGCGAACAAGCACACCACTGCGCCTCTTCACTGCATCGCGAACAAGCACACCGTCGCGTCTCTTCGCCACACGGCCAACTAACTACGCGCTGCTTTTCTTCGCTGCCTCGCCAACAAGCACACCGTTCTACGTGTTGGCCGCCTGGCAAACAAGCAAACCACTGCGTCCCTTCACTGCCTTGTGAACAAGCACACCGCTGCATCTGTTTGCTGCCTCACGAACAAGCAAACCGCTGCACCTCTTCGCTGCCTGGCGAACAAGCACACCGCTGCATCTGTTCGCTGCCTAGCGAACAAGCACACCGCTGTGCCTCTTCACTGCATCGCGAACAAGCACACCGTCGCGTCTCTTCGCCACACGGCCAACTAACTACGCGCTGCTTTTCTTCGACGCCTCGCAAACAAGCACACCGCTGCATCTCTTGGATGCCTCGCAAACTAACTCATTCCTTGTCTCTTTGCTGCCTCGCCATGAAGCAAACCGCTGCGTCTCTTCGCTGCCTCGCCAACAAGCACACCACTCTACGTGTTGGCTGCCTGGCAAACAAGCAAACCGCTGCGTCCCTTCACTGCCTTGTGAACAAGCACACCGCTGCATCTGTTGGCTGCCTCGCCAACAAGCAAACCGCTGCACCTCTTCGCTGCCTGGCGAACAAGCACACCGCTGCGCCTCTTCACTGCCTGGCGAACAAGCACACCATGGCGTCTCTTCGCCACACGGCCAACTAACTACGCGCTGCTTTTCTTCGACGCCTCGCAAACAAGCACACCGCTGCATCTCTTGAATGCCTCGCAGACTAACCAACCGCCTTGTCCCTTTGCTGCCTCGCCATGAAGCAAACCGCGATAGCTCTTCAGTGCCTCGCAAACTAGACGCTGCGTCTCTTCACTTCCTCGCAAAAAAGCAGACCGCTGCGTCTCTTCGCTGCCTCGCAGAAAGCAAACCACGGCAGCTGTTCCCTGCCTGCCGAAGAAGCAAAGCGCCATAGCTGTTGGCCGCCTCGCAAACGAGCAAACCAGTGCATCTCTTCGCTGCCTTGCAAACTAACCAACGCCTGCGTCTCTTCACTGCCTCGCCAACAAGCACACCGCTCTATGTGTTTGCCGCCTGGCAAAAAAGCAAAGCACGGCCACTCTTCGCTGCCCGGCGAACACGCAGACCGCTGCGTCTGTTCGCTCCCTCGCAAACAAGAAGACCGCTGCGTCTGTTCGCTGTGTTGCGAGCAAGCAAGCTGCTGCATGTGTTCGCTGCCTCGCCAACTAACTAAGCGGTGCGTCTCTTCGCTGCCTCGCAGAAGAACTAACCTCTGTGCAGGTTCCCTGTCTCACAGACAAGCAGAATGCTGTGTCTGTTCACTGCCTCGCCAGCTAGCAAAGTGCCTCCTCGGTTCTCTTCCAGGCGAAAAGCCACCCGCGATGCCACTACGCCACCGGGTGCACAAGCAAAGTGCTGCATCTCTTCGCTGCCTCACAGAATGAGCAACCACGGAGGATGTTCGCTGTCTCACAAACAAGCAGGCTGCTGAATCTCTTTGCTGCCTCACCAACAAGCAAACCGCTGCACCTCTTCGCTGCCTGGCGAACAAGCACACCGCTGTATCTGTTCGCTGCCTAGCGAACAAGCACACCGCTGCGCCTCTTCACTGCCTGGCGAACAAGCACACCGTGGCGTCTCTTCGCCACACGGCCAACTAACTACGCGCTGCTTTTCTTCGACGCCTCGCAAACAAGCACACCGCTGCATCTCTTGAATGCCTCGCAGACTAACCAACCGCCTTGTCCCTTTGCTGCCTCGCCATGAAGCAAACCGCGATAGCTCTTCAGTGCCTCGCAAACTAGACGCTGCGTCTGTTCACTTCCTCGCAAAAAAGCAGACCGCTGCGTCTCTTCGCTGCCTCGCAGAAAGCAAACCACGGCAGCTGTTCCCTGCCTGCCAAAGAAGCAAAGCGCCATAGCTGTTGGCCGCCTCGCAAACGAGCAAACCAGTGCATCTCTTCGCTGCCTTGCAAACTAACCAACGCCTGCGTCTCTTCACTGCCTCGCCAACAAGCACACCGCTCTATGTGTTTGCCGCCTGGCAAAAAAGCAAAGCACGGCCACTCTTCGCTGCCCGGCGAACACGCAGACCGCTGCGTCTGTTCGCTCCCTCGCAAACAAGAAGACCGCTGCGTCTGTTCGCTGTGTTGCGAGCAAGCAAGCTGCTGCATGTGTTCGCTGCCTCGCCAACTAACTAAGCGGTGCGTCTCTTCGCTGCCTCGCAGAAGAACTAACCTCTGTGGAGGTTCCCTGTCTCACAGACAAGCAGACTGCTGCGTCTGTTCACTGCCTCGCCAGCTAGCAAAGTGCCTCCTCGGTTCTCTTCCAGGCGAAAAGCCACCCGCGATGCCACTACGCCACCTGGTGCACAAGCAAAGTGCTGCATCTCTTCGCTGCCTCACAGAATGAGCAACCACGGAGGATGTTCGCTGTCTCACAAACAAGCAGGCTGCTGAATCTCTTTGCTGCCTCGCCAACAAGCAAACCGCTGCACCTCTTCGCTGCCTGGCGAACAAGCAAACCGCTGTATCTGTTCGCTGCCTAGCGAACAAGCACACCACTGCGCCTCTTCACTGCATCGCGAACAAGCACACCGTCGCGTCTCTTCGCCACACGGCCAACTAACTACGCGCTGCTTTTCTTCGACGCCTCGCAAACAAGCACACCGCTGCATCTCTTGGATGCCTCGCAAACTAACTCATTCCTTGTCTCTTTGCTGCCTCGCCATGAAGCAAACCGCTGCGTCTCTTCGCTGCCTCGCCAACAAGCACACCGCTCTACGTGTTGGCTGCCTGGCAAACAAGCAAACCGCTGCGTCCCTTCACTGCCTTGTGAACAAGCACACCGCTGCATCTGTTTGCTGCCTCGCCAACAAGCAAACCGCTGCACCTCTTCGCTGCCTGGCGAACAAGCACACCGCTGCGCCTCTTCACTGCCTGGCGAACAAGCACACCGTGGCGTCTCTTCGCCACACGGCCAACTAACTACGCGCTGCTTTTCTTCGACGCCTCGCAAACAAGCACACCGCTGCATCTCTTGAATGCCTCGCAGACTAACCAACCGCCTTGTCCCTTTGCTGCCTCGCCATGAAGCAAACCGCGATAGCTCTTCAGTGCCTCGCAAACTAGACGCTGCGTCTGTTCACTTCCTCGCAAAAAAGCAGACCGCTGCGTCTCTTCGCTGCCTCGCAGAAAGCAAACCACGGCAGCTGTTCCCTGCCTGCCGAAGAAGCAAAGCGCCATAGCTGTTGGCCGCCTCGCAAACGAGCAAACCAGTGCATCTCTTCGCTGCCTTGCAAACTAACCAACGCCTGCGTCTCTTCACTGCCTCGCCAACAAGCACACCGCTCTATGTGTTTGCCGCCTGGCAAAAAAGCAAAGCACGGCCACTCTTCGCTGCCCGGCGAACACGCAGACCGCTGCGTCTGTTCGCTCCCTCGCAAACAAGAAGACCGCTGCGTCTGTTCGCTGTGTTGCGAGCAAGCAAGCTGCTGCATGTGTTCGCTGCCTCACCAACTAACTAAGCGGTGCGTCTCTTCGCTGCCTCGCAGAAGAACTAACCTCTGTGCAGGTTCCCTGTCTCACAGACAAGCAGACTGCTGCGTCTGTTCACTGCGTCGCCAGCTAGCAAAGTGCCTCCTCGGTTCTCTTCCAGGCGAAAAGCCACCCGCGATGCCACTACGCCACCTGGTGCACAAGCAAAGTGCTGCATCTCTTCGCTGCCTCACAGAATGAGCAACCACGGAGGATGTTCGCTGTCTCACAAACAAGCAGGCTGCTGAATCTCTTTGCTGCCTCGCCAACAAGCAAACCGCTGCACCTCTTCGCTGCCTGGCGAACAAGCAAACCGCTGTATCTGTTCGCTGCCTGGCGAACAAGCACACCGCTGCGCCTCTTCACTGCCTGGCGAACAAGCACACCGTGGCGTCTCTTCGCCACACGGCCAACTAACTACGCGCTGCTTTTCTTCGACGCCTCGCAAACAAGCACACCGCTGCATCTGTTCGCTGCCTCACGAACAAACAAACCGCTGTCCTCAAAAAATGCCGCGTCCGTCTGCTGACTCTCCGCCTTGCAAATGGCCACATCCCTCTGCCGCCTCAAAAAGCGCTGTGTCTCTCTGCTGCCTCGAAAAGCGCCGCGTCCCTCTTTCCCCTCGAAATGCCCCGCATTCCTGTGCTTCCTTGAGAAGCGCTGCGTTCCTGTGCCACCTCGAAAAGCGCCACTTCTCTCTTCTGCATCGCCACCTCGAAAACAGCTGCGTCCCTCCGATGCCTCACCACCTCAAAAAGCGCCACGTCCTTCTGCTGCCTCGCCACCTCGAAAAATGACGCGTCCCTCTGCCACCTCGAAAAACGCCGCGTCCCTTCACCATGTTGTAAAGTGCCATTTCCCTCGGCCGCCTTGCCGACTCAAAAAGTGCCGAGTCCCTCTGCTGCATCGTTGCCTCAAAAACTGATGCATCCCTTTGCTGCCTCACCGCCTCGCAAAGCGCCGCGGCCTTTTGCCTTTGCCACTCACAAAGTGCCTCGTCCCTCTGCGGCTTTGCCGCCTCGAAAAGCGCTGCATCCCTCTGCCACCTCGAAAAGCGCCGCGTCCCTCTGCTGCCTCGCTGACTCGAAAAGGGCCGCGTCCCTCCACTGCCTCTCTGCCTCAAAAAGTGCCATGTCCCTCTGCCGCCTCGAAAAGCACCACATCCCTTCACCGCTGGGGAAGCGCCGTGTCCCTTGGCCGTGCCAAAAAGCGCCGTGTCCCTCTGCCGCCTCGGAAATCACCGGTCCCTCTGCCGCCTCGACAACTCGAAAAGCTCCATGTACCTCTTCCGCCTTGAAAATCGCCGGGGCCCTCTGCTGCCTCGCCGTCTCGAAAAGCGCCGCGTCCCTCTGCTGCCTCGGAAATCGCCGGTCCCTCTGCTGCCTCGCTGCCTCGCCGCCTTGAAAAGCGCCACGTCCCTCTGCCACCTTGAAAATCGCTGGGGCCCTCTGCTGCCTCGCCAACTCGAAAAGCGCCGTGTCCCTCTGCTGCCTCGGAAATCGCCGCATCCCTCTGCCTCCTGGCTGACTCGAAAAGCACCACATCCCTTCTCTGCCTCAAAAGCGCTGCGTTCCTCTGCCACCTCGCTGCCTCGTAAAGCACCGCCTCCCTCTGCCACCTCGCAAAGCCCCGCGTACATTTGCCGCCTCGAAAAGCGTCGCATCCCTCCGCCGTCTCTTAAAGAGCCGCATCCCTTTGCCACCTTGAAAAGCGTCGCATCCCTCCGCCGCCTCAGAAATCGCTGCGTCCCTCTGCTGCCTCGCTGCCTCGAAAAGAGCCGAGCACCTCTGCTGTCTCACCACCTCGAAAAGCGCCGCATCCCTCTGCTGCCTCGCCAACTCAAAAAGCGTCACATCCCTCTGCCGCCTCAGAAATCAACGCGTCCCTCTGCCGCCTGGCCGACTCGAAAAGCGCTGGTCCCTCCACGGCTTCGCTGCCTCGAAAAGCACCGCGTCACTCTGCCACCTCGAAAAACGTCGCCTCCCTTGGCCATGTCGTAAAGTGCCATGTCAAAGTGCTGAGTCCCTCCACCGCCTCGTGGCCTCAGAAAGCGACATGTCCCTCCACCTCCTCGTAAAGCGACACGTCGCTCTGCCACCCCGCCAACTCACAAAGCGCCGCGTCCCTCTGCTGCCTCACCGCCTCGAAATGCGCCGCGTCCCTCTGCCATCACAACGCCTTGAAAAGCACCGTGTTCCTCTGCCGCCTCGAAAAGTGCCGCGTTCATGTACCGCCTCAGAAAGCGACGAGTCCCTCTGCCGCCTCGTCGCCTCAAGAAGTGCTGTATCCCTCTGCCGCCTCGCCACCTTGCAAAGCACTGTGGCCTTTTGCCTTTGCCCCTCTCAAAGCGCCTCATCCCTCCGCGGCTTCGCCGCCTCGAAAAGCGCCGCGTTCCTCTGCTGCCTCACCGCCACAAAAAGCACCGCGTCCTTTCATCGTGTCGAAAAGCGCCACGTCCCTCTGCTGCCTTGCCGCCACAAAAAGCACCGCGTCCTTTCATCATGTCGAAAAGCGCCACGTCCCTCTGCTGCCTCGCCGCCACAAAACGCACCGCGTCCTTTCATCGTGTCGAAAAGCGCCACGTCCCTCTGCTGCCTCGAAAGGCACCGTGTCCCTTCGCCACCTGGGAAAACACCGCGTCCCTCCGCATACACGAAGCCTCGAAAAGCGCCGGTCCCTCCGTGGCTTCGCTGCCTCGTAAAGTGCCGCCTCCCTTGCCCCTGGCAAAGCCCCGTGTACCTTCACAACCTCGAAAAGCGCTGTGTCCCTCCCCCGCCTCGAAAAGTGCCGCGTCCCTTCGACGCCTGGGAAAGCGCCGAGTCCCTCTGCCGCCTCGAAAAGCACTGATTTCCTCTGCTGCCTCGCAAAGCGCCGTGTACCTTCGCCACCTCAAAAAGCGTCGCGTCCCTCCCCCACCTTGGAAATCGCCAGGTCCCTCGGCTGCCTCGCTGCCTCGAAAAGCGCCGCATCCCTCTGCCACCTCGAAAGTGCCGTGTTCCTCTGCCACCTCACCGCCTCGAAAAGCACCGCGTCCTTTGCCACCTCGAAAAGCGTCACGTTCCTCCACCATCTCTTAAAGAGCCGCATCCCTCGCAGCTTCGCCAACTCAAAAAGCATCGCGTTCCTCTGCCGCCTCAGAAATCGCCATGTCCCTCTGCCGCATCACCACCTTGAAAAGAGCCGTGTCCCTCTGCCGCATCGCCGCCTTGAAAAGCGCCACAACCCTCTGCCTCCTCGAAAAGTGCTGCATCCCTTCACCGCCTTGGAAATCGCTGGGGCCCTCTGCTGCCTCGCCACCTCGAAAAGCACTGATTTCCTCTGCCGCCTCACAAAGCGCTGCGTACCTTCGCCACCTCGAAAAGCGTCGCGTCCCTCCCCCACCTCGGAAATCGCCGGGTCCCTCGGCTGCCTCACTACCTTGAAAAGCACCACGTCCCTCCCCCACCTCGCAAAGCGCCGCATTCCTGTGCTGCCTCGCAAAGCGCCGCTTTCCTCTGCCACCTTGCCGCCTCAAAAAGCGTCGCGTCCCTCTGCCATCTCTTAAAGAGCCGCGTCCCTCCGCGGCTTCGCCACCTCGAAAAGCGTCGCGTTCCTCTGCCGCCTCGCCGCCACGAAAAGCTCCGCGTCCCTCTGCCGCCTCAGAAATCGCCGCATACCTCTGCCGCCTCGCTGACTCGAAAAGCACTTGTCCCTCCGCGGCTTCGGTGCCTTGAAAAGCGTCGCGTCCCTCCCCCGCCTCAGAAATCGCCGCGTCCCTCTGCCGCGTCACTGCCTTGAAAAGGGCCAAGCACCGCCGCTGTCTCGCTGCCTCGAAAAGCGCTGCGTCCCTTCGCCATGTAGAAAAGCGCCTTGTCCCTCGGCCGCCTTGCCACCTTGAAAAGTGCCGCCTCCCTCTTTCCCCTCGAAATGTGTGGCATTCCTGTGCCGCCTCGGAAATTGTAGCATCCCTCTGCCGCCTCGCTGCCTCGAAAAGGGCCGAGCACCTCCGTTGTCTCGCCGCCTTGAAAAGTGCTGCGTCCCTCCGCCACCTCGAAAAGCGCCGCGTCTCTCTGCCTCATCAAAAAGCACCGCATCCCTCTGCCGCCTTGCCACTTCGAAAATCGCCGTGTCCCTTTGCAGCGTCGAACAGTGCCACGTCCCTCTGCTGCCTCACCACCTCGAAAAGAGCCTTGTCCCTCTGCCACCTCGAAAAGCGCCGCGTCCCTCTGCCGCCTCGCCGCCTCAAAAAGCGCCACGTCCCTCTGCCGCCTCAGAAGGCGCTGCATCCCTCGGCCTCCAAGAAAAGCGCCACGTCCCTTCGCCGCCTCAAAAAGTGCTGCATCCCTCTGCTGCCTCACTGCCTCGAAAAGCGCCATGTCTCTCTGCCGCCTCGGAAGGCGCCGTGTCCCTCAGCCTCCAAGAAAAGCACCACATCCCTTCGCCGCCTCGAAAAGCACCGCATCCCTCTGCCGCCTCGCCACTTCGAAAAGCACCGCTTCCCACTGCCGCCTCGAAAAGCGCCGTGTCCCTTCACAGCGTCGAAAAGCGCCACGTCCCTCTGCTGCCTCAAAAAGCACTGTGTTCCTCTCCGGCCTCGCCTTCTCGAAAAGCGCCGAGTCCCTCTGCCTCTTCAAAAAGTGCCGTGTCCCTCTGCCGCCTAGCAAAGCACTGTGTCCCTTTGCCGCCTAGCAAAGCTCCCCCTCCTTTTGCCGCCAAGCAAAGCACCTTGTTCCTTCGCCGCGTAGCAAAACAATGCGTCCCTTCGCTGCATCACTGTCAAGCAAAATGACGAGTACCTTCGCCACCTAGCACACCGCTGTCTTTTCCCCCTCGCAACCTAGCAAAGCGCTGTGTGCCTTTGCCACCTAGAAAAGCAGCGAGACTCTTCTCCACCTCGACGCCTAAAAAAAGCGCCGTATCCCTTCGCCACCTAGCAAAACGCTGTGTGCCTTCTCAGCCTTGCCGCCTACCTTCGATGCCTCGCCGCCTAGCAAAGCGCCATATCCCTTTGCCTCCTCGATGCCTACAAAGATCTGCATCCTGTTGCCGCCTAGCAAAGCGCCGTGTCCCCTCGCCGCCTAGCAAAGTGCTGCGCCACTCCGCCACCTTGCCGCCTCGCTGCCTCGTCAGCTCGCCACCTCGCCGGCTAGAAAAGCACCATGTCCCTTCACCTCCTAGCAAAGCTCTGCGTCCTGTTGCCACGAAGCAAAGCGCCGTGTTCCTTCGGCGTCTAGCAAAGCACTGCATCCCTTCACCGCCTCGACGCCTAGCAAAGCACTGCGTCCCTTTTCCTCCTTGCCGCCTCTCAAATTGCTTCGTCCCTTCGCCGCCTCGCTGCCTAGCAAAGCACTGCCTCCCTTTGCCACCTCGGTGCCTAGCAAAGTGCCACATCCGCTTGGCGCCTCGCTGCCTTGCCGCCTAGCACACTGCTGCGTCCCTTTTCCCCCTTGCCACCTCTCAAATCGCTTTGTCCCCTCGTGCCTTGCTGCCTAGCAAAGCCCTGCGTCCCTCCCCCCTTGCCACCTGGCAAACGGCTGTGTCCTTTGGTGCATCGGCGCCTTGCCGCATCGCTGCATCGCAGCCTAGCAAAGCGCTGTGTGCCTTCACCGCCTGGCAAAGCACTGCGTGCCTTCGCCACATCGCACACCGCTGCGTACCTTTGCCACCTCGCCGACTAGCACACCGCTGTGACCCTCGCTGCCTAGCAAAGCACCGCGTGCCTTCGCCGCCTCGCCGCCTAAGGAAGTGCTGTGTCCCTTTTCACCCTCGCCGCCAGGCAAACGACTGCGTCCTTTGGCGTGTCGGCGCCTTGCCACATCGCAGCCTAGCAAAGCACCGTGTTCCTTCGGCGCCTAGCAAAGCACTGCGTCCCTTCGCCACCTCGCTGCCTAGCACACCCCTGCGTCCCTTTTCCCCCTCGCCACCTAACAAACCGCTGCGTCTCTTCGCCGCTTCCTGGGTAAGCAAAGCGCTGTGTCCATAAGTATGAAAAATGAAATCGGTGATAGAAGTATCTCAGTATCAATAGACCCATTTGCATTACATTAGAATGCACAGACCAGGCTGGTGCAGTTAGCTGATATGGGTGAACTAGGCAATGGCAGTGGTTTGAGATTATTTTTACAGCCTCTCCTCTCTGAAGGACTTAATCCTCTGCTGCTTTCTGATTTCCCACCTGTACTCTGTGCAACTGTCATAACTGTTTAATTTGTGATACCTGACACCTCAGGAGGCATGGCACTTCAAGTTTCTCATTTCCACTATTTAGCAGAGAAAAACAAAGACCCCCACAGTTTCTATAGTCCAAGTTTACTGCAACATCCTCTCTGAGAGCTGGAAAATCTCCCCTCTCCAGGGCTGGTCATTGCATGCAGCTTCCCTGCCCAGAGTTTATAAGGGCTGTTTTTCACTATCATCAAAAGCAGAATGGAGCACACGATGCACAGAGAAGAGCTGTGTTGGTCATTGGGAATAAGAAGTACAAAATGTTCTGCCTTAGGAGCCAAGATTGTATTAAGGTAGGATATTTTGGCTGATCTTGAAAAATCAAAGCTCCATCCAAATTACCGCCTGGTGCTAGGGTTAAATCTGATCAGGACAGAGGATTAATGGGGGTAGGTCATGGCAGGGTGTACTGTGCATGCCTGAACAGAATAATCACATCATTCTTGCAGGGTGACTGAATCAACCTTAAGCATCAGATCAGCATGAAAGGAAGAGGCTGGGCTACAGTATAAATTCACATGGACCAGGCAGGATTAGGGAGCTAAAGTGTATCTAACAGGCTGAGACACCGGGGTAGCTTGGGTAGAATAGGCCAGGCCAAAGAGAAAGCATAATAGTAGAGGTCAGGCACTGGGCCATTGTAGATGTCCCAGGTGGTGGATGCTGGTCAACACGACTGGAATGTTACATTAGATTCAGCTGGGCAACACAAAGTGGTTTAATATAGCTAGACCATTGCAAGGTGGTGGGATAAAATGTCCTTAATGGCTAATGCTCCCTGCTGCTGACAGTCTTTAAGACTCAAGCCCATGTTTAGACCTGCTTCGTTTATGATACCCTGCCCAAAAGAAAGCTTGGTGTTGCCTGCGACTCATTCCTAGGGCTTAGCAAGTGTTGTGTGTGGATCATGTAAGCCTCCCCTACGCTGTGTAAATTCTCTGTCCTGGGGTGGCCACTCCCCTTCTCCACAGTATCAGGCTGTTGCACATTTTTGACTCTGGAGACAGACCTCTGTCACAGTAGCAGGAAATTCAGCACTGAACTGCCACAGACGGATGGAGCCCCCAGTGCTCTGACCTGGGCATAGTGTCATAACAGGCCAGGCTTTTCCCCTTTGGTGTTCAAAGGAGATTGTTACCTTTCCACAGTAACTTCCTGCCTTGCTGTGGTCTGCCTTAGGCAAGAGGGTAGAGTATTAGGATGTGTTCATTATGCTAGAGGAGCCAGCTGTCAGGCCCCTGAGAGCAACCATAGTCTTTGCAACCTCTTCCCCTATTACCTAGGCAGTTAGCTACCTATGCTTAATGTCTCTCTGCAGAGCCTGGAATGTGCTGCAGGCTGTTCGAAAGTAACCAGTCACTCAGGCTGGCTTCAGGAAGCAGCAAGAATCTGCAGAAGGGAAGGCTAGCCAGGAGCAGAGAGGAACAGCAAGGGCAGGGACCTGACTTACAATGGATATGGTCCCGAAGGGCACAAAGAAAGAGTGCAGAGCAGATCCTGTGACAGTGATCAGGGTAACCAACATTCCAGTGACTGCCAGAGAAATCCACAGTGACAAGACTGTTTATCAAGTCTGAGGTCAAGCCAGGAAGTCAGTTCCACGGGTCAGTGTCATGATCAAGATCAGAATGTATTGTGCACAGGGTGGTGCTGGTTCTTTCTGGATCTTGGTAAGAAGGAATGTCCGCTTGAATCTGTAAGTATGATGCTTGTTTATATGTTTAGATGTTTAATCAGAATATTGAAAAGTAAGAGTGGAATAAAATATTAGCAATAAAATCTTACATCCCTTCTGATGCTGGGAACCCCAAGATGATACAGCAGTGGAAGGACCTCTCAGTCAGGACATGGCATGCTCTGTAGACCCTGCCTGGGGTGAGGTTCATGAGCATTTTGCTCTTTAGAGCTCTTACAGGATTTTCTTAAAGAAAACAATTCTTTTCATCCTTCCTACAGTCAAGTAAAAGGATGCTTGCATGAGAAGATGTTATTTCACTTTTAGATAAAGCTGAGGACACACAGGTGGCACAATTGCTGGTGCCAAGTGGGAGCTGCCTACAGTCTCCTCTGTTAAGATTAGCTGGTTAAGTTTATCCTGCAGCCAAGAGATATGTGTATCACAGCACAGGCCTGTGCCTGCTCAGGTCAACTGTTATGTGGATCACTAACTACTCAGTGTTCATTAGTCTTCTGGTTAGGATCGCTACACCTTCCTGACAGCTACATCACTGTGAGGGAAGAAAGGAGAAAGAAGAGGAGAAGGGAAGGGGAAGGAAGTGGGGGAGGTAGTAAGTGAGGCTGACATTGGTGTTTATGGTTATGTTTTCAGAAGAGGTGGAAGAATTATACAAGAGGAAGTTCTGGAAGTCTTTCATTCCATTTTCAAAGTCTAACCAAATCTGAATACTATAAATACTTCAATATTGCAGGCAGTTTAACCAAAATGTGGGCCCTCATCCCATTATGTCACTCACATATTTGAGCATTTATTTTAAAACATTTAGGGCAAGGGCCATTCATAAAATTCTGAGCTGTTCATGAAAGCCTAGATTCATTTCAGGTTCTTGATATTGTAGTTCTTTTCAAACAATGGACAAATGCATACCTTATATGCCTACAGATCTATAAGAATGGGATTTACCTCCTCCAGTATAGGTGTTCACGTCCACATATGCATGTTAAATAACCACCTAACCTCTTTTTATAGTTAATAAACCTAAAACATAAAAATAGCTAAGTAAGAACTTTCTGTTTAACGGTAAGGGTAAACAACTTGTGACATGAATTGTCTTGAGAAGTTCTAGAATCTTCATAAAGTATACTTTGTTCTCCTGAAATTGCTTGCAGAACTCTACTGATAAAGACCTGTCTGCCCCAAAGTAGTGTTAGGTCTTCCTGAATCATTCCTAAGACCTGATACTACTTTGGGACAGGTAGATTGTATTAGCGTAATGAAAGGAGTAGTAGTCACAAGTGGCAACAAGAGGAATCACAGAACCACAGAACTTGATTAATGTTTCATCTGGAATCATGCTTAAATATAAGGAAAAAAAAATACAGGAATAGTGGTCAACCTCTGGAGCACATTGCCCCAAAAGACTCTGAAATCATCATTCTTGGAGAGATGCAAAACTCATCCAGAGAAATCCCTGAGCAATCTCATCTAATTTTGAAGTGAGCCCTGCTTTTGGTCCTTTCCAAGCCTAAATTATTCTAAGATATATTATATGTCTATATACATATATATAATATGATATATGATATAATTTTTATCTATATCTATATTATATAACTATTTTATATCTTTTTTTTCATCTTGTGAACAACACAATCTGAAAAGGGTTTAAATACTGTTCTTATCAGAGGGAAATTAATCAACTAATAAATATGGCTGAATATGCCTTAAAAAGGGACTGGCAATGTTTGGACAGAGCAATGTTTTGGTCTAACATGAATGATTGATGCCAGCATAGTCCTATATGCATATAATTCTCTTTTCTATGCTCTACAGAAAGGCAGAACAAATGACATAATATTTCATTCTTATTTAAGCTCCACACCTAAAGAATTTCATTCAGAGCTGCAATCTCTTTAGCTCCAATGGGAGTTCTGTTTCTCAGGAGAATATATTTGTATTTTTGTCCCAGCATAGGTCACTAGAGTAAAAGCTTTATTAATCCACGTATGAAATCAGTCATTGGCATTGGGGATTCATTCCACCTAATTGCGTGCATCTCCAGGGTATTCAGTATACAGTTAAGATACATCTGAGAGAGTCCTCTGCAGACCTTGAATAGTCCATGGAGAAGAAAAAGACCCAAATCGGTTTCATTCATTTCATATAAGAGTGTATTTTAAAACAGATAAGATAAACCATTCCTTACTAAACAAACCAGAGTCTGGTTTTCTCCAATGACAATAAAAGTTATCTATGAGAGAGAATACACTTCCAACAGTGTCTTGGAGTTCTCCAGCTCTACCATAGAGCCCCAGACCCGGCCTCCTGCCCCCAAACTGGCAACAAAAGCACAAATGGCAGTTTTTAAGCAATATGGACATGCCATTTCCATTAAGCGCATTCACACAGAAAGCCCTAGAAGCACCAGAGAGTCCTGATGTTCCTCTTTGACACACTCTGCAGCACAGGCAGTGTCCGAGACACTAATGGAAGAACATCGCATAACCGGCCACAATACAGTGAGACAGGTTTTTCAAGTCAGTTGACCTCCTGTTCAAGCTCCTACTCTTAATACCTTTACCCAGTGGTAGGATGGATGTCACTGATTAAACCAGGCTTGAGTCACAGCATTGGAACACTCTGAGAAACACACAGTGATAGATCAACTCAGGCTCCAAAAGGGAGCCAGATAAGGAGTAGTGTCTGCTGGGCAGGAATGTTGAAGTGTGAAGGCTAAGGCAAGGATCAGAAATACCACCAGGGTGGTGGCAGAACTTTTTTTTTTTCCCCCAGGAAAAAAGTGGAATTCAGTGAGTGAATGTGGAACCATTGTGCTGTATGCTCTTCAGGTACCACTCCTTGGATTCTCACTACCATTAATTTAAGTCCATGGGACTGTTGCAGTGAACAGCCACTCTGGACCTATGGATTGCTCAGAGACCATAAGCCAGAATTTTATAGCGAGAATATGGACCAGGAGCCAGAGTCCTCAGGAGTGGGAGCAGGGACCCTCACTAAGTATCAGACAGAAAACTAGAATCTAGTTTTGTCATGTCCATGCCCTGTCCTATTTTGACACAAACCATGACCCAACATAACCAAGTATGCACATGTGTGCTTTCAAAAATAAGCAGTCACATTGTTAAGCCAATCTCCAGGCATGTTTTCACAGCTCCAGAGGCTTATCTAACAGCTTTTCTACCTAGTCCCTGATTTCACACTGTAGATAACCAGCTTATTTGAAATGTCCCACTGCAGCTATTTTTCTTATCTGGACAACTAAATTACTTTGAGATGGCTAATGTCACATGACCCATCTTTAGGAAATCTCATCTTTATAAGAAATACAGAGGAAATATTTTTTGTAATGCTATCATAAGGAAGTACAGAAAGAATTTTCTGTTATTTCAGCTATGGTAGTTAAGCAATTAGATTCCTCACCTCATTATTTTTTGCCCCCAGAGACATGATTCCCCATTCCAGAGAAAGACACAGTATTCTGAAGTCATGATACTGACTCAGTCATTAAATTCTATACCTTGTTATCCTTTCCTCAATTTCCAAGTCAAGAATAGGAGACAGGAATGGTATTCAAGTACTTAAACGTCTGTGTTTAGTCCCTTCTTTAGGCATTGTATTATAGCACACTTGAACTCTGGCTGACACTCTAGAAGACTTTGGGTCTCATATAGATCCTATGTCATATTTTCCAGCCTCACATGGATGCTCTTTATACTTCAGTTTATCTGAAATATTATCTAACACTTGCATTTTGGTACCTGGCTCCCACTTTGGGAGTTCAGACTTCTAATCATCTCTAATTCATCAATTTTATGCTTTGAAGATGGAATCTACTTACATTTAATTCTGCTCACCTGCTGTGAAGATGTTTCTACTTACAATACTAAAAAAGCTCTAAGACTCAGAGATACAACAGGAGTAATTTAAAGTGGAATTCACCTCACTTAAGTGTAGACATCTACAGTGTAGACCTCTACATATGAGCTTTCTCTTCTAGGCACCCTTTAGAGGCAATGGAGGGCAAAAACCACACTTCTGAAGCATGAGCCAGCTGTCCTGTTTTAAATGTTTATACGGAAAGGAGGTGAACTGAGCAACAGAAAATCCCATTTCTCTCTTTTACCTATAAAAAGGAATCTAGATGAAGAACTTGGCTCATCTGTTCTAAAGTAAACTGAAATAAGTCCAAATTCCTATTTAAGAGACAATACCTTTGGATATGTTCATAAAGCTCTCACTCTTTTGTACATTTTATGCATTCTTCTTATCAATGCTGCTTTTTTAACTATCTCTTTTCCCCCTTTCAGGAAAGAAAGGCCACAGTAAATCAGACAAAAGAGAAAAGAACAGCCATTAAGAAATTTATCATGAGGAATTCCAGAATCTGCAAGAGGCTCCTTTTTTTTTCCCCCTGGTATTATTCACAGTATCCCTTACCAGCTGTCACTAACATCATTATTGTCATGATCATCTAGAGAGATAGCAATCTCCAGATGCCTATGCATTATTTCCTCAAAAATTTTTCGTGTTTAGAAATCCTCTACATATTTAGCGTTCTTCCGTCTTGCTGGTTGGCCTCGTCGCACAAAAGGTAACCATTTCCTTCTCTGTCTGCTTTGTGCAGCTATGTCTCTTTGGGTCTCTGGCAACGACACAGAATGCTTCCTCCTTTGAGTGATGGCCTGTGATTGATAATTGGCAATGTGTAACCCATTGTATAATGCTGTCATTATGAATGGACAGGCAGTCAAGCAGCTAGCACATTGTTTGTCGAATTGACTAAATCATTAGTTTTTCTCTTCTTTTAAACTAGTAGCATCTAGTATATGCAAAACAGCAATATTGTTAAGAAAATTTCCACCATACTCTAGTTTTGCAGAGAAAGAACATGCAAGGTCACAGCGCCCTCCAAGCAGAACATCCCATCTGACTTTGCCTTAGCCTTGTTTTTCGTACAAAGTTGAAAAAACTGCAAAGAAGCCAGTTTAATCCAGCCAGAAGTACAAAAATTGTTCAAAGGTAACACCAGAAGAGGTGCAAAATCAGCTAATGAATAATTATAAGATGGACTATTTAAGGCTGGCACGGAACTATCTCATACTGTAACATGACAAGGGGATTGGTAGAACTAAGAATCGTGGATAGATCTGGTTATGTAAACTAAAATATTGAATATGTAACAACTTACTTTTGCTTAAAAGTTGCAACAAAAAGCTGCTCGGGGTCCCTGCTTGTGCTCCCAGCCAAGAGGCACCTTATTGCTAGCAATAAAACTTTAAAAACTTAGAAATCTGACTCCTGCTACTCAATACTGGTGCCCACGAATGAACAAAAAAGATGATTTTAACAATATTAAAATTAATTAAGAAAAAAACTTTATATCTTGCGGGGCTACTCTATATGATACAACTTCTATAATATTAAAATAGCTACAATCCAGCTAAACAGTGACATTTAGGCTCCTAATACTCTTTAGAAATCTAATGATCATAAATTTTAATGAGAATTTTGGGGTGTAACGCAACTTACCGAACCATGTAGCAAAAGGAGAGGAAGCAGCCTTTACCTAATGTCACACATTGCATCCGAAGATAGGGATCAGAATGAAATATTAAATGGCTGTAGCTATACCAGCAAATTAAGCAACACCCAGAATTGTTTCCAGTCACTGAATTCTGCATACTGTTAAATTCTGAGAACAACCCTACATTATGCATGTCATACATGTCATCATGTGTGTCATGTATGTTAACCCCCATTAAGATGTCTCTGAAACCTTAGACCTCTTAGACTTTTTAATATCTTATTCAGACATGTTGACAGCGTAACAAATTAAAGTTAGAGGAAATGAATGGCACTCTCAGTTCCCATCTTCCAGTGAACTTCACATTTGTATACTTCATTTCTTTAGTTTCCTTTAAAATCTCCAGCTAAGGCAAAGAGATAGCACTCTATTATTAAAATATATGGGAGTTTAGGAGAAGAATTCGCATAAGTTAACTTTAGACATTTATGATTTAGACATCTATATATAAATTAGCCATGCTAGACTTTTTTTACAGTCAGTGGAGAGCAATAGGCAATTTTAGGGGAATGTACATTTAGTTATTTCAGAGGTCTAGTTCAGGGTATTGAGCTGCATCTTAATTGTGCTTTTTCTGTCTAATGACTGTAACAGGAGTCTAGCACAAGTAGCTCAGATGGCCATTTCTACACTAAAAATATACACACTTATGAATCCAACCCCCTACGATTAAATGGAAATTATGTTTGTAAACGCCTCTGTGAGTCATATTCTATGTTACTTAGGATCATGTTTCCCTTCTAATAATCCTCATCAATGCCTTTTTGACCTCTGTATTCCTCAGGCTGTAAATGATTGGATTTAACATTGGAGTAAGAATACTGTATAAGATGGAGATGATTTTGTCATTCTGAGGGGAATGAAAAGATCTTGGTTTCATGTACATGAACATGGCACTTCCATAGAAAAGAACTACAACAATGAAATGTGAGAGGCAGGTGGAGAAGGCCCTTTCTCTTCCCTTGGCCGTATTTATCTTCAAAATGGCTACTAGAATATTAATGTAGGAGAAAACAATGAAAGTGATAGGCATCAGCAGGGTGAAAAGACATCCCACTTGAGTGACCAGTTTGATCAGATATGTATCAGCACATGCCAGCTGCAACAGAGCAGGCATCTCACAGAAGAAGTGATCAATCACATTGGGACCACAATAAGGCAGTCTCCATGTCAGGACAGTGTGAGTGACTGGCAGTACCAGGCCACTTGCCCATGACAGTGAAGTTAATATGACACATTTCCTGTGGCTCATGGTTGTTGTGTAGTGGAGTGGGAGACATATGGCTACATGTCGGTCATAGGCCATGACTGCCAGGAGGATGCATTCAGTAGTTGCGAGTGCAAGAAACACATACATTTGGACTGCACAACCGGTAAATGAGATAGTTCTTCTCTGAGCTATGGAGATAGCCAGAAACTGAAGAAAAGTGCTGGAAGGGTAACATATGTCTATGAGAGATAAATGTCTGAGGAAGTAATACATTGGAATGTGCAGATGAGGATCCAGGTGGGTAAGAGAGAATATAAGTAAGTTTCCTAGCAGCGTTATAGTGTAGATAAGCGCAAAGAAGACAACCATGAACCTCTGCAACTTTGGATCACCGGGAAGACCTAAGAGGATGAATTCTGTCACTGGAGCTTGACTGTTGTTTCCTTCTGTAACCATTCTCTCTTCAATCATCAAAATAAATAACCTGTAGTAGAAAGAAAGGTAAGATATTAGGCAATCAAAGTTGTCCTGTGCATAGAACTTTCTTCTTTTTACGTAACTGGACACAAGATACATTACCTGTAAGATCCATTTTACTTAAAGATAGAAGTCTGCAGTGTAGAAAGCCATGCTAACTAAACTAGTTGTCCAGTCTCCATCCACATGCAACAGGAAAAATAGACTCCTATAATGAGTGATGCATCTCATCAATCTCTTTCACTACTGCATACAGGCATGAGAAGTATGAGTCATTTCAGCTAACATTAGATTCTTATATTGGCGATGCCTACAACTGAGCATGTCACTTTGGTGTGCCTGACCCTACACGTTATGCAAAATGCAGTCACACAGGCACTTCCGAAGTGCAATCCATCTGACATCTTCTGTATGAAAATGTTAGAATGTACATTGACAATTTGGACTATATAAGCAGAAGAGAAGCCAGCTTTTAATTCTTCTTTTGGAACATTTTTGCTGTAACAAATAAAAACAATGTAGTCATAGATGATAATTGCTAAAAAAGTGGAGTTAGTCACAGAATTATGTAGACCACAGATGTGTAAATCAGCAGAGCATCATTGATTTCAGCTCTGCTAGCCTTAGTCAAAATTATGTTTCCAAGAAAAAGTGAAAAATAGTATTCTGTAAACCCCAAAGCATGTCAGCCAAAAAGCTGCTGAAAATAAAATTTCTGTTCTTTGCCCTGTCTCTTTTTCAATCAACAAACAAATTAAAATGGAAAAAAAAAAAACTTTGCAAAGCAAGTTATGCAACATTTCTATAGTTAAAACACCAGTTTTCCATTCAGAATTATAGAAAAGAAAGTTTGAAGATTCTGCTGAAGTCAATGAAACACTATGAATGTTCAGCATCCAGATTTTTGCTTTAAAATAACTATAGTAATTTGGATGTCAGGTTAAATCAGGGTGCATGTGGAAAGTAGGGAAATAATCTCTATACCTGTCTTGATGGACCTTTAATGATTCTAAGATTCATTGAAGATCTAGGTTTTACCAGATTGGAAAAGTGAAGTCACAATTTAGGTCACGTAAATGAAGACCCTAATGTATATCAGAATAGGCTACTGATTTAGGAGAGAGGCATACCTCACACTTTCTGTAGGATCACCAGATGACTCCGCATAATGATCATTGATTCACATCTAAAAAATTAGGAGTTCTTTTTTTTCTCATTGATTATGGAAAAATATTATGGCACTTACCCCTTCATTTGGCACTTTCTTTAACTGCCTGAGCTTAAGTGGAATATGTCCAGAGTTGACTTTATTATTCCTCAATTATACCTACGAATGCAAAAGTATTTTGCTTATATATGTCCGTAATTCCATTTATGAATTTTTCAGGTGAGAAAATGTTTTCATGAGTAATTTTTTTAATACAAAAGACAATTTTCACTTGTGTAATGTATAAGAGAAATGCTACAAATGCTTAAATTTTTCACATGCTAAATCTGGCATTTTTTTCCATTCACTTGGAAACTCAGAAATCATTCTCAAAGGTATTGCTATTTCTTAACTAGAAGAAAAATTTATTAAATGTTTATAGTTTATTATGGTCTTAGCTAATATCTACACAAAAGTAGGAAATATGGGACAATTTACCCAGAGGTGCCTATTTTCTATCCACTGACTTTAGAAAGCAACACAGAATTAGACATGCAATTTTAGACAACCTAAATCAGGAATATGGTATCCCAATTTGTGCTACAAAGAGTCCGTTCTTGAACTCTGGAAAAGCTACTTCTGGTTGAAGGCTGATTTTAGCTACTTGAGAAAGTCTTCTCAAGAGTTCCATGTATAATTCATATGTCTGGTTCTAAAATGTACAGATATATATTAGCACGATTAACAAGTATAGACATATACTAACATGACAAGTTATTTAATTAAAATAAAAACAGCAGGAAGCCATAACATACTGTACTGCTCTTCTTGGACTTTTTTCACCAAATATGATGTCTTCAGTATTCCAGGACAGGAGTTCTCAATCATTTTCCATTTTTATGTATGTTTCCAATTTCCGTTCTTCCTACCACTATGATATCCAGAAAGCAAAAACACATTTATCAAAGAATTCCTTTCATGGCTTATTCATGAACATAACTGACAGAAAGAGATGCAAACTACTTCTTATATGTAAATTTACTATGGGGATCTTATTAGGAGTTTCTCTAGCCTAAAAAGATTAAAGATATGAGCCGGAGATTTACTTATGTATTTTCCGTAAGGCCTTCTGGGACATATTCCCTAGACCTCAGCTGAAACCTAAAGAAAAGGCTTCAAGTTGAACATAGAACAAATAAAGGGTACCATAGTGACTCTACAGCTTAGGCTCTTGGAGAGTCCATAGCCTAAGATCTCATTTTCTGTCTGCTGCTGTTTGAGGTTTTAGCTACATCTGTATTGTTGCATTAGTTGAGGACACGTGATCATGCTTGCATACAAAGTGTATTATTTTCCTCATCCCTTATGTAATGACTTCTATTCCAAGTCTATAAGCAAAGAAACTGAGGCAGACAATGGGCTTGGCTTATTTCTTCTACTGGAAATGTTGGTGCAATTGGTTTGAGCTACTTGGCTTTAAGAACTTGAGCCTGAACTTCACCGCATCTATTGAAGGCCATGTAGACAGATGAGAGTCATATATAAAGGTGAGCCTGAGACAATAATAAGTTAAGCCAAACAGCAGAGCTTGGGGAGAAGCAATCACTACCCATGAAGATGGGTCATAAATACTTATCATACCATTCTTTGAATCACTCTTTATAACAGGATTAATCTTATGAAAACTTACTGTGTAAAGGTCAGGCACTAAGCCTACTTATTTCACATAAAAGACAAGAAGGTGATTGGGATCATTGCCCTTTAAGGGTTGTGATCAGCAGCACAAATCCAATTGGTGGCCTGTTACTAGAGGTGTTCCTTAGGGATCAATATTAGGGTCGATAGTGTTTAATGTTTTAATAGTGGTCTGGATGATGAAGTAGGGTGAGTCTCAAGTTTGCAGACAATACCAAATTGGAGAAAGCTGTCAATACACTGGAGGGCAAGGTTACTATTCAGAGGGACCTGGACAGGCTGAAGAAAGGGACTGACAGGAACCTCATGGAGTTCAACAACAGAAAATGCAAACTGCTGCACCTGGACTGGAATAACCCCAGTGTGTCCTTGCAACAGAGGTGGCCAACTACATCTTGGGCTATATCAGCAATGCTGTAGCTATCAGGGAACTGAAAGTGATTCTTGCCTTCCATCCAGCAGCTGTGAGACCCCATCTGAAGTACTGTGTTCAGGACAAGAAAGACATTGGCATACTTCAGCAAGTACAAGAGAAGGCCACAAAGATGTTTAGGGGGCTGGAGCACAGGATGTAGCAGAAGAGGCTGAGAGAGATGGGTTTGTTCAGTGATAAGAAGAGAAGGCTAAGAGGACATCTTAGTGTTGTCCCCAATGGACGTGTGGAGAGAAGGTAGAGCCAGACTCCTCTCAGAGGAATTTTGACATGCATTTGGCAGTATAGACATCTTTAAATAAAAATGTTTTCAGCTAAGTTCAGTGTTCAGTTTCAACAGCTTGATCAATTTATTGACCTAAGAAAGAAGATGAAAGAATAAATTCAAGACAAGGCAAACACCTTAAGGACGCTTCTAAATTTTATTTTTGGTACAAATACCAACATTTTTTCTACCTTTTCCTAAAGAACTGTTTGGAAAAGGTAGGCAGGATTTTAAAATATATAATTTCCTCATCAGTTTGATCAAAGCTAACTTCACCACTTTATTTTTCAGCCTATAGATGATGGAGTTTAGCATGGGTGTTAACACACTGCCACACAGACACTATCTTGACTAAAGCAAGAGAATATCCGGAAGCAGGCTGCATGTATGGAATGAAAGCTGTTCTGCCAAACAGGAGAACCACAGTGAGATGGGAAGCGCATGTGGAGAAGGCTTTGTGCCTTCCCTCTGATGAATGAGTTCTGAGGATGGTCACAATAATCCTAATGTATGAAGTCAGAAAGAGGAGGAGAAAGGCAAATCCTAACATCATACTAACCATCAGGATTCCTATCTCATTGTCAAACGTATCAATACAGGAAAGCTGCAACAGAAGTGGCAGCTCACAGCTGAAATGATTAATTTCTCCTGTTCTACAGAAGTTCAGTTCTGATAAAAAAAAAAAAAAAAAGAGTATTGACAAGTGAATCCAAGAAACATAACGTCCAGGTATCAGGAACCATGTACATGCAGATATGATGGTTCATAGTGATGCATATTTCAAATTCATATTTCATATTGCATTTTGCAACATACCAGTTATATGCCATGGCAGAAAGGAGGAAAATCTTTGTGCCAGCCACGAAAATGAAGAAGAAGATCTGTGTAATGAAGCCTCTGAGTGGAATTTTCTTTTGCTCCGCTAAAAAATTCTCCAACATCTTTGAAATTTTCACAGTAGAGAAACAGATATTGATGAGTCAAGTTACTTAAGAAAAGACATGGGGAGATGAAGATGAGAACTGCTTCTTATTAGCAGGATGATGAGTGTGTTTTCCAGTAAAGTAATGAGGTAAATGGCTAAAAACAGCAGGAAGAGCAGAGGCTGGAAGTGTGAGTTACATAGAATGTCCCAGGAGAATAAATTCAGGCACTTAGGCTTCCCATTGCTATTTATTTGTAAAGACCTAGTCCTGCTTAAAAGCTAAAAATGAGATAGTGAGTTAAAGCATAAAGTTTCATGTCTAGTCCATGAATTACAGGTTTGACATTTTTAATTTCTTTACAACATAAAGAAATGGAATGTGTCCTTCCAAGTTCATGGTTTTCCATTGAAAGCACTTTGGAGAAATAGAATTTTAGGTTGATAGTCTCAGAATTTTGTAAGGATCCTCAGTGGAAACAGAACAATTAAACACTGTAGGCAGATAAAAACATAAAGTGCTAAAAATAGTAGAGAATCACCAAAGTTTGCATGAAAGATTGTTAGACTTGCTGATCCATTAACAAGTATGGATGGCTCTCTTTCTATAATAAAATGGTAACAATTTTGTTTAGTAAGATGCCCTCTCCTGGGAATGTGATATAGTCTGTATCAAAAGCAAATATGTTTTCTTTTTTGTGTGTAGGCATGTGAAATGTGATTGTGGCAGAACACGTAGCTGTAAATTAAAATGTCAGGTATTCTTTTTCCTCCTTCCTATTTTTCTACCACTAATCAATAATATTCTGGGTCAGACGTGGAAATCTGGTAAAAAGTGAAGATACCTGCCCCACTCTTCCGGCAAATGATATTTTCAGTTAAGAAACATTTGTTTAAAGAATGGTCCATCACACTAAAATTAACATCTAATTAGAGAAAAAAAATATATACATTGCCAGAGGTTCTTCTTATTTTTCTGATGTAGTTTAGTTTTTCTGTTATTCAGAAATGTTACCAGAAATCACTATATATCTATTTCCAGAGTATAGATCCTGAGTTATCTGTATCTGGAGTTATCTCTGCAAATTATAACTGGATGCACCTGCACTCAACAGTTTGTTCATTTCCAGATGCATTTTAACATTCTTTAACTAGCTCTTAATAATATTCTTTATTGATATTGCAGCACACTATTTTCTATCAGAACAGATCACACATCTAATATTAAAAATATCCCAACTTCCATTACCACTTACCTTTTTATCAAAACTTTAGTTTAATGTTTTTTGGCAATGAACAGACCCAGAAAAGATTATTACTGGTGTAGATTCATTTACGTTTATATCAGCTTCCATTTCTTTCCCCAGAAGAGATACTGTGCAGACTGGCGTTTCAACTATCATCTCATCAACCCCTTTAAACAATGCCTCAATTAGCTCCTTGTGTGTGTATGTGTATTTGTATGTGTATGCACTTTTAAAGAGCAGAACCATTAGGAAATATTGCTGGTAGATCATGACAAAAATTATCCAAGAGATTGTGACAATGACCCAGTCTTTGACTCTCCAAATACCTTAGCTATATCTTAATAGAAAAGGAGAAGTTATAGAAGGGAATTTTCACAAACTCCTAACCTGTTTTCACAGTTTTTCTAGATATCCATTGCTGATCAGGAATGGAAACAGGACATCAGTTATACATACTGTTGGTCTTTTGTATTTAGAATAAAAATACAATGAACTATTCTCACCTTCCTACCACAGACTCCTAGCTCAAAGTTCATTGCATGGTCAGTTTAGGCTTTTTCTATAGCCAATGAAGAGAGACAAGGTCCTCTGGCATACACAAGTCAGTGCATACACTTTCCTTAAATACTGCAAGACTAACAACTTGGCTTTGCCAGTTGCTTAAAAAAGATAAGGCAGCATTTTTACTTTGTAGCATTTAAAATCAATAATGACGTGCTTAATGATTCTTTAATAAAAAGGGGATAGAAGAGAAGAAAGATAATAACAATCTACAACCCACCTGCAGTAGCTATCAGATAGTCAGTCTCTCACACTGCTGACTCTTCAGGGCAGATGATCTCATACATACATGATCAGAAAATTTAATTGAAAAGGGATTTTCGCCTGGGAAAAAGGTCAGCCCTCAAGAGGTTAATTGATCTCCAGTAATATTGTTTAGTTATTCATTTATATTGCAATAGCATTGATGTATACAGCAGAACTCTCTCATGGTTGCAAATGAGAGTGAAGTATGAGCTCTTCCATAAGATGTGATCTTAAAAACGGCCTCATAATAATTCTTTTGGATACATTTTGTATATTTTGCCTCACATTACCTTAGGACTGGTGTTGCACGGAGTCATAAATTCCTTGATCATCCAAACATTCTTTTTACTAGGTTGCTGAGGAAGTCAAAACTCAACTGAGTCAATACAGATGGGCCATAGTGCAAGGGAACAGTTCATCATATCCTAAGATAAATGTCTAATATCAGATGTGTTGCCACTGGAGGAATCTGTTTCATTCCAGTGAAAATAGAAAGATACTAAATGGGTTACTCAGGCTTATATGATGCTAGGTGACTAAGGTTGTGTAAAATGAATTCTGTTTTGCCTCTCCAAGCAGTAAAAGTCAGGGAAGTTAGCAGATGGGCTTCCAAGGGGTGAGGATGGTGGGCTAATACAAAGACTGCCTTGCCTAATGGAGAAATCCTGTTATTGGTATGTGCCTTAGAAACTGGGTAGGAGTAACCCTTCTGAATGAAGATCTCTGGAATGGACATGTCTGGTTTGTGTTTACTTACCCAGGATGTCTTCATATTCAAAGAGAGAAAAATAGGTGTTTTCAAAATGCAGATCATTTGACAAGATGTGTACTCTAGGATGAGATGAACTGACAATCTGAGCTTGATTCAGTTGCCTAAAGATCTGTGTTCAGTGCTATTAGAGATGTTCCAGTTTATTCTGTATGACTGCCAATTGCCTATGGAGTGAAACAACAGTCTCCAGTTGATCCTGTGTTTGCTTTGGATTCCATTATGCATCTCAAATGGCACTAAACACTTCTGCATGGGAAAGTGGACAGAGCCCAAAGTCTCCATTGATGGTAATTAGGCATTGGAAACATCATTCAGTTGTTTAATCATAGGCACTTAATGTCATCTGAGAGGCACTGGGAGATCCAGAGCATTTATGGAGATCATTCATTTGTTGAATGTCAGGTGTTTCTGAAATATCTGCAGAGGGCTGACAGATATGAGATAGGACTTAGTAAAGACCTACAGCTTTTTGGTGTGGCAGCTGTAGACTAGGCAGTATAACCTCAACACCTAACATGACACTAAATGTAGTAAATACAGGCATTCATTGGCTGAACAATTAATGTAGGCTGAGTAGCTCAAATGCACTGTCTATTTTAGATGTTTAGTGGTATGTGAAGGATATTTTATTACTGTTTTTTAAATAAATAAAATTAGGTACTCTAATCTTACTCTGCTTATATTTTTCCCCCCAGAATTTGTTCTTTACATCAAAGGCAAGTTTTGGGTTTCAGGTCTTGATTTTCTTGCCTAGGATGATGGACCAAATTGTAATGTTCTCTTCTTCCCCAGTACTCTAATGGTCTGTTTCAAAAAACAAAATTCCCTCTTCATATCAATTAAAATATAGTTATTCTATTAGTCCTCATGCTGTGTGCATAAATGAACATTGTATTATTTTTTCTGCTCCTAAAGATAAACAATTTCATTGCTGAATATACCAAAATATTCCCTTCCTTTCCCTTCCCACCTGCCCCATCCCGCCCCTTCACCTTTGCCTTCGCCTTCCCCTCCCCTTCCACTTCCACTTCCACTTCTCTTCTCCTTCATGACTACACATTGATAGGATGATGCCAACTATTCTATTATTTCTCATTTGCTCTTCTTCATGGGAGGAAATCATAATACAGGAGATAAATTTCCACTTCTCTATCTGAAAGCTTTTCTCAACATCAGCTTTACAGTATTGTTTCTGAGGCTGTAGATAAAGTGATTCAGGACAGGGCATACATTAAATCCTGCCACTACTTTTTTGACACCTAAGCAAAAGTATCCCTGTGGCATGGCATATAACATAACACAGCTTTTATAGAAAATTGCCAAAGCTGCACGATGTGAGGTACAGTTAGTGAAAGCTTTCTGCCTCCTCATGGTTATTGGGATGTGAAGAATACAATAAAAGATACACACACGTGACAACATTGTTAAACTTAATGATTTTGGCATGATGGTAGGTAACAAGATGGAGTCAACCCTCTTAAGCATGTCAGTGTTGGTACATGACAGTTCGAATACGGGTTTGTTGTCACAAAGGAATGGTCGATGACATATGTGCCACAGAATCTGAGCTTTGACATGATAAACCGATGTAAACATACCACAGTGAATCCTTGTGCTCTAGAGCTAAGGACTACATACATGCAAAAATTGTGCTTCATGACAACACTGTACTTAAAAGGTGGCAGATAGTGGTATATCTAGTACATGACTACTACGAGGGTGAACTCTGCAGTTCCCAAGACAAAACAGAAATGGGATCGGGCCATGTAAGCATGGAACGAGATTGTTTTGTTGCCTGGGATGAAATTCATTAGTATCTTTGGGCGTGTGACTGATGTGAACTAGCTCTCCAAGAAAGATTGGCTGCTAATGAAAAAATACATGGGAATGTGGAGTTGCTGATCTGACCACACTGTGAAAATTATTAAAGCATTCCCCATAAGTATAGTTAGATAGATGAGTAAAAGGCCCAGGAAGAGGATAAAAGGTAGATTATCACCAAGACTGGGAAAAACCATTAGAATAAATTTGGATACAGTAGCTCCATTCCATTTCTCCATGTTTGATTTTTATTTAATCTATAGAAAGAATACTAAAAAGAAAATAGATCAGAAAACTATCACAGATTCAAAAAATTCAGGATTCTAATACTATCTGTGATCATCTAGGTTAACATTGCATAGATCACAAAATGTCATCTCGGAATTCCTGTGTCACATATATAGAGTCTCTTTTAGATGCATCCTTTCCTAATAGATTGATTTCCAACTTCATTTAAAGACAAAAGAGAATGAAAGACCAATCACAGATTAATTAACTTTTTTTTTTAATTTTATTTTTTTGTGGTGGTTCTAATCTGAATTTGCCTAGTACTAGCTTCCAGTCATCGATCTGTTTTGTGTCCTCAGATGTGTTCAAGTCATGTTTTCATCTTGTTTGGATTAAATTCAATAAATTATTCTTTTTTCTTTTTTTAAGATTGCTAATGGCCTTTCTAATTCTTTATTAACCAATTTTAAATAAATCAGCCCCCTTGGAAATAATGCTCACCAGGGGTGATTTTATTCTGGTATAAAACTAAGAATCTACATCTGAGTTAATTGCATAGACTCTCTTTATAGTTCATGAAAAGAGATCAAACCTTTTAAAGTGTAATTCATCTCATCTTAGTACAGACATCTAAAACAGGTCATACTTTATATCTCTCTCTAGAGGGATGATATTCACCTTTCCTATCTTATATATTCACAATGTAAATGTCTATATTTGAGCTAGTTACTGCAGAGTCCTTTAATAGCCAAAGAAGAGGATTAGGTACTTGTAGGTTCCTAATTCCATTGAACAGAAAAGGTGTCTAGATGACTATCACCAACTTACGCATTATGAACTTAGGTGAACTGTATCTCAAACAATTAGTTTTGCTGTACTATATTCAGGAGAGAGGAAAAGGAAACTTCCTAGGACAATGTAAACATTAGCTTAAAAGGGGCTGTGGGTTGGAATCCAAATTTAGGGATGTGAGAAAAACAGATACACCCAAGGATCACAGAGGACCTGGAGATCATTCATCATTTTTGGTTATGGTATAATATGAGTTAAAAAAGGAAAGAGTAGGATAGGATTCACATCACCCTTCCCTGGCTGTGTAAAAGTGATTCAACAAAATCTAACGTAAAAGTGTAGACTCTTTCTATAGTTAACGGGGAGAAGTCAGCACTACCAGAATTAATTTGACCTGAGAATGAGAGGGATTTGCCTCTCCTCAAGTAGTAACACTACATACAATGCTGAGCATGTGAGCAAGCCAAAGCATAGGAAGCTATCATCACGTTCTTTGATTCGGATTGGGATTTATAACAATAACTTAAACATCTAGAATTTAGCCAAGTTCCTGACCATAGATGGCTGACACCGTTTTAGATGTAGTAGTGTATCCTGAGGCTTTTCTAAAAAGGCATAGTTTTTTGCAGATCCTCTGTCATATCTACCAGCCCCACACTGATGTCTCAGATATTCTTCAGTATCCCAGGTCACACTAGATTATTATAGTTAGGCACCTAAATCTCATTACTGCTTTTGTGCATATGGAGAACAATATTCAAATACAGCTCATATGTCCTGTAAGTCACCCTGTTTCACTTATTATTTCTGCTGTCTGCATTGATGTTTTACATTATACTTGATCTTGTCAGGACAACGGTTACACTATGCACTCAGAACCTTCTGACTGTATTTCTTATGTCTCTAAAAACCTCCACACTGCTGAAGTCCATATTGCTCCTAATGTCAGTGAGATTGAGGGATAATATTCTGGAGATTTCAGTTATAGAAGTATATTAGACATATAGACATAAGTCAGCATAGTCAGGGTATGGTGGGAGGCAGTATTAGGGACTAGCTCAGTCTTTAATAGAAGCATAGACAAACAGTTGGGGAACAATAAGTAGCAAAAGCTTAGAAAGGCTGCGATCATATTTGGGGACAAGAAGAAAAAAGGAAAATTAGGGAGGAAGATGTGGCGGGGCGGGGGGAGGTGGCATGAAGGTTTGCTAAATTGTTGGAGGTAAAACAAAGATAGTTTTACATGTAGCCTAGAGACAGCCTTACATATCCTGATCAGGCAAGAGATCTACATAGATAAGTCATGAGAAACTGCTTCAGTGCAGAGACTAAAAGTTTTGCAGCCTCATCTGGACAGAGTCACCCATCAATTCATGAGCAAAATCATCGGTCTCCTAAAAGTCTACACCGCTAGAAAGCTAAGCCCAGCATGTCACAGGATTGTGAATTACCAGCAAAACATCAACCACTTAGAAGTTCTTAGAGAAATAAATCAAAACATTAAGAGCACCTTGCACCTTCATTCATTTTCCCACTGTCTGGAGACAGAGAATCAGATGCTATGCATATTCCTTCATATTGCCAAGTGCAAAGTAGCTGATGGAAAATAAGTGGTTATGCCACACCACCTAAAAAGACTTGTTCTTCTGTGTACCACAACGATACTTTTGTCATCAGTACCATGGATGTCAATAGCAGAAACTAATATTTCAACATCTACTTCACACTCCTGAGGTCAAGCCACAATTTGCTTTGTCCAGCCTCAACTATGGGTTGCTCATCGGTGACACTAGAGAGGACTGGCTCCTAGGTAATATCTTCCTGGCAATCTGCTGCCTGAAAGAGGCTTCCATTTGGCCTGACCAGTGAGTTTAGGCACTGTAGCACACATACCTGTCCTCAGCTATATATTCACTAGATATAAGTGACTCTAAATACCATTTATAAAGCCCCAGACTGATGCAGAATGACAGACTGGGTGACCCAGGTTATAACAGTGGACCTTCAGTGCCTGAAGCTGCCCTATAAAACTTATTGGGACCAGTGGGTATGTAATTTCACACAGAGGGATGCCCCTGGTGTAGGTGTAATTCGTATGGTCTGGATTTCCCTGGTAAATGGTAAAGACAGGAACTGTGAGCAGCTGAAACTGCTTTCTTCAGCTGTACAAATAACAGTGAATTAAGGGTACTGAGGGAAGGATGAAGATGGAAATTCCACAGCCGCTCTGAGCCTTCGTCCAAAGTATGACTGTCTTTATGGTGATTCTGTATTTCACTGCACTATATCATTAGGTTAGTGTCATAAATATCTCATTCTACACTGAAAAACTACTTGTTACTACTATCCTCACTGAAATGATGACTGTGTTATTCAGAGATAAATAAAAAGTAAAACAAATCAGATGCAGGCACCTGGTCATGAAAAAACTACTGTTACAGCTAAACTAGGTAAAAACAAAGCTCCAGGCAGGTCAAGACAAGTTCAGACAGAACGGGCCTGGTAAGCATCAGTCCTGAGGCCTTGTAAGCTCACAAAGTCTGCAGACGGATACTAGTAATGGCAATACTGTATTACTGGGCTACAGAGTTGCACAGTGTTCATTCAAACAGGATGACAAATGACTACCAGATGACTACTAGCATCATCAAAATGTCCATATCTTAACAAGATTACCATTTTCTCTCTCTTTTTTCCCCCTTCATTTTCTCTGTGAACAGCTATAGTTCAGTATGGAACTGAAGTCACAATGACCTAAAACAGCTGCGACTTTTTTCCACTCTTTTCAGTAGAACAATACAAATTTACACCATTAAAGAAGTGAGACTATTGTAATGTGAACCCTTAGAATGTGAGTGCACAGTTTCTGTAAAACATATGCAGTACTGGATAAGACTCACCTAGCTTTAAAAAGTTAAACATTAATATCTGGCTAGTCTGCTGGGGTTCCTTTTTCATGAATGGAAAGAAATAGAGCTAATTATTTAGACTGCATTTGGATAGAATTTAGACCCCAAAGAACAGAACTTTTTGGCTGCAATGTTTATTCTCAAGGCACAATCTGCCTACTCCCCAAAAAGCAAAACCAGCCTTACCTTATTTCTTTTTTGTTGGCAGTTACAGAAATTGTCACTTTCGTGCCTAGTTTCAGACATCTGCAATGTAGGCATTGCCATGTGAGTTTTCTAAATGCCTATTGTTGCCAATAAAGATTGAGAGGTTAATTCAGACACATAGGTGTGCATGTGTAGGGTTATTTGAGACACTGCAGAATAAGAAAGCCATTCACCTGCGGCTGGCAGAGAGGACCTATGGGTGACCTGTAACCTTCTGTACTAGCATCTGGAGGCAGGAGAGAGACTGTAGGCTTGAATCAATTTCCAGACCCCATTGATGAGATCCCACTGACTATGAAGGGTGTTCACCAAATATAATTTAGAACGTTTTCAATATTTAGGATATTTTCAGCATTCTTAGGACATTCACAGAACACAATCTTATCTATATTTTTCTAGATTTGACTTTTTTCTTTTTTAAAGTTAAACAATTTAAAGAGATTCTTCTCCTGTTCACTGCAGCTAGAGTATGAATTATACAGAAAGGAAGTAGAAAACCAAACCACTGCAACTGCATTTTTCCTCCTGGGATTTTCTGATATTAAGGAACAGACCTTACATTTTAATGCTTCTAGTGGTTTACCAGGTGATTCTTTACAAGCAATCGCATTATCACAGATATCATCCTTGACAAAAGTCTCCCCATTCCTATGTACTTCTTCCTGATGAGTTTATCATTCCTGGAGCTCTGCTACATATGTACAGTAAAAACATCTTTTCCTCAGGATGTGCTACACAATTGGTATTGGAGATTATGAACAGGTACAGCTTATTTTTTGTTGAAGAAATGCTTAGAAGTGAGAAAAGATTAACTACTTGAAGGTTAACTACTTCAAATTGGGGACTGAAAGCTTTCATAGAATGAATAGTGCATGTGAATCAGTTTCATAGGTCAGCAAAATTTTTTTCATGAATGAGTAAGAAATGTGCATCACCATTTTTATTGTTGTAACAATACAGAGAGACTAAAAGACAGATACATAGATTTGGACAGTGAACCATGGTGCTTGATGGGAGTCTTTGATCAAAGGTCACATGATCCAATTTGCTATTATAGCTTGGGTTTCCTGTTCAGACTACACTGAAAGAACCTGAAGAGGTCTTCTAAAGTGGAATTAATTGTAGTTGACTTTACCCAAACAAAATATAGGTCTCTATGTCTGCTCTAGTATCTAGGGTAGAATTTTTTCATCAGTGTATAGACACCTGCAATGCAAATTATTGTTTGTGAGCTATATTTGTGAGTTTATATTTTCTTAAAGTAAACACAGAAAATGGGTAATTACTAGGGCAGATTTCATCTGATCTATTGATCTAGCATCTGTTTGGTGCTTGTTTTTGAATGAGATGAATCATTCACTAAAGATGCAGTTCTTTCAATTAGTACAAGGAGAACCTAGGTGAGTATTTCTGGTATTGACATCTACACTGTAGATGCTAAAAACCTCACTCCTAGCTCTTCCATCTCTCCAAAGATAAGATCACCTTTGCTTAAGATATTTATGACAGATGTTTATCTATCCTGTTCTTTAAAAACAGAATAAAACAAAAAAAGGTATCTCTTATGGAAATTCCACACCTTCTCAAGGAATTTTTTTCCAGTTTTCTGCTGTACTTTCTGTAAAGTTGGTAAGGTTTGGGCAAGCAGGGGACGGGGGGTTGTTGTTTGTTTGTTTGCTTGTTTCTTTGCATTCTAATGTTTGACCTGAATGTTCTTTGCTACAATTTAAATCCATGATTTTTTGGTCTTCCTATTATGGATGTGGTGAACAGATTATTACTTTTGGGTACCTTAAGACTGCTAACTTGCAAGATGCATCACCCTCAAGAAATCCTGTTGGCCAGGGGCGATCATGTCCCACAGCAGCCTGTTACAATGTGCTTTCTACAGAGGAGAATGGAGATCTCCAGGTATTCAGTTGGCTTAAAGAAAGTGTCGAGGCTCATCTGAGATATCCTGGAGTATCCAAAGGACAGTAGATACGAAATGATCACTACAGACACCCATGGTCTTCTGAAGCATCATCTCAAGGCTAGATGTGATGCTTTAGTACACCTCAGATACCTTTAGGCACTTAGTTTAGGTCACCAAATTAGACACACTTGTGAATAGACTTATGGCAGTTAAAGATCCAGTTTAATTGATCAAATACAAGTGTCTCTGTTATGATTCGTATGTGTTTGTTTTCATTCAGGATGTCTGTAATAATACAAAAAAAATGCTAGATTCCATGAGACTGATGTTTTTATAGGATGACACTGAAGATATGTTTTCATGTATTAGGACATTTCAGGGGGTTTGAGAGCAAGGAATCTTCTCTGATAGTTTCACCAGACTGAGTAGGATGAAGGGGGCTTAAGCTAATGCAGTCTTATCTATGACTTAGCCTATCAGGAGTAATCCTTACAGTGAACTCTCCCCAGAAACACACCCATGTATTATGTACACGAAAGATAGATGGCTTTTTTCCAAATGTGAGCCTGGGAATGAACAAGTAGACATGCAGGACTCAGTTTAGTTGTCTATACAGAGCACTACTTAAGATGTCCTAGGGTAACTTGTCCTGCCTACGCCTGCCACTCCAGAAAGTCACAGATCTCCCATAGGTCAGCATCATACCTAACATCCCCATATACAGAACTTCTGGGTATATTAGGGAGTCTCAAATAGCATTAAACACCTATGCATAGACAACTGAACTGAGTATGAAGTGTGAACAGTTAGAGTTCCAGGATCTGAGTGAATAATGAGATGCAGTTACGATATTGTGAGCATGTCCAAAACTTTAGCCCGTTGTGCTAAGGGCTACAGCCTCCTAGAATAAACTGACCATATCCTAGTCACCTTCTCCTTGTGACTGGTGGCTTTCCTGTGTCCCAGACACATTATTGTTAAAAAAATTTTTTTTGTCATTTTTTTCCATTAAAAGACCATGTAATAATGTGAAAAATGCATCACAACTTGCCAGAGTGTAGTTTTTACACCAAGATGCTGATGATATTTTTTGAGAGCCTTGACAATTTATATGAGGGTATTTGAGGGTTTAAGGCCTTCAAGGATTGCTTTGGACTCAAACCTCATGTGTTCTCTGTTCATACTTGCTATCTGGGATGAACATTGTGGTCTATTGCTGTGCCTCTCAGATGTAATGAGCTGTCTCTCTCCAGAGGGAGGCTGGGAATAAATTATTATACATACACTGTGCATAGGCATAACCATTATCCATGGTCTTTGATGTATTTGATCCATTTGACAAGGATTCTCTTAGTTATTTGAAAACTATACTGGTGCTGTGTTTGTTAGTTTAGACTTGATTTGTCAGAGATGAGTGATTAAGACTACTTGTACTCAACAGAAATCCTGTCAACACAGCAGAAGCATTTACTCAGTGATTTTTCTGCCCAAATATAGATGCATACCTCAATGAGCTGGCAATCTGTTTCCTTTCAATACAAGAAATAAACTCCAAAGAACAGACATCCAGAAACAATAATAATAATAAAAACTGTGAAAAATGTAATATAACTACAGAATACTGATACATTGGTAGAGCATATTTAAGTGCTGTTCTTGCATTAATATGAGTGCAGCTAACAGAGGCAGCGAACAGATGCAGCAGTTTGCGCAGCAGTGTCTGGGCTCTGCTTGGAACTTTTGAGGACTTTATTGGAAGTTGTGGGGGCTTTCTGGGGACCCCTGAGGAACTAGAAGGTGATTGCTGCAAACAGGAAAAGGGAGCTAGGCAACAACAACTGCAGAGGCCTTAACTTCTCCTGGGAGAAGCTCTAGCTAGGTGCAGCTGCAACTAACAAGCTCTCTTGGTTGCCCCTGATCAGAGGGAGTTGGGGTCTTTGATCCAGGTGGCCCTTGATTAGGGTGGGTCAAGCACTCTGTGAGTCAGTGCTAGGGAGAGGCCTATATAAGAGCCAGGCCCAGAGTGCAGCTCCCAGAGGCAGTGAACAGATACAACAGTTTGTGCAGCAGTTTGCCCAGAAGGGTGCGAGCAGGCACCTTCATTTCCATTCCCAGCAGTGTACACTTCCTAAAGTATGGTCATGACATGCCACAGAGCACATTCCCCAGTAGCTGTTGGAGTCGTTGCGTTGGCTGTGTTGGAGGCTTCAACCCAGACAGACCCTCTGGCAGCTGATGCAGCTCTACAGGTCTCAGGCTGCAGGGAGTGTTTGGGGCCTCTCTGTGAGGCCTGGGCTGACAGTCAGCTCTCCTGCAGAAGCTGTGCTGCTGTTGACGAGTTGTGTCATCAGGTAAGGGAGTTACGGGAGGAAGTCAGTAGGCTGCGTAGCATCTGAGAAGATGAGCAGGAGATAGACAGGGTATTCTCAGAGACCATACAGCTCCAGGAGTCCCAGCCCCCCACAGCAGTGGAGTTGCCGGAGGGCTCTGTGCCATGTGAAATGGGACATCATAACACTGTAGAAGGCAGCTGAAAACTGGTCACTTCTCATAGGAGGAGAAAGGCTCCTACTCCTCCGTAAGACTTGCAATTAAGGAACAGGTTTAGTGCCCTCCAGGACAAGGAGGAGCTGGGCATGGCTTCAAGGGAAACAACTGGGAGAATAGACCCTGTGCCTTGTGGGAACACCCGGAAGAAGCAGCGAGTGATTGCAGCGGGTGACTCCCTGCTGCAGGGGACAGAGGCACCTATCTGCTGACCTGACCTCTTGTCTAGAGTGGTTTGCTGCCTGCCAGGGGCTCAAATAGGAGATGTCATGGAAAGACTGCCAAGGCTTGTCCACTCATCAGATTATTACCCTCTGCTGCTCTTCCGTGTGGGCACTAATGATACCAAAGGCAAACTGGAAAACATCAAACAGGATTTCAGAGCTCTGAGGATGGTGGTCAAGGGTCTGTAAGCCCGGGTCATCTTCTCCTCAATCCTGCGGGAGGGAGGGGGATGGATGGGACGAGGAGGAGACGGATTTTCCAAGTTAACGACTGGCTGTGCCACTGGTGTTGGCAACAGGGTTTTGGTTTCTATGACTGTGGGACCCTGTTTGAAGATCGACAACTGCTGGGGAGAGATGGGATCCACCTCACTACACAGGGCACACATGTCTTTGCCAACAGGTTGGCCAGCCTGGTAAGGAGGGCTTTAAACTAGGAAAGATGGGGGAAGGGGAGAGCTATAGAGGCAGGGTAGTCGGCCAAACAGGGCTCAAGTCGGGATGCCTCCAGTGGGTGCATGCAGCCAGGGAAGTGCACACGGGACATGGCTATGGAGGATCCTGTTGTATCCCTCCCGGGAAACCTGCATGCTCGATCTCCTCTCTGAAATGCCTGTACACCAATGCATGCAGCATGGGGAACAAACAGGAAGAATTGGAGATCTGTGTGCGGTCGCAGGGCCATGATCTCATTGCAATTACAGAGACATGGTGGGATAGCTCGCATGACTGGAATGCTGTCATGGATGGCTACGTGCTTTTTAGGAAAGACAGGCCAGGAAGGCGAGGTGGTGGAGTTGCTCTTTATGTGAGAGAGCACCTGGAATGTATCGAGCTCTGCCTAGGGGTGGATGAAGAGCGAGTTGAGAGCTTATGGGGAAGGATTAAAGGGCAGGCTAGCATGGGTGGCACTGTTGTGGGTGTTTACTACAGGCCACCTGATCAGGAAGAGGAAGTCGAAGAGGCCTTCTACAGACAGCTGGAAGTAGTCTCACGATCCCAGGCCCTGGTTCTCGTGGGGGACTTCAAACACCCTGATATCTGCTGGAAAGACAACACAGCTAGGCACAAACAGTCCCGAAGGTTCCTGCAGAGCATTGGTGACAGCTTCTTGACACAGGTGGTGGAGGAGCCAACAAGGAGAGGTGTGCTGCTGGACCTCGTACTAACAAACAAAGAAGGACTGGTTGGAGATGTGAAGGCTGGGGGCAGCCTAGGCTGCAGTGACTATGAGATAGATGGTGGAGTTGAGGATCCTGCGAGGAGGAGGCAGGGCAATAAGTAGGATTGCAACCCTGGACTTGAGGAGAGCAAACTTTGGCCTCTTCAGCGACTTCCTTGGAGGAATCCCATGCCTTAGGGCCCTAGAACGAAGGGGGGTCCAAGAGAGCTGGTTAATATTCAAACATCACTTCCTCCAAGCTCAAGAGCAGTGCATCCCTATGAGTAGGAAGTCAAGCAAAGGAGGCAGGAGACCTGCATGGATGAGCAAGAAGCTCCTGGCAAAACTCAAACAGAGGGAGGAAGTATACAGAATGTGGAAAGGGGGACAGGCCTCTTGGGAGGACTATAGGAACGTTGTCAGAGTATGCAGGGATGAGACGAGGAAGGCTAAGGCCCGTTTGGAATTAAATCTGGCAAGGGATGTCAAGGACAACAAGAAGGGCTTCTTCAAATACATCAGTAGCAAAAGGCAGACTAGGGAAAATGTGGGCCCTTTGCTGAATGGGGTGGGTGCCCTGGTGACGAAGGATACAGAGAAGGCAGAGTTACTGAACGCCACCTTTGCTTCAGTCTTTACTGTTCAGGCCCGCCCTCAGGAATCCCAGACCCTGGAGGCAAGAGAGAAAGTCTGGAGGAAGGAAGACTTTCTCTTGGTTGAGGAGGATCAGGGTAGAGATTGTTTAAGCAAACCTGACACCCACAGATCCATTTCCCCGATGGGATGCACCCACGAGTGCTGAGGGAGCAGGTGAATGTTATTGCTAAGCCACTCTCCATCATCTTAGAAAGGTCATGGAGAACAGGAGAGGTGCCTGAGCACTGGAAGAAAGCCAGTGTCACCCCAGTCTTCAAAAAGGGCAAGAAGGAGGACCCAGGAAACTACAGGCCAGTCAGCCTCACTTCCATCCCCGGAAAGGTGATGCAGCAGCTCATGCTGGAGGCCATCTCCAAGCATGTGGAGGAAAAGAAGGTGATCAGGGGTAGTCAGCATGGCTTCACCAAGGGGAAATCATGCTTAACCAACCTGATAGCCTTCTGTGATGGAATGCCTGGCTGGGTAGATGAGGGGAGAGCAGTCGATGTTGTCTACCTTGTCTTCAGCAGGGCATTTGACACTATCTTCCATAACATCCTCATAGACAAGCTCAGGAAGTGTGGGTTAGATGAGTGGACGGTGAGGTGGATTGAGAAGTGGCTGAATGGCAGAGCTCAGAGGGTTGTGATCAGTGCTGCAGAGTCTAGCTGGCAGTCTGGAGCTAGCGGTGTTCCCCAGGGGTCAGGACTGGGTCCAGTCCTGTTCAACTGATTCGTGAATGACCTGGATGAAGGCCCAGAGTGCACCCTCAGCAGGTTTGCAGATGATACAGAACTGGGTGGAGTGGCTGATACCCCAGAGGGCTGTGCTGCCATTCAGAGAGACCTGGACAGGCTGGAGAGGTGGGCGGAGAGGAACCTCATGAAGTTCAACAAGGGAAGTGCATGGTCCTGCACCTAGGGAGGCATAACCCCATGCACCAGTACAGGTTGGGGGCTGACCTGCTGGAAAGCAGCTCTGTGGAGAAGGACCTGGGAGTCCTGGTTGGCAACAAGTTGACCATGAGGCAGCAATGTGCCCTTGTGGCCAAGAAGGCCAATGGTATCCTGGGGTGCATCAGGAAGAGTGTTGCCTGCAGGTCGAGGGAGGCGATCCTCCCCCTCTACTGAGTCCTGGTGAGGCCACATCTGGAGTACTGTGTCCAGTTCTGGGCTCCCCAGTACAAGAGGGAATGTGGCACTACTGGAGAGAGTCCCACGGAGGGCTACAAAGATGATCAGGGGACTGGAGCATCTCTCCTGTGAGGAAAGGCTGAGAGAGCTGGGCCTGTTTAGCCTGGAGAAGAGAAGGCTGAGAGGGGATCTTATCAATGTGTACAAATATCTGAAGGGAGGGTATCAAGAGTATGGGGCCAGACTCTTTTCAGTGGCGCCCAGCGACAGGACGCGAGGCAATGGGCACAAACTGAAACACAGAGAGTTCCATCTGAACATGAGGAAAAACTTCTTTACTGTGAGGGTGACAGAGCCCTGGAACAGGTTGCCCAGAGAGGTTGTGGAGTCTCCTTCTCTGCAGATATTCAAAACCTGCCTGGATGCGATCCTGTGCAACGTGCTCTAGGTGACCTTGCTTGAGCAGGGGGGTTGGACTAGATGATCTCCAGAGGTCCCTTCCAACCTCAACCATTCCTTCATTCTGTGATATGATTTTATAAAAGACAGAATTATGTTATCAGGTACAGAATTAGGAGTCTAGATAATTTCCACCATCGTATAATACAATATATAACTTACAATGCTATCTGATTCACTTCTGTGCTGAAACTTTCAGGTATCGTCATTTTTCATTAAAAAAAAAAAAAAAAAAAAGCCAGAGTGCATTCATTCACTAAATCCCTAGTCGGTCCCATTGCTTAATTGTTTCCCTTTTCAGATGGCTTTAACTGTCTCTATGAAAACATCCAATCATAGTTCACTTCAGGGACATCTCTCAAAAAGAAATAGGGATGGACCCAAGCCGTATTTCTCTGTCTCTAACCTCCAAAACTATCCTGGAAAACTTTATATCTTCAAATGCTCTCACAAACCCTCAGGTGACATGCCAGGGAATGAAGCACATACTCGCAGGATAATATTATGGAGGCACAATTCTTTCAGGGAGCTACATGGCCCTCACATAATTCACGCAAAAGTCTGTTTAGGGTCACAAGTTGCCAAAGAAAAACATGGGACCTCAAGAAATAGGAAGTGTGGGTGTGGCTACTATGTTTTAGAAGAAACAACTCTTGAGAGGTTTGGATGAGAACGAGTTTGTATCACTTAGCCTAAGGAACAGGGAAAACTCACTAAGGACCTTCTCCTCAGCAGCGTGAATATACCCCCAAATCACCCCACTGCCATGGATTCCAAGAAAGATGGACTTTGGATCTCTTGGAAATTGCAAACTAAGTAGCCCTTCTTTATTTGATGAAATCCAAAGTTGGGATTCATTCATCCTCATTCAGATGCTGAAATGCAGACATCTAAGTCTGATATGGTCATTGACAACAGGATATTTGTCATTTTATTTAAGACTTTTACAATATAAACATCAACCTCTGAGCTATTCCTCCCCAAATCCTTTTCTGTGAATGCAGAAAAACTTTCTATTACACCACAGAATTCTTCTAATGTATTTTAGACATCTACATAAGTTACTTTTTTTTTTTAATTTCTAAACAATTTATGAATGGAGTTGAGATGCTTACTTCAGATGTGGACATCAGCACTGGAGATATCAAAAACTGGGCTTTTGGATCTCACCCTGTCATACAATATTGATGACTTCTATGAACTAGATGTGGAAATTTTCATAAAAATTTAAAAAAGGTCCGTATGCAAATTAATTTATACTAGCAAAGATTTTTCTCTTCATCCTTTCATGCAGTATTCCTCTCAAAGCCCCTTTCACTTCCTTGTTCCTCAGGCTGCAGATAGAAGGATTTAACATGGGAGTAACAGTGGTGTACATCAAGGCTAGCACTTTCTTGGTATGTGGCGAGTTTACAGAATTTGATCTTAAGTAAGTCAGGCTGCCACTCCCATAATACAATATCACAACTACAAGGTGTGAAGAACATGTGGAGAAGGTCTTATGTCTGCCTTCTGCTGAGGTCATCTTCAGAATGGTGGAGATGATACACAGGCAGGAAATGAGGATGAGAGAAAAGGAAATGAAGATGACCAGGATAGCAGCAGAAAACAGCTGTACCTCATAAGAGAAGTGTCAATGCAAGAGAGCTTAATGAAAAAGGGAATATCACAGAAGAAGTAGTTAATCTCCTTTGAGCCACAGAAGGGCAAATTGAACACCCAGCTGGTCTGGACTCGAGACACCACATTTCCACAGAACCAGGAGAGAACTGGCAGAGAAAGACAAACCCGCTTGTTCATAGTCACTGCATATCTCAGTGGGTTGCATATGGCCACATAGCGATCATAGGCCATGGCTGCCAGCAGGAAGCACTCGGAAGCACCCAGGAAAAGCAGGAAGTACATCTGGGCCACACTGTCCACACAGAAAATGCTTTGGTCTTCAGACAGGAAGTTCACCAGTATCCTGGGGAGGATCACTGAGGATTAGCAGATGTCTAAGAAGGAGAGGACTCTGGACTCTGAGGAAGAAGTACATGGAGCTTTGAAGGGATGGAATTACTGTGACATTAATGATGAGCATTTTTCCCATCCGGGTGACAATGTATATAAAGACGAACACAGAGAACAGGGGTGCTTTCAGGTTGGGGTAATGGGTTAAGCCCAAAAGGGTGAATTCACAGACTGCACTGAAGTTTCTGCTTTGTGATTCAACTGCATCAGTAGGAAAAACATATATGAATGGGTAACATTTCAAGAACTGACTACACAAAATCATTAAGAGCAATGAGACATGCTAATTAAAATTACAGTTTTGATTCTCATTTGCTTTCGGTGGAAGTGTCTTCCATCATCTTTCCACAATGTTATTAAGGTGAATTCTCTTTTGATTTAACTCAGAGCACATCCATTTTCATTTTATCAAAATTTCATTCATTATTGACAAATATTATGCCAGGGGATAAGGGAGCAAGGTATAGAATATATTTTCTAAGTTCATTTAAATATATATATTATGTATATTATATATATATTTATTTAAATGAACTTAGAAAATATATTCTATACTATATCCAGAGTCGCATACACCTGGGAAATGTATAAGCAAGTGTCTTAGTTTCACTGGTCAAAAGGTGCTGAAAAGTTGTGATGAATAAAATGAAACATCCACTAGAAGTGCTTATGTTCCTGCACCTAAAATTGAACTATTTGTTTTGATTTCCTTTTTTAAAGGAAAGGTACTTTTGCTCTGGGATTCTCTCCTGTTAAAATAAATATCTAAAACACTCCTGATGAATTTCAGTGCAGAACTGATTGTTTTTCTTCAATGAGTGTTAAAGGGAGTTGAGGAAGATGAACACAGATTTCTTTTGACATCTGGGGTGCAATACAGTTTTCAAAGCACAGGTGCCTAGTGCCACTGTAGATTTCCTTGTGTTCCCCTGATTGCTTCTAATTGAAACTCCAGAAGATGAAAGTCCTGTTGCACACCAGCCTCCCCTTTCAGATACTTTGAATGCTTCACTGTTCAACAAATCAGTCTTAAAAGCCTTCAACAGGCAGCTGAATCCCACTCCTCTGACAGGGTTGCAATCTTGGTTGAGACACCTTACATTTAGGTTTCTGTGAAGTAGGTGTCTGCTTGTGAGATAGATTTTAGTCTACAGAGTCTGAGACTGTTATAGCCAGAATAGAACTAGTCAGTACAGTCAATGGCTGTGCCCACAGGCTCCTTTTGCAAAAAGTGGAGTTTCAGTCAAGATAGTTAATGAAATAGTTTGGATTCATCTCATCCTAATGTAGATGTCAATGTCTGGTCAAAACATCGCACCCCCTTTCTTCCCACTGACTATAAAAGTAACAGTGAGCAACACGCCTGGGTCATAATGTTTACAGTCACATACATAAAACTGTCTGAGATGAATCCCCCTCCTAAATGTAATTGCCACCTTCTTCACCTCAGGCACTACAGCAAAGGTGTAGGTCCAAATCCTCCTGTCTTTGGAGTTCCTTTCAACAATTTACAGCAGTGGCAAAGCCACCCTTCATTTTCACAGGAAGCATATCCAAATTACAGGAACAAGATGCAAGATGCCTTAGATTTATTTTTAATCTATGTAAAAGTAAGTGCAAAATTAATTGAACTCAGTAGGCAGTAATTTCCTCCTACCTCCTGTTTCTTCTGGTATGCCTTCCCCAAAATGAACAAGCTACTTCTCAGGATCTACTTCTATCCCCTAATTTAACTCTGTAAGTAGAGCTTTCTTACAGCTGATGCATCACTCACACCAGATAATTTTGCATTCATATATTGCCTGTTAAGCTTTGCAGCATGAACTATACTAAAATTGCTAGCAGAAACTTTTCTTTTATAGACTTTGATGTTTCTGGTCTCATTTGTCGTTCAGCACCACTTCAAAATATGCTGTCTAAAACCTCATGTTCTGGAGTGGATAGTACCACACAGTCTAGTCAAAATCGTTCACTGAAGTTACAATCTATTCATTTCATATCACCATAACTCTGCCAACATTTTATATGCCTGGGATTGGTTTTTCTCTCCAAGCAAACCAGACTTTGTAGGCATATAATTATCTTATGCAGGCGAGCCTTCTACAGTATATATACTGGCAGCTGAGATGCTATTATATATTTCCAAAAGAAAACATTGAGAAAAACAGGTTATTCAATGGCCTGATGTGCTTGACATATTTTAGATGTCCATTTTAAGCTGAGATTATTCATAGTTTAGAAGCACCTCTTGCTCTTCCTTTAGCATACCGGGAGTCTATGCTCATCTGGATGAATATAAGTATCAAGAGTGGGAATGTCTCTAAAATTTAGATTCCTAAATTAAGGTATCTAGATACAGTTTTAGACCTGTGAGCTAGCAGCCTGAATTCCTGCAAAGCTGATGGATGGAACTCAGTAGTCTCGTCCAAAATATGTAATGTCCTGTTCTTTGATGTGGAGTATCCTGACTGATCGCGAGTAGTCATTCCAGTGGTTCACAGGTCTCCTGCAGCTCATATGACATTGGTGCAATCTCTGTGGCTGTCTTGTACCCTAGAGCACCCCAAATAATACAGCAGAGCTATTTATAGGAAAATGAATTTTGCAGTCTGATCAGCTGAATACTTTAAATTCAATTGACTAAGGATCTATCTTGTTGCCTGCATAAAGAGTTCTGGAGCCAGTTCAGAAGCCTTCAAATATCCTGCCTGAACTCAGTCACAAGTCTATTTTTAGCTCTGTGTCATATGTGCCAGAATCATACCACTTGACAAAGGCACATATCTCCTGTATGTGCTGTACCATTTCAACAAGCTCCATGTAGATATATTAGAGCATATCAAGTATCCATTCTTTCTGGTTATGAGTCAGTACCAAAGCACAGCATATTAAATGGTGAAACAACGTAGGCTTATAAGGTCCTTCCCATATTTTAGATTCCTGAGGGAGATTAAAAGGTTCAGAGCTGTTCTGATTCTAGCCATTGACAGACTTGAGGCTTGTCAGGAGGGATCAGTTAGGGAAGGACTCTCTGAGTCCTAGTCTGAATCTCAACTTTAGCTCTCCAGCATCTGGGGGAATCAGAAGAAGGGATCCATATTCATTTCTGGAATATGGCAAAGGAGAGAAAAACCAATCCGGAGCAATAGGCTGCCATGGTTTGAGACCAAACGGAGAGTGTGAAAACTAAACGGCCTCAAATACAAAAACACTTTTAGTCACAGACATATTTAGTGTTAATGAGTGAAAGAATTCCCTGTTCCATGAGAAAAGATAGGTGTGTCAGCATAATGGTTTCTAATATGACCTTCCTTTCTCACAGGGGAGGACAAAGCAGTCCAGAAGAAAAGGTCAGGCAGGTCAGCATAGCAGTTCTAGCTGTGCTGTGCATAATCTGTGGACAAGATCATGGGGTCCCCTCAGTTACTCCTCAGGTACTCCTGGAGTGTCTCCAGGGGTCTTTTCTGTGTGGGGGCTTGTCTGTGTCTCTCCACAGAGTACTCCTGACCACATCAGTTATAGGACTGAGTAGAGAATTCAGATTGGCTCATCCAGATTCCCATAGTGCCTAACAATCAGCTGTCACCTCACTGGTACTCAATCTTCCCCTCTCCAAGGTTCTCTGAAACTCCCAGAGTGATTAACAGATTGTTTACCCATAAATTACTCCCCCATTCTTGTAACCAGGCCCAACCCATGCTAGCTGCCACACAGGCTCATATTCGGAGGCTCTGACAGTGGCAAGAGGAGCTGGAATCAGTCCTCATAAGTGCATTCTTCTTGATAAAAGAAGGAACAATACAAATTGTTCTTGGAATTTGTTTTTTGGCCTGTCAACAGGATCATCTGGATTCATTGTGGATGTTGAGATTACAGCTCTCCATCTAGCAGACAGAAGCACAAAAAACCTAGGATGGGGAAGCAAAGGCTGAGCCCACTGCACTGCTTTGAAGTGCTCTGTTCAAAGACATGTGCTGGATGTCTGATTTCCTCAGCTAGGTAGACTGGAAAAGCAGGGGAAGGCTAGGAATAGGACCAGAGTCAGCTGGAAAGTGTGTTTAAGTGTGACACAATGCTGATGTCTCAGTTAAACACAGTGACTGCATGTGTTTGTGGCCATCGTCCCATGGACTTTGAGATTTAAGGCTATGGATTGTATGAAGAACTCCAGAACTGGGTGGTCATAGAAAGAACAGCTCCACTTTTCAGTCTCAAGCTGTTTCATATTCAGCGCATCTACCTATTCTATTAAGAGTAATGTCTACACACCAGCCACTGTAGAGGGAGGGAGAACTTTGGTCACTATTCTGATGACTTGTTCTGGCTCCATTTCAGCTACCCTATAATCTTCCTGGTTCTCAAATGAGATTTTCTGTGCTGACTTGATGATCATTTGGCACAAGAACTTCACAGATCTTGAAGAGTATCGGCTTGACAGAGCCTTTTTCATTCCATTATTGTATTGTCTGCTGAGTGGCAGCAAGAACATCGAGATCATTATGATAATGTACAATGAACTGCACTATGTGCCAGTACAGTGACAGCACATCAATACTATCAGCATTGAAATAGAGACCAAACAGAACTAGCACATCTCATTTCACTTGGGAAGGAAAATGTGAAGTCATACCTGCAGCTCTGGAGGGCTCTGGTATCTTAAGAAAGCACATCATTATGGGGCCCCTATTCGCACATGAATTAGTACAGAGTCGAGGTTGGCAATGGCCTTCATGGTTTTCAGGGTGCTCCTGTGATGTATTGGGTTGGTGTAGGAGGTATATTTTGTAGCCTCATTAGAAAGGTTGTACAGGTTTTCAAAAGAGATCTGAAAGTGGTTATATTGTATGTTAAAACCGCAACTCAATACACTGCAAACTGTGATCAGTCACATAACCCAGGCCTTCCTGGACAAGCTGGAAGCACCAAAAAAGCATGACAGCTTTGGGGTTGTTTATATTCAAAGAGAAAGCTTTAAATGAAAGAGAGATGTGTCATACTGTTAAGGAAATTTCCACCATACTCTAGTTTTGGCGGAGGAAGAACATGCAAGGTCATGGCGCCCTCCAAGCAGAACATTCCATTTGACTTTGCCTTAGCCCTGTTTTTCGTACAGAGTTGAAAAACTGCAAATAAACCAGTTTTATCCAGCCAGAAGTACAAAAGTTATTCAAAGATAACACCAGAAGGGGTGCAGAATCAGCTAACGAATAATTTTAAGATGGACCATTTAAGGCTGGCACAGAACTATCTCGTACTGTAACACAGCAAGGGGATTGGTAGAACTAAGAATCGTGGACAGATCTGGTTGGTTATATAAACTAAAGTATTGAATATGTAACAACTTACTATCGCTATAAAGTTGTAAGAAAAAGCTGCTCAGGTCATCAAAACTGTTGTCAGAAAGGAAAACTGAAAGAATGTTTGTAGTCAATGCCAGCATAAGTTATAACCTTACTGTAACAGAGACAGAAAACAAACAGCAGCTTTAGAAACCCTGTCATAAATTTTTAGCATATGACAACAATTAGTTCACATCTCAAGGCTAAAACAAGTTTGGATTTTATTTCTTAGCAAAGAGTAAAACATAAACTGCAGCGTTTTCAGTAATACCATGACCCATGTTAGTTATACTAGGCTGGCACTGGATATGCTTACTGCTCTTTTTAAAATTCTAATTATACTCCTAAGTGACTGTTTATGGAAAATAAAAAGAGTAGCATTCACGGAAGAGATCAATCTCACCAAAATTGATGGGAATGATTCAAGTGCCCGTATTTAGGCATCTGCTGTAATTTTAGATACACACCTGGATCTCCCACTCCAGAGGGTGCTGGTTTTCGGTAAGTCATGTGTTCTGGTACACCAGAACAGGCTGGTTCAACACTGTGACACAGATCCAGAGACTTTGTGGAACTCCCCTCCTTTGAGATACTCAAAAATTTTATAGGATGAGACCCTGAGCAACTTGATTTATTTGGACAGGCTTTGAACAGAGGACTGAACTAGATAGTCCATAGGTTCAGCCTATTTATTCTATGATTCTATGATTTTCCAGCCCTGAGTAGAATTCTCAGGTAACCCAAGACATCAAAACCAGCATTTGCTGCCTATTCTATGGTACTGGAATCACTTCCCTGGTAAGAGACCTATTGCAGACCCCCTCTTCCTGGAAAAAAAAAGGGGATTTCCACTGCCCCCAGTGCTGCTTATTTGCCAGTTGTCTTTGTGCATTCAGTAGAAGGTCCTCTCTACTTGCAGTCCTTGTGCTTGTCTTGAAGGTCTTGAGGTCAGTGTGATGGCCTTGACTTTACGCTAAACTAGAAAAATGCTCCTTCTACTGATGCTATAATGCAGCTGCATCACATGATTTTCCCTTTCCTTTCTTCAATTTTTTTAGAACCTTTCCACTTTTTGAATTCATCCCAGATATCACTGGGGTCAGTACAATGCTGTTCTACCCATGAAAAATCCCAGATAGGATTTTTCCATCCCTCTTTTTCAAATTTATTGGCTAGTATTTTCCAGCTTTTGTTACTATTCATAATGGTTTATACCCTCTTTAATGGCAGTGGTCCTGTCTGCACCCTGTCTTATCACCACCCTTCCCACTCAGCGCAAGTTGCATCTGTCAGGCTCTTATTCACGACTGTAACCTTAAATCTGAAATCCTGGTATTGCTGAAATGCTAGCAATACAATAGAAAATATTCACTCTCAGGAATATCCTGTCCGTGACGCCAATTAATGTCAGAGTCCAGTACTCTCTGACCAGGTTCTTTTAGATATTCCACACACATGGGGAGTGCAATGTTTAATATAAAAGTTTACTTTGAAGATATTTGATGTTACATGGGATTTTTGATTTAGCAGAATGATCCAGCAATATACTGAAATCACAATACAAGTGTACACTTATACAATTCAATCACAATACCAATGTGCTTGCCATTACCAGTCTGTATAATACGCTCACCCTCACAACACTGGGCGTCCCCAGTCGCTGGGAAGGAATATGTGGGTTGAAGCCAGCTCAAGCCCATTGCTCTCTTTGAAATTCCTCTGTTAGTTGTTCAGGTTCTATATTCTGTGTTGGGCTGAGCCACGTATATACTTCCCCCATGCTGGTCTGGCTAATCTCAGGGAGACATTCACATTCTTCTGATCAGCTCAGGAAGAAATGTTTACACCAGTTGATCCACTCAACAGATACAGCTGCTTTTCTAACACAAAGGTGATCCTCTGGTGCCCTATGTGCTGAGATAAAGTCAGTTCTCTATGCAACAGCTGTGATCAACGAGTCACATCCTACACCATTCCTGAGCTTCACGGGCACCTCACCCTTGCCCATCTCCTCTGAGCCTTCTTCCATTGCAGGGGTTATTGATTGGTCACAGGGGGTCACTGGAAGATGCAGCACCTGATTACCCAGACCAGCTGGTGACCCACAGTATGAACAGCTGTAACTGATTATTTCCAGGCTTGCAACATCTATGCGTGCATCAGAAGAGCTTTGCAAAGACCACAGGGCCTCCTACAGCCCCTCTCTATCCCCAAATAGCATTGGCAGTTCGTGTCTACTGATTTCCTGGTAGACCTCTCCCCCTCCCCCCCTGCCTCCAGCCATCCTGGTGACTGCAGACCTGTTCACCAAGATGGTTCATTTTGTCCCATGTAGGAAGTTGCCTACAGCCCCACAGACCACCTGACTCTTCCTGCAGAATGTTTTCTGATGTCATAGCCTCCCAGACAGCATCACTCCCAACAGGGGGCCCAGTTCACAGACAGATTTTGGAAGGAGCTCATGAGTAACTTCTATGTAAAAACCTACCTCTCCTCCTTACGCCACCCCCAGACCAATGGGAAGGCAGAGTGGCTGAGAATCTGGAGCAACACCTCTGGTGTTACAACAGCTTCCTTCAAGATGAGTGCGTTGCCCTGCGGAGTTTCCTTAAAATAATAACACCCATGTATTGACACTGCAGACCTCATTCATTGCTAACTTTGGTTTCCAGCCCCGCAGTCATCCAGCTATGCTGGCTGTCCTGCATGTATCCATAGCTGGTGATCGCCTCTCAGTGCTCCTACAGGTTCATATCCTCCTTATAATGCAGATGGACAAGGTCAAAAGTGCCTATAAGAGGCAAGTGGACAGATGGTGTTGCCCAGCTGCAGCTTTTTCCACCGGTGACCGGGTTTGGCTCTGCAGTGAGCACGCCTAGAATGTCTGACCATCAGCCAAGCTGCACCACCATTATCTGGCGCCTTTCACCATTGCTGAGAAAGACATTCTGGTTACCTACCACCTGGAACTTCCACAATCCATGAAGATTGTCCAGTCTTTCACATATCCTCCTTCAAGCCTCATCATAATGACCTTTTCCATTGCCAATCCACCTCCCCCACCCACATTCACGGTAGAAGGGCAGACAGAGTACCATGTGAAACAGATTTTGGACTCTGAACTAGGAGAATTAGGCTAAGGGAAGGGAGTAAGTCTTCCCCTTCTCTTTCTCTTGCTTGTCTTGGATCTCCAAAAGGTATATTGACCTCTTGTCCGCAGCCCTTAAGTACGTTGTATCTGAGAGATGAATTGTATAATATGCAGCATGACCTCTCTCCTCAAGGCTCCCTTCCTGTTTCTGATCTTCTGCAGATAATGGGTTCAGCATAGGAATGATGGCACCATGCACTAGAACCAACACTTTGTTGCTGCCCAGTGGGTTACGGGATACAGGTCTGGGTAAATTAAGAAGTCACTCCCATAAAGCTAAGTAAGCAAAAAGAAGTGTGAGGAGGAAGTGGAGTGTACTCTGGATCAGTCCTCACCTAAGGACTTTTTGGATGATGAAGATAATGCAAAGGTCAGATAAGAGAAGGAGAGAAAATGGAATAATAGTGATTCCTATTGTGACAGCCATTATCATCATTTTACACACTGCCATGACAGTACAAGAAAGCTTTACTAGAAGGGGTACATAACGAAAATAGTAAATCTCATTGGAATAATAAAATGTCAGGATGAATGCACAAATTGTCCATAAAAGGCTCAATAGATTGTCAAAGAAATCTGATAGCAGGACCCTAATGACTTTTATTTAAGTTAGGAGAGATGAAAACCACATTTTTTTCTGGCTTATTGAAACTTCAAAGACCTTTATAGAGTTATCAATTTTAGTGTTGCTATAAATAGTAATTTCCTACTTACTACTAATAATTAGTTCAAACTAAGTTTTCTGAATGTTAGTTTATTAAATGTGTAAGCTACATTAAAAAACTCATGTATGAAGTCAAGGTTATAGTATTTAATATACTTCAGAGTTCTATACTGTAGAACACCTGCTCATCACGTGAGTAACAAAAAAAATAAGTTTCCCATGTTATATTGTTTATTTCTTCACTACATTGATTGACCAAAATGATAGATGAGTGTTATCACTTGCTTTGAAGTTTCATAATTGCTATGTAGCACATCACTTTCTGTACTATTCTCGGTGCTAATAAAATTACTAACATTTTATTAGTAATTCTTACAGTGCTAAGGATGGCAATTATAATAGTACTCAACATAAGCATATGCATTTTTATAGTATATTCAAGTGGAATAGAACTATATTATTTTATTTTAAATGACATTTTTCAATCTGGAAAAGCTTAAGGAAATGATTTACTATTGGATAGGTTGGAAAACTTCCCTTGGTTCCTTTTTTCAAAAGAAAATCACATATCTGCATTTTAAATCAACCAAAACAACGAAATCTTCCTCTAGAATGCATATCTTAAGAAAAGCCTATGTTTTGCTGGACTGTCTCCCTGAATGTTTTCAAACAGAAAATCAACTTCTCATTCCTTTTAAGAAGTCAAATTCCAGTTGGCAAGAATAGATTTTCATAGTTTCATTTGTAGACTATAGACCACCACCCCCCAAAAATGCCAGCAGTCTTGAGCTGAATAAGTATAATAGAAGAAAGAGTTTAGTTAAAATAGTTCCATGTTATCATTTACATCTAATACAATAGACCTTGATCACGATAGCAAACAAAACCCAGCAGAAACTTACATTCCTCATAGTTGTGATAGTGCCATCTCCTTTCCCTTTGTGGCTCTGGTGGACTTACTGTTGATTACAAAGGAGTATTTCATGACATCTACATACTGGAAAATCTTTTTTTCTGACTATCACTAGCATTGTTCAGTCTAGTTAACATCTAAGTCTAGGATCATCCCACCTAACCAAGGCACCTAAATTAGTGATGCAAATTTCTTAGGTTTTCTTTATACTCATATACACACCTCCAACGGGTGATAGAACCCTTAAGTAAGGTGAAATATCCTGTGGTAGTACCTTCATATGTTTTTTGACTATCGATGAAAAGCAAGGAAGCCATATTTGTGCCTACATGTAAGTGCCTTTTGCCATTTTAGCTGATTAAAGGTCTCTTTCTTGGCCTTCAGTTGCCATACATTCTGGACTAGGCACATCTACCCAACTGTACAGATGACTGATACCAGACAGCATTTAAAATATCACTCAATTCCCGAAGTAAGAATCTTCATTCCTGCAGTGGACTAGTTCATGCTTCTGCAGCAGCAGCTGCATGCCAGGCAGAATATCTCAGGTCTTTCCAAACAATCTGAACTGTATTTGGAAATACTGGCATTCCTGGTGGTGGGTGTTTCCATATCCATAACTGTGGAAGCAAAACTGAGAGAATACAACTGACACTCTCCAGTACTTTTCTGATATTTAGTATCAGAACAGGACAGGAGAAAGAAGGAAAGAAAGAAGGAAAGAAGGGAAGAAAACAAAACAAAGATTGGGTTTTATCCTAAAGGAAAAACTGAATATACTGAGGATAAACCATTCCCTTTTTCTCTACCAAGACTATATGGACAATCTGAGTGAAATCTGTAGTGTAGGTGTATAATATAGTTTCCAGCTGAGGATGGCTGGAAAAGCCTAAGAGATTAAATTTGTTTATGTAGGTCACATTCCGTTGTCTCAGTTCTTCTGGCTGTTTCACCTGGAGGAAAGAAATATTTTCCAGTGTTACTAAGGAACTGTTAAATTGCAGAGTATTTTTTTTTTAAATTATTGAGGCCTCTCTGTACTATGGTATCATCCAAAGTATTGTAGATGTGAGAAAAGCATTCTGAGTCTTTGAAACCAATTACCCTTAAAATATCAAAGGGTTATGCAAAGAAAGTATAAGAATAGTTAGACGAGTCATCCCTCAGAAAGACTCTGGCTCTGATGCGTGCCACTGATTTTTGCATACGCTGAATTAGAACAATTGTTAGGTCAATTTTTTTCCTTCTTAAAAAAACCTTTGCAAAAAATCCTGCATTTCTTCCTATAGGAAGCTCAGCATTTGTGATGTTTCATGAATACTTTGGTATGCTTCTGGTGACCTTGTTTTGCATCCATCTTTCCTTTACTACTGTATACTTCATATGAAATGGTAACGTCTTCAAATCAAGCCAGATTTTTCTTTTCATATGAATGATGACACCTCAGTGATGCACTTGTAGTTGGATTAAAATTCAGCTAGCTGTCTGTGATTAAATTAATCATATTCATTCTACATCCAATAGAGAAAAAGGACATCTCCAAGGAAGATTAATCTCAGCTGTTTTATACAAGTGCTTTAGGATGAGTTAAGCTGACTCTGAAGGTGTCCATTTCTGTCTAACTCTTACAAGTTAGGGTGCATCATCATTTTCAAACATTTTAATCCCCTGATTTTTTCCCAGATGCTGGCCCTCTGATTGGTCGCACGTCTTATACATTGGTTCATCTTTAGGTTCTCTTTTGGAGTGAAGTAATTAGTTCCTCAAGACAAAACCTAGGAAATGTTCTGAGGAGAGCTTTTATTAGAGATTTTTTCCTAATGGTAGCATGGAAAAAAAGCACACCAGGTTTAGCTCCATCCATACTCCTCAGATATTCCTGTGTTCCTCTTTGGACATTCCTCTTAGGCTCTCCACAGGGCCTGCAACACTGTCATCATGCTCTGAAAGCAGCTCTCTAGAGGGCTGCAACAGAACTCTAATGTTATTTCCAACACTTCAAACTACATAACAATAATAATGTCTTCTATCACCAGTGGTATTATATCAAGCCCAGAGGAGACCTACAGCAAGTATTTATAATGCATAGGTGCAAGTGTTTATTATGGATCCTAACAAGAAAGGCACTCAGACTCTGTAAGGTATTAAAATACCATTTGTTGGAGATAACACAAGAAGAAAAATGGGGGTGGCAAAGATAATCTTACATCCCTTCCGAGGGTGGAAGCCCCAAGTTGTGCAGCATCAGACAGACCTCTAGTCAAGACACAGCATGCTGCACATATCCTGCCAATGCTGAGGTTTGCTGGCACTGTGGTCTCTAGTGTTCTTACATGATTTTCTTACAAGTATATTTATCATTTCTACTGTTGAAAATGAGGGTGTTTACATGAAAACATGCAGCTTAATTAAAGTTGGCAAACTGGTGATGCTGAGACACAGGGGTGATTATTACAATAACATAGATAAAATCAAGATAAATTTGTTTTTTTCGAATACAAAAAAATTCTGAATAAACAAAACCCTCTCACAGAAAATTCCTACTTTATTTATCCAAAGTTATTCACTTAAAACAAAATTAAAATAAAACATACAAAAATAGTGTTTTTTTCTGAAAAACACTTTTCCCTCTTTACATTTTTTATTCAAGATTTATTATTTTCATGTGGAAAAAAGTATTACTCACTCTGGAGCATCCAAAATTGTAATAAAGAATAAATATCAATAATAATAAAAATACTTACAGAGGCACACTTCCTTTTACCCTACTTTAGCTATATAAACTGTACACTTTTATCTGAACTCACTGTGTAAAATCCCTTAATATATGCAGAAACAGATACATCTTGGTTATGATACACAACTTTTTAAAGTACATATTTAATACAGGCCTCATAAAATCCCATTTCAGTAGTGATTATTTATCTTCACATACTAGGAATACAGCCTAGCTGATTAGCTTATGGATGTATACATTATACTTACTTACTAGTAAGTATACTCACTAGTTTTGTGAGATAACCCTTCCACCCCCAACTTCCTTCAGTTTATTGCTATGAGATGCAGAAATGGTCACAGAAGTCTTAACAAACCCTAGCAGAAAGCACATCCAGGATAAGGCCACAATGTAAATATTATATGCACTTTTGTTTTGGCTTTCACCTCTTTCCAACTAGCTTTAATATTAAAAATACCAACCAGTATGCTTTTTTTGCAAATGTGAAGATGCTGATCCTCTCCCATTGGTTGCTCTGCCATTTGCAGTAGTATTTTAGGATGCTGCCGTGACCTCGGGTGCAGGGAGCTCCAACATCCTGCATGCTGTTTGCTCTGGGTTGTTCTACTTCTGCTGCTTTTCTCCAATGGCACTGTCACCCATTGCAATATAATTAGTGGCCCCACTGGATTACCATCCAGCCAAGCTATGCTGACAGCCTCACATGCACATAAACATATCTTCCATTATCAAAATGGACTGATAAAGATGAGGATGCCATTATAACAGCAGCCTAAAGCTGTGTCACCTGAGAGGTTTAGCATCTAACTCTCTCACTCTGTTTATTTCAGGTTTGCACCTTCTTATTATGTCCCCGGTAATAAACAAATGGTTTATGCAAGAATTTTATGTATGGGCAGACAAGGAGGCAAAGAAACATGGTGTGCAGTCAGGGGGTGCAGTGGGATTCAACTGATTAAAGAAAGATGTCTAGGGCTAGTTTGGGTGCCCTCAAGTATTTCCTGTGGATGCCATTCTGAAAAGAATGGATTTCCCATGGATCCCATGTGTTCCCTTGCTGTCAGGGAGCAGCAAGAGTCAGTTGCTCCCTAAGAGAAGGTGAGCCAGAAGTGATCCCAGCCTCAGACAATGCCCTCACCAATGGGGTGCAGCCCCCTATGGTCCCACAGAGTGGCAGAGGCAGATGTCAGTATCAGGGTCCAGCAGTAGACTTGGACACAGCAAGTGAGGGACCAGATCCAAGTTCCACCCAGAGAACCTACTTGGTGCAAAAGGAGACAAGGCCAGAAACAGGACTGGAAACAAGCTACAACATACTTATGAGGTTTCCATCCAGGAGACAAGCTACCAACAACATAGGTCTGAGGTCCATCTGGGTGCAAGGACAGAGACAGGGCTGGAGACAGGCAAACCATACAACCTGGCTCAGGCTAGGACTGAAGGCCTGGAACTGAGCTGAAATGGAGCTCCTGGGCTTATGGAAACAGTGCATAGGGGAGGCCCCAGGTAAGACTGGTCAGGGCCATTAAGGCTTATCAGCACACTCAGGGTCCTGACAACAGCCTCTTTTCCCTTCAAGGTGTGCCCTCATATCTTACAGAGATCTGGGGTCAAAGAGGAATTGCAGTGGAGTAATCTAATTGCTGTGGGCTGCGTTTCAGGGGTAACGGATCCAGGGAAGGGACACAGAACTGGGAAAGGGGCATGGCAGAGGATCGTGGCAGGGGCCTGGAAACAAGGTAGAAACATGGGATGCAGGACATGAAGCTGGGTTAGGGATGCTGGAGCTAGGTATGAGACATGGCATAGAACCAGGGCAGAGCCATGGAGCCAGGACAGGTGTATGGCACAGGGGAGCTGGAGCTGGGGTGGGTGTCAGGATGCCTATGCGAAGCCCCAGAGGCTGGGTGGCATTGTGGGGGGGTATTTACCCAGGAGTCTGGAGCTGGGTAGGGCTCAGCGCTTTGGGAACATCCTAGTCTGGGGCCAGGCTGGTCACTCATGGGAAACCATGGAGCTAAAGCTCTCCACAGCCATGAGCCAGGCTCCACCGTGTTTGGCTCAAGGTTCGAGAAGGCCTGAGCTAACTGTCAGGGCTGGCTGACATGTCATCAAGGGCCGGCTGCTCCCTAAGGAAAAGCAAACTGGAGCCAAGGGAGACCCCAGCACCCTCAGGCAGTAGGTGGGTACCCTGAGGCAGCGTCCTCACCAGTGGGGTGCAGCCCCACTAGGCCTAAGCACAAAAGGCACAGCATTGTGCTCAAAGCAGGATCTAGCATCAGTCACAGACAAAGCATGCAATGGACCAGGTGCAGGGTCCAACCAAAGAGTCCAGTCAAGAACAAAAGTAGACTGGGCCAGAGACTGGACTGTAGAGAAGGCTACAGTAAGGATCCAGAGTCCATCCAGAGGAAAGGGCCAAAGACAGGACTGGAGGCAAGTTACAATGTGTTAGAAGTAGCTGAATTTAGAGGGCTTCATGACCCAGAAGATTCCTCCTTTGTAGCCACTAAGTCTCTGGGATGTGAGTCTCACCTGGGGAAGGTGGCACCTGCAGCAGCTCCCAGGCAGGTCTCATCAGCAGTGGGTATGACCCCAGATGCATGCATTATGGATCCCTCCATTAACAGGCCTTAGACTCTCAATCTACTGAGTAACTGGCCCTTGGATCCTCCCATCTCCAGTTGCCTCATGCACAGAGACACATACACGTAAACGGTTCTCCCAGACAAACCCCAGACATTATGGTCTCTCCACGAGTTGGCCTGGACCCTCTGGTCCCTCCAGTAGCCAACTGTATAGTAGCCAGTTGTCTCACTCCCAGAGGTACACACATATACCTGGCTCTCAAGTCACTTAACCTACTTGCCAGCTAGTTCAGCTAGATATTCACTAGTGATCACACACTGACATGTTTCCTCCTTCACTCCAGTTGCTGGCACCACAGACATACAGGCCCTGTGACTTGTGGTCCGACTGCAACTGCTGGCCTTTAGGCCTCCATACACACAAAACAGAGTCCCCTTACCCAGGAAAATAGTTAGAAATGGAGTTTAATGGGAAGACAGGACAGGCTGTGGTGATCAGGTGCAGGGCACACTGATTAGCCCCAGTTTATGTGAGTCTGGCCCCTTTGGACCCCTTATCCCTCCCTTTTCCCACACCTGATCCTCCCAAAATCACCTAGATGCCTCTGTTTCCCTGTCTTTGGTTTCTCCCCCTAAATATTCCGTAATAAGTTTTGTAAAATTCTAAAATGATCTTCCCTGAATCCCATGCCCTCCTCAGTCTGAAAGGTGCTCCTTTGACTCATTGTGATGGGTGTCACGCATGGACAATGGGGCTGATTGCTCTCCTGTGATAGCCCTGGGAGGATCCAGATTAGAGTGTCCATTTTTCTGACTGAGTTACTGGAGTTCCCCAGCCTGCCATCATGTCTCTGTGCTCCTTCATGCTTGTGGAGATGAGCCTTTTAGGGGCTGATTGCTTTCCCGCAGTAGCCCTGGAACTAGCCAGGTCAGAGTATTGTTTGGCTTCTCCCACCTGCCATTGTTCCTCTGAGCTGTTTGCAAAGGTAAGACTTTTCTCACATAGTCTAACACAAGATACATACAAGAGGTCCATCCAGGAGACAAGCTACCTACAGTGTAGGTCTGGAGACATGTATACTTACTCACTCATTGTCTGAGCCATGTTGTATCCACGCCTCAGCTGAAACAGAGCTCCTGGACCATGGGCAGAGGGTGTGGGTGGAGGCCCCAGGTGAGGCTGGTCATGAGCCATTAAGAGCTGTTAGTGCCCTCAGGGCCCTGACATTTGCCAGTGTCTCAGATACCCTTGGACATCTGCCATGGCATTAGATCCCTATGTGTCTGCAACTAGTATAACTTTATACTCTATGGAAAGGAAGAGATATTTTTAGATTAAAAATTCTTCCAAGGTATTTGAGACATCTGCTTTAGGATAGGGTCCTTTGTACTGTAGAAGTGCCTCTTTGTCTCCATTTATTATGAAGGAGTGATCAGTTCACATGTGAAAGCCTATATATAATGGGATGAATCTCACCCCAGGTGGGACATGTAGTAACAGTGTAGACAATTTTTGACTAAGGCAGAGATTCATTCCACCTAGCTATGGGTACTTATGTGAAGCACTTAAGCTAGTGTTACATTTCTCCTTTTATGCTCCGTATAAAGACTTCAGAGGGTAATTTTTGCCATTTGAAGATCTGAATCATCCTCTGAAAGTGCCAGGGAGGGAGATCTGATACGACTGTGCTTCTAGGGCTAGAATCCTAATAAAGTTTCTTAATGTAAGGAGAAAGAACCCAGGCAACAGAAACTCAGGGATCAGTTCTGTTGTGCATACATTGGTCAGTTATTGCACTTAATACGCTGCAGCATTTCCCATACATCTATCTGGGGCTGCCTCATGTGATAAAGCATCTAGAAGAGGTCCATGCCTTCCTGGCATAGAAGCTAGAGACTGTTGAAGGATGTTATAAAGGCTGCTGCCTTCTGTGGATTTTGGGAGCCAGGGATTCCCCCTTCCCAGCTGCTGGAGCCCAGCCTGGTGCATCCTGAGGCCTGGAGGTCTTTATGTTCCAGTCCAATGGATGCAGCTGCTTCTGTTCCCGTGTGGAGATTTGGCCAGTAGCGAGGCTAAGTATGTATCCCAGAGAGACACCCACACCCACACCAAGAGCACACTAACACTGCCACCTACACAGACTGCCACAGAGAAGTTGCTGCTTTTAACAATACCCACATATAGCCCTACCAGAACTCACATAAAATGTAAGTACGGGTAGCCAAGTCCCATTACTCCTCTCCAGCTGATCAGGATTGAAGTTCACTAGTGAAACACACGTGCCCTCACTCTACAGATTCACAGGCAGACCCATGTTCACAGATCCCTCAAATATGAGCATGGGTCCTCAGCTTGTCTAATATCCATGCCTGGATCCTGGGCCCTCTTACCAGGTATGTGAGTCTCCTCCTACTCTGTGGCTAGTCCAGCTTGATGCTTGCTAGCAAACAGATGCATGTCCTCACATGCACCCCCACATATGCAGATCCCCTGCATATTAGCACAGTCTCTCAGCCTGCCTAATATTCATGCCCAGACCCTGGGATCCCTTACCCACTTCTGGTTCCGATTTTCAGTCTTTTCAGATACAGGTTTTCCTCCTACACACCAGCTAGTTCAGCTTGAAGTTTGCTAGTGAATTACACATGCACATCCATGTATTTCAGGTTAGAGAAAAACGCGGTACCTCTGGTTGCTGGCACACCAGACAGATGGGCCCTATGACCTGTGGTCTCCACTCTGGTTGCTGGCACTTAGACTGCCATTCACCCCAGTTGCTGGCACCACAGACACACAGGCCCTATGACTTGTGGTCTGACTCCAGTTGCTGGCACCTGATTCATGCACTCTAGTCTCTCCAGCTGCTGTCAGCTAGACCTTGCAGCACTCACAGATGGGATAGAGTGAAATTACATAGAAAGATAGTTAAGAAAGGATTTAATAAGAAGATAGGATAGACTGTGGTGATCAGGTGCAGGGCTCAGTCAGACAAGCATACTGACTGCTGGCTGCTTACATGCAACTGACCCCTTTTATCCCTCCTCCTCTCTATTTCCCCTCCCTTTATTCTCCCTAATCCCCTCCTTTTTCCAACCTTTGACCCTTCCCTTCCACTTTCCTTAATAAGTTTTGCATTGTTCCACAGGACCCCCTCAAATATTCATAATACTCATGTTCATCTTGTTTTCCTCTTCTCGTCAGTTACAAAGTCCAAGTTCATCCTCTTCAAAGCTGTGCTTGTGGTTTCTAATGGTCCATCAATTAGAGGCTGAAGAGTTTTAGTCTTCCTTACTATCTCTGTTATCGCTTGCTTGTCAGGTTTGTGTCTCTGTGTGTTTCGTTTATCATTTTCCTGTTACTTATTATTCCCTTTAAATTGAAAAGGTTCTTGATCTGATAACCTTAATAAAGCAGATGTTCTCACATTCCATGTAACTCTTACAAAAGCCAAGGTGGATGTTCCTGTACACCTCAAGTGGTATTAGACAGCTTTGCTTAGGCAGCCAACTCAAGACTTAGGCTCATATATATGGAAACTTGGAGAGTACTTCATGTGCCTAGGCAGAGGTATTTGGTGTATTTGAGATGCTCCGTGTTGTCTGACTCATCTTCATGAGGCTGACACGTATCATGAACAACTTACTGGAGACCTTTAAACTTCCAAAGAGGCAGTTGGAGGGCAGTACAGATAGCCCACAGTGCCTGAAAAAACAATAGGACACTGCTATATAAGTAACAGCAGCTTACATCCCACCTAATTATCTAAGATTAGGCATCAAAGCCAGAGCTGGCTCTCTAGACAACAGAGAATGGTTGACTGCTAACTCTGAGCTATCTGAAATCAGCAGAAATGACCCCTATCCTAAGGGTTAAATTTACCTTAAGCAGGTGAGCTTTTTCTAAAACACAGATTCCGGTGAGCAGATCTGTGCTCTCAGTTTGGATCATTCCTTGTTTCTCTCCAGAATCCTCATTTGATCATCCATACTGGCTGCATGATAGATCTTGGGACTGCAAGGTGTTTTCTCAAAGGAAGGCTAGAACTTTGTGGGTACGTTCAGTGCTTAGATTGCTTCAAAACCAATATAGATTGCGCAATCTCATTTTCTCAGCCTTTCCCAGTCCCCCAACACTATCCAAGAAACTTTGCCCTCTCTCATTTTCACATGCTTTGAGAATAGTATTCACAGAGACTTTGGCACATTATCCACCGTGTTACATGGCAGCCTGTTATCCAGCTAAATGAAACTATATCTGAACTAGTCATCCTGCATTCCGTTTGCAGTCAAAAAACACAGCATATATATTTTGCTGTCTTTCTTTAAAAGCAGAAGTGTGACGAGGCTGGAAGGCAGCATTCCCTTTGTATGAGGACATTTGGATTCTTCTAAAACCTCAGACTCATCAGGTTGTGCATGGACTTGCTGCCCAGTGGTCTTGGGAACCTCTTGGCCCCAAAGCAATCTCCCAATCCTACCTCATGGCAACCCTGGGGAATCCCTGGGAACCACAGCAACCCCATAGTCTCAAGCCCACAGCAACAGCTGACTTGGTCACAACATCTGAGATCCAAGCAACTAGTAAACAGCAAACCTCCCAAGACATCAGGTCAGCAAGTAGGTTCTTCCCTTCCCCTCATGACAAATCTTTGATAACTATTAGCCTCTTTTTATTCTTCGTGAGGAGACTTGGTTGAAACTCATCTGGATCTGATGCCTCACCTGATGGGAGGTCATCTTCTCATTTATTTCCAGGGCATGATGTCATGTGTTGTTGAATCTGGTAACCTAATAGATGCAAGGTTGCTATGGTTCCGTGTTCCTGGTTCATCCAGTAGTGAGACTGAGTATTTATTCTCAATAAGCATGCATGCACACCGTGCCTCTCCCCCTCTCCCTGCTACATACATGGTCAGTCACACAGACACACAACACAGAAAACACACAGCACTTACACAAATGTGACTGGCATGGAGGGCCCAATCCTATTCCTTCTCTCCAGCTGATGAGGATTAAGTTTGTTAGTGGAATATATATATAACACACACATGTGTTTATCACAAAAAATTAACACATAACACCTGTTCTGTTACTGCAACTCTGCAGGCAAAGCAACCTTATTTTTATTGCCAAAAGTCACAAGTTTCTAATCTTCATTATGAGAATCTTCATCACTGCTCAAATGTGTCTCTAGCCATCCCTCCTTCCCTATATCATACCACTCAGGTTTTTGGTTATTTAGGAACTGTGTGAAGACCCTGTTGCTGTTCTGTTCCTGCTGCCTGACAGAGCGGAGTCTGCTCACCTCCTTCTGCAGCTCTTTCATCTGATGACTCAGCGCATCAACTGGAACACATCCTACATGTGAGGTCACCATCACTACCAGTCCTAGCGAGAGAAACCAGGCACTTTTTTCAGCCAGAGACTGGGATGCTCCTCCCTCAGGATTTCTGTCAGACTCTGATGAGTCAAGGACAGTTGGTTCAGCTGGTGTCAGAGATCGCGTCCTGAGACATATTGACACCATAGTTACATGGTCTTAGGAAGTCCTAAGCAGTTCCGAACAAAGTTTCTGAACCACTCTGTGCTCATTACCACACACGTCACTGCTGTGACTATTACTGTCTATCTGTTACCTGTCTCTGTTTGCTGCACTGTTTCTTTATCCAGAAAGCCTGAAAGACTAGCTTAGGCATTCAAGCTTATGATATAGAGATCTCCATTTGAGATTACCCTGTAGATTTTAGATCTGTCTAAAATACATTGCATGAACTCAGTCCTAGAAATACCTATTTCTCTTGATTATGAAGAGAGTCTAGAAAACTAGACACAATTAGTTCATCTGCATGTTGTTTATGTGGATCCTCCCTGGTATGCATTTTGGAACTCGTTCCATTTTGTAGAACATGGTCCAGTAGAAATTTTGGGGGGTAAAGGAGACACTTTAACCTTTCTTCTAATATTTCTAACAGTTCATAGCTTTGATCTGTACATACACTGTAATAGCAGTCATCAAAAATATCCCAACATGAGTTCTTGTTAGCAGTAGGAAGAAGAGTTCAAAGCATACAGGAAGTGCTCTAGGAAGTTGATCAGAATGGCTACTAGCAGACAAGGAAGAATCAGGATTCTCCCTCTTCCATGGATCAGACCAATGGGCCTTTCTGTCACTTGTTTCTCTAATCTGCTCATTCATGTGTTGTGAATCCAGTACTGATTGATACTGAGCCCAGAGGAGTCCCAGCACAGAGCTGGCTGATCTGCTTCCTTTCTTCCTGTACACACCTGCCACATGGGTATGGCTCCATAAGACAGACTCCAATGTCTGTTAAGTTAATGCCAAGTGAAGGAATACGGACAAAAATTTCAGAGGGAAGTTTCTTGCCTTGGGATTAGTGACCATGGAGTGTCTTTTTTCTGACTGTGGACAAGTTCCACCATCATATATATTTATATAACAATGCTACTTTTGAATAATGAGTAATCTCAAATACGACTCTTTCTACAGCATAGAGCTATATATATTGTACAGAGGAAAAAGGGCTCCATTCGAACCTAAACAAACCAGCCTACAAAACAAATTAAAACTTTGTTTAACTGAGAATCAATTCATAAGCATTACTTTGGGAGCAAACTAGCTCTGAGGGTTGGTTTAGTACATATCCTACATGTATTTGTGTCTCCTCATGCACAGAATCCTCTAGCTGCCCCATCATTCTAGTCTTTTCTAGTCCACGCTTGCTGTATGTACATGCAAGTTTAATCTTAGTCTTTTAAATTTTGAGCAGTGGCACTTCAACATATCAACACGAAGTTATCCTGCCATATTTTGCTGTATGTGAAGAGTAATAAACTCCCCCTCCCATTCTGACTGTGGGTTAGCTGGAGGCAGGCTTCCACAAAGCCTTGGCTCTCTTTGTAACTCTGTAGGTACCCTCTATGAATTGGAGACATTTTAATAATTTCTCATTTTTGTCCTTAGAAATTATTATTTATTTATATAATGGAGATTATATAATCTTCATTATATAATATGACTTTATATAGTAAATCCACATATTTACTTATTTAGATGAATATATTCACATAAATATGAAGAAGATAATCAAGTAACTGCCACAGCCTGTCATATTTATCATTTTATAGCAGTATATCCTTGGTATAAAGGCATATGAAGATACAAAATCTACTGGAATAGCTATAAAGACTTTGATCAGGTTGGGGCATTGCTTCTGGGAATAATCCTATGGGAATATCCCACTAGTGAATTGCCAAGTCAGTCTAACTATTGAACTTATCCCAGGGTCTTTGTTTCCTTTTGCTTTGTTTTATTTTTCCTGGAAAGAAATCTAATTGTTTTACTCCAGAAAGAATCCAAGCTTTGATCTGGTATGCATTCAGTGACTGCACAGACAAAACTCATCATGATGTCTTTTAAGTGCTTTTATGGATTGGCATAATGGCTCATCTGCAACTGATCATTTTTAATAGTAGCAAAGAAAATGCCTTTTCCTTAGCTTCTTCATGATCAGGCATATAAATTCATCCCCAACAGGTCTCTTCAGGATTAGTCATAGTGCCCTATAACACCTCGAACTACCCCCTCTGGTAGTTCTCTTTGTGGTTCCCCATGGTAAAGCTACTGCAATAGTTTGTAAAGTCATTGCACATATCAAAGATATTTGATGTTCCAAGCTCCCTACAGTCCTTACTGGTTCTGACACTGCATGAAACACACTACCATAAAGTAACTTAACTGTTATTACGGATTTTTTAGATTCCAAAGCTTCATAAGATGTTGATGATAATGAGATATTTGACTCACAGCTCTGTATCTTTGTGCTATTATAGTCTGGTGCTGACAGTGCCAGTTGCCTGCAGACAGGCATGGCATAAGGAAGCGCAGAGGTTCAGGGCCTCGGATATTGTAGGAGGACTGGTCTGGGTGAAAGAGCAAGCCCTTCTGCGGCCTCTTTCCATAGTGAATAGTGGAGTACTGCCTTTACTGATCTAACCACTGGAATGCTCTAGGGTTTTTACCTAGAAAAAAAATACTCAGTTGTTCCACTCCTGAAGGATCCAAAGAGTCATGCAGCCTATGTGCCATTCAGATATTTCAGGTGAAGAAGTGAAAGGTAGGCTGGGGAAATAGGCTGACAGGAACCTCATAGAGTTCATCAAAGACAAATGCAGAGTCCTGAGTAACCCCATGCAACAGGACAGGTTTCAGACTTGTGGAAAATCATTTGGGGGTCCTGGTGCAAGCTGAACATGGGTCAGCAGCACACTCTTGCAGCAAAGGTGACCAACCACTTCCTGGGCTATATCAGCAAAACTGTAGCCAGCAGGATGGCAAAAGTAATTCTTCCCCTCTGTCTGGCACTTGTGAGACCCCCATTTGCAGTACTGTGTCCAGTGCCAGGGTTCCCCATGGCAAGAAAGACAGTGACGTACAGACTCAAGCCAAACCAGTGGAGGGCCACTACAATGGTTAGGGGGTTGGAGCACAAGACATAGGAGGAGAAGCTGAGAAAGCTGGGTTTGTTCAGCCTTAAGAAGAGACAGCTGAGGGGCAATCTCATTGCTGTCTACACCTCCCTAGTGTGAGGCTGTAGAGAAGATGCGTCCAGAGTCTTGGAGGTGCTCAATGACATGATGAGAGGCGATGGACACAAATTGCAACACTGGAAATTCAAATGAGATCTAAGTTTTTTTTATTTTGGTTGGTTGGCTTTTTTTTTTTTTAACCCTGAGGATGGTCAGACATTGGAAGACATTGGCCCAGGGAGGTGAATATCCTTGGAGATATTCAAAACTTAACTGGACAAGTCCCTAAGCAACCTGATCAAGTTGGCCCTACTTTGAACAGGGGCTAAATCAGACAGCTTCCAGACATCCCTTCCAACTTAAATTATTTCATGATTCTATGATTAATCTATCTGTGATTCAGTCAGAGATATTCTATTCCCACTAGCTCTTCTGGGGTTCGTGATAATGTTTGCTCTCTTACACATAGGCTGGCTACTGTGATGTTATTTCTAGCTGACTCTTTAACAGTTTGCTATAGAGGTGTTCCTTTTGTCAGCCCTATTATTAAGCTATAAAGAGTAGTCTCCAAATTGGAAGCGGGGGGAATATTTTTTTCAAATTCCCTTTTCTGGAGACTCTATTGCAGCTAAAGGTAGCACTGGATAGCAGGAACTTAGAATTAGTTCTTATAATCCTTCTCTGATAAGCTACCTTAGCCACGTCTGCCAATAGTGAACTGACAGTGCTCAGGGCACAGGCCCAAACTGACATATAATGCCTGGGTATGGACTGAGGGTTAGAAAAATTCAGAACCCATTAGCAATAGAGAGCTTGGATGTATTTGTCTTACTTAGGAGTGTAAAAACACTTTTTAGATATATGAATGTCTATTATGCCAGTTGGTCTCAATGCCAGAAAATGGTCCTTGGTCCATTTTATTTGCCAGTATAGATGGTTTTACATGTTCACACATTGGTTCATTTCCACCAAAAAAGCCCAGTCATTCTTTCCACTCCTGTGGAGTGGAGGCCCGGAAAGGACTTGTTTTGTAATTGTAAGCCTTATGCAGATATCTTGGATTCCCTGAGGTATCTAAATGACAGAAGCTGTCTATGTGTAGATACCTGCATCACTCCTCTGTATCATTCAGAGCATCCAGTGTGGGGTGAGTCCTACCAGTGATATTCTCACTCTCCCTGTCCAGTGTCCCACCATGAACAGGCACTCCGATTTTGGTATACATACAGCCTCTGGATAATCCTCCTTTAAGAGAATCAGACCTTTGATCAAACAAACTTAATACTGTTTTTCACCACTGTTTGAGAATATAGCAGCAGGAGGCAGAGGTATTTCTGATTTGTATGGGGATAAGCAACAGATGAATTTGCCCTCCCATGGTCCTCTCTCACACACATGCTGTGTTTAATGCTCCTACTTCTGATATCAACTGCACTGAGTGAAAGGAAAATTGGTCTTCTATGTCTCTGAGAATGTATATGGAGATCACAAGTCCAAAATTGTCCTCTGTTCCTAGAGTACAGCTGGCATGAATTCACCTATCTGCTCTGAAACAGGACCATCATTCTGGTGTAAACAAGCAGGGTATTTTCAGTGTAAATTAGGACTGAGCCCTCACAGATCAGGAACTAACTGCAATGTGTCAGTGTTCACACAGATGACTGTGAGTCAGTCATGAAAGCCTGTTTTGAGTAACACTGATGAGTAAGATGTATCCTAAAGCACAGGGCAAAAAACAGCCATGTTCAAGGTTCATGTTTTTCAGCTGATATTAAAAATGTCTTGAGTTTTGCCTCTGCTCTTCAGTTTCTCCTGCTCTGCCCCTCTGCTTTTGCTCACATCCCTTGCTTCTTGTCCTGCCTTCCCAAGACACTGAAGTTTCTTTCCAAGATGCTGAGCGCATTCATCCTAAGACACTCGAGTTTCACCAAGTTTTAACTAGGCCTTTGTGTTTAACTAAGTGTCCCCCAGTGGAGGCACTGTGTTGTAAGGGTTTGGGGAGAAAGCCAATCATTTGCTAAGAAAGTTTTTAGTCTCACAAGTAAGTCTAATCCCAGAGGGCCTTGTTAGAAGGAGCTCCAGTTAATTGCGTTATGCTTCTTACTGAAGACAAATTTTCTGTTGTCTGAAGGAAAGGCAAGATCAGGTCAGGCTGAATCTAGGCCAGGCTAGGAACACTGGTCATTCTGGGAACTGATGGATCGGACAGATATAACACCCTTGTGATATCTGGGAAAAAGTTAAGAGATTTTCCCAAACTTGTGAACAGTCGCAGGGGCTCTCAGGGCATGGCAGCAGGGTCATTGGGCCAGCATGCACCTGCATGCAAATAGAATCTTGCTTAGCCCTGGTCAGGGAAAGCCTAAGCTTGAGGAACAACTCCCAGATGCATTGACCAAAGACAGCAAAGAGAGCTTCACCTCAAGGAACAGAGACCATACCTAATATTCCTGACAAGTGTAAATTGCTTCATCCAAAGCTGGTACACTCCTACTGAGTCAGGCTCAAAAGTTTAAAGCCACATGTTCCAGTATAAATCAGAAATATTGCCACTATAACCGGAAGGGCAGGATGCACTTTTACTTCTCCTAGTGTAAAACAGGAATGAGTGCCCTGGAAGCCCTGAGGCTAAACTGCCTCTTTCTCATCATTCCCAGTACATTGGGGGTTATAGAGATTGCTCCTTTCTTATCAGTGTGCTAATTATCTTCTTTACACCAAAGTCTACCAGTAAAAGCAAGAAAGTGCCTCAGAGTGAGAGGGGAATGGGACCACACCATTTGGTTACAGATTCTTTCCCCTTTCTGGTCCTTGGGGGAGGCACTGTCAAAGTATATCCAAGGCATGACAGGCTCTTACTTCCAGTCTAGTCCCCATTAAAGTGGTTAAAGGAGTCTGCCGTTTGAAAGCAATTAGTGACCTCACATGAAATTTACTGGTAAATCTCAATCTTGTTCCAAGCAAACCAGCCCAGAATTTTGTACATGTTGGTGTGATCCAAACCTGTTAACCCTTTGTCCCAGTGTGGTCCATTCATTTTACCCCAGTAACTCCACTTGTTTTTCAAGCCCAAAACTTTCCTCTTGAGTGTCCTATTCATGTCTCTACTGTCACAGACTGTTTCATACATATTAAGCCATTAATGTCCTGCCTTGTTTTATCCATGTTATTTCATTGTCCTAGACATGTCACTCACACTCTAGTCTGATTAAACCATGTTACTTTACTGCTATCTCCTGCTCCTCATGACATCCCGCTCCCTAACTTGGTCTGTTGTACCAAATGCAGTTCTTATCTGTTTGACTTGCGTTACCCCACTCTGGTACATCCACACTTTCCCCTTCTCCATCTTCAACTGTCCAAGCTAATGCAATATCCTTGCTTGGCCTCTTCACCGTATCCTTTTGCCAATGGCTAGTACATCCTTAGCCTGAACTGATCCATCCCCCAAACGACCCATTGATTCTCACCATTTCCCTAGCCCTTGCCACTCATCTGATATTATTTTATCCTGCTGCCCAGTTTGGCTTGACCAATATGATCCATTGGCTTTGGCCACTTTCCTCATCCTGCTGTCTTTCTACTGTCCAATCTGGCCTCATCCGTTTTTCATTCCTCTACTGCCTCAGTCTGGCGCCTCTGAGTTAACCTATTGATCTGGCCTCTTCCACGCCTGTCAAAACATCTTTTTGTCTAATGAATGTATTAATTCCCTGTCATACCTGACTGTTCCAAAATTCACCATCTATGTTATTCTGTTGTCCTGGCTTAGCCTATCCACTTCAACACATTGCCTTATCCTGCTCCAGCTGCGTTACCCACACCACTGGCAAGTGCTACTTCACCATACAGTTTAGCAGGATTCATACTTGATTCATGGACTTCTTGATCTGTTCCACCTTATCAGGCTGATACTTCAGCCTGTTCCACCCACAGCAATTCCTAAGCATAGCCAGTTCATCTACATTCACCAGCTGTATTGGCCTGGTCTGTTGGTAGTATTCCACAGCCCCAGGCAGCTTCTGGCTTTACCGCCCCCTCCCCCCCACACACACACTTGGCAACAGGGTTTTGGTTTCTATGACTGTGGGACCCTGTTTGAAGATCGACAACTGCTGGGGAGAGATGGGATCCACCTCACTACACAGGGCACACATGTCTTTGCCAACAGGTTGGCCAGCCTGGTAAGGAGGGCTTTAAACTAGGAAAGATGGGGGAAGGGGAGAGCTATAGAGGCAGGGTAGTCGGCCAAACAGGGCTCAAGTCGGGATGCCTCCAGTGGGTGCATGCAGCCAGGGAAGTGCGCACGGGACATGGCTATGGAGGATCCTGTTGTATCCCTCCCAGGAAACCTGCATGCTCGATCTCCTCTCTGAAATGCCTGTACACCAATGCATGCAGCATGGGGAACAAACAGGAAGAACTGGAGATCTGTGTGCGGTCGCAGGGCCATGATCTCATTGCAATTACAGAGACATGGTGGGATAGCTCGCATGACTGGAATGCTGTCATGGATGGCTACGTGCTTTTTAGGAAAGACAGGCCAGGAAGGCGAGGTGGTGGAGTTGCTCTTTATGTGAGAGAGCACCTGGAATGTATCGAGCTCTGCCTAGGGGTGGATGAAGAGCGAGTTGAGAGCTTATGGGGAAGGATTAGAGCTTATGGGTAAGGACCAGACTCTTTTCAGTGGTGCCGAGCGACAGGACGCGAGGCAATGGGCACAAACTGAAACACAGACACTTCCATCTGAACATGAGGAAAAACTTTTTCACTGTGAGGGTGACAGAGCCCTGGAACAGGTTGCCCCGAGAGGTGGTGGAGTCTCCTTCTCTGGAGATATTCAAAACGCACCTGGATGCAATCCTGTGCAATGTGCTCTAGGTGACCTTGCTTGAGCAGGGGGGTTGGACTAGATGATCTCCAGAGGTCCCTTCCAACCTCAGCGATTCTGTGATTCTGTGATTAAAGGGCAGGCTAGCATGGGTGGCACTGTTGTGGGTGTTTACTACAGGCCACCTGATCAGGAAGAGGAAGTCGATGAGGCCTTCTACAGACAGCTGGAAGTAGTCTCACGATCCCAGGCCCTGGTTCTCGTGGGGGACTTCAAACACCCTGATATCTGCTGGAGAACAGAACTTAAATGGGACATACACAAGTCCATGGGCCCTGACAGGATGTACCCATGAGTGCTGAGGAAACTGGCTGATGTCATTGCAAAGGTACTCTCTGTTACCTTTGAAATGTCACAGCTGAGGACTGGAATAAAGCACATGCCACCCCTATCTTCAGAAAGGGCAAGAAGGAGGCTCTGAGGAACTGCAGGCTAAACAGCCTCACCTTGATCACTGGGAAGGTGATAGAGCAGCTAATCCTGAATACTATTTCCAAAAATGTACAGGACAGGAATGCGACTGGGAGTTGTCAGCATGGATTTATGAAGAGGAAATCATGCTTAACCAACCTGACAGCCTTCAATGAAAAGATGACTGGCTGGGTAGATGAGGGGAGGGCAGTGGATGTTGTCTACCTTGACTTCAGTAAGACTTTTGACACTGTCTCCCATAACACCCTCATAGGCAAGCTGATGAAGTATGGGCTGGATGAGCAGACAGTAAGATGGACTGAAAACTGGCTGAAGCATGGCACAAAGTCCAGGTGGAGGCCACTCACTAGTAGTGTCCCCTCGGGGTCCATACTGGGGCCAATACTCTTTAGCATTTTCGTTAATGACCTGGTAGATGTGGCTGAATGCACCTTCAGAAAGTCTGCAGATGGTACAGAACTGGGAGGAGTGGCTGATACCCCAGAGGGCTGTGCTGCCATTCAGAGAGACCTGGACAGGCTGGAGAGACGGACAGAGAGGAACCTCATGAAGTTCAACAGAGGGAAGTGCAGGGTCCTGCACCTAGGGAGGAATAACCCCATGCACCAGTACAGGCTGGGGTTCGGCCAACTGGAGAGCGTCTCTGTGGAGAAGGACCTGGGGGTCCTGGGGGACAACAAGTCGATCATGGGTTAGCAAATGCGCCCTTGTGGCCAAGAAGGCCAATGGTATCCTGGCCTGCATTAGGAAGAGCATTTTGAGCAGGTTGAGGGAGGTGATCCTTCCCATCTGCTCAGCCCTGGTGAGGACACACTTGGAGTAATGTGTCCAGAGGACAGGACCAGACGCTTTTCAGTGGTGACCAGTGACAGAAAGAGAGGAAATGGGCACGAACTGAAACACATACAATTCTGTTTAAACACAAAAAGACTTCTTTTTAGTGAGGGTGACTGAGCACTGGAACAGGTTGCCCAGAGAGGTTGTGGAGACTCCATCCTTGGAGATGTATAAAAGCCATCTGGACAGGGTCCTGGGCAACATTCTCTAGCTTGAGCAGTGGAATTAGACTAGATGATATCCAGAGTTCCCTTCCTACCCTAATTATTCTATGATTCTGTGACACTGCCTGCACCAATGTGGGAGGGCCTTGCAGCACTGAAAGAGTAAATATTATATTTGGGGCATGCCACATACTCGGATACTTGAACATAATTTCCCTGTGCCTGAAGGTCTAGTGTGGTAGAAGGGGTTTGGGACACTTCTCAAGAATCTGGGGAGAAACAGGAATGGAGAGAAAAAGATTCAAGAAGCAAATTCTGTGGCCAGAAGAGGCACCCCAAAGAAGAAGCCAGGCCGAGAAGTCACTCAGGAGCTAGTCTACTGGGTGAACAGCCAAATGTAAATTTTTGTGTCTACACTCAGGTGAATGCTAGCCCAGTTTCCCCCTGAGCCCCAAGATAGTGGTGTTTTTTTGTATTTTTGTTTGTATGTGCTTAGCTCAAAGCATTTGAAATAATGAAAAGAGTTTATTGTAACCTTCCAGAATGGGGTTTCTACAATATGAAATTGAGCGCATGTGCTTCATACCACAACCTCTTGGACATCTCTAAAGAGAGGAGGGAAACAAACCTAAAACAGTCTTATCCTTCCTGTCTATCTGTGAGGAACAGTCCCTAGTGAGTTTTACCTGAAAGAAAACTATTTAGTTCCAAAAGGGAGCCCACAAATGAATTTACATTTCTATAGTATGTATGATACAGGAACAATCCCAAGTTATTTCACGTTATAAGCATTCAATTTGACCTGCCTTATCAATCAATCCCTGTTCCCCTGAACAAATGAAACAGAATGGCTCATATGCATGTGGCTCATAGTGGATTACCCTTTAGAGTAACTTCCCACCCTAAGTATCTAAGGGGCCATTATAGTTAATGTAGCTCTGGGCAATACATTCATTGCCAACGGTGGCCAAGGTGAGATACCTAAGTTCTACTGAAATGGCTCTAGGTGGCTATGTTTAAGCAACTGAATGCTGCCTTTATAACTCACTATCTGAATCACTCTCTAGACACTGTTCTTATATTGTTAGAGCCCAATTTGCTTTCCAGCTGTGATCATAAGGCAGGAAAGGGATGGTCAGATACTGACGTAGAGAGGCAGGTACGGCATGTGAGGAGTTAAAGAGATTTAATGAAGATTTAATGAAGGACTTGCACTCCAAGCTGCACAGGGAGCCCTGGGAACTGCACGGAGGGGGTCACGGATGGGAGGCTGCTGGATGCACAGGTCGGATGCCCGTGCAGGACACACTCTGTTGTATCCTAAGGGCCCCTGTTAGCTACTAGAACTATTTCCTTATCTCAGCTGTGCTAACCTTGGGTAGCTACTGGCTGTGAAGCAGCTAGAAATTGTTGACAAAATGGAATACGCATGTCTGGTCTTGACGGGTTTTTGGTCAGTGTGTAGAGAGCACACTCTGGGGCTGCTGTCACATACTCTGCCAGTCACCTGACTCCTCGCCAGATCTTCCACAGATGTTCTCACTGCACCAACATAGATGTCTATTGTTATTTCGTGCACCACAGGGTATCCCAGGGATCTTACAGGGTTGGTAGGTATGACTCCAGATCTATGTAAAACTTGTCCCTTCCGGAATGACACCTAGAGGACAGTCAAGGTATACAAAGTCATCTCAAGTGGCACTAACACACCCATGAATGTGCCACTGATTCAAGTGCTCAAACTTCCTTGACGATGCTGGAAGCAGAGTCACCTTGTGCTCTCATTTAGGTTTTAAACTTGGAGCTGAATCCAATCCAAAAAGTTAGGTGAGACAAATCCCAACCAGCTGTGATGAGCTGCAGTCCTACTATCTATTTGTATTTTTAGAGGTAAGCACAAAGTAGAACTTATACTCCAAGTGGAAATTTCATAAAATAGCTTGCCAATCAGGAATCAGATAATGGTTCTACTGAACTGAACCCATGTTGGGTTGAGTCTATGCTGTTAGTATGGATCTGTCTCTGTTTCACTGTTAGGTGCAATTTCTCTAAGTCTCACTCTATAGAGTCTATATGCACTATTTAGTGAATGTAGGTTAGAGCTCTTCTGCAACAGAAAACTGGCTCTTTCCCCAAACAAGACATTGCAATAGTACTGTGGTTTCATCAGTTCGGAGCCCACTGACCTGGATGCAAGGATGAAACATGCCTATCTCCTGCTCTGTCCTCGTGGCCCAATACTCCAAAACTAGCTCAGCAGGCCTTGCACCTTTACTTGCCGCATATTGTCCCCTGCCCTTGCATGCGGCATAGACACTCTCTACCATGTAGAAGCATAAATATCACAGGCTGTAAGGGAATTCTTGGCTGTGTTATAAAGAAATATGAACTCTTAGATAAATCTTTAAAACTATTACAGTATTTCCAGTCTAGTGAAGGGCCACAGGAAGGCAGGAGGATCCCAGAAACTTGTGTCTGGAATGCAGGAATCTTGCTTGTAGCTGATGGGGACATAAACGCAGTTACATCCCAGGGGGATGTAACCAAAGTCCCTGATAGTTTCATTCAAAATAAATAAATAAACAATAAGCCCTTAAAGGCAGTCTATATTGAGATCTATGAGAACTGAGGATGTCACACGCAGTTGTGGAACAGATAAGTTGTAGTGAATAGCACACACGATGCACTGGAAGAAGCCCTGGGTACACAGATACACAAGCCTGTGGCGGAGGTACCAGTCCGGGGATCACTCCAAATGCTAAGCAGTATTGGCACGGCCAGCTTTGACAGAACAGGCCTAGCCATGAACAGAGTTAACATATGACACTGTGGCATGTTTAGCATGAAGACCAGAGGTCACTCCCTAGGGTAAACGAATTTAGTGTGCAGATGTAAGCAAAGGCAATAGAGGTGTAGCTACTGACTCCTAAAATAGACAAAGCAGCCAAGCAACTGTGTATCCATTCATATACAAATTAATAGACAGTGACTTCAGCAGAATTTGTAAGAATAGAAAGTAATGCATGTTCTGCAAAATGTAAAAAAAAAAAAAAAATTATTTGGAGTATTTATTTCAACCTTACGTAAGAAGATGGGCTTGTATCATTCCTCTGTGAAGACAATCTTTCCTTCTGCTATTACTCTCTTCCAAGAGGACTGCTTCAGGTTCCAAAGCATAGGCATCTTGTAGGTTTTTATATTCTGGAGTGCCTGAGACTTCGCCTTTGGGTAGGCAGATATGACACAGAAACTATGGAAGAAACACTTCCTGCTGGCATGGCATCTGGAGGCCGGGCAGAATACGCAAGGTCGTTAAAACATTAGGCATGTGGCTTTAGTTAGGCACATGAATCTCCCCTTAGGTGTCAGATATTGCCTGGAATTGGAACTCCTTGTGAACAGAACAACATTTCAGTTGTTTTATCAAATCCATTGGCATATGGTATGTTGGACATGTCTTTTTGTTCCTTGCAGTGTCTCTGAGTCAAATGAGTAACTTCATTGTGCGTGAGCCTAATATTTCATCAAAAAAGGAAGAACATTTGAAGGTAATGGGTAGAAGGGTGATCTCTCTTGAGGATAAGTGACTATATGTATCCCTCTGGTTTTTCATTTGCCAGCTTTATGATGGTTACAGTTCTGAATAAGTACCTCCTAAATTCTAATCTTGGATCCTTTCCTTCTAACTCTTACATTCATATTCTGTCTATAAGAGACTATCTTAATGGAGAACAGTGATGGATTGAGGGACCTTGGGGACAGTCTGTGTAACACTGAAAATTTTTTTCAAAGCTCCTTTAACCTCCTGGTTCCTCAGACAATAAATGAAGGGGTTGAGCATGGGGGTTGCAATACTGTACACAACTGACACCAGCTTGTTTAAGTCAAAAGGGTGGATTCTCTTGGGCCGCGCGTACATGAACAAGGTGGCTGAAAAGAAGACAGTGACAACAGTGAGGTGAGAAGCACAGGTGGAGAAGGCTTTCTTCCTGCCCTCAGTTGTGGGGATGTGCAGGATGGTGCTGATGATGCATGTATAGGAGATGATAGTGACTGAGAGTGGAACCAGCAAGATAAACAAGGCCACAATGAAATCTACTATTTCAGCCGTTGTCATGTCAGCACATGACATGTTCAGCAACGGGCTGATGTCACAGAAGAAGTGGTTGATGACATTAGAACCACAGAAAGGCAGCCGAGAGATGAAAATTATTTTCAGCATGGAGGCCAGGAAGCCAGTGAGCCAGGAGCATATAGCTAGTTGCATGCAGAATCGGTGGTTCATGATAACCAGATAGCGCAGGGGGTTGCAGATGGCCACATAACGATCATAGGCCATGACCGCAAGGAGGACACACTCAGTGCAAAGAAGGGAGCTGAAGAAGTAAAGCTGGGTCATGCAGCCTACAAAAGATATGTTCTTGCTTTCAACCAGAAAATTCAGTAGCAGTTTGGGGACAGTGACTGAGATGTACCAAGCCTCCAAGAAGGAGAGGTTGCTGAGAAAGAAATACATGGGCTTGTGAAGGTGATGGTTCATCTTTATCAGGATAATGATGAGCATATTTTCCAAGATTGTCAGCATGTAGGCCACTAGGAATATCACAAAGAGCAACATCTGAAGCTCCATAATTGTTGGGAATCCCAAGAGGACGAATTCCTGGAAATTTGTGCTGTTTTCCTGCTTCATGGCAAGGGCCATAGCATCAAGCTTCAGAGGAAAAGTAAAGAGAATAAAAGAGAAAAAAAATGTGGAAGATTTTTAAAAACGAAGAAACAGTGAGACAAACTGCAGAAGAAGAAAAAGGAAAAATACAGTAAGTTAGAAAGGAAAAATGAGAAAGAATGATAAAAAGAAAAAAAAATGAGAGGGAGAAAAAGAAGAACATCATTATTACATTCAGATTATATACTGTTCTGAAGATATACAAACATGCATAGGAAGGTATTTTGATATATGGTTCATAATTAGAGAACTAGGTTATTGCTGGAATGCATAGGAGTTGGATATCTAAAGAGAGATCAGGCTCTTTGGGGGCATGTACTACAAAAGTTCGTGTTTTAAAATAGGCCATTATATTTTGCATTTTCTAGGTAATTTTTCTGAAGGAACACATAACAGCTGGATGCCCAGTTCTCTTTGAGTTTTAAGACATTTTGGATATCCAGAATGCATCTGCGTGACTTGGGTAACTGGGCTCAGTTTTGCAAAGCCAAGACATTCCCATGCTGTCTGCAGAGTAGAGTTCAGTCCCACTATATTTTCCTGGCATATAAAGCCTGAGATAGTCACCAAAAGAAATAAGTACTTCCAGAGGGTAATAATCATTCTAAATAAAGCTCTTGGAGAAGATGAAGCACCTTTTGGAAGAATGTGTTTCTCAGGCTGTGCCTCTTTCCCCCCCCCCCCCACCCCCCCACCCCACTCACAGTTTTCTCTTTCCATTTGTACATCTATCAACCTTTTCCATAATTTTACTTGAGCCTGTTTTCACATATTAGTCTCAATATCTACAAACCAAGTTGAAAAGATAAAAACATACAACAACTACCGAAGTGGAGAATGCATACTTCTCTCCTTTAACTGCACCATCCTCTCATCTCTCTAAGACAAGAAAAGCTTTTCCATCCTGATTTAAAATTCTACTCATGTTATGTCATGTTAAACAAACAAACAAACAGAACCCCCTCACACACAAATATCATTAGAGAAAAGAACATGATAAAAACAGGTCTTCAGTAATGGAAGAATTTCTCTCTACATAAAATATTTCCTTGACACAGCAACTCCAGTCTAGAAATTATTCACTTAAAACCTTTGGTAGCTTCAGAAGCAGTAATACAAACCATGACTGAAGACACATAACCTGCAAACTCATATAGCTTTGTAACTGTATTACTATCAGTCTTTATTAACCATGAGGAATTCCGCATATCTAAGCAGAATCAGAAAATTAATTTTGGAATCTTCCACAGGAAAAAAAATGTAAGACTTGGTAAAGCAGAAATGAATAGAACATGAATTGCAGCATTTTCTCTTAGTCAGTGCAAAATATATTATTAACCATTTTTTCTCTACACTACATGTTTTCAGTACTTCATGTCCTGGCCAAGATTAATTCTATCTACAAAACTGGGGATATGTGGGTGTTTTAAATTTCAAAATATTCATCTTACATGTCAGCAAATTCTCTACGTAAATAATTGCAAGAGAGTAATAACGATTCTCCTAAGTCAAATATCATGCTTACATTTTTGTCTCTCTTGAACTAGAGTATATACCTGAACTGGCTCAAAATGAAAAGACTATATTGAGAAGCTAGAATTTATGGGAGAGGGTATATGAGACATATACAGGCAGTTACAAGTATTATTGCTCTCGTCTAAAGAAAAAGGTCTAAAATAGCTCAGCTGGATCATTATAGCCATGTCCATTTCTCTCTTGCTTGACTCTAAAGTGAATGTCAGCAGTCAGCTCAGATGTCTAAATCTGTTGTTCACTGTAGGTCAGATGTATGCTTTAGGTGTTCAAACATCAGTGGATTAATTCCTCCATGGAGGGAGATTACTATCCTACAAAAGTTCCTGAAGAAGGATAACAGTGAAAAGCTTCCTTTTCTTCTTACCTTCACACCAGTTCAGCAGTTCTGTGGTCACACTCACGGACTGGTTTAATTAAAACTACCTAACCCAAATCCAGCAGCTGTCATAGTTCTGAAAAGCATGCAGATGTGGTTGCTTCCTACCTGTTCGTAAAAAAGTAGTACAGTGTAAGATAATTACTCATGGGATCTCAGTGTTTACTTTGTATAACTTATGTATCCAAGACGGAAATGCAAGAAGGTTAATTTTAGCTTTTTGAGGTTCTCTCTGCAGCACCTGCAGGGCGTGAATCAAAGCAATAGTCTAACTCAGCTGCTATGAATCATTTTCTAGCAGTGACTATTCCTCATTACCTACTAATGGTTCTTCTTATGATCAAACTACCAACAAAGGTGCCTCAGGAAGCTACCAAGAACTATGTAGTATGAACCTTTTTCTGAGTAGTTATCTGTGATTGTGCCTACATGATCAAATCAAATCCTTTGCAAGACATTCATCTTTCTGGAGAGAAGGCAGAATACGCTAACACATCTGAAATACCAGTAGGCATCTGTATTTCTGTAAGGGAAACCCATTCTTGCAAAAGACCCAACCTGTCTGTTAGTCCATAACCTCTTGGGAAATTTTTTTTTTGGGGGGGGAAGGGGGTGGTGGTGCGGCAGGAGGATCTTCTCTTTCGCTGAACAAAGTAGCTCTCCTTTAGGCCAGGCCAAAATGCAACTCCATGGCTAGTTTGTTCTAATTAATGCTCACCATAGGTAGTATGCACAACCACAGATAGTTTCTCTGGCCTGCAAATTCCTCAAGCACTATATGATCAGTCTCTGTTCCTTCACACTCCTTCACAGGCTATACAGCATATAACATCATGTTATAAAATCATCACTCAGACAAGTTCATTACAAGTCTGTCATTATTTGGGCATTTGAAACAGAAAAAAAAACTGGGGAAAAGGAAATCCTCAGGACCACATGGAGCCCTTGGAGCCCATGGTACCTTGTAATGTAAACACAACCAGTCATCAGGCTATAACCATGCAGAATGGATGTCAAAGACGTATCCCAGGAGACAAGGGATTTCAAAGGTCTGGAGGAAATCTAGTAATCAATGGAGTGAGCTGGATGCATCCAGAAGTTAATTCTGTACATGCATTAGAGTTATTTGACAGCCAAGAACCTTCCTGAAATCTAAAATCTGAATTCCTAATATTCCTTTAAAATTCCACAGACATTTCTGGGTTATATTCTTCAGATCTGAGATGAAGATCTATTTTGCTTACTCAGAGAATGAGATTCATACAGTCTATAAAAAAAGCTGGGTTTAGTGTGGTTTTTGTGTGTCTGTGAATTAGTCATCCAGGCTTCCCTCATCAATGGAGAGAATCGGAATCACCAGGGAGTGTTTCATTCCACCTATCACAGATGTCATCTGAGGATGGGATCAGTCAATCTCTGGAGGTACCTATTCTTCTTCTTAATTGTAGAATTAATCTAGACAATTAGCTTAGATTAGTTACCCAGTTTTATGACGGCTATATTAGGTGACATGACTCCTGTCCTTAGCAGAAGTTTAATGCCTCTGTTAATTTGGCAAGAAGAGTAAATCTTATCAAAGACCAGATTAGGCAATTAAAGTATGCGACTACAGTAGCTCAAAGTCACCTGGGAGCACAAGTCACTCTAGTCTAAGCAGTGTTGTTCATCTTGTCATAAAGATTCCACCAAATATAACCTTTGTGGGAGGACGCCATCTTGCCTGTAGACATCTACATCTACACTAGTCAGCTGGGCTCCTTGATAAATAATAGAGAAAAATAGGAATCGCTAACAAAACTCACCTGCTATTTAAACCAAGATGCAATCTGTAGGATGAAAGACGTTACATCCTAGTAGTGTCTGTTTTTGTGTGTTGGCTGCAGAGAGCCTAGGAACCCAGCTCAGATATGTACATAGCCCAAGACACTTCTCAGCTGTAAAATGCAGATACAGAAAATGTCCAAACTGCCTTTGAGGACTGCATATACTTGGGAGAAAACTGATGGTATTTTGTCAGTGTGAACTGAACTGAGATAGCTCAGAACCAACATCCTCTGGGATGAAGCAGTGAAGACCACAGTATAAATCATGTATCCCAAAGCCACAATAATTATTTTCTGTGTAATTATTCAAAACTGTGAAAAATAATGATTATGTGCCATACTCCAGTCATGTTACTATAGCACGATACTGATGATATGTATTATGATGTCCGGGGAGGGGTATGAAGTCATGTGTTTTCCTGGAATAAAGGTTTGAACTTGTTTTTGTCCACATGATGCTGGTGAGGCTGCACTTGGACTATTGTGTCCAGTGTTGGACTCCTCCAGTTCATGGATAATGTGGATAAACTCGAGAGGTTCTTACTAAGGCCTAGTAAGATGGTGAGGTGTGTCCTAGAGTGCATACACTATGACAAGAGGTTGAGGTAATTGGGCTTATTTAATATGGTAAACAGGAGGCTATTGGGTAATCTAGCAGAAGACTACAGTTACAGAGACAGTAATGTCAAACTATTCTTGGCCATGGCAGATACTATTACAAGGGACAAAGACAACAATTTGCTACTGAGTAGTTGCAAATTGGACATTACGAGAAACTTCTTCACTGAGAAGGCAGCACAGCACTGAAACAGGTTACCAGAGAAGTTATAGCATGTCTGTCCTTGGAAGTTTCCAACTCTCAGCTAGACAAAACCACCACTAACATGACCTAGAGATGGTGACAGTTGTGCTGTGAATGGATTAGGGATATTCAAAGGTCCCTGACAAACAACATTTTTTTGAGTCTATGATCCCATGATCCTAAATGGCACCAAACATCTCTGTGTGGAGAACTGAACTGAGCTCCAGTTGCCTAAATAAATCTGAGCTGAATGGGTCTCTCTAAGCCATTGAATGTATTGCCTAGATGTCCATGAAGTGTAGTGGGAATATAGACACCTAGGTCATAGGTAGAAACCTACTCAGCAGATAGCTAGAGTGAGATTCAGTTGCCTAAACATCAGTGTCTATTGCCATTTGAGATGTCACAGGCTTTTCCACCTGGCATCCAAATCAAAGAACCATAGAAAAATTTAGTTGGAGGAATGGAGTTTGACCTCAGAGGTCTTTAGTTCACCCTCCAGCATGTATTTCACAGTCAAGTCAGGTTGTTCAGGGCCTTGTCTAGTCAAGCTTTGAAAATCTCAAAGGATGGAGATTTCAAAACCTCTCTGGAATTCTGCTGCAGTGCTTCGTCACTCTGATGGTGGTTGGTTTGTTTGGAATATCTGTTCTGAACTTAACTTGCTGCAACTTGAGCCTTTGCTTCTTATCTTTTCAGCTGTGCACATCTAAGAACAGCGTGGCTCCATCTTCTCCGTAATTCCCTTCAAATAGTGGCAGACTGCAATTAAGTCCCTCCTTAGCCTTCTCTTCTCCATGCTTAAAAAGTTAGTTCCCTCAGCTTCCCCTTTTACACCACGGGCCCCAGCCCCCTTACAATATTGGCAGCCCTCTGCTGGACTCTGTACAGGTTGTCTTTCTTGTAGTGGGAAACCCAAAACTGGACACAAGTTTCACAAGTGCCAAATAGAGAGGAAGGATCTTTTCCTTGGACCTTAGCTGGCTTGCTAATACAGCACAGGATGCAGCTGGCATTCTTCACTGAAGCGACACACTGATACCTTGTGTTAACTTTTTGTCTGCCAGGACCACCAGGTCCTTTACTGCAGAACTGTTGCCTAGTCAGTCAGTGCCCAACTTATACAGAAATGTTGGGTTATTCTTTCCCAGGTGCAGAATTTTGCATTTGTCTTTGTTGAACTTCTTGAAGTTCCTCTTGGCCTTCCTTCAGAATGTTACTCTAGAAAACGTTGGGTCCAGTGTCAAATCTGCTGTCTCCCTGTGGGTACCTTGGATACCTTATGGCATCAGAAATGCCATTAGATGTCTAGGTTTAGACAACCGACTCCTCCCTTAGTGATTGTATCTCCTCATGTAACATAGTAGGAGCATAGAAAAACTATACTTGAAAATCAAGATCCTCATATAGCATTTAAAATGGAAATTCACCTATGTAAATTAACTCCCTTCCCCATAAGTAAAGGTTCATTCTCTAAACTTCAGCTACTTCACAAAATCCTATTTGAACTTAAGGGAGAAAAAAAGGAACTTCCAGGAGATTGTTCACTTTCTGCTATGACAAGTATCTGAAATGACTGAGATTATCTGAATTCCAGAAGTTCCCATCCTATTTTAATCCCTGTGGAGAAAGGTGACATTACCTATTTTATGCCTCCAATTCTTTGAATCCTAGTTTCATGTGAAGTTAGATCAACCTCAGAATGCAATTGTGTTCTTTAATGCAGACCAAAGTACATTAAGAGGAGGAGATGATTTTTATTGCCTTCTTTACTGCTCAGGAATGATGTGTGATGTGTTCGTTAGATAACATCTTCTTTTGCATCCACTTTACGTTTGCATTCACTGATTTTAGCTTAACATGCAAGTTGACTCAGGAAAAGTAATCCATAAACACTGATGTCTAAGCAAAACCATGGTCTTCATTTTTTTCCAGTGCAATAGTTTTATCAGACATTCCTAAGATTGAGGTAAATTCAGGTGCTTATAGTGAGTTATGCGCAATAAAAATTCCAAAGACTGGGCAATTCTCTTCTACACAAGACCTTCCATAAAGTGTCTTTTACGTCCTGTTTCCTCAAGCAGTAAATGAATGGATTTAGTATTGGACTAACTAGTGCAGTCAATAGTCCTCTCAGTGCAGAAGACATGTACTTGTATTATCTGGAGAAGTCAGTCTCCACAGCTACACCTTGCAGGCAATAGAGAGAGAGATCAAAAGATCTAACGAGTGGCTCATCTCAGGGTTTTAAGATGAAATGGACTTCATTCTTCAATTACTTCTTTCTTCCCATTGTCTACAGATTGAGTCTAAACCATCGTCAACCTAGATTAGAAGTGTAGGATTCTGTTGCCGGAGCATTGTTATCTGGTGCCAACCGTAATTTCTCCAGGGTATCTGATGCATCCATTTGGAGTGCTATAAGTGGCATGGGAATTATGGGACTCCTGTATTCATCTGCAGAAATATCCAGAGGCCAGGCAGGATCATCTGCAAAACCTAAAGTGATCTTAGAAGCATCATTAGGGTACTTCCAACTGTCTGTAGAAGGCCTCATCTACTTCCTCTTCCTGATCAGGTGGCCTGTAGCAAACACCCACGACAATGTCACCCATGCTAGTCTGCCCTTTAATCCTGACCCATAAGCTCTCAACCCACTCATTGCCCACCTGTGGCTAGGGTATACCGCTAGTATACCACTAGTTCCTGGTCTCCAGCTAGACTTTATACCATTGATCAGAACCCTCTGAGCTCAGTCCTTCAGCCAGTTCTCAGTCCACCTTGCTCTCTGTTCATCTAGCCTGTATTCATCAGCTCGCCCATGAGGATGTTATGGGAGACAGTGTCAAAAGCTTTCCTGAAGTCAAGGCAGCCAACATCCACTGCTCTCCCCTCTTCTACACAGGCAGTCATTCCATCATTGAAGGCTATCAGGCTGGAATATAGAAAATGTCCTACTCAGGACACTTCTAGTTTATTGTTAGCCTATAAGTGCATGCAACTTTGACAGATAAGTTGCTTCACTTATTCGTGCATTAGTTTCTGCATAAGTAAAAGGGAATGATTGTACTGGCCTTTGAAAATGACTTGGGTTTCTACCCAGTCATAGCTGCCTTTTATTAAATATCATGGCACTGTAGGCATGAAAGACACCATTCAGATGGGAGATCCAGCTCCCTCCAGGTGTCTACAAACTCAAAGTGACATTCAACACAAAGACTGAGATACCTACATTCAGGTGACTGTACTGCAAGTGTCCACGTGTGAGCTAGGTGTCTGAACTCCTATTACACTCAACAGGGACACAGTCAGTAGAAAGAAAAGAGTCTAGGACGTGTGCAAAAAAAGTTGTCTAGGTAGTTGTCTAGTTGCAGGGCTAATCTCAAACTGATTTTCACCCTAAAATATGGGTGTCTTCATTTGCGAGCTCCTTTACTTATTCAACGGCTAAAGTAAAGCAGCTGTATCCCAGCCACCTATGTGTGTCTACATGTTCACTTCAATTTTGTGCAGCTAGAAAAGTCACTTGGCAGAGAAGTTGAGTCTTTATTACCTTGATGGTATATCTTATTAGACATGGAGGGTAAATAAGTGTAAGCCAGGCAGACAGGGAGTTTTGGTTACAGTAAGAACTGAAGGTCAAAGTTGCCACAGCAATCTTTTTTTATTTATTTATTTTTTTTAATGGGAGGAAGTTCGTTTAGAGATCACAATTCTCAGAGAATTCTCAGTTTAGCTCAACTTTTATTTCAAAGTATAGGCAAATAAAAGTTATAAAGGAACGGTGAAGCACTATGGAAGGGAGCATAGACAAGTTTTCAGACAGGAGTGCATCCTCATTGTCAAATAACTTCAATTTCTGACTCAGTCCAAGAAAGCCTTGGTTAGTGTAAACATGCCTATATGCCTTGATGCTGAGTTACAGAACATGCAACTCATACACTCTGTTTCATGAAATGGAAACAACACTCTGTTGGGCTGTAACACAACCTTGTAACTGCTTCAGAGAGAAACCTCAAAGAGCCACAATGACACCACACTGAGCCCAGAGGAGGCCTGAGGAAAATATTATGTAATGTGGATTTCAGCAACCAACTTTATAGGGGACTAATCCTGTCCACTGTGGAGCTAAGTAACTTTGTACCAATTGGTCTGGGAGCCAGGGATCACTCTGTGGGGGGCATGTTATTAGTAGCATAGTTGTAGACATTGTATTCTTTTTATTGTTTGACTCACTAGTGACATACTGCCCATAGCTGGAACAGCAGATAAACATTTAGAGTTGTAGCAAATGGAATTAAAGTCATTGTATGGGAAAATGCAGAAGAATGTCGAGGAGATAGGCGATGGAAACTAGCTATACCATTGTGGAAGAATAGTTAAGTGAAAAGGGGCATGATCTCTTAGAAGTGAGCAATCCTGTCTTCACGATGGAGGGAGGATCCCACGGCTATGTGAACTGTCCTTGAACATTCCTAGACCATTACAAAAGGGGAAGGCAAGTAGTGGTAAACAAGTCAAGGAGGGGGCCGACAAGCCCCTCCACGTGAGCAGCAACTTTGCACCAATCATGTATTCACTTTAGGCGTGTGAACAGAGACTGTAAACCAATCATACAGCTATTGCTAGCACATGCTCTATCGCCTGTCTATATATACTCTGCGTAAGCTCTAATAAAGGGAGAACGACCATACTCATATTGAGACTCATTGTTACTCCGGGCCCGTCCCCCCACTCCGACATACCATTCTGTGGGAAAAGGAACATCAGCAGGGCATGCTGACCCATAGTCATGTGGCTGAGCATGTGCCAGTGTGCCGCTACACCTGGGCTTTGAACTGAGATTAGTGATGAGCTCAGTGTGCTCACTGTGCATGTGTATAGTACATAAAAACCTCATATAGTGCCCCTCCGGCATTCCTCGCCATGGACCGACACTCAGCAGTGCCAGGAATCTCCCGCTCCATTACTGCCTCAATCGGGAAATCTCTGGGGAACCCCCGCTCAGACACAGAGGTAGTAAATGCTCAATGTTGACCATAGTGTGCCTTATGTTTGTGTATCTGTCCCTGACGGGAGTCCAGGCATTGCCCCCACCATACCCTTACAATCATAAATAATCAGGTTTTGACATAGTACTTTAAGATGTCTGGAGACAAAAGTAGCAGGCTGAAATTCAGAAAAGATGGGTATTATTTCCAAGTCTGATTGTGACCCGTTAGTTCCCACACCCTCCTTCTGCTTCCCAGTGTCCTGTTTAATCACATAGTTCAATAATTCTTCTTCTAGGTTGTAAACAGGAACAAACAGGTGCACCAAGAGAATCCTGCAGGATATTCATTCATTTTACATGTGACCACTTGACTCCACTTTTATGCCTTATTTTTTCAATACCTTTCCCTTACCTCTTCTTTAACCTACTACTTTTAATTATTTCTCTTATACTTTCTGTCTCCTAGCAATAGAGTTTAGGAGTGAGCTTCTTCTCACTTCATTTTAGGCATGTAGAACATAGAAATCTATACTTAACCTCATGGTCTGTTTCTTTTAATAGTTAAGGGGGAAGAATTAGCATTTACAGTGCTTTGTCGTATCATTTTCAGTTGTATCATTTTCAGGTAGACAAATGAAGTAGGTCACATGAAGACTCTCTAGAATTCTCTAATTTTTTCCATCGACAGTAAATGTAGTCTAGATGAATGGCTCACCATGTAAAGTTAGGTGTAAGGAACCTTACTCTGAGTTACTGACTGATCCTGGGTTACTAGGGTCTAACAGCAAATACTGAAAAGCAGCAGATAACTCAAGGTTCTCTTTCTCAATCCAATCTTTCCTTCATTATTTGTGATCCACCCTAAAATCAGTTGTTACTCATTTAAGAGGAGGGAGAGGGAGGGGAGAGAGGGAGAGTGGGGGTGGCAGGGGGAGGGAGAGAGGGGGGGAGGGGAGGAGAGGGAAGAGATGCGGAGAGTCCATGTTCAAGCCTGGTTTGCCCAAGGGATGGACCGTAGAAGGTTACTGAGGATGGGCCAAACAAGGAATATATATGCTGCAGACAGCTTCCTGACAAAGCTTAGTGGGGCAGTGTGGCTGAAGCAACCTGATGAACTGAGTTAGTAAAGTCAGGCCAAAGCAATCAAATCAGTTAAGGTGAACAGAACAAGCTACAGACTGAGTTCTATGAAGTAGAATACCTGATAGAAGTTTTTCAGTATGAATAGACCCATTTGAATGCATAGACCATAATGAGATAATATCAGCAAACTAGGCAAGGGCAGTGCTGTAACATTATTTTTTAAGCCTCTCCTCTCTGCAGGACTTAATCCTCTGCTGCTGTCTGATTTCTCAGCCACACTCTATCTGCACCACTGTAAAACCAGTTTAACATGTGACAACAGACACCTCAGGAGGCATGGCAGAGCAGGTCTCTCACTCTCACTGTTTAGCAGAGATGAGCAAAGACCCCCCTCCCACAGGTTCTACAGTCCCAGTTTACTGCAACGTCCTCTCTGAGAGCTGGCTAATCATCTCCTCTGTCCATGGCTGTTCATTCTAGGCAGCTTCCCTATCCAATGTGTATGGAGACTGGAGACAAATTTCTCACCACCCTCAGAACAAGGAATGAGTGCATGATGCACAGAGAAGACCTGTGTCAGTCACTGGGAATAAGGAGTACCAAATACACTGCCTTAGGGGCCGGGATCGTATTAAGGTATGAAAATTTGGCTAATCTTGAAAAATCGGAGCTCCATCCAAATTACTTCCTTGTGCTAAGGTAAAACCTGTTCAGGATAGGGGGTTAATGGTAGTGGATCATGGCAAACTGGACTGTGTCTATATTGCCAGAATAGATTGCATTATTATTGCAGGGTGGCTCAATCAGCCTTAAGCATCAGATCAGCATGAATGGAGAAGGCTGGGATACACTATCAACTCAGATGGAAGAGACAGGATTAGTAAATTAAGGTGGATCAAACAGGCTGACATGCTAGGATAGTTTGGATGGAATGGGCCAGACCAGAGAGAAAGTATAGAGGTATAGGTCAGACACAAGGCCATGATGGATGGCACAGGGCAGGTGATGTTGGTCAGCATGACTGGACCATTAGATTAGATTTAACTGGGTAACACAAGAAGTGGCATAATACGGCTGGGCCATGCCAGGAATAAAATGGAGTAAGATGACCTTTATGGTTACTGTTACTTGCTGCCAACTGACTTCAAGACTCAGGACCACCTTCAGACCTGCTTAGCTCACAACATCCAGTCCAAAAGAAAGCTTGATGCTGCATATGACTAATTGCTAGGACTTAGCAGGGGTTCTTCATGGACCCTGTAAGCCTCTCTTACACAGTGTATATTCTCTGTCCTGCAGTGGAAGCTCTCCTTCTCCACAGCAACAGCCTGTAGCACATTTTATGTTCTGGAAACAGACTTCTGTCACATCAGCAGCAAACTCGAGACTGAGCTGAACAGACATGGACTATATATGGGTAATGAAATTAGACTAATCTTACAGCTTCTGCTCTCTACAGGGCTTTCCCCTCCTTGCCATCTGAATTCCTGGCCGTATCCTGTGCCGCCTTCAAATCTGCTTGGCTTTAACATCAGTTACTATAGGAGATTGATCACTGAGAGTCATTCTCCTCTGGTATTTAACAAAAGGAACTAAGTTATGCAGTCTGCATGTAGTTCAGTAGGTAGGATGATACTGGTGCTGCCACCAGTAAAGGAAACTCCAGCGCTTTGACTGAAATCTCAGTTTAGGGAGAGATTTTAGAAACCAGGTTCTGAGGACAGCTGGTGTGATCCATTCATACTGACCTCCTTTCCTGAAGTAGTCTGCCCATGGGGGGAGATGGTTAGTGTACATGTACTGTATCTCTGCCGTTTCTTTCAGCATGCTGGGAGAAATTGTCAAAGCAATGTGGCAGAACCAGACTGAAGCAGAGGGTTAATACAGAGAAATAAAAAATAATCATAATAATGCAGCAAAATGGAAAGGGTTAGCATATATGGAGCAGGTGACAGTCATGGGTCAGTACTGATGAACTGGGAACATGCCTGTGCTAGAGGAGAGCAGTGGTATAGGCTGACTTGTATGGCTTCTCCTCCCTGCAATACTCAGCCTATTGCTGCCATTTGAACTTTCAGCCATAGGCTGTGCCAGGCTCAGTCCTGCCTGACTTATGACACCCATGACAGGAGCTGCAGCAGCGGAAGCTTTTCATTCTGCTATGGAGAAGCGGTCTTTATTGCAAAAGAACCATATAACTGAATTTTGACCACACACACCTCCCCCAAACTAAAGCAGCCACTCTGGCAGCTGGCCCTTCTCACTACTGTCTCTGCACTTAGCATCTCCAGCTGCATCCTGTAGGAGCTGAAGATAAACTTTCCTCCTCCACTGGAAAAAGGATAGCAGACAATACAGACAGTATTGTACTGTGGATGGACAGCAAATAAGGACAAGGAGCCTTCCCCAGTTCTCTCCAAACTCAGTGCTAATATCTGGGATCACAGCAATAGAGAACTTTTCTGTTGGGTGCTAAAAGGAAACTGAAATTGCTACACTCAAGCAGTCTCCCTGCTTTGGCTTAATTTGCTCATAGTGATAAGTAGAGAGTATGTATAAGTAGATTAGACCAGATACCTCTCTACATTACTGTGCAGGTTGGATGATGATGGCGTGAAACTGAAGCTGAACTGTTTTCAGGGACTGTTTTAGCATGAATAAAATAGGCCAGAACAATTAAATAAAAAATATGATATTACCTCTCCTATTTTTGTGTTCTCTTTTAAGTTGAACAGCCCTTAACCAGATATTCTCATATACACACACACAGCCTCTCTAAGCTCTCCAGTTTGAAGCAGCATTTCTGACAGATGGAATATCTCCCAGATATTCTTCACATGTGTAAGAATCACAGGCTGTGTCCTGTGAGCTGCTGCTCTGGGGACTGCTGACAAACAGCAGCAAGGTGGCAACCAAATCCGGTCAAAGCTGCAAACAGACAAACTAAATCCCATATGGTGTCCCCTTAACTAGAGGGCAAGACAGACCAAGCCAAGACAGTTCAAGTAGAATTTTCAAAAATAGCTCACGGAAGCAGACTGAAAGTTAGTTTCTCCCTGCCTTGAACACCTTCAGGAATCCTTGCTTTCTGATATGAATATTCTTTTTCTTGCCTCAGTATGAACAGATATTAACACATTGAAAATAAATTGTAAGTGAGAGCATAACACCAAATTTGAATGCATAATCAGGATTTGGGGGAACTTATTACCAACTGGGTAGATCTATCTTTCTCCTTTGGTATTTCTGACACCACAATGTCTCATGGTCCAAATTACATCTGTTTAATCAGAGATAGCTAGATGTTTGTCTTATTGTATTGGTGGGGCAAGTGCCGAGGTGACCTTCACTGGAATGAAGGCCCTGATCCTTGTAAATGTGACCTCATGACAGCAGAGCCCAAGTGCATGCTGCATGTGGGTAGCAGGTTTGGTCTGGAATAAGAGGTTGACTCCCCAGATAGTATAACTTTTAAGAGAGAACTTACTTTCAACTGTGCTCAGTTCACAATTATTTCCTGCCCCAGTCTGTTTTTTTTTTATCCTGTGTTTGAGAGTTCCACAGGATATTCTGGACCAGAACAATCTTTGCCACTCTGTGTGGCACCAGATGAGGTCAGCAGACGTGATTAATCATGGAGTGAGAAAATTAAATTCTTCAGGCCAGCTTTGCTGTGGCCTCATGCACAGTGAAAAGAACTCTATTTACTATTTCACTGTAAATCTACTCCTGAGGAAAAATCTTGAGCAGCTGGAAAATCTCTTATATCCATGGCAACCACCTGCCACACAATCCGGGCTGCTTGCAAGGGTAGAGGAGAAAATTAATTTTCGTATCAGACTTAGCAATACCATATCTGAACTCTGAGAGGAGAAAGAGACACAGATAACTTGTCCTTAGGGCTGGGCTCAAGCAGGGAAAGACTTTTCAGCTTGGGTTTCAAAATACATTCAGAAAACCAGGCTGACTTTGACTTCCCTATTCCTTTAATTGCTTTTGGAAACCATGTAGTTTAATGATCACTTGTAGCTGTGAAAATTGGCAATAATATCATAAATTCAAAGGGAAAGAGGACTCCCAGTGCTGAATGAGTGGATCAGTTCACAACAATTAAACAATGCCAGAGAACTGCCTTAGCCTAAGATGGTACAGACCAGTCATGACCTATCTTATTGCTCTCTTCCACCTTCTAAAAATAATTGACTACATGCAAGTGAACTATTGTGACTGGTTCCTGGCCAGTGCTATCTTCTGAACAATATCCAAGATCTGGAAGAGTGCTAGTTCACAGAAGACGATAGTATGTCAAGGATGCAGCAACACTGCAAAAGCAGAGACAATTTTGTTGCAGTGGACAGAAATAGTCAAGGGTGAACCTATAGTATAAACATAGCCACTATAGCCAAATTAACATATGGTATAAATAAATCGATGTGGTCTCATGAGGGCAAACAGGAGCCAGAAGACTATGGGCTATTAATTGCTGTTGTTCCTATGAAATGAGACACCAGGATGAAGTACTAAGGATTAATTCTGTTGCTTTCACTTGGATCATGTGTTTCATGGATAAAGCAAGCATTCTTACTGCCTGTAAGATGGGATCTGATATGAGTTTGCAGTCTCCACCCTATTCTGCCCTTTGCTGTGCATGTTTTTTTTTCCACATCCCAGGGAACTGGCTGCAGCCTCAGTGACAGGCAGGTCACTGAGATCTTGCAACTAGAAGTAGTCTTTGATAGAGAACAATAACCACATCTTTCCCTCACGAAATTCCTATTCTGGGGTAGCAACTCTGGAGGCTAATATATCTCTCATCTCTATGATAACCAACTGTGGCACTTTCCAGGCCACTGCTCCACTTGTTTCTTAAGGAGTCAGGTAACAGCTTGCTCTTCCCACCAGCATGAGCAAAACCAGGCCTGCACTACCACAAAAAAAAAAAAAAAAAAAAAAAAAGTCAGCCTAAGCTTCCACCAGAAAATATAGCTCTTGGAAGCCTGGGAGAGGTAAGTGGGAACCACAGTTGAAGAAGTTTCAAGCAGTGAGTTGCTATGGATGGACCAGGCCAGGTCATTGGGCATATGTGTGAACCACACCAGGCCCAGTCCGCAAGTAACTTATTCCTGTGACTTAGCACAAGCCATCCCAAGAGAAAGTGACAGACTAACTCTGTAAAGGCCCCATTCTACATGAACAGTTCTGGCAGCAGCAGATCATAGTTCCATACTGTTGGCAGTAATTTATAAGCTGCACCTGCAAACTATAGATTCAGTGGCTGAAGACTAAATTCCTGTTAACCAATGATAGTAGTTTCAGATGCAATATGAAGAAAAAAGAGATATGGACAGGCAGTCTGGGAATCACAGAATCACACAATTACAGAATCACAGAATGGTTGAGGTTGGAAGGGACCTCTGGAGATCATCTAGTCCAACCCCCCTGCTCAAGCAGGGTCACCTAGAGCACGTTGCACAGAATCGCATCCAGGCAGGTTTTGAATATCTGCAGAGAAGGAGACTCCACAACATCTCTGGGCAACCTGTTCCAGGGCTCTGTCACCCTCACAGTAAAGAAGTTTTTCCTCATGTTCAGATGGAACTCTCTGTGTTTCAGTTTGTGCCCATTGCCTCGCGTCCTGTCGCTGGGCGCCACTGAAAAGAGTCTGGCCCCATACTCTTGATACCCTCCCTTCAGATATTTGTACACATTGATAAGATCCCCTCTCAGCCTTCTCTTCTCCAGGCTAAACAGGCCCAGCTCTCTCAGCCTTTCCTCACAGGAGAGATGCTCCAGTCCCCTGATCATCTTTGTAGCCCTCCGTGGGACTCTCTCCAGTAGTGCCACATTCCCTCTTGTACTGGGGAGCCCAGAACTGGACACAGTACTCCAGATGTGGCCTCACCAGGACTCAGTAGAGGGGGAGGATCGCCTCCCTCGACCTGCAGGCAACACTCTTCCTGATGCACCCCAGGATACCATTGGCCTTCTTGGCCACAAGGGCACATTGCTGCCTCATGGTCAACTTGTTGCCAACCAGGACTCCCAGGTCCTTCTCCACAGAGCTGCTTTCCAGCAGGTCAGCCCCCAACCTGTACTGGTGCATGGGGTTATGCCTCCCTAGGTGCAGGACCATGCACTTCCCTTGTTGAACTTCATGAGGTTCCTCTCCGCCCACCTCTCCAGCCTGTCCAGGTCTCTCTGAATGGCAGCACAGCCCTCTGGGGTATCAGCCACTCCACCCAGTTCTGTATCATCTGCAAACCTGCTGAGGGTGCACTCTGGGCCTTCATCCAGGTCATTCACGAATCAGTTGAACAGGACTGGACCCAGTCCTGACCCCTGGGGAACACCGCTAGCTCCAGACTGCCAGCTAGACTCTGCAGCACTGATCACAACCCTCTGAGCTCTGCCATTCAGCCACTTCTCAATCCACCTCACCGTCCACTCATCTAACCCACACTTCCTGAGCTTGTCTATGAGGATGTTATGGAAGATAGTGTCAAATGCCCTGCTGAAGACAAGGTAGACAACATCGACTGCTCTCCCCTCATCTACCCAGCCAGGCATTCCATCACAGAAGGCTATCAGGTTGGTTAAGCATGATTTCCCCTTGGTGAAGCCATGCTGACTACCCCTGATCACCTTCTTTTCCTCCACATGCTTGGAGATGGCCTCCAGCATGAGCTGCTGCATCACCTTTCCGGGGATGGAAGTGAGGCTGACTGGCCTGTAGTTTCCTGGGTCCTCCTTCTTGCCCTTTTTGAAGACTGGGGTGACACTGGCTTTCTTCCAGTGCTCAGGCACCTCTCCTGTTCTCCATGACCTTTCTAAGATGATGGAGAGTGGCTTAGCAATAACATTCACCTGCTCCCTCAGCACTCGTGGGTGCATCCCATCGGGGAAATGGATCTGTGGGTGTCAAGTTTGCTTAAACAATCTCTACCCTGATCCTCCTCAACCAAGAGAAAGTCTTCCTTCCTCCAGACTTTCTCTCTTGCCTCCAGGGTCTGGGATTCCTGAGGGCGGGCCTGAACAGTAAAGACTGAAGCAAAGGTGGCGTTCAGTAACTCTGCCTTCTCTGTATCCTTCGTCACCAGGGCACCCACCCCATTCAGCAAAGGGCCCACATTTTCCCTAGTCTGCCTTTTGCTACTGATGTATTTGAAGAAGCCCTTCTTGTTGTCCTTGACATCCCTTGCCAGACTTAATTCCAAACGGGCCTTAGCCTTCCTCGTCTCATCCCTGCATACTCTGACAACGTTCCTATAGTCCTCCCAAGAGGCCTGTCCCCCTTTCCACATTCTGTATACTTCCTCCCTCTGTTTGAGTTTTGCCAGGAGCTTCTTGCTCATCCATGCAGGTCTCCTGCCTCCTTTGCTTGACTTCCTACTCATAGGGATGCACCGCTCTTGAGCTTGGAGGAAGTGATGTTTGAATATTAACCAGCTCTCTTGGACCCCCCTTCGTTCTAGGGCCCTAAGGCATGGGATTCCTCCAAGGAAGTCGCTGAAGAGGCCAAAGTTTGCTCTCCTCAAGTCCAGGGTTGCAATCCTACTTATTGCCCTGCCTCCTCCTCGCAGGATCCTCAACTCCACCATCTATCTCATAGTCACTGCAGCCTAGGCTGCCCCCAACCTTCACATCTCCAACCAGTCCTTCTTTGTTTGTTAGTACGAGGTCCAGCAGCACACCTCTCCTTGTTGGCTCCTCCACCACCTGTGTCAAGAAGTTGTCACCAATGCTCTGCAGGAACCTTCGGGACTGTTTGTGCCTAGCTGTGTTGTCTTTCCAGCAGATATCAGGGTATTTGAAGTCCCCCACGAGAACCAGGGCCTGGGTTCGTGAGACTACTTCCAGCTGTCTGTAGAAGGCCTCTTCGACTTCCTCTTCCTGATCAGGTGGCCTGTAGTAAACACCCACAACAGTGCCACCCATGCTAGCCTGCCCTTTAATCCTTCCCCATAAGCTCTCAACTCGCTCTTCATCCACCCCTAGGCACAGCTCAATACATTCCAGTTGCTCTCTCACATAAAGAGCAACTCCACCACCTCGCCTTCCTGGCCTGTCTTTCCTAAAAAGCATGTAGCCATCCATGACAGCACTCCAATCATGCAAGCTATCCCACCATGTCTCTGTAATTGCAATGAGATCATGGCCCTGCGACCGCACACAGATCTCCAATTCTTCCTGTTTGTTCCCCATGCTGCATGCATTGATGTACAGGGAAGGGAACCCTAAATATCTTAGGCCAGGGACCACACTGACTATAGGCTGGGCATTTCTTCTCAGCATTTTAATTTGCTTGACCATCTATATTTCATCTAGCCCCTGCCTTTCTCTGCCCAAAGGAATGAGTAGAGGTTTCACATGAGTAAATAAGTTGAACAGAGTGTATGTGCTATTGCATACACAGAACTTTATTCGTGAGAAGTGATCAGGGCCTTGAAAACATCCTTAGATGCCACCACAGAATGATAGAACCGGTAAGGCTGGAAAAGACCTGTGGAGACCATGTGGTCCAGCCCCCCCCACAGGTTCCTCAGGGTCTTGTTGATGAGCGAGTGGAGTTAACAGGACCGAAAAAGTCTGCCAACTGATATGCTCAAGGCTGCAGACTAGAAGAGGTAACAGGACTAAAGAACTCTGCCACCTGACAAGGCCACGGAATCTGCATGGACCCCCAGGGAGGGAAGAAACAATACGGAGGTATTGTGGTCTTGCCTCGCTAGCAGGGTCCTCCCAAGCAGACAAACAAAAGAGTCCTGTGATTGTGAAACTCACAAAAGTCAGCAAAAGCAGTGTTTGCCCAGAGCCCCAGCCATATAAAAAGAGACTTGGGAGGTAGGAGAGTTTGAGTAGGGACGGGAACGTGACCTGTTCATCCTCTCTGGCTGCACCGTGAGTATCCCCCTCCTCCGCTTTGCCTGGGATGCTGGGTTAAGGGAACTCCTCGAGGTTGAGAGTCCTCTCACTAGGAGAGTGAACAAGAAGGTCTTCCAGTAGGGATAAGCAGTGCTTCCAATTAATAGTGCAGTAATTGACGGTTTCGGGTTATCCTTTCTAAATTAGTAACTGATGGTTTTGTGTTATCCTTTCTAAACTAGTAATCGCATTATTTTAATGGATGTTACTAAGTCAAGAACTTGCATGAGGAGATAAACATTTTTTTTTTATTATTACATTATTGTCTCAGTTGTTGCTATCAAACATTCATAGTGTGACACCGAAGAGACACAGCCATTTGCTTGTTTGTGAGATGGCGAACAGATGCAGTGGTTAGCTTGTGAGGCAATGAACACAGACAGCTTTTCATTAGTTTCCTAGACAGGGAACAGACACAGTGGTTTGCTAGGCAGCAAACAGAGGCAGCCGTTTGCTTGTTCGTGAAGCAGCAAACACAGGCAGTGGTTCATTAGTTTGCTAGGCAACGAGCAGACGCAGCGGTTTGCTTGTTTGCGAGGTGGCGAAGAGACGTATCGGTTTGGTATTTTGCAAGGCAGTGAAGAGATGCAGCGGTTTAGGTAGTTCGCTATGCAGCGAACAGATGCAGTGCTTAGTTAGTTTGTGAGGCAGCCCACAGATGCAGCGCTTAGTTTGTTTGAGAGGCAGAGAACAGACTCAGCTGTCTGCTTGTTCGTGAGGCAGCAGTTTGTGAGGTGGCGAACAGACGCAGTGGTTTTCTTGGTTGCGAGGCAGGGAAGAGATGCAGCTGTTCCTTAGTTTGCGAGGCAGCAAGCAGACGTAGCAGTTTGCTTGGTCGCGAGGTGGAGAAGGAGCACTGTGCTTTGGTTGTTTGCGAGGCAGCGAAGAGACGCTGTGGTTTCCTTGGTCACCCGTTAGCGAAGAGACGCAGGGCTTAACTGCTTTGCCTAGCAGCGAACAGACGCAGTGGTTAGTTAGCTTGCGAGGCAACGAACAGAGGCAGTGGCTTGCTTGTTTGCAAGGCAGCCAACAGGCGTGGCTGTTTGCTTATTTGCGAGGCAATGAAGAGACGCAGCTGTTAACTACTTTGCCAAGCAGTGAACAGATGTGGCTTTTAGTTAGTTCGCGAGGTAGGGAGCATACGCAGCGGTTAGTTAATTTGCGAGGCAGCGAACAAGGCAGACGTTTGCTTATTTGCAAGGCAGTGAACAGGTGCAGCGGTTTGCTTGTTCGCCCGGTAGCCAAAAGACGCAGCAGTTAACTACTTTGCCAAGCGGCAAACACACGCAGAGGTCTGTTTGTTTCCGAGGCAAGGAACAGACACAGTGGTTTGCTAATTTGCGAGGTCATGAAGAGATGCAGTGCTTTGCTTCTTTGCGAGGCAGCGCACAGATGCAGCGGTTTGATTGTTCACAAGGCGGCGAACGGACGCAGCGGTTTGCTTGTTCGCGAGTCAGTCAACAGCCGCAGCGGTTACTTAGTTTGTGATTCAACGAAGAGACGCAGTGGTTTGCTTGTTTGCGAGTCAGTGAACCAACTGACGGGTGAGTGAAGAGTTAACAGGACTGAAGTTTGCCAACTGATGTGCAAAAGAACTGATACGCACAAGAACTGATGTGTGCAAAGCTGTTGAACAGAGGAGTTAACAGGACTAAAGAAGTCTACCAACTGATATGCGCAAGGACTGATATGCGCAAGGCTGCGGAATGGAAGAATTAACAAGACTGAAGAAGTTTGCCACCTGGAATCTGCACAGACCCCCAGGGAGGGAAGGAACAATACGGAGGTATTGTGGTCTTGCCTCGCTAGCAGGGTCCTCCCAAGCAGACAAACAAACAGTCCTGTGATTGTGAAACTCACAAAAGTCAGCAAAAGCATTGGTTGCCCAGAGCCCCAGCCATATAAAAAAAGACTTGGGAGGTAGGAGAGTTTGAGTAGGGTCAGGAACGTGACCTGTTCATCCTCTCCGGCTGCACCGTGCGTATCCCCCTCCTCCGCTTTGCCTGGGACGCTGGGTTAGGGGAACTCCTCGAGGTTGAGAGTCCTCTCACTAGGAGAGTGAACAAGAAGGCTTTCAAGTAGGGATAAGCAGTGCTTCCAATTAATAGTGCAGTAATCGATGGTTTCGGGTTATCCTTTCTAAATTAGTAATCACATTATTTTAAGGGATGTTACTAATCCAAGAACTTGTGTAAGGAAATAAACATATTTTTATTATTATTATATTACTGTCTCAGTCGTTGCTATCGAACCTTCATAGCGTGACGGTAACACTGACATATGGGTTTGGTATTTTGTCAGGCAATGAAGAGACTCAGAGGTGTGTCTGTTTGCAAGGCATCGAAGAGACGCAGTGGTTTCGGTAGGTTGCTATGCAGTGAACAGATGCAGTGCTTAGTTAGTTTCCAAGGCAGCGAACAGATGCAGCGGTTTGCTAGTTTGCGAGGCAATGAAGAGACTCAGCAGTTTGTTTGTTCATGAGGCGTTCAGCTGACGCAGTGCTTTGCATGATTGCGAGTCAGCGAACAGCTGCAGCGGTCAGTTAGTTTGTGATTCAACGAAGAGACGCAGTGGTTTGCTTGCTTGCGAGGCGGAGAAGGGGTGCTGAGGCTTGCTTGTTCACAAAACAGCGAAGAGGCACTGCGCTTAGTTTGTGAGGCAACGAAGAGATGCTGCGGCTTGCTTGTTCGCGAGGCAGCGAAAGACGCAGTGGTTAACCACTTTGCCAAGCAGCGAACAGATGCAGCGATCTGCCTGTTCATGAGGCAGTGAACAGATGCAGCAGCTAACTACTTTGCCAAGAAGTCAACAGACGCAGTGGTCTGCCTGTTCGTGAGGCAGTGAACAGATGCAGCGGTTAGTTAGCTCACGAGACCACGAAGAGACTCAGGTGTTTGCTTGTTCGCAAGGCATTGAACTGACACAGTGGTTTGTGTGTTCGTGAGTCCGCAAACAGCTGCAGTGGTCAGTTAGTCTGCGATTCAATGAAGAGGCGCAGTGGTTAACTACTTTGCCAAGCAGAGAACACATGCAGCAGTCTACTTGTTTGCAAGGTGGCGTACACATGCAGTGGCGTGCTTGTTCATGAGTCGGCAAACAGATGCAGCGGTTAACTACTTTGCCAAGCAGCGCACACACGCAGTGCTCTGCTTGTTTGCGATTCAACGAAGAGAGGCAGCAGTTTCCTAGTTTGGTAGGTGGCGAACAGACACGGCGGTTAGTTAGTTCGCAAGGCAGGAAACAGATGCAGCTGATCCTTAGTTTGCGAGGCAGTGAACAGAGGCAGAGGTTTGATTGTTTGCGAGATGTCAAACGGACACAGTGGCTTGCTTGTTCGCGAGTCAGTGAACAGCTGCAGCGGTCAGTTGGTTTGTGATTCAACGAAGAGACGCAGTGGTTTGCCAAGCAGCAAACAGATGCAGCGGTCTGCTTGTTTGCGAGGCAACGAGGAGAGGCAGCAGTTTGCTAATTTGCGAGGCGGTGAACAGTCACAGTGCTTAGTTAGTTCGTGAGGCAGGAAACAGATGCAGTGGTTATTTAGTTTGTGAGGCAACGAACAGAGTCAGCAGTTTCCTTGTTTGCGAGCCAGCGAAGGGACACAGCAGTCTGCTTGTTTTCGAGGCAAGGAACAGACACAGCATTCAGTTAGTCTGTGAGGTGATGAAGAGGTGCAGTGGTTTGCTAGTTGGCGAAGCAGTGAAGAGTCGCAGTGGTCTGCCTCTTTGTGAGACAGCGAAGAGATGCAGAGGTTTGCTTGTTTGTGAGGCAGCAAACAGATGCAGCGGTTAGTTTGAGAGCAGCGAACAGATGCAGTGGTCTGCTTGTTTGCGAGGACGCGCTGCAGCTTGCTTGTTTGCGAGGCAGCGAACAGACACAGTGGTTTGCTTGTTTGCGAGGCAGCGAAGAGACGCAGCACTCTGCTTGTCCACCAGGTGGGGTAGCGGCATCGCGGTTTGCTTTTCCACGTGGAATCTAACAGGCGCAGCACTTTGCTAGTTGGTGAGGCAGTGAAGAGACGCAGCAGTCTGCTTGTGAGGCAGCGAAGAGACACAGCGGTTAGTTTGCGAGCAGAGAACAGATGCAGCAGTTTGCTTGTTTGCGAGGTGGCAAACAGATGTAGCCGTTTGCTTGTTTGTGACGCAGCGAACAGATGTAGTGGTCTGCTTGTTTGCGAGGCTGCGAACAGTGAGGTAGGGAAGAGTCTCGCTTGTTTGCGAGGTAGGGAAGAGCCGCTGCGGTTTGCTTTTTTGTGAGTCGGTGAATAGACGCAGTGATCTGCTTTTTTGTCAGGCAGCGAACAGACACAGCGGTCTGCTTGTTCGTGAGGCAGTGGACAGAGGTATCGGTTAGTTAGTTTGTGAGGCAGGGAAGAGACGCAGTGGTTAGTTAGTTTGTGATGCGGCGAATAGATTCAGCGGTCTGTGTGTTCACCAGGCAGCGAAGAGACGCAACACTTTGCTAGTTTGCAAGGCAGCGAACAGAGGCAGTGCTTTGCTTATTTGCGAGGCGGTGAACACATGCAGCAGCTAGTTAGTTTGCAAGGCAGCGATCAGTTGCACCAGTCTGCTCGATCGTGAGACAGCGAAGAGGCGCTGCGGTGTGCTTGTTTGCGAGGAGGCGAAGAGATGCAGTGGATACTTAGTTTGTGAGGCAGTAAACAGATGCAGTGGTTATTTTGCGAGGCAGCGAATAGATGCAGTGGATTGCTTGTTCATGAGGCAGCGAGCAGATGCAGCCGTTAGTTCGCGAGGCAGCGAACAGACACAGTCATTGGTTACTTTGCGAGGCAGCGAACAGATGCAGCGGTTAGTTCGTGAGGCAGCAAAGAGACGCAGCACTTTGCTTGTCCACCAGGTGGCGTAGTGGCATCGCGGTTTGCTTTTCCGCGCGGCATCTAACAGGTGCAGCACTTTGCTAGTTGGCGAGGCAGAGAACAGAGGCAGCGGCTTGCTTGTTTGCAAGGCAGTGGACAGACCCAGCGGTTTGCTTGTCTGCGAGGCAGAGGACAGATGCAGACTTTTGCTTCTTTGCGAGGCAGTGAAGAGACTCAGCGCTTAGTTTGTTCGCGAGGCTGAGAAGAGACACAGCGGCTTGCTAGTTTGTGAGGCAGCAAAGAGACTCACAGTTTGCTTTTTTGCAAGGCAGTGAACAGACACAGCGCTTAGTTTGTGAGGCAGCGAAGACACTCAGAGGGTAGTTTGTTCACAAGGCAGTGAACAGATGCAGCGGTTTGGTTGTTTGCGAGGCAGCAAAGAAACACAGCGGTTAGTTACTTTGTGAGGCAGCGAACAGATGGAGCACTTTGCTTGTTTGCCACACAGCAAACAAATGCAGTATCTAGTTTGCGAGGCAGCAAACAGACGCAGCAGTTTTCCTGTTTGCGAGGCAGTGAAGAGACGCAGCGTTTTTCTCCTTTTAGAGGCAGCGAAGAGACGCAGTGCTTAGTTTACAAGGCAGCGAACACTCACAGTGCTTAATTAGTTTGCGTGGGAGTGAAGAAACTCCGCAGTTTGCTTGTTCGGAAGGCAGCGAACAGATGCAGCGGCGTGCTGCTTTGTGAGGCAGCGAACACTCGCAGCGCTTAGTTTGTGAGGCAGCGAAGAGACTCCGTGGTTTGCTTGTTTGCGAGGCAGCAAAAAGACGCAGTGGTGTGCTTGTTTCCAAGGCAGTGAAGAGATGCAACGGTTTGCTTTTTTGCAAGGCAGGAAACAGTAGAGTGGTTAGTTAGTTTGCGAGGCAGCGAAGAGAGACACAGTGGTTTGCTGTTTTGTGAGGCAGCGAGCACACGCAGTGGTTAGTTTAGTTTGTGAGGCAGCAAAGAGACACAGTGGTTACTTATTTTGCGAGGCAGTGAAGAGACGCAGCGCTTAGTTTGCGAGGCAGCGAAGAGGTGCAGCGGCTTGCTTGTGAGGCAGCGAACAGACTCAGTGCTTAGTCTGTGGGGTAGCAAAGACGCTCAGCGGTAAGCTAGTTCCCAAGGCAGCAAACAGATGCTGCACTTTCCTTGTTCACAAGGCAGCGAACAGACGCTGCACTTTCCTTGTTTGCGAGGCAGCTTTGCTCCTTTATCATCCTTCATCATATTCTTCATGAACTGTCTTCTTGTCCAGGGTCTCTTTAGCAGTCCCTTTAGAAAGCAAGCAAGGAAATTTGATTAGACCTATTTGGTCATCATCTGTAACACGGTATCTCCAGAAGGCAGTCCTTCTCAGAATGCTAAAAGCAAGTTTAAAAACAAACCCGGGGTTTCTGGGAGTATAACGAGTCTGCTGGTTCAAACAATGTTTCATTTGGGGAGAAAAACTGAAGTCTCAACATTTGTCAGTAAACAAAAGGCAAGCAGCAAAACCAGAGGTGCTGGATGCCTAGTAAATTGCACTTGATTGTCTTGTTCACATTCCACCTAGCATTTTTTTGGCTAATTGTACGATGACACTGGAGGATTTTCTTCCAAGAGGACAGGAAAAAGGTGCAGCCAGTTCAGCTGGGGAAAAGGCCTTCTGAGAAGCAAGTCATCTCATGCCACAGAACTAACCCAGACGTGTTTCTAAAACCTCTGGTTTAGCAAGCATTGCAGTTAATGCTGAGTGAAATATTCACACCATGTGCTTTCTGCAATTCTGCCAATATGTCCTTCCCTGCTTCTAATGATGCCTGAGAAGATTATTATATAGAATAAGATAGATTCTAGTCGAGAACAGTCAATAACAGAAGAACGTATAGAATATGTTCTTCGAGGACCTTAAGAGAAAGAATTTCACATGAATACAAAAAAAAAAGCTTATTATTGTAAGTAGGTTCATATGGACTGCTTATCCATAGGATACCCTTGAAGCTTGAAACTGGATCCATCTGATACACTGGATAAAGATTGCCTATGGCCACATCTCAAATGAGAACGTTCTGATATAATTTTTCAGGTGCAAATGGGAGAGGATACTGTGATTAGATGGGATGCATATGCAGATCTAGATTCTCAAAGCTGCAGAGAGGCCCAGGTGACCTTTGGGCTGGGACTTCACAGCTCTCCAAAACCTGCTTTCATGTAACATCTGACCACCCTCAAAGACCAGCTGGACAAACAGACTGCTCCTCTGTGCATTCTTACAAGGAGGTTTCTAACATACACAGAAGAAGCGAAAACTAAACAGGGAACACTTAACACCAAATGGTAACAACGATCCTTTACGCTTCTCTTGGAAGAAGCCCACTGGCCAGGAAAAGACCGAGTGCTGTCTGCCTCCAGCTGTTCACTGGGGCTTCTGGCAGAGGATGTGTGTTGGGGAACTTGCAGTAGACAGAGGTGCACTATAATATTAAAAAATAAACCTTATTGACCACTTACCCATGGGATCCTGCCTGATCTCCAAAATGCTATCCAGCTGAGAAGCCAGATAAGCATCACGTACAGGTACATCTATAATCAGAGAGGAGGATTTCTTTCCTTCTATATTGGGATATACTTCTTTTGAGTCACCATTGGGATACAGGGGTGCAAAAAAAATATTGAAAAAAAGTGCTTTTTCTTTTGAGAAAATAAATAGTGACTCCTTACCCATGTGGTGCTGTGGATACTCCCAACCCTCACCCAGCTGAGAAAGTGGATATGCAGCACCTAGCGGAACATCTGTAAGAAAACACGGAGGAGAACAACTGACAATGGGGATTGCAATAGTCTTCCTGAGGGCTGCATTGTAGCAGATGCCATCCCTGCCCATCTATGGCAAGTATTTCCTCCGTGGAGCTCAGTTCCAGGTTTCACAGTTCTTTTCTTTTTCACTGCACTGCCTCCTGAAAAGGCCCCAGCTTCCCTGCACCTTCCAGTTGGGTTTCTGCCTCCCACCTGCCCCACAATCACTGGCCAGAGGGTCCTGTCCCGGCCCCATCGGTGCTGCCGGCCAGGCCAGCGGTGCCCGCCTGCCCTACCTGGGCCTGGTGCTCCCTGTAGAGCAGCCTGGGCATCGCTGATATGCAGGGCTGCCAGAAGGACGAGACGGAGGAGGCGGAGGCAGGCTGGGGCTGCAGTCCCATGTACTCTCACCATGATGTCCCTTGCCAGCAGCCACTGCTGCTCTTGAGGATGCATGCTGAGCAGTTTTTCCTGGGCCCAGTGTGGCGCTGTGGTTCCTCTGTGACCTCATGGACCCTCTGCAGGGCAGAGGGGCCATGTCCCCCACGATCCTGGCTCCAGTGTAGCTGTCGCTACCCCAGCAGACCAGCAGAGCCTCTGGGGTAGCACAGGGCGAGTCCTGGCAGCAGCAGTTGCTCTGCACCCAGGGGCCGTGCAGGGGCAGGCAAGGCAGGCCACACCCCAAGGCAGAGAGAGGGCTCCGCATGGTGCAGGGACATTTGGTGGGGCCCTGGTTCCAGCAGTGTAGCTTTTCTTTCCTGCCCTGGTGCCAGGCCCCAAAGGGCAGGGAGCCTTGGGACTTCCAAGCAAAGTGGTTGAAAATGAAGTGGAAATGCACTAGACACCATGCAATACTCTATGGAAATAAAGTATTTTTGAAAAAAGCCTAAAAACATGTTTGTCTTGAGGGATTTTCTGTAAAAGATTTCTCAAACGGATGTTGAGATATATGCTATATTGAGATGTGATATATCAAGCTATATAGGATATTGTATCTTGGGACAGAAGCTTAAGGTAAACAGGTTTTGGTGCTAGCATTAACTATAATTACAGTTGAGTGCAATATGCTTGAACATCTGGGAAGTGGATGAGCTTGCCAGGGAATGTGTTGGGGCTGCTGTGAATCCCACAGGAGGGGACTCTCCTTGTGAGGATGTCAGCAAACCTACAGGCCATGAATCACAGCTTTGCCCTTTGCCCAGGACGTTGCTGTTGGCGGAACCAGTGCTGCCCCGCAGTATATCTTGCAGCCCTTGGAGTCCTTGTTCCTGTTAAATATAACATGTAAGCTTTTAAACTCTGTGCCCTTTAAGGGTCCTGCCACCGCAGCCTCAGAGGAGCACTTGCAGGCAGCATGTCAGCCAGGAGAACATCTGGTCACTGAGACAGGTGATGAAAAGAGATTCCTACTGATTCTGACTCTTATACTTCTGTCATAGCCACACAAAAGTGAAAGTGAGTCTAAACAGTGCAGGATTCAGCATTATTTTAGAGGTGGATGAGACTAGTAGAGCCTCTAATTCAGTCTCTGAATTAACATGAGACAAAAGGCTAGCATGCATCACCTTCAAATCTGCTTACTAAGACCTGATGCTCAAGAATGTTCATCTGTTCAGGTCATTCACTACTGGGGCTAATCAGCTGCCTTTGAGGTAGGATAAAGGCCCTGTGTCTCCCATTAACTGTCCTTCCATTCAGCTGTACTGGATGGAGCTGGAAATCTCCTGTCACCACAGAACCTATTGCAATACAGTCAGGGTGGTTTCCTCACCAAATACATACAAAGTCTGGAAAAAAATCTTGCTTAAGAACCACCAGAAACAGACTAGGTTTATTCTGCTTGTGAAGGGCTACGAACTGTATATAAAGGTAAGAAGTCCCAAGTTCTTATCTTCACAGGCCAGGTCATGCTGAGACAGAGTATATTGTATGGGTGATGACAAGAGATTTAATGTTATCTATCTAAAATTATTCCATGTTCAAGACTATTTTGCCACGAGAGTGAGCCCTAGAGGGTTACTGTGGGTGGACCAGACAAGAGGAATCTGTGTGTTAGTGACAGCTTGCTGACAGATGGAGCGGCTGAAGCAACCAGATGCACTGAGTTAGTATAGACAGGTCAAAGCAAACAAATGGCTTCAAATGAACAGAACAGGAGGCTGCGTCTGTTCGCTCCCTCGCGAAGAAGCAAACCGCTGCGTCACTTTGCTGCGTTGCAAACAAGGAAACCGCTGTATCTGTTTGCTGCCTCACGATTAATCAAACTGCTGTATCTGTTCGCCGCCTCGCGAACATACAAACCGCTGCGTCTGTTCGCTGACTCGCAGAAAGCAAACCACGGCAGCTGTTCCCTGCCTGGCGAACAAGCAGACCGCCATAGCTGTTGGCCGCCCCGCAAACAAGCAAACCAGTGCATCTCTTCGCTGCCTTGCAAACTAACCAATGCCTTCATCTCTTCACTGCCTCACCAACAAGCACACCGCTCTATGTGTTTGCCGCCTGGCAAAAGAAGCAAACCACGGCGACTCTTCGTTGCCCGGCAAACATGCAGACCGCTGCATCTGTTCGCTCCCTCACAAACAAGAAGACCGCTGCATCTGTTCGCTCCCTCGCAAAGAAGCAAAGCGCTGAGTCACTTCGCTGTGTTGTGAACAAGCAAACTACTGTATGTGTTCGCTGCCTCACCAACTAAGCGGTGCATCTCTTCGCTGCCTCGCAGAAGAACTAACCTCTGTGCATGTTCCCTGTCTCACAGACAAGCAGACTGCTGCGTCTGTTAGCTGCCTCGCCGGCTAGCAAAGTGCCTCCTCGGTTCTCATCCAGGAGAAAAGCCACCCGCGATGCCACTACGCCACCTGGTGGACAAGCAAAGTGCTGCATCTCTTCGCTGCCTCGCCAACAATCACACCGCTATATGCGCTCGGTGCCTGGCAAAAAAGCAAACCACGGCGACTCTTCGCTGCCCGTCGAACACGCAGACCGCTGCATCTGTTTGCAGCCTCACAAACAAGAAGACCGCTGCGTCTGTTCGCTCCCTCGCAAACAAGAAGACCACCGCGTCTGTTGGCTGTCTCGCAAATAAGCAAACCGCTACGTCTGTCCGCTGCCTAACAAACAAGCAAACCAATGCGTCTGTTTGCTGCCTCGCAAACTAGCCAACTGCTGCGTGTGTTCGCTCCCTCGCCAACAAGCAAACCGCTATATCTGTTCGCTGCCTCGCGAACATACAAACAGCTGCATCTGTTCGCTGCCTAGCGAACAAGCAATCCACTATGCCTCTTCACTGCATCGCGAACAAGCACACTGTCGCGTCTCTTCGCCACACGGCCAACTAACCACGCACTGCTTTTCTTCGACGCCTCGCAAACAAGCACAACGCTGCATCTCTTGGATGCCTTGCAAACTAACCAACCGCCTTGTCCCTTTGCTCCCTCGCCAAGAAGCAAACCGCTGCGTCTCTTCGCTGCCTCGCCAGCAAGCAAACCGCTGTATATGTTCGCTGCTTCATGAACAAGGAAACCACTGTATCTGTTCACCGTCTAGTGAGCATAAAAACCACTGTGTCTGTTTGCTGCCTGGTGAACAAGCAAACCGCTGCATCTGTTCACTGCATCGCAAACAAGCAAACCGTTGCGTCTCTTCGCCACATAGCTGACTAACTACGCGCTGCTTTTCTTCTTCGCCTTGCAAACAAGCACGCTGCTGCATCTCTTGGATGCCTCGCAAACTAACCAACCGCCTTGTCTCTTTGCTCCCTCGTGAAGAACCAAACCGCTCTGTCTGTTTGCTTCAGCATGCTAAAGCAAACCGCAGAGCCACCTAGCACACCGCTGCGTCTTTTTCCCCCTCGCCGACTAGCACACTGCTGCATCCCTTCACCGCCTCGCAGCCTCACAAAGCGCCGCGTCCCTTCACCACCTAGATAAGCATTGTGTCCCTTCGCCGCCTGGCAAAGCACTGCGTCCCTTCGCCGCCTCACCGCCTAGCACACCGCTGCATCCCTTTTCCCCCTCACCACCTCTCAGATCGATTTGTCCCCTTGCGCCTCACCGCCTAGCAAAGCACTGCGTCCCTCCCCCCCTTGCCACCTGGCAAACGGCTGCATCCTTCGGTGCTTCGGCACCTCGCCACATCACAGCCTAGAAACGCGCTGCGTGCCTTTGCCACCTGGCCAAGCACTGCATGCCTTCACTGCCTCACACACCGCTGTGTCCCTTCGCCACCTCGACACCTAGCAAAGCGCCGTGTCCCTTCACCACCTGCCGACTAGCACACCGCTGTATCCCTTCGCCGCCTAGCAAAGCGCTGTGTCAGCTCAGCGCCTCGGCGCCACACCGCCTAGCAAACCACTGTGTCCCTTTTCCCCCTCGCCACCTCTCAAATCACTTTGTCCCCTCGCGCCTCACCGCCTAGCAAAGTGCTGCGACCCTCCTTCCTTCGCCACCTGGCAAACGGCTGCATCCTTTGGCGTGTTGGTGCCTCGCTGCATGGCAGCCTAGCAAAGCGCTGCGTGCCTTCGCCACCTGCCAAAGCACTGCTTGCCTTTCCCCCTTGCACACCGCTGCGTCCCTTCGCTGCCTCGCCGCCTAGCAAAGCGCTGCGTCAGCTCAGTGCCTCGGCGCCACACCGCCTAGCAAACCACTGCGTCCCTTTTCCCCCCTTGCCGCCCCTCAAATTGCTTCGTCCCCTCGTGCCTTGCCACCTAGCAAAGCCCTGTGTCCCTTTTCCCCCTCGCCTCCTAGCAAAGCGCCATGTCCCGTCACCGACTACCAAATTGCCACGTGGCTTTGCTGCCTCCTTGCCTAGCAAAGCACCGCGTCCCTTCACCGCCTAGATAAGCATTGTGTCCCTTTGCCGCTGGGCAAAGCGCCGCATCCGTTCTCCACCTTGCCCCCTAGCACACCGCTGCATCCCTTTTCCCCCTCACCACCTCTCAAATCGCTTCCTCCCCTCGCGCCTCACCACCTAGCAAAGCGCTGTGTCCCTCCCCGCCTCACCACCTGGCAAACAGCTGTGTCCTTTGGCGCCTCGGTGCCTCACTGCGTTGCAGGCTAGCGAAGCGCTGTGTGCCTTCGCCATCTGGCAAAGCACTGCGTGCCTTCGCCCCGTTGCACACCGCTGCATCCCTTCTCCGCCTCACCCCTCAGCAAACTACCATATCCCTTCGCCGCTTTGCCACCTAGCTAAGCGCCATGTCTCTTCACCACCTGGCCGACTAGCACACCGCTGTGTCCCTTCTCTGCCTAGCAAAGCACCGCGTCATATCGCTGCCAAGCAAAGTGATGTGCTCCTTCGTCGCCTAGCAAAGAACTGCCTGCCTTCGCCATCTCGCCGCCTAGCAAAGCGCCGCATCCGCTCGGCGCCTCGCCGCCTCACCACCTAGAACACCGCTGCATCCCTTTTCCCCCTCGCCGCCTCTCAAATCACTTTGTCCCCTCGCGCCTCACCGCCTAGCAAAGCGCTGCGTGCCTTCACCCCTTCGCCGCCTCGCTGACTAGCACAACCCTGTGACCCTCGCCGCTTTGCTGCCTAGCTAAGCACCGAGGCCCTTCACCACCTTGCCAAGTAGCACACCGCTGTGTCCCTTCGCCGCCTAGCAAAGCACCGCGTCCTGTTACCGCCAAGCAAAGCGACGTGCTCCTTCGTCGCCTAGCAAAGAACTGCCTGCCTTCGCCGCCTCAATGCCTAGCAAAGCGCTGCGTCCCTTCGCCACCTCGACGCCTAGCAAAGCGCCGTGTCTTGTCGCCAACTACCAAATCTCCACGTGGCTTCGCTGCCTCCTTACCTAGCAAAGCACCATGTCCCTTCACCACCTCGCCGACTAGCATACCGCTGTGTCACTTCGCCGCCTAGCAAAGCTCCACGTCCTGTCGCTGCCAAGCAAAACACCCTGTTCCTTCGGCGCCTAGCAAAGCACTGCGTCCCTTTGCCTCCTCGACACCTAGCAGAGCACTGCATACCTTTGCTGCCTCTCCACCTAGCAAAGTGCTACGTGCCTTTGCCGCCTCACTGCCTAGCAAAGCGCCGTATCCCGTCGACGACTACCAAATCGCTGCGTGGCTTCACTGCCTCATTGCTTAGCAAAGCGCCATGTCCCTTCACCGCCTAGAAAAGTGCAGTGTCCCTTCAGTGCTAATACGGCATTGCTAAGCGTCGAGGCGGCTAAGGTACGCAGCGGTGTGTGAGGTGGTGAAGGCACGCAGTGCTTTTCCAGGCAGCAAAGGGGGGGGAGGGACGCACTGCTTTGCTAGGTGCTGAGGTGTGAGGGGACGAAGCGATGTGAGAGGCGGCGAGGAGGAAAAGGGTCGCAGCGGTGTGCTAGGCACCGAGGCGCCGACCGGACGCAGCGCTTTGCTAGCCAGCAAGGCAGTGGAGGGAAGCAGTGCTTTACCAGGCCCCGAAGGGATGCAGTGGTGTGTGTGTTCACCAGGCAGCAAAGAGTCGCTGTGGTTTGCTTTTTTGCCAGGTGGTGAAGAGGCAGTGAACAGACGCAGCGTTTAGTTTGCGAGGCACTGAAGAGACGCAGCAGTTTGCTTTTTCGCGAGGGAGCGAACAGACACAGCGGTTAGTTATTTTGCGAGTGCTCCAAGAAATGCAGTGGTGTGCTTGTTTGTGAGGCGTCGAAGAAAAGCAGCGCGTAGTTAGTTGGCCGTGTGGCGAAGAGACATGATGGTTTGCTTGTCGCGATTCAGTGATCAGGCGCAGCAGTTTGCTTGTTCGCGAAGCAGTGAACAGACGCAGTGGTTTGTATGCTCACGAGGAGGCAAAATGATATAGTGGTTTGCTTTATCACGTATAATCAAAGAGACAAAGCGGTTTGCTTGTCCGCAAGGAGGGGAAGAGACGCAGTGGTTAGTTAGCTTGTGAGGCAGTGAAGAGATGCAGCACTTTGCTTGTCCACCAGGTGGCGCAGCGGCATCGCGGATGGCTTTTTCACATGGAAACGAACCGAGGCAGCACTTTGCTAGTTGGCGAGGCAGCGAACAGACGCTGCAGTCTGCTGCTTTGTGAGACAGCGAACAGACACAGCCTTTAGTTTGTGAGGCACCAAAGAGCTATCGCGGTTTGCTTCATGGCGAGGCAGCAAAGAGACAAGGCGGTTAGTTAGTTTGCGAGGCATCCAAGAGATGCAGCGGTGTGCTTGTTTGCGAGGCGTCAAAGAAAAGCAGTGCGTAGTTAGTTGGCCATGTGGCGAAGAGACGCAACAGTTTGCTTGTTTGTGAGGCAGCGAACAGATGCAGCGGTTTGTATGCTCACGAGGAGGCGAAATGATATAGTGGTTTGCTTTATCACGCATAATCGAGGAGACACAGCGGTTTGCTTGTCTGCGAGGAGGGGAAGAGATGCAGTGGTTAGTTAGCTTGTGAGGCAGCACTTTGCTTGTCCACCAGGTGGTGTAGTGGCATCACGGTTTGCTTTTTCTCATGGGAACAAAGTGAGGCAGCACTTTGCTAGCTGGCGAGGCAGTGAACAGATGCAGCGGTGCACTTGTGCGCACAGTGGCGAAGAGATGCAGTCATTGATTAGTTCGTGAGGTGGTGTAGTGGCACTGCGGTTTGCTTTAGCACACGGAAGTGAAGAGACACAGCGGTTTGTTTGCTGGCGAGGAGGGGAAGAGATACAACGGTTCCTTAGTTTGTGAGGGAGAGAACAGACGCAGCTGTCAGTTAGTTCATGAGGCAGGGAACAGATATAGAGGTTTGCTTGTTTGCGAGATAGGGAAGAGCGGCCATGGTTTGCTTTTTTGTGAGTGGATGAATAGACGCAGTGGTCTGCTTTTTTGCGAGGCAGTGAACAGACGCAGCGGTCTGCTTTTTTGCGAGGCAGCAGACAGATGTATCAGTTAGTTAGTTTGCGAGAGAGGGAAGAGACGCAATGGTTAGTTAGTTTGCGAGGCAACGAAGAGATGCAGCGGTTTGTATGTTCAGGAGGCGGCGAAAAGATATAGCTGTGTGCTTGGTTGTGAGACAGCGAACATCCACAGTGGTTAGTTATTCTGCAAGGCAGCGAAGAGATGCAGCGGTTAGTTAGTTCGCCAGGCAGTGAAGAGACGCAGCACTTTGGTTGTGCACCAGGTGGCGTAGTGGCATCACGGATTGCTTTTTCAGGTGGAAGCAAAGCGAGGCAGCACTTTGCTAGTTTGTGAGGCAGCGAACAGATGCAGCGGTCTGCTTGTTTGTGAGACTGCGAACCTCCACAGAGGTTAGTTCTTCTGCGAGGCAGCGAAGAGACGCACCAGTTAGTTTGTGAAGCAGTGAACAGATACAGCACTTTGCTTGTTCGCAACGCAGCGAAGTGACGCAGCAGTTTCCTTATTTGCGAGGGAGCGAACACAGGCAGCAGTTAGTTAGTTTGCAAGGCAGTGAACAGATGCAGCGGTTTGCTTGTTGGTGAGGCAGCTAACAGATTCAGCAGTCTCTTGTTTGTGAGACAGTGAACATCCACAGTGGTTACTCATTCTGCGAGGTAGCGAAGAGATGCAGCACTTTTTGCTTGTCCACCAGGTGGCATAGTGGCATCGCAGATTGCTTTTTCTCCTAGAAGTGAATGGAGGCAGCACTTTGCTAACTGGCGACGCAGTGAACACATGCAGCAGTGTACTTGCTCGCCAGGCGGCGAAGAGCCGCTGCAGTTTGCTTGTTGGCAAAGTGGTGAACAGATTCTGCCGACTGCTTGTTCGCACCACCTCGAGTAGATGCAGCGGACTGCTTGTTCGCGAGGCAGGAAGAGATGCAGCAATTAGTTATTTTGCCAGGCATCAAACAGACACAGTGGTTAGTTAGTGCGCGAGGCGGCAAAGAGATGCAACGGTTTGCTTGTCTGCGAGGTGGCGAAGAGACGCAGTTGTTGATTAGTTCGCAAGGTGGCGCAGTGGCACCACAGTTTGCTTTAGCATGCGGAGGTGAAGAGACACAGCAGTTTGCTTGCTGGTGAGGAGGGCAAGAGACACAGTGGTTCCTTAGTTTGCAAGGCAGCAAACAGACGCCGAGGTCAGTTAGTTTGCGAGGGAACAAACAGACACAGCGGTTAGTCAGTTCGTGAGGCAGTGAACAGATATAGCAGTTTGCTTGTTGGCGAAGTAGGGAAGAGCAGCCATGGTTTGCTTTTTTGTGAGTGGGCGAATAGATGCAGTGATCTGCTCTTTTGCGAGGCAGCGAACAGATGCAGCAGTCTGCTTGTTTGTGAGACAGAGAACATCCACAGTGGTTACTCATTCTGGGAGGCAGCAAAGGGACACTGCGGTTTGCTTGTTCACAAGGTAGCAAACAGATGCAGTGGCTTGTATGTTCGCGAGGCGGTGAACAGATATAGCGGTTTGCTTGTTTGCGAGGCAGCAAACACATTCATCTGTCTGCTTGTTTGTGAGACAGAGAACATCCACAGTGGTTACTCATTCCGCGAGGCAGCGAAGAGACATGGCACTTTGCTTGTCCACCAGGTGGCATAGTGGCATTGCGGATTGCTTTTTCGCCTGGAAGCGAACCAAGGCAGCACTTTGCTAGTTGGCGAGGCAGCGAACAGACGCAGCAGTCTGCTTGTCTGTGAGACAGTGAACATCCACGGTGGTTAGTTATTCTGCGAGACAGCAAATCACCGCATAGCAAATTGCTTTGTCCCTTCGCTGCCTTGCTGCCTAGCAAAGCGTCGTCTCCCTTCGCCCCCTAGCAAAACTCCGTGTCCTGTCGCCGCCTAGCAAAGCACTGCGTCTCTCCGCCACCTCGATGCCTAGCAAAGTGCTGTGTCCAGTCGGCGCCTCGCTGCCTCGCCGCCTAGCACACCACTGCATCCCTTTTCACCCTCGCTGCCTACCAAAGCGCCGTGTCCTCTCACCGCCTCCCAAATTGCTTTGACCCCTTGCACCTCGCTGCCTAGCAAAGCGCTGCGTCCCTTTTCCCCCTCGATGCCTAGCCAAGCGCCGTGTCCCTTCACCGCCTCGCCGACTAGCACACCGCTGTGACCCTCGCCGCCTAGCAGAGCAGCACGTACCTTCGCCGCCTCGCCGCCTAGCACACTGCTGCGTCCCTTTTCCCCTTGCTGCCTAGCAAAGCACTGCGTGCCTTCGCCGCCTTGCCTCCCAGCAAAGTGCAGTGTCCCATCACTGACTACCAAATCGACATGTGGCTTTGCTGCCTCCTTGCCTAGCAAAGCGCCGCGTCCCTTCACCGCCTAGAAAAGTGCTGTGTCCCTTCGCCACCTCGCCGCCTATCAAAGCGCTGCGTGCCTTCGCCGCCTCGTCGCCTACCAAAGCACCGTGTCCCGTCCCCGACTACCAAATCACCGCGTGGCTTCGCTGCCTCCTTGCCTAGCAAAGCGCCGCATCCCTTCGCCGCCTAGAAAAGCACTGTGTCCCTTCACCGCCTGGCATAGCACTGCATGCCTTGGCCGCCTCGCACACTGCTGTGTACCTTCGCCGCCTCGCCACCTAGCAAAGTACCGTGACCCTTCACCGCCTTGCCGCGTATCAAAGCGCTGCGTCTCTTCGCCGCCTCACCACCTAGCTAAGCGCCAAGTCCCTTCACCGCCTCCCAGATCGCTTCGTCCCTTCGCTGCCTCGCCGCCTAGCAAAGCGCTGCCTCCCTTCACCGCCTTGCTGCCTAGCAAAGCATCGTCTCCCTTCGCCGCCTAGCAAAACTCCGCATCCTGTCGCCGCCTGGCAAAGCGCTGCGTCTCTCCGCCACCTCGATGCCTAGCAAAGCGCCGTATCTGGTCGGCGCCTCGCTGCCTCACCGCCTAGCACACCGCTGCATCCCTTTTCACCCTCGCCACCTACCAAAGCGCCGTGTCCCTTCACCACCTCGCCGCCTACCAAAGCGCCGTGTCCTCTCACCACCTCCCAAATCACTTCGTCCCTTCGCCGCCTCGATGCCTAGCAAAGCATCATCTCCCTTCGCCGCCTAGCAAAGCTCCGCGTCCTGTCGCCGCCAAGCAAAGCGCCTTGTTCCTTCGCCACCTAGCAAAGCACCCTGTCCCTTCGCTGCCTTGACACCTAGCAAAGTGCCGCGTCCCTTCACTGTGTCGGCGCCTCGCGGCCTAGCACACCGCTGAGTCCGTTTTCCGCCTCGCTGCCTAGAAAAGTCCTAGAAAAAGCCTTTGCCACCTCACCACCTAAGAAAGCGCTGTGTGCCTTCCCCCCCTCACCGCCTAGCACACCACTGTGTCCCTTTTCCCCCTCACCGCCTCTCAAATCGCGTCGTCCTCTCACGCCTCACTGCCTAGCAAAGCGCTGTGTCCCTCCCCCCCTCACCACCTGGCAAACGGCTGCGTCCTTTGGCGTGTTGCCGCCTCGCTGCATCGCAGCCTAGCAAAGCACTGTGTTCCTTCCTTGCCTAGCAAAGTATTGCGTGTGTTCGCCACCTCACCGGCTAGCACAACGCTATGTCCCTTTTCCCCCTTGCTGCCTCTCAAATCGCTTCGTCCCCTCGCGCCTCGCCACCTAGCAAAGCACTGCATCCCTCTCCCCCTCGCCGCCTGGCAAACGACTGCATCCTTCGGTGCCTCACCGCCTCGCTGCCTAGCAAAGCACTGCCTCCCTTCGCCACCTCACACACCGCTGCATCCCTTCGGCGCCTGGCAAAGCACTGCTTCCCTCCACCACCTCGCTGGCTAGCAAAGCACCACGTCTTCTTGGCACATCACAGCCTAGCACACCGCTGCATCCCTTTTCCCCTTCTCCGCCTGGCAAAGCACTGCGTGCCTTCGCCGCCTCGCACACTGCTGTGTCCCTTCACCGCCTGGCAAAGCGTCCAGTCCCTTCGCCTCCTTGCTGCCAACAAAGCCCCATCTCCCTTCGCTGCCTCGCCTTCTAGCAAAGCACCGAGTCTCTTCGCCACCTCGCCGCCTAGCTCACCAATGCGTCCCTTTTCCCCCTCACTGCCTAGAAAAGCGCTGCATCCCGTCGCCACCTGGCAAAGCGCCGAGTCCCTTCGCCGCCAACCAAATTGCTGTGTGCCTTCATCGCCTCCCGCTTAGCAAAGCGCTGTGTCCCTTCACCACCTTGCTGGCTGGCAAAGCACTGTGTCCCTTTGGCTCCTCAGTGCCTAGCAAAGCACCGCGTCCATTCGCCACCTAGCAAAGCTCTGCGTCCCTTCGCCGCCTTGGCGCATTGGCACCTCACAGCCTAGCACACCGCTGCATCCCTTTTCACCCTCGCTGCCTAGCAAAGCACTGTGTCCCTTCGAAGCCTACCAAATCGCTGCGTGCCGTCATTGCCTCACTGCCTGTCAAAGCACCATCTCCCTTCCCCACCTTGCCACCTAGCAAAGTGCCATGTCCCTTCGCCACCTAGCAAAGCACCTTGTTGCTTTACCGCCTAGCAAAGCAATGCGTGTGTTTGCCACCTCGCTGCCTAGCAAAGTGCTGTGTCCCATCGCCGCCTGGCAAAATGCCAAGTCCCTTTGCCGCCTCGCTGCCTAGCAAAGCTCCGCGTCCTGTCACTGCCTAGGAAAGCGCTGTATTCCTTTGGCGCCTAGCAAAGCGAGATGTCCCTTCGCCGCCTCGACGCTTAACAAAGCACCGGGTCCTGTCGCCACATCAGGGCGTCGGCACCTCCTCGCGTAGCACACCAATGTGTCCCCTTTCCCCATCGCCACCTAGCAAAGCGCTGCGTCCCTTCGCTGCCTCGCCGCCTAGCAAAGCGCTGCGTCCCTTCACCACCTTGCCGCCTAGCAAAGCACCATGTCCCTTCGCCGCCTCCCAAATCGCTTCATCTCTGCGCTGCATCTCTGCGCTGCCATCTCTGCGCTGTCCCTTCGATGCCTACCCAGATCGCTGCATGCCGTCATCTCCTCACCGCTTGTCAAAGCGCCATCTCCCTTCCCCGCCTTGCCATCTAGCAAAGCACCATGTCCCTTTACTGCCTACAAAGCGCTGCGTGCCTTCGCCGCCTAGCAAAGCTCCGTGTCCCTTTGCCGTCTCGCCGCCTACCAAAGCGTCGTGTCCCTTCGCCGCCTCAACGCCTGGCAAAGCTCCGTGTCCCTTCTCTGTGTCGGCACCTCACTGCCTCGCACACCGTTGCGCCCCTTTTCGCCCTCACCGCCTAGCAAAACTCTGCGTCTCTTCGCTGCCTCGCTGCCTACCAAAGCGTTGTGTCCCTTTGCCGCCTCTCAAATCGCTTCATTCCTTCGCCGCCTTGCCACCTAGCAAAGCGCTGTGTCCTTCCCCCCCTCGCCGCCTTGCAAATGGCTGCATCCTTTGGCGAGTCGGCGCCTCGCCGCATCACAGCCTAGCAAAGCGCTGCGTCCCTTCGCCGCCTCGCCGACTAGCACACCGCTGTGACCCTCGCCACCTAGCAAAGCACCGCGTGCCTTCACGGCCTCGCCGCCTAAGAAAGCGCTGTGTCCCTTTTCGCCCTTGCCGCCTACCAAAGCGCCATGTCCTTTCGCCGCTCCCAGATTGTTTCGTCCTTTCACTGCCTTGCTGCCCAGCAAAGCATTGTCTCCCTTTGCCGCCTAGCAAAGCTCAGCGTCCTGTCACCTCCTAGCAAAGCACCGTGTTCCTTTGGCGCCTAGCAAAGCGCCGTGTCCCTTCGCCACATCGACTCCTAGCAAAGCTCTGCCTCTCTTCGCCTCCTCGCTGCCTAGTAAAGCGATGCGTCCGGTCGGCGGTTTGGTGCATCGTCGCCTCAACGCCTCGCTGCCTAGCACACCGCTGCGTCCCTTTTCCCCCTCGCCGCTTAAGCAAAGCGCCCAGTCCCTTTGCCACGTACCAAATTGCTGAGTGCCTTCGTCGCCTCCTGCTCAGCAAAGCGCCGTGTCCTTTTGCCTCTTCACTGCCAAACAAGCACCATCTCCCTTCGCCACCTCACCTTCTAGCAAAGCGCCGTGTCCCTTCACCGCCTCGCTGCCTAGCAAAGCTCCGTGTCCTGTCACCGCTTAGCACACTGCCTAGGGTGTGACATGGGTGCTTCGAAAGTGACGTGGTTGTGACGTGAGAAATTCAAATGTGACGTGGGTGTGACGTGGGTGATTCGAGCGTGACGTGAGTGTGATGTGGGAAATTCGAATGTGACGTGGGTGTGACGTGGGAGATTCGAATGTGATGTGGGTGTAACATGGGTGGTTTGAACGTGAGTTGGGTGTGCCACCCTGCTGCAAGCTACCCCACCAACCAGGGCTCAGAGGCAACAACACTGGGAAGGCAGAGCTTGCCTCCACATGCCTAGGGCAGCCCCACCACAAGTGCCCAGCTTCCTTGCCTCCCCTCCCCAATTCTACGCCAGGTGTTCTCAAACCTTACCACTAGGACTGTGATGCTGCTGCAAGGGAGGACCGTGGGTGTGCTGTGGGTGTTTGGAAGGTGATACGGGTGTGATGTGGGTGATTCAAACATGACGTGGGTGTGACGTGGGATATTCAAACGTGACGTGGGTGTGCCCTGGGTGATTCGAGGGTGACGTGGTTGTGACGTGGGAAATTCAAAGGTGACGTGGGTGTGCTGTGGGTGATTCGAATGTGACATGGGTGTGATGTGGGAATTTCAAATGTGACCTGGGCGTGACGTGGGTGGTTCGAAGGTGAGGTGGGTGTGATGTGGTAAATTCGAAGGTGACGTGGGTGTGCCGTGGGTGATTCGAGCATGACATGGGTGTGACGTGGGTGTTCTGAGTGTGACATGGGCGTGGCATGGGAAATTTGAACATGACGTGGGTGTGACATGGGTGCTTCAAACTTGACGTGGGTGTGACGTGGGAAATTCGAACGTCACGTGGGTGTAACGTGGGTGGTTCGAAGGTGACGTGGGTGTGCCACCCTGCTGCAAACGCTCCACCACCAACCAGGGCTCAGAGGCAAGAACACTGGGAAGGCAGAGCTTGCCTCCGCATGCCTAGGGCAGCCCCACCACAAGTGCCCGGCGCCCTTGCCTCCTCTCCCCAAGCCTACCCCAGGTGTCCTCACACCTTAGCACTAGGACTGTGATGCTGCTGCAAGGGAGGACCGTGGGTGTGCTGTGGGTGATTCAAACGTGACGTGAGTATGACGTGGGAAATTCGAACATGACATGGGTGTGACGTTGGTGATTTGAATGTATCGTGGGTGTGACGTGGGAAATTTGAACTTGACGTGGGTGTGACATGGGTGATTCAAACGTGCTCTGGCAGCTCTCTACTGTGAGGGCCACAGCTTTGAAAGCTTTGATGCAAGTCCATAGGCAGAAGGGATTTCCCTAAGTGCTCAGAAAGACACAGGGAGGACTTGTGGATGCCAAGAGAAACCCATCCCACCCACACCAAACCCGCTGCTCTTCCCAGTGACCTTCCTGGACCCTTGGGCTGGGAGCTGGAGGGGTCATAGGGGCACAGCCACATCCCACAATTGCCTCCATTAGGCCTTCAGCTTTACAACATGTCATAGCTTCAAGCGAGCTCTCTCAAGCAACACTTTCCATGCCCCTGGTGCGTAGAGAAGACTTTGGGTAGATGCACAGGAAACGGGAGAGAAAGAGCAGAGATGGTAGGGTGCTGTTTTGGGACTCAACATCATAGAGGGAGTGCCATAGGCTGAATAAACAGTCAAAAGAAGTAAACGAGTCCTTCCTTTTGCAGTGACTTGGAAAGACACGTCTCTGAGTATTCAAGGGGGATGGAGTCTCCCTTCTGCAAGATTTGTCCCAGGACTGTGCAGAGACGAGGAAGAGCAGGAAGGTGCTTGTAGGGACACTCTCAGGCTTCAGCAGCTGTGGAGCTGGGTGCTGCTCATCTCACCAACTTCTGAATGAACCCAAATGCAGGTCTTGAGGCATTGCACTGCCTTCCAGGCTCTGCACTGGAGCCTGGACAGCAGCACTGCAGTGTCTGGACATGTCCTGAGATGCCCAGGGTCAAAAATGTGGGAGATCCAGGGTGCCAGGGCTGTACAGCCCCCAAGGAGAGCCAGGGTGCAGGGACTGTACCCAGGGGAGAAGCACTGCCCCAAGGTGACACTGAAAAGCATGAGGACCAATTGAAACCCAGAGATAAGAAATGGCTTTCCCCAGACTCAGCCAGAAGGAAAGTTGGGCAAAATTCATGGGCAATGGGAAAACTTCCCCAGATTTGCTGCCTGGCCTGGCCCGTGGCTTTGGAGCCTGCCAGGGACTAGGGTCCTGGGCAAAGCCATCCTGAAGATGTGTGTTAAGGGCACGTTGCTCTTTTCTGGCATATCATCTCTACCTTAAGCACCACAGACAGAGGAACCTTGCTGAGGACCTTTAAAAGCAAAGAGCCTGCTTTGGTGCCTAAAGGAGGAAGGCTACATCCTGTCCCATATTATCCTACATCCTGCTTCTACAAAAAGAGCCACCCACAGAAGAAATCTGTTTTGAGGCTCACCAAAGCAACTCAGCCTGTGGCCACACTTTGTGCTATTTCATCCCACATGACTTGGATCCTGTAAAAATGCCAAACCCCAAACCGACCCCCAAACCTCAGATTCCTGCACAGGTCTGCCCATTGCAGCAACCTGTCGGCAAAGGGGTGCAGAAGTGACTTCTCTAGTGCCCCATTTGAGATATTTCACTACCTGAAGATGCTCTTGAAGGATTTATCAGAAATTGTGGAAAATAACTGCAGTGAAGGGAGGTGACTGCTTTCCAGGAGATACTGGGAAATCTCTGCTCTCTCCCTGGCTGTACCATCTCCATGGCAGTGACCTGTTGAGCCCCCAGATGACACGAGCTGAGGTCACAGTGGGATGTGCCCCATCACAGGGAGGTCTCCCCAGTGTCATGGGGGGGGGGTCCCCTCACTTCCTTGTGAGGCCCAGGTGCTGCTGGGCACTGCTCATGCACATCCCACAGCTGCCCTTCATAGTGTCTCTATGGCAAGGAGAGGGGACAGGAGGCAGTGGGGCCACATTGGGGCCCCTTGCCAAAAAGCAGAGGAGCAGGAGCAAGAAGGAAAGGAGTTTTGGGTCACAAGACAGGAAGAGCATCCTTCTTCCCTGGCTGGAGAGAAGAGCTGAGGGCAAGGGGACAAGTGAGATGGAAGGTTGCTGGATGGACACCGTCAGCCCTGAACCACAGTTCCTTGTTCCCACCACTCCTGCTGCTCTCCACCAAGGGTAAGGGCTTTGGGAGGTCCTTCCCGAGGTGTTGCACAGAAATGTTAACTGCAAAAACTGCCGCTGTGGATCCCGGGCTGTGGTGGAGGCTGGACAGGGCTGGGGGCTGCTGCGAGAGCCCTGCCTCAGGGTCCCCTCTGGCTCAGGGGATGATGTGGCAGCCAGGACTCCTAGGTCGTGGGGCTGGGGCTGCCCTGAGCCCCAAGGCTCCTGTCAGACCAGCTCCATCGCCTCTTGGGTGGTGGGGAGGAATCCATAGCCAGGTTTCCCTGGGAGTGGGTCTCCCTTTCGGGTCTGGCTCTGAGAGGAAAAGGGTACTGCATCCCAGAGGCTGGTGTGTCATGCAGCTCCCACGGGGGGGCTCTCAAGAACCTGCTGCCACCAGCACAGCCCCCAGCGCTGCCCCCCCGCGCCCACCACAGCCCCCAGGGCGCAGGGCAGCGAGCAGCCCCGCGGGGCCCCTGCAGCAGAACCCAGCCCCAGCAGGGCAGCGGCTGCACCCCGAGACTCCACACTGCCCAGCCACAAGATGGCACCCGACTGCAGGGGGGAGGGGGCAGAGCAGGCCGCCAGGGCAGGAGGGCCCAGCGTTGCCATGGCACCACCCAGTGCAGCCCTTCTATTGGCTGGCATGAGGAGGAGGGCGGGGATGAATTTCACTGATGGCTCTGCCAGCCAATTGGAGCCCACCATGGGAAAAAAAAAAGCGACGTGAAAAAGGAGCGGGAGCAAAGCAGGCGAGAGGCGAACGGGAGAGAGAGAGTGGGGGTGAGTGGGTTTGGTGGGGGCTGCGGGCATGTTCAACTGCCGGCGAGTGCCCTCCCGCCGGGGTGGGGGCAGTGGTGCTGGCGACAGGGCTGCTTTCCTGCAGGAGCTGCAGCAGGGGCTGGTGGGGCTGTGAGCAGGGGACAGAGTGACGTGGGCCAGAGGGGGGAGCTGCCCTGCAGCCAGACGTGCCGGCCTGCCGCAAGCAGCTGGGCCGGGACGGCTTGGTGGGGTTCTGGGTGCAGGAACCTTTTTCCCTGTGGTGGGTCTGCGATCCATGTTAAAGCATTTCCCTGAGCTGCTGCTGCCACCGCAGCATGTGTTGGAGCATGTGCTTGTAGATGACCCTGCTGCTCTCCTTGCTGCATGGAGAGAAAGCCTCAGTGTGGGCACCCTGAGCTTTCCTTCAGGCATGTTGTGCACCCTTGCATGATTTGGCAGGGGATGATCTCTGCTTCTGATGATGTCAGTCAGTGGAACCCATGTGCTTCTGCTGCAGAAGCAGGTGCCCAGCATGGGAGTGTAGGGTGGAGGCCCCACTCCCCCTGTGCTCATACCACCTCCCCCCGGTGTGTATTTGCAGTGTGCTTCAGGCCATCCCATGGTGCTCTGCATGGAGGGCAGCGCAAGCCGGGAGGAAGCAACCTCCTGAAGCCAGACGGCCAGCTGCACGGCCAGTGAATGCAGGCCCTCAGAGGGCAGGGCAGGTAGGTGCTCCTGATTGAGGTCCTTCTTGTGCCAGCCCGAATTATGAAAAAGCATTGTCCTATGGGCAATGGCTGTGTGTTCCTTTGACCTCAACTGACTTGGTCCGGGGCTTGCTTTCAAAGATGCCAATTGTGCTCTGCTTTTGCAACGCATCTGCTGCTACTGCGTTCTCCATGAACACACCAGAAGACCCACCTGGGCCCTGTTTCTGGTGGGAATGTAACTGCTGGGCCTTTCTGGGGTAGAAGCTGGAGAGTTTCTGCTCAGCACCATGCTCATGTAGATGACTAGGCAGAAACAAAAAAGGGGTGTTCAGTCTTGCTCAGACTCACTTCAGGGCAAAATGGTGCAGAGGGGAAGGCTCAAGACAGACAGAGGTCAGAGGAGAGGGTGAGAAATAACCTTCCCTTCAGGGAAAAACAGACGTACTGTACCCGTGCTGCCCCCTCCCTCCCTAGCCGGACTGCACTGCAGATTTCCTGCTCTGCAAGTGGCAATTCCCTCGGCTCACTTATGATGCCAGGAGAGATCAGAGCCTGAGCGAGAAGAGCCAGCGGGAAAGACCGTGCGCCCTGGTCAAGTTGTGACCTAGCCTGGGGCATGTTGTGGTGCCTCTCGCTGTTCTCCAGCTGGGGCTGCAGCATTGCAGCAGTTGTCATTTGGGGTGCCCCAGGCCAGACCAGGCTAAGGGGGCTGGTGACTGCACAGGTCCTGCAGTTCCCGGCTGCTTTAGAAGTGCATGTTGAGAGCAGCTGAGTGGCCTTGGAAGGGAGGCACAAACCTGTGTGGAACTGTTGTGCAGGTCAAGCAGAGTACGGAAAGCCAGGAAACGGTTCAGGGCAGCTCAATCCTGTCGCGAAGGAGGAAATCAAGCACAACTAGTGAGAAGCTGCCCGTGCAAATGTCAAGCATTCAGGAAGTTGTCAAGTACCTCATCAGATCAGGGGAGGAAGTGACCATGAATGTTTACTACTCCTGCATAGAGGAGGAGGCAAAAAGGCTGGCTGCGGAATGGGGGGACACAGCAGACATGGTATGTGTGTGCCAACTCCAGGAAAAGCCTGGGACATCTGAGCGGCAGTGACCCACCACGGGGCCAGACTCCCAATCCCAGAGCCACTGGGTTGCATGGAGCGTCCTGTGGCTTTTCCTGACATGGGATTGACCTGGTTCAGCCCTGACACCAAGCACCTCTCTGTAGCCCCAAGCAAATGCCCAGCACTCCTTTGGGGGCTGGGGAAGGAGAGAAGCAGGAGGGTTCTCAGGCAGAGTGAGAGAGAGAAGGTGTCAGTGCTGCTGCAGGCACGTTTCAGCAGCAGCAAGCCACCCTGGCCTTGCGCCAGACCTCCCTTCCATCCTAGACATAGCTGCTGGCTGCTCAGTGGAGGATTTCAGTGCAGGACCTAGAAGTCCTGAGCAGCTGAGCACAAAGGGATCCCGCCAGTGTTTGTCCGCCCTGTTTTAAACCTCTCCCTGAATGCTGAAGCTGAGGCACAGGTTCACCCCCAGTCTTGGCCCCAACGGACTCAGGCCCAGGCTGATGAGCTGCTTATGGGACCCTGTTTGGACACAGGGGCGGTGAGCATGGAAACACCATCAGAAGCACATCCAAAGATACATGGCCTGAACTAGTCTGCAGTATGTCTCTGCCTTTCTCCCTGTGCATAACACAGCCTCTTCCTTTCTCACTCCTTAGCCCTGTGAAGAAGAGCAGTGTCCAGAGACAGAAGGAGAAGAATCACTGCCTGTCAGCCGTGCCAGCACACAGGCATCTTTGCTCTGTTGAAGTAAATCAAGTCCCCCACTGGTGTGGATCCTTCCTGGATGCAGTGTGAACTCTGACATTTGCAGCATGTGAGCATTGGAGAGGCCTGAAGGCAGCACCTCAGGAGTGAGGGCTTGGTACCAGTCCCTGCTGCCAGGACAGCTCTCTCCCAAGGTCATGCTATAACTGTTTGGCTGCAACTGGGACATCTGAGCGGCAGTGACCCACCACGGGGCCAGACTCCCAATCCCAGAGCCACTGGGTTGCATGGAGCGTCCTGTGGCTTTTCCTGACATGGGATTGACCTGGTTCAGCCCTGACACCAAGCACCTCTCTGTAGCCCCTGATGTAGGGATCTCCTGCTTCTTGTTGGTCCCTGACAGAGCTGTGGAGAGGGCCCTGCCATGGCCAGCACATGCCCTGGTGGCAAGGGGACTCTGGGGAGAGGAGGGAAGAGCTGGTTTAGCCTTCTCTAGTGGGGGGAGAGAGAGAGAGAGGTATATATAGGTATATATAGGTATACACACAAACCCAAACTCCCCTCCCCCCCGAGAGAGAGAGAGAGAGAGAGGTACATATAGATGTATATATAGGTATACATCCCCCCCCAAACTCCCCCCCACCGCCACACACACGCACACCTTGTCCTGTCAAGACACTCTTTCTTCCATGGAAACTCATCTACAGGAATATTTAAACCAAACAAGAAGACCCTCACTTTCTTCCTCCATCCACCATATTCACACAAAGTCTCAAAAACAAACAAACAATATTGCGCCTAGGAAGCACGTGATTACATTCAAAAATGCAAATGTTAGGCAATAGGTTTATGTACATTCAAGCAACTGGAAAAAGTTGTAGAGGAACAAATCACAGTGTTAGGTGAATAAAAAATACTGGAACAAACAGAAATGCCCTGAGGAGCTCCCTGCTTTGGAATAGGTGCTGTCACAAAGCAGGGACTCCAGAGGAACAATTGTCATGAAATAGGTTGAATTAGTCTCTGGAGAAATGGCCTTTGAATGATGAATTTCCACCTGAAAGTGCCTGCTTTATGCTGTGTATTTTAAGGAGTCAAAGTGGGCTGGCCTTGCTTAGCTACTGCTGAGCTTTTCTTAAAGAAAGTACATCTTCTGTCATTGCTCACTGTTGTTCGTGCTTACCAAAAAAAGGTTTGCCATGTTTAAACTACAAGTGCAAGCAGTGAATAAGAGATGTAACAAACGTCAGGAACTATCATATTAGCAGAAAGTGTCCGTGATATGCTTTATGACAGAACACAACCTATGGATAGGTGGGGAGAAGTAATTGCTGATATCTATAAAAGAAGCGCTGAATTAAGAGCCTCATGTCTGATGTTTGTGTGGAGGATAAAACACTGCCAAAGTGACTTCAGGTTACACCAAGTGCGTGTGTGTGTGTGTGTGCGCATGATGTGTGTGCGGGGGGGGAGATGTTTTGGTCTGGGGTATTTCTTTTCTGAAAAGCATAATGTTCTAGTCAACATCTTTCTAAGCAGGAAAGCTAGCAGAAACCAGCTGCACTTAGTACAAGAGCATGACAGCCTTCAAGCAGTTCCATGAGACATTAAGAGCAGTAGCCTTGTTTAAAAGGCCTGACAATGTTCCAATGACCCGCCTGGACGAGCTGCTGCAGGACCTTTGTCATGCAGTTCCCATCCTGCCCGGAATTCTATAGAAAAGACTTGTAGTATTTCAATGTTATAGTTAACACCCAGCCACAATCTGTAATAAAGACTGACTGTATCACCCCGGACAGAGGCACTTCTCTTTGGGGCTTGCCTTCTTGGAAGAGAAGTTCTTGGTCCATCGAGATGTGGCATTTCTCAAAGGATGCAGGCAGAAGACTAGGCCCTGCTCTCAGCTTCAACTACCTGAACAGACCATGACATACTCCTGCGCACGACAGAGGAAACTGCTCAATGGGACAAAGCACAGAGGGAGGAGCAAAAGGCAAGTTGCAGAGAGTGCCATGAGGGGTGACCAGGTTTCCTGGGGCCCAGAGGGGCATTAGGTGAAAGCTGCCCAGACTCCAAAGGGAACTGAAAGGAGCACTGGGGACCTGCTGGGGGAGAAACAAGGGGACCAATCAGAAGAAGAATTCAAGGTGTAACTGGAGCTAGCAATGAAGTGAAGAAAAGGCTCAGAATCAGAGAAACACCTTGGCCTTTCAAGAACCTGGTGGAAAGCTGGAGTACTGAGCAGCACCACCGCCACGGTGCACTGAAACGGACTGAATGCTGACACCTCTGAACGCCCTCCTCAGGCTCCAGCTGCTCCCCAAACAACATTGGTGTCCTACAGAAATGACAGTGCAAACTGTAGGAGCCTCGTGCAGTGACCGGGCAGTTTTGCAACCAGAATATGATCAGGGTCACCACCCCCTGCAGTATACAGAGGGGCACAGGCACTTTCTGTGGTTGTTACTTCCTGACTTAAGTCCTTCCTTGCCAATGCCTTCTGCTCTTTCGCATGGGTGTACACGTCAGGAATCTGACACTTGCTGTTCCTCAGAGGTAGGCTATGGCTCCAAGTACAACACTGGAATAAATCAGTCATTCAGAGTGCAGCAAATCTCCACAACTAAGCGACAGACCCCCTCTAGACGCACTCCCTCCAGCCTCTGCTACCCCTAGGAGAGCCGTTTCTTTCTCTGAAGGGCTCTAAGTGGGGGTGGTGGGGCTGGGGACAGGGGGTGGGAATTGCAAAGGTGCAGAAAACAGAGAACTGAAGAAAGGGAGCTATGAAAAAAGTTACATATGTTGCTGCTCTCCTGCTATAGGAAAAGCAGGAAATGGAGAGCAAGAACAGAGGAAAGACTTTTCCCTTCTCTTAAAAGTCATCAGGCAATAATTTGCTTATCGATTGTAATTAATTCATGGTATTAGCCTCCCACACACAGACATGCAACTCAGGAGCATAATTTCACTTGGACTTCAACAAGTACAATGGGAGAGGGCAGCAGGAAGAGGCTACAGCCCGGCTCTGCAGTACACCGCAGGGCAGGGGTCTCGGGGCATGTAAATGAACATGATTAGAAACAAGCCCACCTGCCAAAGGTCAGCACTGGAGCTAAGCTCTTTTTCCCCTTTTAGGATGGTTGGGAGGGGAGATCAGCAGGTGGTGTCACAGTCAGCTGAGGGGGATGGAAAACCACATGCCACAGCACATGGCCCTTCCTCTACAGTCCCGCACTCCTGCCTGTCACAGGATGGGCAGGTCTGTGCTGAGAAAGATTTCTGGCTGAAAAAGAGCCCTGAGAGGATGAAGAGGGTCACAGGGCAGGAGAACTGCTGCTTCCAGGGCTTGCCTGGACCTGCAGCAGCTGACAGACATCCTGAAGCCGGGCCCGCGGGGAGGGCTCTAGGCTGGGGGTTGTCACACTACATTAGGCAGGAGACACTGGCAAAGACCGGCAGTGCCTGCAGGGGCACAAGTGTCCCCTCCATCAGTTGGTGCCAGCAATTCGCTGTCCTTCCTGGGGGGAAGTTCCTTCGAACACAAATCCTTCTTCCGGCCCTTGGAGACCAGCTCTCATTTCCTCTTCACGTTCCTTCCGGGGAGAACAGACAGGCCACTCTTTTTCCCTTTGTCCAAGACCATTGCAAATTCCTGCCCTGCCCTCCAGCTCACCTGCAGCCACTCGCCCATTCATTGGCACTGCATCTGAGGACACTCAGGTCCAACCCCGCAGCCATCAGCAGAGCTACTCAGCACTGCTGGCCCCACACAGAGCCTGCCAGTCTCCCAAGAAATCCCTCCTCCAGCACTCCTCCAACACCACACAAAGGCATTCAGGACACACTTTAGTCCCTTGAGCTTCACAAAAGTCATGGTGATGGCACAGGCATAGCACCTGCATGCATCTGCTCTTTGCTCCTCCTCTACAAGAGGCTTACCATGTAAACTTCACACCCACAAAAGAGCCACAAATGGACATCTGTTGCTCACCTGAAAGAAAAAAGCAGCAGCAGGAACTTCAGGCAACATTTTGCCTCGCTTCCTCTCTGTAGCCCACAAGAGCTCTCCAGACACCTGACATGGTAAGAACAAGATGATCTCCTTGCTCACAAGGGCAGCAAACCTTCCTCCTGCTCAAAGAAGGAGCTGCCTCTAACAGAGAGATGCACAAACAGCAAGAAACCCCAGCTACATGTGCTTCACTAGGGATTTGCTAGAGATCAATGACTGTAAATGCTGTCTTGCTATGGTTATCACCAATCCAGTTTCAGGAATCAAGTAGAGCGTCAATATTCCAGAAACAAAAGAAAACTCTCAACACCTGCCACTTTGGGGCCTGCACGGCCCACACAACTTCTCAATGCCTACAAGACACGTAAACCCAGCAAAACCACATTTACTTCATTAACAACAGCTTGCAAGCCCCTTAGCAAAAGCTGCTCCTGAAAACAATGAGTGTTTTAACGGGTCAAATGCTAAACACACTTCTCCCCAAAAGACACAAAGAACAAACACATTACAAAGCCATTGCCTGCAGTCCCTTGCCCAAGACCAACTGCGCAGCTTCTACTGGGAAGCAGGTACCAGAAATCAAGACAGACAAGACAGCTCTGCCCCGTGGAGGCCTCTTGGAACTTCCAGCCCTGGTCCTATGCACCAAACAAGGAAAAGCTACAAAACCCCAGCCCCTGCCCCAGACTACTCTTCACACTTAACAGCTACACAGTATACGCTGCCCTGTTCTCATGCTCCTTCCTAGGCAGCTCTCTTCAACACTGTCCAAGAGAGTATTGGGCTGAAACAACAATTTCTTCAACCCAGTGGCCCCTCTGCTCTCTAAAGCTGGTGCTGTAATTGTCTTGACTATTTCTGCGTCAGTCACAAGGACATCAAAGGATGCTGGCTTAGTTTGAGAGATATGTTCCAACAGCTAATACATGCAGAAATGTTTGCTAACGCTAACGAGCTGCAATCACTTGCAAGATCTTAAAGAGCTGGGCACCAGGAGGAGTTACAAAGCTCTTGGAAGAACGCAACACCTCCCATGGACATAAGCCTTCCTCTTACAGTCAAGCTCGTACTGGGAAACACTTCCCTGACATTCTTCTCCCTAGTCAGAAGCCGAGTTTTACTGATTCCTCATAAAGTTAGTATGTTTGGGCCAAAGGCCTACCATGGATTTGACAGTGAAGCTTGGGCTGTGAATATGCTGGCAACATGTGGGACCAGATAAGTAAATGATGTCACGATTCACCTTCCAGTTGCAGCAAGTCTATCTGAAAGACTGCTGGCTTGTAGCTAACAGAAAGGCAAGAACAACTAATCATGTCTTAAAGCAAGAAAACCTGAGAAATACTCCTTGTGGGGCAAAGCAGAAAAGCAGTGGCTGAGCAGTTGCTTACCACAAAGGTTCACATAGCCTGTTGCCTTTTTGCCCCATTGCAGCAAAGCATTTGATGGTCTTCTTTCTGACATCTACGACCTGTTAGTAAAACACAGTTGATACATTAGACACAGAACAATCTCTGGCTGCAATCAGAACAGAACCACAAGGACTCAGGACTCGTCCTGCTGTTTGTCTTCCTCAAGCCAGTGGAAAGAAAAGCCCATTTGACTCATCACCAGTGCCCACTGCACTTGCAAGTGAATAGGCACTAAGACACGGTCATATGGGAAGAGATCCACACCTCCAGGCCATCTGTTGACTGCTGTGTAGACCCCAGAAATCAGTTTTGGATAGAAGAAAGTATGGAAAGCACAAACCACTGGAGAGCCTTCCTTCTTCTTTCTTTACACCACAGGATTCAGGTAGGAATTCGTGACCCGAATAACAAAGAGCAAGCTTCACATGAAGAACAGGACACAGGTTTACCAAATGAAAAGTACAGCAACACTTACCTGCTGGCCACCCTGGAGCAGGCAGCTGCCTGAGAGAACTCCAGCCACAGCTTTTGTGCTTGGTTACCTCTACAGAGCTTGCTAGAAACACTTGTCGCCCACTCCAACTAATCTCGACTTGAGGGTGACTAACTCCAGGAAGCAGCACCAGACCAGAAGTACAGGTGCCTTCAGAAATACTGCACCCTGCAAGGCTGAAAAATCAGAGCCCAAACTAGGATCCTTCTGAGAGCTGCAGTGGGTGTCAGCAAAGAATATGGAAAAGAAAACTCACATACATGCTCAAGGAGTATTTATCAACATACACTGCATGAGAACACCCCTGCACCACAGCAGGTTGTACCTCATCCTTGAACCAGCCAAGCTTCCTTTGTGCGTGGACATCCTCACGGGTGACATGGAGTTGGAAAGCACTGCTCATGGTCTCCTCCGGCTTGCCTTCCTCAAATGCAGCCAGGACCCCTCTCGTCATGGCTTGAAAAAACACAGTTACAGGGGAAATGGCTCATGAGGCAAAGTCCTGAGCACACTATCCTCTGCACAGAAGTCAGCTGAAACAAGGCCTCTGAAAGCCTAAAGGTTAAGTTAGAGCTTGGGAACCACAGGAGTGTTTCAGAGCACAGGACCACTGGCTTCGTCAGTTTGCTGCTCTGTTAGCAACAGCAGCCCATTTTTTTCCTTTCAGAGTCCTAACTTGGAAGGTGCATGGTCCTTTCAATCTGTTTCCACATCAGCGGTAACAGCTGCAAGAGAGGAAGCTGACAGAAACCATAAGGACTAGCATACCCCTCTTCTCCCACGTCAGGCTGCAGCTCTCGCAACACTGAGGTTTAAGCCAGCTGCAGCAGGCATTCTCCACACCAAGGCACCTACAACAGGAGCCTGAAAGGTCTTGAAGGTGGGGAGCTTCAAAGACAACTGAGCGGACAGCAAAAGGGGAAATGGAGATGACCACACTGCAGAAGTCCACGCTGTGCATCTGACTGGTTGCAATAGGGATGGTGGCATCCAAGTCTACTAAGGAAGGCAAATAAACCACAGGCCTGCTACAATCAAATACTCCCATCTGCAAGAGCAGCTCCTTCTTGGTTGAGGCTGGGCTAACAAAATACAAAAAAACTCCCTTTTTCCTCATCCTATAGCATTACTCTGCAGGCTTTAGGAAACCCTTCTTTTGCTAGCCCTTCCCTAGCCAAGTGCTAGCAAGCAAGGACAGACTGTTGGACTAGCACACAATGTCAAAAGTCTTGCTCATGCATAAAAGTGCAAGAAGGATATTTAGTACACACAACCAACCAACCAGCAAATTCCTCCCTTTCCAGGCTTCCAAGTTCCCTTCTAGGGATGGACGCTTTCCAGCTGTGAACCCACGTGCTAGTGCATCCACAGTTAAATAGAGGTAAGAGAGCCACAAAGGCACTTTGCTGTCAGCCAGCAGTAAGAAGCTCAGCAAAGCCTCCCTATACAGCAATGCAAACCGTGATGAGAGGGTTACGCTCTGTCTTTACAATTTTGGTTTAACCAACGGCCTAGAAGAAAGGAATAAGGACACTGCTGTCAAGGAATACTGGAAACAAACAGAGAAAAACAGGCCCTAACCTGTAAAGCTTTGCAAACACTCTCCACATAAGGCTGTGGTCACATCCTTCTCCTTGGACTAGCAAAGATCGTGCCCATTTGTTGCCGTCCTTTTCCTTTCCTCCTTGGCACCCGCAGGAAAAAAAGCAAGCTATCCAAAAAGTGCTACAATTCTACATACACTTATGTAAGCTCAGGCCTGGGTCTTCTCACAGCCCTCTTCTCTCCCCATTACTGGAGGTGACAGCTTGCCAGGGTTCAGCATTTTAAGCTGAAAAAAAAACCCCCAACAATTTTCACAGGTTAATCCAAAGAACTGAATGCTGCACTTCCGCAGGACAGTACAACAGCAGCAAATGCCCATCTTTCCCCACAAGTTTTACCACCCATGTCCAGAGCGCTTCATCTTTCCATTAGGGAGAGCATCAAGTGGCAGAAGCAGCAAAGAGAGCAGCTTCTCTGTTCCTTTCACTCGTCACCTGCTGCCATTGTCTGGACCAGTGAATGGCAGTTCTCAAGGCTTTTCTGCAGCTGTCAGGCTGCAGCGCTGGCTGAAAACACCACTCTGCTTCACTTGGATGGTCACAAAAAACACCTGCCCCCCCACCCCCACCCCCCCCAGCCACAGCCACAGCGGAGCTTCCCATTCAACATTCCCTTCCAGAGGCCCGCACTGGTGCTGAGCAGAGCTCTGCCCTCAGGCAGCAGCTCCCGGGGAGGAATGCTTCCCCGCGGACAGGTGCTTGCCCACAGGACAACTCCCACAGCTCCACGCAGCCCTGTGCCTCCCCCCACGCGCTCGCCACCGCCTTTCCCAGCTGGCAGCAGGCAGCTGGCGCCTCCTGGGCATGCCAGCACGGCAGAGCCAGCAGTGTCACACTGGGTTCACTGTGCAGCAGCTGGACACAGCGAGTGGCACCACGGCAGCTTCTTCTGAGCTGTGAGAGGGGCAGCGCAACAGGGCAGGCGGGCAGCAGCCCAGCAGGAGCAGGTGGCCACCATTGCCATGCAGGCCCCACCTCCTGCACTGGAAGTGACTCCTCCGTGCCACCCGCCCCACGCTTTCCCATTGGCTCCCGCGGCGCGGGGCCTCCTGGGGCTGGGCACGTGGCAGGGGCGGGGCTGCAGTGCGCCTGTGCTGCCACTGGGCAAGGGGGGGCCGGCGGGGGGGCAGGAGAGGTGCAGGGCTCCCTATGCGAATGCGCGCTGCCCTGCTCTCTTGCCTGCTGGGGGAGGGGTGGGGCCTGTGTGGCCATGGCTGCTGCCTCCTCGCTGCTGGGCTTGGGCCTTGTGGCCAGGCAGGGAGACGGGAGGCAGCAGAGGAGCCGCAGGAGTTATGCCGAGGCACTGTTGGTCTGCCTGCTCTGCTGTGCTGGGCTGCACTGCGCTGGACCGTGGGGCACTGGGCCCAGTTGCCTGGACAAGGGCTGGCACCACCCGCGTGGCTGCATGTGGAGGCATCGCTGCCACTGGCAGGGCTGCGGGGGCCAGCCCTGGTGGGGGAGGCAGCGGCACCTGGCACTGTGGGACCGTGGGCTGGAGCTGCCTGGGCCTGTGGGGAGGGAGGGGGCGAGAGGCTGCTCGTCCTGTGCGGGACAGCGTCTCCTGGCCTGGGACACCTGGAGCCTTTAGCCAGAGCACAGGGAGGTGCTGCGCCAGGCCTAGGGCTGCAGACTGGGGAGAGCAAGCGGCTGTGTGCACAGGGGCAGCCAGAGACGCCACAGCCCAGCGTCTGCGAGCAGCTGCTGGGGAAGGCCCAGCCCAGCCTGTGCTGCCTCTGGCCCTGCAGGAACCCCCAGCTTTTGCACCCCTTCTCCTGGCGGCCCCTCGGCTCTGTGCTGGCTGCAGCGGCCATTTTTCAGCACCATCCCAGCTGCTAGGGGAGAGTGTGGCTCCAGCTTAGCTTGTCGTGACTGCAGGCTGGATGCAGAAGGCAAGCCAGCTTCCCTGTGCCTTCTGCTGACAGCCCTCCTTTTTAAATGGGAAGCTCTCCAGCTCCTCTCAGTGTTCAGCCCGGCTGCAGGGACCGTGATGAGGACATGCGGAGGCTCCTGATTGCCATGGCCAGACCCAGGGCTCTCGGGTATCGCAACAAAGAGCCTATAGGAGAGCTGTGCCCTTCTGGAGGGATGCTCTCAGCCCCTTGGGACATGTTCGCAGAGACAGTCAGGTGTCTTAAGGTGATGTCTCCGAAGGGGAACCTTGTCCCATTTCCCAGGCACACTGACGGCATTGCACAGAGCCTGAAAACTGAAAAGAGGGCATGGGTACCTTTGTCATAGAAAAACTCTACTTGTAGTAGTTTAGTTCAGAGAGTGCCTTTATTCTCACACACACACTGGCAGCTTGCAGGGGGATCAGGCAGAGGCTTCCCCAGTTAGCATAAGTCAATGAATTGCATGCATTTCTTTAGGTTGGTTTAGTTGCTATCTGACACACTCTGATTGGCTGCATGTATGAGGTAAAGAACAAAGAGAACGGAACTTTCCGCTAGAAAATTCTACAACTTGTAGCCAGTTCTATCCAGTTTGAATTCCTGGGGAGCCAGTCAGGAGTTAAAGAATTCATACAAAGTTCAGGAGTGCATTCTTTGTTTTACCTTAATATGGCTGTGACTAGTAAAATGGAATCAGTCTTGATGCTATCTACTCCCTTTTACTTCCACAGCCATAAGCAGGCATGTGTTGAATGTGCAGCATTTCTGCCTGAGTTTCTGACAGGCCAGCAGGAAGCACACAGCTCGGATGTTGATTGTGAGGTCACTGCTGCCTGAGTATTTATAGGCCGCAAGAAGGCACATGGCTTGGATGTTGATTGTGAGACTTGAGTATGGGTTTATGAGATCACTTCTGCCTAAGTACCTGATAGGCCATTAGCAGGCACTTGGGCCAGATGCATGGTTTTGAGGTCACTCCTGCATGAGTACTAGTCGGCCAGCAGCAGGCACAGTGCTTGGATATTGGTTGTGGGGTCACTTCTGCCTAAGTGTCTGATAGTCCAGCAGAAGGCTAATGATTTGGAGGTTGATTGTGATGTCACTCCTGCCTTTGTACCTGATAGACCAGCAGAAGGCACATGGCTTGGATGTTGATTGTAAGGTCACTGCTTTTTGAGTACTGCTAGGTCAGCAGCAGGCCCATGCCTTGGATGATTGTGAGGTCAGGTCTGCTTCAGTGCCTGATAGGCCAGCTGCAGGCACATAGGTGGGATATGTGGTTGTGAGGTCACTGCTACCTGAGTACCTTATAGGCCAGCAGCAAGCAAATGGTTTGGATGTTAATTGTGAGGTCACTTTCTCAGTTCCTGATAAGTCTGAAGCAGGCACATGGCTGGGTGTATGCTTATGAGATCTCTTTTACCTCATTGCCTGATAGGCCAGTAACAGGCACTTGGGAGGGATATGTGGTTGTGAGGTCACTGCTGCCCGAGTGCCTGGTAGGGCAGCAGCAGGCACCTGGCTTGGATTTTGATTTTGACCTCACTGCTGCATGAGCACCTGATAGGCCAGAAGAACTAGAAGTTCTCTCAGACTGTAATACTCTTTGTAAGAAGTTAGTTATTTCAGCTAAATTAGAAATACAATTACATCATTTTGCTGTGTGAAATTCATTACTTAAAGAGTATGTTAAATGAATATTTACTTCTTCTGCATCACTGAATACCCCAGGAACTTCCATCATCTTCATGTCATCCACTGGTTTATAATACTGCTTCTGTGGGACTTCTACAAAGTTGCACCTTCAAGGGCAAAGAAAAGCAAGTGTGAAAAAAAGTTTGGAACAATAAATATAAGCAGTAGCACATCTTAATATAGAATGCACATAACGACAGAGTCAAATCGACACTTAGCCAGGTTCCTGCCCAACCTGCACGAAACTCCGCCGCTCTCCCCCTTAGTTTAACCTTGTAGTTAAACTAAGCCTAGAGCAAGTGAAAACCCCAGCATCCGATGAAAAGGAGTTGCCTCCCGCCAAGGGGCCTTTAGGCTGCCTGAACGCTCCCTCACTAGAAATCCCATTGTGCCGCTTGTAAAGGAGCAGCTCCCCGTCTGCTTCTGTCTTCCTAGCTGTTCACTGCTTCTTAAATGCTCCGGAGAGCTAATTGGGGGCAGCAGGCTACAGCGGCTCAGCAGTCGTCTTCCTTGCACTCGAACGAGTTGCAAGGGGGTTAGTGCATAAAATATGGATGAAAGAGAGAGAGAGAGGGAAGGCGGAGAAGGGAGCAGGGCTATGTGGGATGAGGCTCAGGACAGCCTTTCCCTTGGTGGGGGGGGGGGGGAAGCCTGATCCTGGGGCCATTTTGGGGTGTTTTTAGCTTCTGAGCAAAAACAGGAAGAATATCGACTCTTGAACAACTGCCAGGAACAGCCGCAAGCGTTGCACCGTAGACATGTCCCTCCAACGGCCTTTTGTTTCAAGAAAGTAGAAATGTTTCATTTGGCTTCTTGAATAAAATAGTAATTACAAAAACACCGAAACGAAAAATTTCCAACAGTAAAGTCTCCCCTTTTTTCTCCCCAAATGAAACTTTTAAACATGCTCCACTCAAACTCACAAAGAACCGTGTATCCCCCACGATCTGTTTGGCAGAGAAACAAGTTGTCAGGATAAAGAAATGGCCCCGTGCTATGGAGCAGCAGAGAAAACGCATGCGGAGCGGCCATGGGGCTCGGCTGGGGTCAGAAAAGCTCGCTCGCTCCCGGCACGGTGGCCGAATCTGCACGGGAACAGCAAAACTGCGGCGCTGGGCTCAGCTGGGCAGTGGCTGCGGGGGAACCGGGGGATCTTCGTCGGCCGAGACGGGACACGTCCCCAGCGCAGCGGCAGGCAGGCTTGGCTGGAAAGAAAAGGAAGGACGGCACAGTCGCGCTGTGTGCGAGCTGGGATGTGGCGGCGTGACAGCGTCAGCAGAGAGTGGCAGGAGACGCTCGGAGATGTGGGTGCAGAGAGCAGGTGCAGCTGGTGTGAGATGATTTTATAATGTGCTCACATGAAGGGCAAAGCCCAAAGTTCAGCAAATCCTCACTCAGCCTCTGCTAGGCTCAGAGCGGGAAGCCACCGGGATGGAGCCTGCCAAGCACAGTGGTACGTTAAAAACGGAGCCGGTTGTCCTATCAGACAGCAAGACATATGCACCACAGAGCCGTTCCCAACCTGTCACTCCTGGAGATGGATGTGATGCGCCTCACGAGAAGGCTACACGGGCCTCTTCTCTCTCGTACAGACCCTGCTGAGGTCAGTACTACCCTCCTTCCCTTGCTCCTGCACAGCTGCAACTGCCTCCCTCTGCCAGCACCCCGGCCCAGCTCAGCCTGGGTGTGCACTCCCTGGCTGGACACCCCATCGCCTCAGTGTCTAGCCTGCTCTGTTCTCTGGGCCACTTCCTACGAAGACAAGGAAAGAAAAGAAAATCAGCAGAATTTCAAGAACTGACCAGCAAGGAAAGGGAGACCAGCATCAACAGAGATCAGAGCAGCTCTTCTGGGAGCACCTAAGCAGCACAGGCAGCTGTGGCTGCCAGCCCAGGGCACAAAGCAAGGCGAGTGCTGGGCAACCCGGGCTGCTGGGGCTTGCAGCTCTGACCTGCAGCTGCAGAGCAACCTCTGAGCTCAGCAGATGCCACAGCCCAATGGGCTGATCTGGAGGGCTCACCCGACTCTGGATGCTCCAAGGCATTTGGAGGACTCACATTTCCTTTGTGCTCTCTATAGCAAGTCACAGCTGGTTTGTGGTGGGGACGAGCCTGGTTAGAACAGTGTCCATTAGCAGGAAGGAGCCATTTACTCAAGCAATTAGGAGATTCCAAGATTTCCCAAATTATTCCAAGCCTGCAAGGTCAGCTTCTCCTGGGAAAGTTCTCCTGCCCTCAGTTTTACCACAAATACCCTGGGGAATGGTGGCTTCTCCAGGTCTGGGCAAAATCAGGAACTGCAGAAGGACATGGAAATGAAATTTTGCTGTGTTTTAAGACGGAAAATTTAACTGGAGTTTTCCCAGCTTGCTAATGTGTCTGGGCTGTCAGTTAAAGCTCAGGATGATTCTTGACGTCTTTGATGAGGCTGGTTCATTCCCAAGCCCCAGAGAGAAGCAGGCAATACTGCAGGTGGTGAAACATCCCCACTTCCAGATGAGGGGGGGACATTTCACAGCCAAACCTGTCAGCTGCCCAGTTCAGTTTTAGGAATGGACATGGGGAATTAGGTGAGGACTAGCACAGAATGAGGGGGCTGCACAAGGAAGGGATTGAGAAAGATGGGTAGAAGAGATGGCGGTAACACCCCAGTGCACACATCCACATACTTATGCACGTGCACACCCCTGCGCACACGTGCACCCCAGCACACATGTGCACATGCAGGCTCACACCCCAGTATGCACAAGCACATGCACAGCCCAGCACACGCATGCAGCAAACGCACACGCCAGTGCGCACATGCACACGAACTCACACATCCCAGTGGACACAGGTACATACGAAACACAGCACACACATGCACGCTCCCACCCCAGTGCACATATACACATGCAGGCATGCACAGACACCCCAGTGCACACATGCACACACACACGCACACCCCATCATGCACTTGCAGACACACACTCTAGTGCACACATGCACATGCCTGCATATAACACAGCACACACATCCCAGCACACACACACATCAGCACACACATGCACATGCACACCCCAACATGCACATGCATGCACACCCCCAGTGCACACATGCACACACACACCCCCCAGTGCACACATGCACACATATGCACACCCCCAGCACACACATGCACATGCATGCACACCCCTTTATGCATATGCACGCACCCCAGCGCACACATGCACTTGCACACACGTAGCACAGCACACACACACACACACACGCACACACACACACACACGCACGCGTGCCTCCCCCCCCAGTGGGTCTCGGCCCCGCCCCGCCTCGCCCCACCCCACGCGTGCACACGCACCCCTGCCCCGCCCCGCGCTGCTGCCACCATGTGTGCCCCCCACGCCCAGCGGAGCTGCGGCTGTGACCATGGTGGTGAGCATGCGGGTGCGGAAGCTGTCGCGGCAGTACCGGCTGGCCGTGGCCACGGCCTTCACCATGCTGCTGCTGCAGGGGCTCGTGCTCTGGAGCTCCGCTGGCCTCGACGAGGAGGGCCTGGCCGAGGTACACTGGGGGGCTGCGCCGGGGGTGCTGGGCCTGGGCCTGGGGAGCAGTGAGGGGGCCCAGGGGGAAAGGGACGCCCTCTGCACAGGGCAGCTCTGGGGCCGAGTGGCGGCAGCTGCTTTGCCGTGGCACAGCTCTTTGCTGCCTCACAGACAAACTAATGGCTGAGTGTCTTTGCTGCATCGCAAACTACTGCATCTGTTTGCTGCCTTGCAAACTAGCAAACCACTGCGCCTGTTCGCAGCCTCGCGAACAAACTAAGCGCTGAGTCTCTTCGCTGCCTTACAAACTAACTAACCACTGTGTCTGTTTGAATCACCCACATCACGTTCGAGTCACCCATGTCACTCCCACATCACGTTTGAATCACCCACATCACACCCACGTCACATTCAAATCACCCATATCACTCCCACATCACATTTGAATCACCCACGTCACTCCCACTTCACGTTCGAATCACCCATGTCACACCCATGTCACAACCATGTCACGTTCGAATCACCTACGTCACTCCCACGTCACGCCCACGTCACATTCAAATCACACGTCACGTTTGAATCTCCCATGTCACACCCATGTCATGTTCGAATCACCCATGTCACACCCCCACCACACCCACATCACGTTCGAATCTCCCATATCACACCCACGTCACGGTCGAATCACCCATATCACTCCCACATCACATTCGAATCACTGATGTCACGTTCAAATCACCCACGTCACTCCCACTTCACATTTGAATCACCCACGTCACACCCATGTCACAACCACGTCACATTCAAATCATACATGTCACATCCATGTCACTCCCACGTCACATTTGAATTACGCACATCACATTCGAATCACCCACGTCAAGTTCGAATCACCCACGTCACACACAGGTCACACCCATGTCACGTTCCAATCACGTCACACACACGTCACGTTCAAATCACCCCTGTCACTCCCACGTCAAGTTCAAATCACCCACGTCATGTTCAAATCACCCACATCACTTTCAAATCACCCACGTCCCTCCCACTTCACGTTCAAATCACCCATATCACACCGATGTCACGTTCGAAGCACCCACGTCACTCCCATGTCGCATTCAAGTTTCAGTGACTGCAACTGACTGCTTTACTCTTGCAGTGGTGGTCCCAAGGAGAGATCCCATAGCTGGGTAAGAAGGATATAACACCAGTCCACAATGATTAACACTGCCCCATCCATGAAACCAAGTGTTATCTTGCCGTCGTTTAAAGCAAAGGCGCATTGTGTGAAGTCTTACTGTGAGCTTCTCAGACTATGGACAGATGTCCAACTCTGACTCTGCCAGCTGAACATGTTAGCCCCCTCGTATTCGTAGCAGTGGGGTGCATAATCTGTAATCTCTCCAGGAGAGAGATGTTAACAGACTACTGCTGGGATGACACTGCTTTAATTTGGTGGAGCTCTGTGCAGAGTGAACGGCTCTCTGAGACACCCCCCTTCTTCTAAGCACGTGGTGGTAGCTTCTGTTTGGATGAAGCAGGTCATGCTAACGCTCACTGTCCTGGCATGGCTGAGCTGTTACTGGGTGGGGCACGCTTTGAGGGTGGATCTGGTGTTTCCGAGGAGCTTGCTAATGGAGATCCTCATTCGGCTGGGGATGTATTCCAAGTGCTTAGTAGGTGTGAAAGGTAACTCCCTCAAGTCCTGGCCTCCATAAACAATCCCTTCTACCTGCTCAGACTTTAAGGAAGACTGCATTTCATAGTTTGGCTGTGAAACAGAGGAAGAAAGTCACCATGCCTCTGAACTCAGTAGGACGTGGGAAAAAGGCCTTCTCGAACACAGATCTCATGGTTAGTGTTACCGTACAGGAAAGCAGGCTTTACCAGGCATAACCTGAAAGAAATCGCCTTCCCTCAAACATTGCCATTACCTTGGGACATGGAGTGGTATAGCGCGCGTGTGCGTTACTCCGTCAGGGGGTTACCGGGAGAGGGTTAGCGTTTAGGGTTGGCCTTCGGGTTTCCACTTAGGGCCTAGTGTTTTGGCCGTGGGCCATGGGTTGGCACTTGCCTTTTGGGGGTAGGGATTGGGGGAGGCTTGGGGGAGGGTTTGGAGCTCTGCTCAGGGTTGCTGGTAAGCGGTTAGGGCACGGGCTAGCTTCCTGGGTTCGGGCTAGGGCTCAGGGTGAGCACTGCATGGCTGGGAATTGGGGTGAGGGATCAGCGTGAGGGCTGGGGTGAGAGCGAGGCTAAGGGGCGGCCGATTTGGGCTTCGGCTGGGCGGTGAGGGCGTGCGGCTAGGCATTAGAGCAGGGGCTTGGGGTGCGGGTCAGGGGAAGGGTTTGGGCTTGCGGTAGGGCTTCAGGGCAGTGGCTAGAATCAGGGCAGGGGCCAAAGCGAAGGGGTCTCACCGGCCCTGTGCCAGCCGCATCGCCCTCGCCCGAGGTCCCCTCACGGCCCCCAGCTCTGTCGTCTCCGTGGGCACAGCTCTCCGGAGGGGAGGATGCCCGTTGTGCCCTGGCGCGCCTGCCTCCAGCACTGGCGGGCTGCGTGGGGGGTTGGCGTGTGGAGCCTGGCACTGGCGCCAGGCTCCGGCCTTGGGGCCGGCACCGAGAGGACGGCGGCGAGCAAGCCCCGCGCCAGCCCCACCAGGCTGCCCGGCCCGCAGGCTGCCTGCCGGGCCCCGCCCATCTCCGTGCTGGCTGTGGGCACAGAGGCAATCGGGGTGCAGGAGGGGCGGGGAGCACCATGAGCGACATGCGGCACGCCCAGTGACATTGCTGCACGGGCCGAGGCTGGCCCTGCTCCCCCTGGCACCTGCAGCGCCCCCTGCCTGCCGCCGCCGCCACCGCCGCCGCCTCCTGCGCCTCGGCCGGGGCTGCCCCCGCCCCCGCCCCGCCCAGGGCGAGCGGGCACCGGCAGGGCTGCCTGCTCCAGGGCCGCACAGGGTGCCGCCCGGCTGCACTGCCCCGGTGCCGGCCCTGGCACAGCCTCCCTGCCACCGTGCCCCTGCGCGAGGCCGTGGCACGGCCCCTCTGTCCCCGCGGGGCCCCGCTTTGCTGCATCCCTTCCCCAGTTTGGTGTGTCTGGTACCTCTGCCTTGGCTGCGATGGCCGCACGTGGCTGTGTTCTCGGGACCACCTGTGTGTGAGTGGCCCTGCACCCCAAAACGCCCCATCATTCTCCAGCTGGGCCTCCTTGGACTTCCCTTTACCTTACGCAGTTGCTCGACATCATTAGTTCCCTTCAGCCTTGCTTCCACCACCCAGTCCCAGGGAAGTGCTAGCAGCTTCTGATCAGGCGTGCTGACACGTCACCTGCCCGAGCAGCAGAGCCACTTGCTTCTCGCACTCCTGCTGGGCGCTCCCACGGCGCCCCATTCGGGCCTCGGCTACTGCCAGGCTCTGTGTGCCAGCAGGAGCTCTGCCACCCGTCGGCATTACTGGCACCTTTTAAAAAAGGACGCCTGAGGGAAAAGAAGCGGGGAAAAAACCTTCCTTCTTTTCATGGTGAAATTCCGTACAGAAGTCTGAAGCACCACCAAGGACGGGTTTTGTTTTGACGGCAATTTTATTGTCCTGAGAACACTTTTCAAGCTTGGATTGGTTAGGACTGTTTGGAGAATGGCTATCTGTTACGTTCAATGGTAAGTTGTGGTGTTGATTTGTCCTTTAAAATTTAAACTTTATGATAAAAAAATTTTGGTGCTATACATGGATGTTGAATAAATGCTAGTGAAAACCACTGCAGACTGAATTTGAGAATGGCTTTTGTTTGAGAGAATACATGCAGTTTGTTCAGACACGCAGCAGCCAAATGGAAGATCATTCCTTGCTTATTGACAGGGAAGAGTCTGCCTGTGGTTATACCCTGTTCACCCTTGACCTTTCTCCAGACCAAGAATGTGCTGATCACAAGACCTGAGAGTAGAAGTGTGTTTTGCAGAGGCTTGACTACCACTGTTAATATGATCATGTACAGTGTATTTGACACTATGATAGAAATAAACCAGAGGAGACATGCTCTTCAAGTACAATTGAGGATGGACACTGAAAAGCTCTTTTTTCTTTTCAGCAGTCCCCTAGGCCAGAGAAACATTTCCAGGTGGGTACCTGAGTGAATGGGCTCCCTATGGCACGTTTCTCGAAGACCAACAAGCATGGTTGGAATATGCATCCACAGACCCAACCTGGAGAGCACTGGTAGCAATTTTCCTGGATGATTAGAACAGCGCAGACTGTTTTGACCCATATGGCTGTTCCTCAAACAGCGCGCTCTTTCATGAAAGCCTCATGTCCTTTTTAAAGCACAACACTATAGATATTGCTTTCCAGAGGAAGCAACTGTAGCATCCCCTCTCCACAGCCTGTGGATATCACTGTGTCTTTTTCATACATCACTGTAACAAGGAACTACCTTTTGAGCAGCTTTTAAAACTGTAGTCTAATGATCTAGTACAAAATGACCAGATGGTGATGCATTTTGTAAAAAATGAATATAGTTTTCCCCAAGACCAGAGCTCCTCAAAATATGTTTCAAAAGACCCAGACCTGCATCTCTTGTAATGATTTTCATAAATGTATTATATAAATAAAACTTACAAGCCAACTGAAGGGCTCTGTGTGTGCGTGTGTGTGTGTGTGTTCTTTAACTACCCCGCCCAGCATGTTTTTTAAATGGACAACAAAGTTTAAAGGTTTTATGAATATTTATTTTCAACAGTAAACTTCATAGGGTGAGCCACTGGGCTTTAGCTATCTTACTTTTCCTGTGTGGGGTGTGTGGTGCTTCTTGGTCCTCCTCAGTCACTTTTAGTTGTTCCAAGAGATCCCAGTTCACAATATTACCCATGACAGAAGACAAGACATTCACCACAGCCATGACTTACATAAAAAAACATTCCAGCCTTTAGGTGTTCTCAGGCTATAAGGGCACAAGTCTGAAGAACGCACTAGACAAAATCAAGCAGGCTGGATCGCTTGATGACATCTCCTTTGTATAAAAAAACTTCCCTGGCTGTCCCAAGAAGAAATATGTTTGTGTTGCCCTAGTTTACTTAGAAGCACTTGTGTATTCTTCCGATACTGTGGATGTACATTATCCAACACTTCCTGAACAACAGCATCAGGGTCCTCAGGAATCTCAAGGGGCTTTTCTGCTTCTGTCTCATTTTCTTCTGGAAAAACAAGTTATATTCCCCCTTTCCTGATCACTCTGCTTCACATGTGCCAAATACTTTTGAAGAGTGGCTGTATACATCTTGGCTTTCTCATACACCATCAAGCCTGGTTTCTGGAGACTATCCCTCATTTTAGCATCCGAAGAGTACACGGCATCAGCCCTAATGTCTTCCATGGGTTATGGCAGCATCCTTAGCTGCTCCAGGTGATTTGCAGGCACCAGATACATTTTTTCCGCATATTCCCTTACTGCTTTACCAAAAGCCCAGTGATGAGCAGAAGTGCAAAACTTAGAAGAGGACCGATAAACCCACCAGCTTGCTTCACCAGTAGCTTCTTTCTTTTGAAGGACACACTTTTACTACTCATGCTTTTCATGAATTTGCAGCCCTTTTTCAGCACGCATATCTGTGGGATGTTAATGGAATGTTCCCCTTCAAGGTATTCAGGACAATATCAGAAAGGGCCTTTATCAGGTCATCAGAAGCAATGCAGAGTATTGCTTTCATCTGCCGGGGGGAGGACTGGATCAACAGCTCCAGGAGGGACAGGTTACTCTTCAGACACTGGGACAACACACTCCCAAGTCTGCACCAATAGCAATGCATGGTGTCAGTCCGGCTCTTCTCTATTTATCGCTGAGCATCAGTCTTTTTTTTTTTTTCCCCCATATGTAAATGGTTGGCCACTCTGGTGGCAAAAGACCAGTTCTTAGTCTAAAAGCCTCAGGGGTAGAACATTTAAATTCACAACAAGGTACCCATATGGTGCCTTTGTAGGAGCTTCAAATACTTCTAAAAAGAACCGGGCCTTACCAGGATACATCTGCCTGGCTAGGGATGCAACCTGGATCTTATTTCAGGGTTTCTTAAATAACACCATATATTTTGTGTTGACAGTGATGGTGCAGCTCTTTTTACTCTGGCAAAAAAAACATTCTGGACTATGTACAGGATGCTAAGATTCCTATGATGCACATACTTCACAAAACCTTTCTCAATTTCATCGCTCTCACAAAGAGTTCATTAAATCATCAATCACAACCTGATTTACTTTATTAGGGGGAAATAAATGGTTTTAATTAAAACTGTCAGGCAAATCCTTCACAAATTTGATAAAAGGATATTTACAGAGCAGTTCCTGATATAGTGGTTGCCAACAAGTGTAACACCACACAATATTCTCAGGCATAACAGAAAGCAAGTGGTCAGCATTCTCCAAAAGACTTTTTGCAAAATAACTTTTCCCAAAATAACTTTCCCCACAGTTGCTAGGTCCTGCCAGAATAGCAGAAAAGGGGTGCTTCCAGTGTATGCCCATGATCAAAAACTGTAGGGGAGACTTTAAAAATTTTTAGTCAGTACTCTTTTGTCATAGACCACCTTCTGCATCTTTGGAGGGGCCTGGTTTCTATTGCCCACCCCTGCCTGTTCCTGACAATAGAGTGCTGCCTTATCACAGTCTTTTTAGGGTCATCACTGTCTGGATTTACGCTATCATCCAACATGAGAGCCCTCAATGCCTCAAAATTGATCTTGTCTCTGTTGCATTTAGAGTGATGACTCTAACATTTAAACAACACTTTCCTTGAGACTGCAGATAGCCCTAGGATTTGGAGCCTGATAACACAAACTCAGTAATGTGCTCTCTGGTAGCAACTCGCTCATCAACTTGCTTAAATAGTCACTGAGTGAGGGCTTCCAGTCCCCTGGACGACTCACAAATATCACAGAGTCTGTGTCATAATAAAGGCAAAGGTCTTGTAGGGCATCTAAGAGATCATAAAGCTCTAGACATGCATATGCCACAGTGAAGCAAGCTATAAAAAAGTTAGTATTGTGCTCCAGGGTCACACACCCTTTGGTGTGAGACAGTGGCCTCATCCAGATCAATAAAATAACAGGAGGACGCATCATAAGCCAGAGAAAAGAGGTAACCATACAGCTCATATGGTTCTCTTATAATGGTGGTGTTGGGTAGGTTGGATCTCTGTCCAAATCTTCCCCACAGAGAATTTAAGAACCATTTCACAGTTTGGCATTTGGCAGGGTTTTTCTTTATATGTTCAGGCTGCAAAACAGCGTCTTCTTTCTCCTGCAATCTTCAACATATTTAGCTTTTTTATCATCATCTGTGCGAAAGGCTGGGTGGCCTGAAGCTTCCTGCTTCTGGTGGAGGTGTAGTGTTATATAATCTGAGAAAAGACTGTTATCACTCTGTTCAAAATGCCAAACTTCATAGATTTCACAAACCCTGTAGCCCTTCTCCAGAGCCTTGTTCAGTTCTGGTGAAAACCAGGTACCCCCAAGGGCTCTTTGTTCAACACTGTGGGTGCAGAAGGCCTGGCAGGTTTCAGCACAAGTGCAGCACAAGGGAAACAATAGCTTGCCATTTACCCTCATGGGAAGCATGGGGGAGAAAGAGCGTACGAGGTGGGGACATCTTTACTTTCACCATCCCAAAGTAGGCCGACAGAGTGTCAAAATTATCAAAAATAACTTTGGGTTGATGAAGGGATAGATGCTAGTAAAATCATAGCTTTTCATCAGGGGCTGCTTTGTAATACCAAAATAGCATTTGTCCTGCTGCCAAAAAGTGTATGTCGGGATCAGAGATGTGGGCAGTTTGGTCCTGGCTAAGAACTCTGCAAGCTCCCCCTCTGATTTTGTCACAACAATCCACTCATGCTCCCATACAGATAATAACGTGGGAGGCCTGGGCGCGGAGGAAGCTGCCCCGCTGGGCTTTCAGTGTGGGGAGGTGCCTCGCTCCTGACACTGCTGCCTGAGGGGGCTGTTTACACCCTGCCCTGAGCGACCATCCTGTGGGGCTGCAGGGTGACGCTGTTGCGCAGCTCTACCCTGCTCTCTGCGCTGCCCTGCGCTCCTGCTCCTCCACTTTCCTCTCCCCTTTCCTCCCCCCTTTCCTCCCTCTTCTCTTTCATGTCTCTCTCTTTTCCTTTCTCTCGCTCCCTCTTCTCTCCCTTCTCTCCCGCAGGTTCCCCACCACTTTTTCCCCTCCCTGAGGACCCTGCAAACTGGACTCTGATTGGCTGACAGAGCCATCAGTCCAATGGAGCCCCGCCCTCCTCCTCTTGCCAGCCAAAAGGAGGGCCGCACTGAGGTGATATCACAGAGACATTATGGCCACCTGACCTGGCAGGGAGTTTCCCCCTGTGGGGGGGAGGTCCCGTCTTAGGGGCGGCAGCACAGAGTGTGGGGTGTCCCGGGGTCTTGGGGCAGCCTGTCTCCATGGCCTGGCATGGACATGGCTGCAGCTGCAGCTGCAGCTGTGGCTGCACTGGAGAGCAGTCCTCCTACACCATAGCTCAGGCAGGGACAGAAGGCCCAGGGCTGATCTTCAGTGATGCTGTCACCAAAATCGGGAGTAAAACTCCTTAACACCAATGTAGCATTAAGAAGCAGGCATTAAATTTCCCGGAATGATTATGCATATTCATTCTATTTCCTGGAACTAATTATCATATTTACATAGTCATTACACATGCGGTCTGAGTCTCCGGGGGGGGCCTTCTATGGGGGTCTTTGGTGGTCCCTGGTGGTTGCTGAAGAGTTGCCTTTTCCATGAACTCTGAGCTCCTTTTCCATATATGGTCTCGGCTTGGCTCATTTCTTTGCTTGAGAAAGCTGTCTTGTTCCTAACCTTGGTTTCAACTGGTTTCTGCTGGTTTAGCTGTACTCCTGTAGGATGTATCAGTTACAGTTGCGAGAATTGTATCCTTGGGTGCACTCTTGTCTGAAGCTCCTGGTAACCGTCCCCCCCTTTCCCACCCCCTTTTGAGACTCCTTGTCTGAGGCCCCTGCTAACACAAGGGAGCTGCCTTTGCCCATGTCTTGCCCCATGGTGACAAAGCCTGTCCCCACCCAGCCTTTGGGAGCAGGGCAGCAGCCGTCTGCATGGGAGAGTGCTGCCATCGCCAAGGGGGTCAGGGGCCGCAGGAAGTTTCCATCTGGGAAGGCTGGAGGGCAGGGGGAAAGGATGGCAGTAACTTGGCCTTTCTTGTGGGCTTCGATTACAGATGATGAAGGACACTGCCAGGGATGTCCCCGTCACGGTGCAAGCTCTGCATGCCTCCACCGGCCTTCTAAAGAAGGCTCCTTTGGGCCACAGGGAGACACTGCCCGGCAGGACTTGTGCAAGAGCAGAGACACCACGTCTGCCCAGCTTACCACCTCTCCCAGCCAAGGCAGCTAGGCAGGCGCATGGAGGCCTGGAGGCCTCTGCAGGTAAAACAGCAGGATCTTCAAGTCGAACGAAGCTGCCTGCTCTGGAAACATCCTGCAGATCTTCTCCCAGAGGCAGGGCCAATGCCGTGGATACAGAAGGTGTGGCCAGGAGAATCCTGGAGAGAGTGACCAAGGGATTAGAGAGGCTGGTTACGAATTCCCGCGCAGCTGCTGCCAGGAGTTAAGAAATTTAATAGTAGTGTTAAGGCCTAGCTGATTAGAAAATGGTTAAGCATGTTTGTACTGGAAAGTTCTGGAAACCATTGGGCTATCGCCACATGGCTTGTTTATCTATAACCGCAAGGTAAGAAGAAAGCTAACCCCGCCCAGAGACAGTGAAGATACCCAATGGAGAGCGAGAAGACCCCAGACCTGATATTTCTATTGGATTGGACAGTCGCGTGAAGGATGGGTAACTGAGACTGTAGGGGTATAAATGCCCAGGGAATTTTCCATTTGGGGGTCCCTCTTCTGAGGCACCCAGCTCAAGCTGTTCACTTTACTGAAATAAGGAGTTAAACAGAATTCTCAACTCAGCGTTTTAAGACTCTCGGAGACCCAGTGAGTATACGATATTTTCGTAACACCAGGGAACACTTTCCGCCTGTTAGTGGTGCTGGGATGGCTCTGGGCTCAGGGAAGAGATGGGAAGTGGAGCAACTAAAGGCATCTCATCTTCCCTTGCCTCCCCTTCAAAACCCCAAGTGGGAAGCTCATGCTTTCACCTGGGCAATCCAAGAGCACGTCCACTCCTTGCCTGAGTCCAGGCCTGGGTCTTCCGGATCAGCACTAGGAAAAGCAAGGATGTTGCAGGACAATGGTACCAGAACAACTCTTGTCCTGAAAAGCCAGCAGCACTCTGTAAGCTCCTCCTTTGTCCCAGGAGCACAGACCATTCCTGAAAGGGAGATACGAGGCACGCCAGCACACACGGAGCAGAACGAGCCCTGGCCAAGCTTCCTGACAGTGCCAAGGCTGCCACAGTCCCCATCAGGAGTGGGTTTTGCCAGAACTGGCCAAGAAATGCACCAGGAGCTAGTCAGCAAGCTGTCCCCAGCTCCCAGAGGTGCTTGTGCCCCGGAGGTCAAGGCACAATGCTTGGACGCAATGGTGCAGAGCCAGGACTTGGTGCTAAGCAAGTCCTTGGTGTCCCAAGGTGGAGACCTGCAATGTCCCAGCTCCTCGCCAGAAACTCCTTCCACAGCTTGTGGAAACCTGAGGTCATGTGAGTGGAGCTCCTCAAGGACACAAGGTGCAAGTGGGAGGTGCTGGAGCAGCTGTATGCCCATGTCCCCAAGAGGGAGCAGGAGGTGAAAACAGGGAAGAGAGTCCTGGGAGCACCGCAGGATGAGCAAGCAGACTGGGCCAATGAGGAAGAGGACGCTGATGAAGAGCTTCTGCAAGGTGGGAAGCTGGAGGAAAACACCTCTTTGTGCATCACCTGGGTCAGACCTAGCTTCAGGAGCCTATTCACAGACATGGAAACATGCCCCCTTGCTCGCCCAGCAGCAAGGCCAGAGATGCTGCCAGGGAGGCAGCTGGTGACCTGGAGAGCACGCCTCTCGACCCAGCAGTGCCCAGAGGAACCGAGCCAACGGCATCTCCTTTGCCCGATGGCCTTCAGGATGCAGGGGACAGCACGTCTCTCGCCCCATCAGCAAGCACAGGAACAAAGCCAAAGGCCTCCCCTGCAGCCAGAGACCCTAAGGATGCAGGGGAAAATGTGCCTCCCTCTCCATCAGTTCCTGCAGAAGCTGTGCCATAGGCCTCTCCCTTGGCCGGAGACCCTTGGGATGGGAGCAACAGCCCACCTCTTAATGCACCATCGCCCAAGGAAACAACACCAGTGGCTTCTCCCTTGGCTGGAGGCCCTCCTCACCAGGTGAGCAAGGATCATGTCATCATTCCCCATCATCAAAGGAAGCCCTATGTGAGCTGTGTCTGGGGTGTGCAGGGTGGGTATAGAGAGCTGCCCCACCCCGCGAGACCCCCCTGCCCATGGTGCCAAGCTGTCACCCCCAGTCATTTGCCCTCTGCAATATCTCCCATGGGGGAGACGCCTGGTCCTCTCCATTTCGAAGTGCCAAAGGCACAGGGCTGACGACCCTTCCACTCCCTGCGCTGCGTTCAGCCCTGGGGCATGGATGCGGAGTGAGGAGGGAAGGGGCAGCCCCAGCAGCAGCCCCCTCCCACACCCAGTGAGCGAGCACCCTTCTGCTACGCACCTGGCTGCCTCCACTCCCCCTTGCCCGTCATTGCCCCCAGCCCAGCCCTGCTGCTACGGCCCCATGACAAACCTTGTCCCATTGCTGTGCCAGTCACAGGTCCCTTCCCTTGGGACTTGCAGCCATTGGCAGCATCTTTTGACCCCAAACCCTTTCCCCCCCGTACATCCTGGGGCACCAGTATGCTGAACATGGCCAGCTGATAGCACACGGGTATGTGCTCTTGCTCTGCCCATGCAGGTTGCCTCTGAGCCCAAAGATGAGGAGATGTCATGCTCTTCCTTCAGGAGGAGGGGACTCATGGCCTGGACCCCATGGCCTTGAGGGCAGAGGCTCTGCTGGGTGAGAGAGGAGACATAGGGCTTTGCTTAGAGGAAGATGTATACGTTGCAGAGACTGACTGGCAGTGTTCCAAATTCCCCCTCCCACAGCATTTATGTTTCTATTTTCCTCTCATTTGCTGATCGTATCTCCACCACCCGGACCTTACACATCTTTCTAGAGCATCAGGTAGGGACCAGGTAGAGAATCTCCTTGGCCATCTGAAATGACCCTTGATGCCTACTACCCCCAGAGCTTCACTCACTAAGAAGCTGAGACCTATGCAAATCCAGACACTGCAAATAATTTGTGTAATTTAGTGCAGACACTTGATTTCATGCAATGACAATAGGAGTGCAGGGCCATGCCAGATGCATGGGGTGTCCAACACAACCACCATGTTTCTAGCAGATACAGCATGGGACAAACAAGAAAACCACGCCCTTTTGGAGTGGTTGCTGGGCAAACACCCCAGGGCATCTTGGATTTCCCACCTGTTCCCAAACAGTGGATTACCACCACTGCCTTTAGGCAAAGTCCATCCCATCTACATCTGAGCATGCTGCAAAGATGGAAGGCACATGACACCAAAGTCTCCACACATATGCCAACACTCTCAAACCCCACTAGCTCTCCTCTCCCTAAATCTTTTCTCATTCCCTGATGATATGAACAGAGACTGTACTAATGATGCAGCCACAGAGTGGCTGAATCTCAGGCAGTTCAGGCCCAGGGACTTTCTGAGTGGCACCTTGTCCTTCCTGGAGATCCGGTCACTTCTGTCACAGGCCCTAAGGTGCTGCAGAGTCAGCTCAGGCACCAAACACCTCTCCTGACATGACTGCACACCCCAGCTCTGTTTCTCTCTGGCCTTGGATACTGCAGGGTCTCTGTTGCCCAGAGAAGCTGTGCCATCTCCATCCCCAGAGCTTTTCAAGACTGGATCAAGCCCTCAGCAACCTGGTCTCACCCCAAAGCTGACCCTGCAGTGAGCACAAGGTTGGGCTAGAGGCCACATGAAGTCCCATCCAGCCTCAAAGATTATTGGATTCCTTCTCCTGTCAATGTTAGGGAAAGCACTCAGTTCTCCTGACCATGGAAGTAAGTCAGACACACACGTATGATCAGATCAACTAGCTTTCCTGTCCTGCTCCAGTCAGAGATGTGCAGATGCAGGGCTGCTTGGCAGGTACCCCTGAACAGCCCTGATCACTCCTTTGCTTCACCTTTTATTCTGTTTTTCTCCCCTTTACTTCTTCCAAGTTCTACTTTCTTACTATCCTCATACCCTTCCATACAAACAGCCCACCTCTCTTTACCTTTTCCCCATAGGACCTGGTTTTGCTTGCTTTGTACCCTCACTTGGCATTTCTGATGGTTGCTGTGGTAATTCCTACCTAAGTCAGCAATTCCATTCAACTAGTATCTCCTTTTAGTCCTTGAAGTGACTTGCAATGGCTCATGCTGTTGTCTTGTTAGAAGCACCACAAGTCAGAGTGAGCCATCTACATGCACACATTAACAGCTGACACAATGAGCTTCAGTATGGGGGACCCTGAGAAACTTGGGGATTCAGCCAACAGAAACCTCATGAAGTTTTACAAAGAGAAGTGGCAAGTCCTGCACATGGGGAAGAATAACCCTGTGCATCAGGACAGATTGAGATCAGAACATCTAAGGAGTGGCCTGAGGAGAAGGGCCTGGGTATTACAATGGCTGCCATATGAGCCAGTGGTGCATGCTCACTGGGAATAAGGCCACATGCCTATGGGACCGCATTAGTAGTAGCATGGCTACCCAGACAAGGGGAGTTATTATCCTCCTTGACTCAGCACTAGTGTGTCCCATCTTGGGGCTGCCAGGAGCTTTCCTTGGTAGCGGGAAGCAGCAGAAAAAGAGGAAACAGACCCAAAATGTAACTTGGGAAGTTCATACTGGACATTAGGATGAAGAAATGTTACTTGAAGGGTAGTGCTGTGGTGGAGAAGGCCACCCAGAGGGAGTCTGTGATCAGCCCTCGGCTTTGTGTTTCAAGAAACAACCAGTGAGGATGGAGAGACATCAATGAAGGGAGGGAGATCCCAGGGTGAGAGCAAGGTGCAGAAGCAGGTTGGGTGTCTGCAGGCTGCGGGGACACAGGAGCAGGTTTGGGACAGCACAGGCCAGCCTGTGGTGGAGATGGCCAAGGGCGCTGGCAAGGCTGAAGGGCCCAGACAGAACTGAGGTCTTTGTCCCTTTGGCTAATGGCTGTTTTCTCTGCCACCAAGGCCTACCAGGAGACACCAGGGCCTTTCTCCCCCTTACTGTTCAGGGGACCCTGAGAGGTGTCATGTATTTGTTCTACACTCGGCATTGTGCACCCCCAGCCACACTGGGCCCTGGGCAATGCGCAAAGGAAAGGATCTCCCTTTCCAGGGGTTTGCTATCCGTGCTGGCCTGTTTTCCTTGATAAAACACATCAAAGGTTTATGTGGCGTCAAAGCAACCTGAGTATTTCCTTTGCCTACCTGTAATCAGTGATTACAATTTTCTGCTCCAATTGGGCCCTGTGGAGCCTTTGTTGCTAATGGCCCTCAGTGGGACCCGGTAATGCTCTGTGAACCTTTGGGGTTTACTTCTGACTTTGGCTTCTTTGATGTTTTGTTCAGTTTCCTCTCAGTAGCTGAGGTTCATGGACTCAGCACGAAATACACCATGGGGCTCATTAAAACGCAAAAAGCCCTGACAAACCATGTCTCTACCTATAATTTTCTTCAACTCTTGCATGGCTAATTGGAGAGGTTTAGGGAGTGTAGCTGAAAGATGGAGACTTCAATAATATACAGGTATTTTTGCTTTTAAAGGGTATTATTATTATTATTATTATTATTAACATTATTCAGCTACAGAATAAGTGCTAATTGCATAGCACAGAAGTTGCCAAAGAAATTTAGCAAAGCGTACCCCACTAAGTATTTGTCGATCAGCTGCTTTCGTTAGTTCAGTGAAGACTCTATTATGCGTCAATTCTCCAGCACTAAGTTCGTCACAGAGGGCAAAAGGAGAGAGCAGCCCCGTTCTTGGGAAAGCCTTCTGGAGAGAGAAAGTCAAAGCATGCTTGCGCTGATGTGGAGGCACGCTGGTACTAACGCGTAGTAGCGTCAGGCTTTTCTGCTAATTCCTGGAGACAGGTGAGCTCGTGCAGAGGCTCCCAGAATGACTTAAAAGTTTTTTGGAGTTCCAAGGTCTTCACGCAGGCTTGCTCGTAAGGGCTGTTGAAGGGCTGTGTTTCTCTGGTGCCAGTACTGCAAAATCAGCTGATTGCTTTCCCTCCAGTCCTAGATAGAATTCTTTGAAAAGGACCCTGCAGGACAGCAGGTGTTGTGCTCTACAAGTGTTTGGGACAGAGTGACGGACACCGGAAGAGGGGAGAAGACAACCCGCACCAACATGAACATGCCAGCCCAAACTGCCCAACAGGTATGGTGACAGCAGCATGCCTTTTTTTCTTAGTAGGCTTGTTCTGCCTGGGAAGGAGGCGTGAGCTGTGCCAGCGGAAGCACAGCCCCTGCCCCTGCCGCGAGCGGGGCAGCGCAGCAGCCGCAGGCTGCGGAGGGTGCCTGGCGGTCCCTGGCGCCAGGGGAGTGCGTCTCCGCTGCGGCCTCGCATCATAAAGGGGGCAGGGCCACACCGCCCCCAGCAGCCGCCCGTCACAGACACACTGTGATCCGATTGGCTGCGCCACAGCAGGACCAGCCTGCTCGGCTGCTGCAAGCCTCCTCATTGGCCGAGCTGCCCGCCATCACAATGGCCCGCAGGGCTGGGGTCACTCTGCGGCAGAGAGGGCGGCGGCGCAGCAGCTGCTCACGCGCTCTCTGCCCGGGCGCTCGCGGACGCGCTGGCGGAAGCGAGCGTGGGCTGAGCGAGCCTTCTGGATAACTGGGTTCATTCTTTTTCCACTTGGAATTGTATGTGCCAAAAATGAAGTCACGCTCTGCAAGCTGGGGTGGGGTACCACCTGCAGGAGCTGGCCGAGAAAGGAGCTCCTCCTGTGAGTAAAGACTTCAAGAGTAAAGGTTAACTTTGTGACTCCCTGAAGGCACCGGAAGTGGTTAGTGTTTGTTGCAAGGCTGAATTTCGATAGATTGACAGGCTCTGGTGGATGCTGGGGAGTTTTCTGGTAATACAGAGACTTCTGCAGGTGTGCACGACACTTGAAGACTACATTGCCTAGAAAAAGACGTGATCCTGGGAGGGCTGCTGGCTTCTTTGGGGGTCTTTGTTCTTCCCTTTATTACCGTGTAATTGCAAGTCTAAGGGTAAGGGTTAAGGTTAGGATGAGGAGAAAGAACAGAATAACTGGGCTGTCAGATGAGTGCCTCGAGACGGAAGGGACTTGGCAGCAGTTCCTGAAGGCCGAGTAGTAATTGTTGCCCATGGGAAAAAGTAAAACAGATGAATAAACTCTTCTTCCCCAACTGTGCATTGGCCAGCCAACGTGAGTGGCAGCCTTCACGGGCCGTCTCTACTGCGTGCTTGTGATCTCCACGGCAGCTGGTTCTTGTGGGGGCTGCTGTCCAGAGCACTACCTCTGAAACCTCCGTTCCTAAACCAAAGGCAGGCAGTCTCTTTTACAATCTGATTTCCTTGCAGTCATTACCGATGGAATTGCTCCGCCACAAAGGATGCTTTTCCCTCCCGAGAAGATTTCTGTGTCTTGGCGGCAACGGCAAGGTGTTGGAGCTGGACTCCGCAACCTGGGCAATACGTGTTTCCTCAACTCTGTTCTACAGTGTTTGACCTACACGCCCCCTCTGGCCAATTACCTGCTTTCCGGGCAACACAGCCAGTCGTGTGAGTACTTGTGAACATGTTCGTTGCAACCTCCTGGACAGCTCTGCAGGTGAAAGAACAAGAATGGCTCTGTGAAGCAAACGCTGAGTTTTCCTATTTTCCCTGTAGGGGCTGGCTTTTAATAGCGCATTCATGGCGGTCTCAGGATAGCTGGTGGAGTGCTTGCTTTCATTTAATGCCCTGTGCTCAGACGTCAAAGAAGGGTTCTTTCTTCCCTCATGTGAATGATCAAGGGCATTGGGAAGTAAGGCACTTCATGAAAACTTGGCCTGTGGCTTTCTGGCTGGTAGGAAGAGGATAAAATCTTGGAGGAGGGCATCACAGGTTCTCAGTGTTCCTTCACAGCCGGGTTTCCTTGATGCACGACCGCTGTGAGAACTGATATGGTCACTGTTGAATCGTGAGAAGAGTAAAAGTCCCAAAGAGCACCGTGAAAGCAGTATGAGCTGGTCTGGCTACTCCTGTGCACCTCCCTGCAAGAGAGGGCTTGGCAGTAGTCCTTCAGGTGTTTCATCAGAAGATGTGTGCTAGTACAGACTGAGTGGTTAATGCTTATGCACACAGACTGGGCTGTTGGCACCTTTGGAGAAGAGAGCGTGGAATGGAGAGCCGAGACTGCACTTACAACTTCCAGATTGTTGTTGCTTCAGGTTTTCCACAGGTACGCAGGTATCTTTCACTAGGCTGAGGTGGTTTCTTCCTTGACTCTTGACAGGTCATAAGCAAGGCTTCTGCATGCTGTGTACGATGGAGACTCACGTTAAGCAGGTCCTGTTCTGCTCTGCCAGTGCCATCGAGCCTACGGCTGTCTTCAGTGACCTTAGACGTAAGTCATTTCAGGTGGCGTTCTTTGTAGAAACGTCTGAATTTTCGAGGGTTATTTCATGGGTGCAAAGGGTTTGGAGAGTTTAATTTTTTAGGGAAGAGAGCTTTTAGAAAAGTACGTTTTCTGTCCCTTCTTGTGAGATAAACGTTGTACCCTTTGTATTTCTTAGGAATAGGGGAGCATTTCTGTTTTGGCAGACAGGAAGATGCTCATGAATTCTTATGTTACACCGTGGCTGCTATGCAGACAGCTTGTTTGAATGGAAGCACCGAGTAAGCAGAACCACGTTAACCTTTAAGTGTTCTCTAGCACTTTTGACGCCTTCATTTCCTGCCCTACGTGAAAACCTTTGTCCAGGGTTTTCGTAGAAAAGAAAAGCTCTTTGAAGAAAGAGCTAACTCTCTGCCTCAGCTCTTCTGAGCGCTGATGATCATTTGTTTCCAGCTCGGACGCATCGTTGCAAGCCACCATGGTCATTCACCAAATATTTGGAGGACTTCTAAGATCCAGAGGTACTTTTTAAAACTATTACTGTCCTTAGAACTGATCTGTGCCTTTGTGTCCATTTGTCGCAAAGAGCTTGCAGTGTGACTGAAGTAGTGGGTCTCAGTAATGTCAAGGGGCAAGGTGAGTCTCCTTCGCATTTTGTGAAGTGCTTCTGTTTGGATTCCAGTAACGTGCTTGAGCTGCCAAGCAGTTTCAGAGTCCTATGAGGCGTTCCTCAATATCCCTTTGGAGATAGAGGTAAGACGTTTTGGAACTGTGGCCAAAGATGCGGTTGAAGGCGCCGAGCTTTTGGGGTTTGTTCTTTCTTCTTGTGGCTTCCTAAGCTCGATGGAGTTCACCTAGGAATGTATGCTGTTCACGGCAAAAACGCTTGGTGGTGGCTGGGAAGTGGACTGGACTTGGTCCTCCTCTGGAAGCCCTGTGACTGGTCTCCATGTATGCGTGGGGTTTAAGCTGGAGGGAGGGCAATTAGCATATCACCGCACGCATGCTCAGCCTATGATACTTCCCAGTTTTGGACTACCTCGATACACTTCTGATCGGGATACGATGGCTCTTTTTGCTTTTGTTATTTATGAGACGGCATACCACAGATAACTTAATTGTGCGCTACCGCAGACAGGTAGCTCTTTGTATCAGAGTCCAATCATTTTCAAACAAGGTCGGTGCTCAGCATGCTCAGCTTCTGCCTCTTTCTTCACGGTGTTTGCGGCTTCGCAGTAGGTCTCCCGCGTGTGAACGAGGGAGGCCCTGCGGCCAAAGAGCAGTCACGGGTCGGGATTTGCGTTTCCAGGAACTCGGTGTCCTCCTTTCTTCCTCATCCAGGCGGCCTCCTCTGTCCCCGGAGTGCTAGAAGGATTTGTGAGACCTGAGCTGCTGGATGGTGAAAATTGCTACAAATGTAGCAAGATTCTTCCTAATGCCATCGGAATAGGAGATACTGGCTGAACCTATTGCCTGTCTCAGAGCAGAAGTTATCCTTTGACTAAATTCAGAAAGACAAACAAGACAACGAGACGCAGCTTTTTGTTGTGCAGCTGATGATAGCCTGAAGTCACCCAAAGCCTGGAGTAGAGTGCATGCGCTTCTAAGAGCGGGATCTTTGTCATTCTGTTCAACTAGTTGGAAATCTTTGATAAGAAGTGCAGATGCTAGCTCGCAGGCGAATTTTATTCCTAGTGTTGTCTTCCCTGGGGGTGGTCAGCCTTGCTAACTGTGAAGTTGTGCACCGACCTATTCCTACGGCCAGAAGTTAAAAGCCGTGTCCTCTGTGTAGCAGTGAGCTCAAGCAGGAAGGAGCTGTGCACAAGGATTTGGGGTGGGAGGCCACAACAGCTTCCGGAAGGTCCTAGTGTTCCCTGTGGAGCGCAACTGTGGGCCTAGGTGACTCTCAGCTGGCTCACTGGTAATGAACGTTAGCAAGCTCTGCTGGCTCACTAGCAGAACATCTTGTGCAGTTCTTGAATTGTAAAAACTGCAGCTAGGCATTCTGTCGACGGGTTTGGAACTCTCTGCCTTGTATTTTGACCTCAGAACTGGGGAGGAGGCTATTTCAAATAGCTCTTTCCACTTAGTAGCTATCAACAGTATTTTTCCTGATGAGGTAAGCCAACACCTTTCAGGGTGCATCTGTCATATACCCTTGGTGATAGCAGTTGAATGTCACTGGCTACCCTGTATGTCCTGCCTTTGAGCGGGCCGTGGAGCAAGTTTACAGTGAACCAGTTCATTTCCAAGGATTTCAGCTGGTTCAGTCTCTTTCCAGGTGACTGTTGGCATCTTGTATTTTTGATGCTGATAACTGATCCGTTTGTGAAGTTCTTTGCCATTCCTAGTCCTGAGGACTGAGGCTCCCTTTTTCCAGCTCTCTTTCACTGTTGGCACTCCAGCAGAAAGCGGGTAGCCAGGCCATGAGTTGGAAATAGCCACTTCTGCGTACCGGGAGACATCACCCTTGTGTTGCATTCTGGAACCGCGCTCTCGTGAGAGAGTCAGGTTCCGGCTGCCTTACGAGTTGTTGGCAAGCCTTACTTTTGGGCACAGCTCAGGCATTTGTTTGGCTACCAAAAGACAACGTTCCCAATCCGTATCGAGCTGCCCTCATACATCCTGCTGTGTTCTCTGCACGAGCAAGGCTGAAATGCGGTGTGCGGCTTTAAGAAAAGAAGCACCGCCTTAGGCAAGGAAATCGCGTTCAGCTAGGATGAGCGTTGTGAGAGACATGGAAACTCGTCTGACTTTTGGCGTGAGGAGGGAGGGGGAAAGATGCCTTGAAACAATTGCCTGTGCTTGCTTTGAAGGTATGAAAAGATGGTTGCTGTGTCCAAGAGGTTTACAATACATCGCTCTTCGAACGTTCTCACCATAGCCCTGAAAAGATTTGCCGATTTCACTGGTGGAAAGATTAGCAAGGTACCTATGCAACTGCCATGCCTTCTTGGGAAGGGAGATTTCCCAAGGCAGAACACTCTTTTAAAAGTTGTTAATGTCGGCCGACTGTAACCATAGCGATGGAAGATATCTAGGAAAAATCAGCACAAGAAGTAGGTCTTACTCTTTTTCTTACGGTAACAGCCAAGTTCCCGTGTGACGATAAGCGTATGCTCTGCTCTTAAAGAGCTGATTTTGCACTGAGCAGTTCTCTGCAACTGAGTCCTCTACGCCTTATATGCGGTCCTGGTGCTCAGAGGTGCCAGCGGTCACACAGGACACTATTTCTGCTTCACCAAGGTAAGCATCAGCTTCATTTCTTGCAGGGTAAAATCTGTGCTGGTGAAGAGAAACTTGCCATAGCACGTTACTGGCAGCCACTGTTTTTAAGGGGAAAGGACTCGTTACATGTCTCCTTTGACTAGTCTCGGTGTATCCTTTGTATGGCAGTGTTCTGTCTGGGTTTTCCTGTGGAAAGCATGCAGCTGCTCTAAAGACATCGTTGCCTTTATTTGCAGGCCAGTAATAGACTGTGGTATGAGATGAATGATGCCTCGATAGCCCTTTGCGACATCAAAACCATTCTCAGCCAGCAGGCGTATTTACTTTTTTATATCAGGTAAGAGCAAGTATTGAGATGGGTTCAGGGTGCATTTCCTTTTCGCACTACTGAAACTTCTCTTCTTCTCCTCTGACGTGTTTTTCTTTCTGTCCTGGGAGGAAAGGACTATTGGTAGAATTCAGTTCTGTCCAATCTGGAATTCCCCATGTCGTGTATTGTCTTTCATTGCTTGGCCTTCGCCTGCTGCACTTGCGTAACTTGTTACGTGCGTGCTCTCTGTAGCTGGCGAACGCGGAAAAGAGGAGAAATTTAGGCCAGAGGTGGTGTAAGGATGAGTTCTTGCTCTGAAAGGGACAGCCATGGTAGAAAGACCAGTATCTGTTTTTCAGCTTGTAGTCTTGGTTACGTTTTCAGTATGGCGTATCAGCTGCTCCTAGAAAACGGTAGGATGGGATTCAGCCCAAGAGGAGGCTGAGAGCACACGTCTCAACTGAGATCGCTGTTGTTTCCCAAGGTGCTATGATGAGACACTTGGAGAACATGCTTCTTACGCACCCGTGCCATCTTATCCCCCTTCGTTCCTTGGTCAGCAGGGGGCTGATAATAAGCAGGCTGGATTTCTGGGACCACAGCATCCTCCTCATATGATGAAAGTAAGTGTGTGGGGGGGGGGGGAGGCAAGGGGAAGAGAGGGAAGGATAAAGGCACCAAATTGAGAGCAGGATTTTTCTTTTTCTTCCTTTTTTGGGGGGGGATGGGGGCGGTAGTGTCTGCATCATATTTTCCCTCCCACACTGCAGCTTTCTTCACAGCTCTCCTGCTGCAGCCAGAATCCTTCAAACAGTGGCTAATGCTAAATTGCGTGCAGCCCTGCTGCTTCTTCAGTTGCAGCTCAGCTTCCTGAAGCACTGCGAGACATTGGAAGTAGAGCCTCGTCATGCTCAAATCATGAAAGAAAAGGAAAGATTGCTTGGTTTATTTTTAGTGCTGTCACTTTAGCTGAGACAGCAAAACCAGAATGGCTTATTCGTGAGCACTGGAACAATTATGCTCGGGATTTCAGGGAAAGTTTAAAGGGGAAAAATGGACGCACATACATACGTACATACGTAAAAAGAGAGCGAGAGAGAGAAAGAGAGAGAGAGAGAGAGAGAGAGATCTGGGACCATTTTTAGCCCGTGCTCAGCTGTTTGGATGGGCTTTCAAAAATGATGCTCATTTGCTTCCAATAGGCCGAAACCCAAAAGTAGGAATGAAAAACACTCGCTGGCCTTGCACTTAGAGTTAAAGCAGAGTGTTTTTTTTTTTTTTTTCTGTTCAGCTGCTGAGGCAATTTGTAGGACTACGCGGTAGGAGGGGTTTGTGTTTGGGGCTTTTCAAAGCTGTGTGTTTGCATAGAGCCACCTTAGAATCTCTTCTTTTGAAATACAGAGCTCAAGTCATTTAAAGAGAAATGGAGCCCTGAAAGAGGATCCAAAGGCCATTGGTATCACAGAAATGGGTGATCATTCTCACAAGAGGAGGTGCTGTCGCAGGCTGGAAAGAAACAAGCAAAACTGCCATCAGCAGCAGTACTGCAATGGCAGTGGGTGCCCATCTTCCTGTAGTGACAGAAACTGCCCGGATAAGGGCAGAAGCTCCGGAAAAAGTCCTCGTTACCGATCCCGAAGCAGAGGACGAACAGAGCAAGACAGGTCACGTGAGCATTCTTGCAAAAGCAGGTGGCTCCACCTGTCGCCACTCTCCAGAGGGGAAGATGGGCATCACTTCAGCAGCCACCGAGCAGACTCGCGCTGCCGTTCAGTACCAGAGCAGCAGTCTGAAAAATATTCTCATCAAAGACGAGCACCTTCAGCTGTGTCAGTTCCTTCCGGTTTTGAGGGCTCTTCCCAGAAGACTGGAAAGCAAAGAAACAGAAAAAGAGGACATCCCCATGCAGAAGGGAGCAACAACAAAATAGAAGGGAAACGGAGAAAGATGGAGAAAGAGATTTCAGCAGTTTGCTCCTCGTTCTTCTCTGGCTGTTCCTCTTGTCCACCCGGTTGGCTTTAAAGAGCTCTCAGTGGTGCGCAGTCTGTCTGGAGAGCACGTGGGTAGGTTGATCAAGTGAAGATAGGAAAGATACTGCTGAGCTGTGTTAGAACTTCAGAACGGGACTGTTAACGGTGCTGACACTTGGAATACACAAAGGTAGAAGACACCACTCTGGAATAAAGTTATTAGATGTTTATTAACCTTGAAATCCCTGAACTGCAAGGGGAACCCCAGGAACCTTGTGGGCAGGCAACCGGGCTGTCCCAGGCACCGTAGAGCATTGGCCCATCGCGAGGTTCAGGGGGGTGTGCGTTTAAGGCGAATTAATAGGTTACAGTATGGGGGACTGCGCATGTGCTACAGATAACAAGGGCAGCAATCATTCTTTAGATGTACAGATAACAAGGGAAGCAATAATTCTTTGGGAATACACAAGTCCAGAGTGATGCCTGTGTGGTGCGCCGAAGGGTCGCAACCGGCTGTTCCTCTTGGATTCTGAGCACCAAGTGTTTTGGCAGCCGGAATAATTGATCGGTCAGCATCAGCATGCTCCTGTCTCCTCGCCAATATTCTGCTGTTTACCCACTAAAGGGACCATATAGTTAGAGTCACATCTGCCCACGGTTCTTGATAAGGCTACAAGAATGATTGTTTTCATTCGCACGTGTTCCAGAACTAGCCTTGATCAGTGATTTGTGTGCAAGCCAGGACCTAATGTCCACTCGACCTCTGAGGGCGTACATTTCTTAGTAAGGTAGGCATTCAGAAATTACCACAGAGCAGCTGCAAACCATCACCTGCAGTAGACTTGATAAAATACAGTCCCATATAGGCATCGAGTGCCACATCTGTTTCTTCTGCTCTTGACTTGCCTGTTTCCTTCCGACAGAATGATTTGGATTTCTCTGCGCTCCACACTGACAGTCGCAAGTGTAAGAAAAAGAAGAAAAAGAGGAGACCCATCAAGGAGCTGGAAAGCTTCTTGGAATGCTCAGCTCCTCGCTTCCAGAAGTACACACGGGAGGAGAAGAAAGAAGCCCATCCTCCAGACGGCTCTCTAGGGGAGCAGCAGAGAAAGTGTGGCAGTAAACAACTCCACGGGGATGGGCAGCCTTCCCGTGCAGCGGGAAGCAAGAAATAGAGCTCCATCCCATGCCACAGGGAGATGGAAGGTAAGGGGGCAGGGGAAGTTTGCGGGATTCCTTTTTATTCCAGCAGAGAATAGTCTTTCAAATACTTTTGAAATGCTTGTGTGAGGAAAGCTGTGCAGCCTGCCCTGGCTTCCAAATATTCTGCCTTAATTAAAAAAAAGACTCAAGTTTTCCTGATATGTTTGTTTCCAGTTTTGAATGGCTAGTAGGAAAGAAGGCAAAACTGCCACCAAATTTCACGTCCCTAAGGCCTACCATGTGCCAGGAAAGCAGGTAGCCGTGTCCTGCTCTTCTGCACAGTACACCTGTCTTAGCACGCAACTGAAATGCACTGGCTTTTCCTAGAAGGCTTTTGGAAGCCTCCCTCTCGAGGTTGGTTCGGTCCCAGAGTCACAGCGCACGTCAAGCTGTGGGCGGCCTCAGGTCTTTGCTTTTTAGAGAGCAAACCAATGAGCAGATGGGTTTGTGCTGACTGTCACGACAGGGAGTGACCCTGCTTCCTTTTGTCGTTCAGGTGCAGAGCTTGCGGACAGGAGCCTTGAAGACTCTGACTAACCTTACCATCAACACCACAACTTACCATCGAACGCAACAGATAGCCATTCTCCAAACAGTCCTAACCAATCCAAGCTTGAAAAGTGTTCTCAGGACAATAAAATTGCTGTCAAAACAAAACCCGTCCTTGGTGGTGCTTCAGATTTCTGTATGGAATTTCACCATGAAAAGAAGGAAGGTTTTTACCCCGCTTCTTTTCCCTCAGGCGTCCTTTTTTTAAAAGGTGCCAGTAATGCCGATGGGTGGCAGAGCTCCCGCTGGCACACAGAGCCTGGCAGTAGCCAAGGCCCGAATGGGGCGCCGTGGGAGCGCCTGGTGGGAGTGCAAGAAGCAAGTGGCTCTGCTGCTCGGGCAGGTGAAGTGTCAGCACGCCTGATCAGAAGCTGCTAGCACTTCCCTGGGACTGGGTGGTGGAAGCAAGGCTGAAGGGAACTAATGATGTCGAGCAACTGCGTAAGGTAAAGGGAAGTCCAAGGAGGCCCAGCTGGAGAATGATGGGGCGTTTTGGGGTGCAGGGCCACTCACACACAGGTGGTCCCGAGAGCACAGCCACGTGCGGCCATCGCAGCCAAGGCAGAGGTACCAGACACACCAAACTGGGGAAGGGATGCAGCAAAGCGGGGCCCCGCGGGGACAGAGGGGCCGTGCCACGGCCTCGCGCAGGGGCACGGTGGCAGGGAGGCTGTGCCAGGGCCGGCACCGGGGCAGCGCAGCCGGGCGGCACCCTGTGCAGCCCTGCCGGTGCCCGCTTGCCCTGGGCGGGGCAGGGGCAGGGGCAGCCCCAGCCGAGGCGCAGGAGGCGGCGGCGGTGGCGGCGGCGGCAGGCGGGGGGCACTGCAGGCGCCAGGGGTAGCAGGGCCAGCCTTGGCCCGTGCAGCAATGTCACTGGGCGTGCCGCATGTCGCTCATGGCGCTCCCCGCCCCTCCCGCACCCTGATTAGCTCTCTGCCCCTACCTCACTTGCCACTCGGAAAAGCGGTGGGAGGAACGGGCGCTTCCTGAGCCCCTGGCACCTGCCCCAGCTGTGGGTGCTGCCCGCTCAGAGGAGCCACTCTCGGCACGTGGGGCACGGCTGAGCACAAAGCCAAAGGCCAGGGCAGAGGCCTCTGGCGCAGCCCCATGCCGTGGCACCGCCTGCTTCTGGCATGTGCGGAGCCCAGGGGGCTCAAGTGGTGCGTTAGGGGAAGAGCGAGAGGCAGGTTGTGAGAGGGGCGGGTGGGGAGACGGACTGTCGCGAGGGGGAGCTCTGCCCCGACAGTCTCTGGGGCCACCTGGATGTGCAAAAGGCCCTGGCCAAGGGCAGGGGAGCGTTTGTTTCATCTCCCACTTCGCCCTGGTTCCTGCAAACATTGCTGGAGGTCATCAAGAGCGAGGCCTGGACCGTGGACCTGAGCCGGGAGCTGAGCCGGCAGCTGGGCAGCTCTCCCCGCCTGTCCTGGGAGAAGGTTTGTTCCCTGCGTGGCATCGCTGCCGCTTGCATGCCCCAAGGGCTGTGGCAGTGGAGCCATGGGAGGCTCGGGCCAGGGCGAGGGCTGATGGTGGCGCTCTGCCCCGTGGGCTGGTTTCCCTGCTGCCCACTCTCTTTTCCCAAGAAGGCGCTCGCACTCCCCTCCATGCTGAGCTGGCAGCAGGGCCAGGCTGGCTGCCAGCTGCTGTTGCGGCTGGTACCACGGGTGCCTCAGTGGGTGCCTGCACGGTGGGGCCACCATGGCCTGGCCCTCTCCTGCCAGGCTGGGCTGTCACCACAGCTGGGGCTCGGCCTCTTCTCTTGCAGCGGTTCCTGTACAAGGCTCTCAGCACGGCCCTGGCAGCTTGTGGGTGTCTCTGCCACGTGCGAGAACAGACCCTGAAACATCTGAAAGCAGCCAGCTTCCTGGAGCTGTGGGAGGCACAGGTGAGGTTTCCTCATGTCGCCCTGCTTTCCCAAGTGTCCCCTGCATGTCCCCAGGGCAGAGGGGCCCTGCATGCCCTGCTCCAGCCCTTGCTGGCGTTCTGTTCGCGTCTGTTTCCCTGGGGAAAGTTCCTGCCTGGCCGGTGGAGTTGGCCAGGGCTGGGCGTTGGGGCCGGAGCGACTCCCCATTTCTGCTGCGTTGCAGGGAATGGTTTCAGTTGTGTCCTGCTGTGCCGAGAGCCACTTCCAGCTGGTCTTGTCCTCGGTGAAGGAGTTCACAGGGATTTTGAAACACCAGAAGGTAAAGAGCCTGTGGTGGTGTTGTGGGGAGCTGCCGGGAGGTGTGCAGGGAGCTGCGCCACCAGTCGGGCACGGGGCAGCTCTTGCCTCGGGAGCACGCAGAGTTCCGGGCAGAGTGGGCTGACGTCTCGGTGCTTCTCTGGCCAACCCCCAGCAGAGTGACATGGTGAGGACTTGTGCTGCTTGTGCTGCGCTGTTGGTGACATACGGCAGGATGGTGCTGTGCACCCCCAGGGAGCAGCTGCTCGCCCATGTTGCAAGACACATCGTGGGGAACGTCCTGCAGCTCTACTGAGAGGGTTGCCAGGTAGGTGCTCGGGGCACAGGGCAGAGCCAGCCGGGTGCCGCCAGCTCCGGCCTCTCCTCACCCTTCCCATATGCACCTCTCCCGTTGCAGCTGCACCAGCGCTGCTCGCCCTGCTCCCCTGGGCCAAGGTCCGCAGGGTCTTTCCGGCCGGCAGCCAAGGCAGCTGCTTCCCTCCCTGTGGCAGGCTCCTTCCCAGGAGGGGAGAGGAGGTTTCCTTCCTGGGCTGCAGGTGCTGAACTGGAGTCCGTGGAGCTCCCGGAGGGTGCAGTCTCCTCCCCATGCTGTGATTGGAGACAGATTCCCCCCAGCCCCACTGTTCTTTCCGCCCTCAGACCTTCGAAGAGCTCAAAGTGTTTTTTTCTCCTCTGGGATCAGGATGCACAGCTGAAGCTCTCCCTGGTGCAGAGTGTCACTGAGATCAGCCTTGCCATCAAGGCTGCAGTTGCCAGCCCCAGGTTTGAGCTCTGCTGCAAGCAGGAGCTGCTGCAGACCCTGCCGGTGAGAGCCCGGAGCCAGGGCCATTGAGCAGGGGAGCTCTGGGCTCTGCATTTGCGCAAAGGTGCGATGGTCTCCTGGGGCACTGCGCGAACTCCCGAGGGCCCCGAGCCATGTCCCCAGCTGGCAGGGCACTTGGGTGCTGGTGCTCGGGGCTGTGGTGGGGGAGTGTGGTGCATCCAGGCGCCAGGGAGCTGCCACCTCATCCCGTGGGACCGGCGGGGCTGGTGCCTGTGGGGTCTGGCAGAAGAGCCTATGGCCAGGGTGGGTGGGAGGACTCTCCCGTGCCCCTGCCCGCTACCTACTTTGCACGTGTCTCCCTGTGACTTGCAGGAGGTGATTCAGGAGGAGTGCCGGGAGTCCCCAGTGCACCCCGGGGCCATCGTGGCCATTGAGCAGTTGAGGTAGGGTCTGTCCCCGGGCTGTGGGAGTCGCTGCGTGTCCCAGCCCAGCTGGCTGGTCTGGCTGGGGCTGTGGGCGTTGGATTTGGGGCTGTCGATTGGGACAAAGCCAGTCGTCCTCTGACTCGCTCTGGAAAGTGCTAGTAAGCCCCCTCTCTGACTTCTCTCCCTTTTTTCTCCTGGCAGCAAGCTGAAGCCCCATCTGGGCAGGGAGGATACCACAGCCTCCTGGCTCAGTGCTGCCAGGGCGTTGTGTGCCTTTGTCGCCCGGAGCAGATCGACATGAGAGGGGAAACAGCGGCGGCTGCTCCACGCGCACTGGTACCCGCCAGCCCTTCTGGGCCGCCCCTCGGTGGGGGCCCAGCTCCAGGTGCCCTGCACTCTGGCAGCTGCTGGCTGCACTGGCATCTCCGCAGGGTGCCTGGCCTCAGTCTCCCTTTCTGGTGTCAGGGTGTGCAGGCGCCCTCCCTGCGAGCGCTGGGCCAGCTCATGGCAGCCCTTCTCCACGCAGAGCTGGCCTCCATCTGCCTCAAGGGCATGGTGCAAGTGAGTGTCCGCAGGGCAGCGGGGAAAGTGTCACTGCTGCCAGAGCAGGGCAGAGCCATGGGGATCCCACCTGCAGGGCTGTCCAAGGAGGGTAGCTTCCCTGTAACTAGGTGCAACACCCAGATTGGTGGACAGTGAAATGGTCCTAGCTTCAGGCCCCCTTGCCCTAATTTCACATCCAAGCTTTTCCCATCGGCAGCAGCTTCCTTGCAGGTAGCTCGCAGTGTCCTGCAGCCCCCTAGATCAGCCAGAGCTTCTCCCCAGCTGCAGCTGTGAGCGAGGGGTGCAGCACAAGCCAGTGCTGCTTGCGGTGAGAGCAGCCTGGGCTGAGGCTGGAGAGGGGAGGTCCCCATGGGGAAGGACTCCTTGTCTGGGGCTGGGGCTCCTGGAGAGACTGGGGCTGTGGGGGTGGCAGGGCTGGCAAGGGCGGGGGCTGGCAAGGGGCGTTGGGCAGAAAAATGCCCATGGTGAAACAGGTCTGCCTGTGCCCAGGTCCTGCAGCACTGGCTTGCCTCGACCCACACATGCGAGCAGGAGAGGGCCCTGCAGGTGTGCGTCCAGCTGCTGGGCACTTATGAAGAGGGACGCGAGCACAGGGTGAGCAGGGACCCCACACACAGCGAGCTCTGCCTTGGCGGGCACCGGACTTCAGGTCTCCTGGGGCTGCAGGGCAGCCCCTCGTTCACCCCCACCTCCTGGGGCCTGCATCCCTGCAGCCAGATGCCTCGTGGCTCCTGTACTGCAGGGCTGCCCAACCGTGGGTGGGCGGAGGGGCATTTGCAGCCCGAGGCGAGCTCCCACGTCCCTGCTTTGCCCTAGGCCCAAGACTGCCCCGCGCTGCTGGAGAGGCTCTTCAGCACGGCCCAGAGCTGCTGCACAGGGAGCTACCAGGCATCGCAGGTGGCAGCCATCATCGTCCTGGGTGAGAGGCAACACCAGGCTCTTGCGCTCCTCCTGGCTGCATCCCCTGGGTCGGGGTCAGAGTCCAGGGCCGGGGTTGGGGTTTAGGGCTAGGGCCATGTCCTGATGGCTGCGTTTACCCATGTGCCAGGCATCCTCCTGGATACCATGCCAGCCAACTGGCTCCAGCAGCGGGACCTGGCATTCCTGTTGGGAGGTAGGTGATGGCAGCCAAGCTCCCGCCTCGAGGGACAGGGAGGCATCTGGAGGCCCTGTGGGTGCTGGGCCAGGGACGCTGGTGCTGAAAGACAGGGGGGTGTGGGGAGAAGTGACTTGCACATCCCCCAGGCTCCTGGCCAGGGAAGCCACCCCCGGCTGGGCGCCACGGGGCACTCAGGGCCATGGGGGAAACGGCTGCCAAGCACCCATGGTGCTTCCCTGCATTGTCTTTGAAGCTCAGCGGAGGCGGCAGCGTGCCGAGGCCTCCTGTGCATGGCAGGCGGCAGCCCCAGTGCCCTGTGCTGGGGGACCCCAGCACCCTGGGGCAGGAGGGCAATAAAGCTCCATCCACACAGGGAAGGTGCCAGCTGTGTCTGAGCTCTCTGGAGGTCTCGCGCTGACCCCGGCCCTGCTGCCCCTAGAAAATGGCCCTCGTGCCCCCCCAGCTGTGCCCTGCCCAGGGACACAGCCTGGGGGAAGTAGAGACCCTGGGGAGTGGAGAGACCAGGGGTGAGTGGGGGGCACTGGGGATAATGGTGGCACTGGGAGGTACCTGAAGACACTGGGGGGCACTGGGAGGTGCTTGGGGGCTCTGGGGACACCAGAGGGCACTGAGGACACTGGGGGGCACTGAGGTGGGACTGGGGATGAGAGAGGCCCTGGGGATCCTGGGGGGAGTGGAGGGACCGTGGGGGCTACAGGGGGCGCCAGGAGTCACTGGGAGGCACCTGGGGGTGAGTGCAGACCTGGGGGTAGGGCAGGGGGTGGAGCTGCTCTCCAGGGTGGGGCCAGGAGTGTGGGGTGGGTCTGGGGGCATGGGGTGGAGCTGGGAATGGGGCCAGGGCAGGGCGGGCCCCAGGGGTGAGAGTGGGCTGCCATGGGTGGGGAGCTTGATTTGGCCCCTTGTGGCAGCTGCCCGCCCCCCCATAGCGACCTGGGGGCTGGGAGGGTGGTGGCAGCCTCAGGTGAGAAACGGTGGGGCTTGGCTGTGGGGCCATGCCAGGCTAGGGGAACTGGGGCTGGGGCTGTGAGTGTGGCCATGGCGTGGGGTGCTGGGCTGCCTGGCTGCAGCAAGCCAGGCCAGGCTGGGCCAGGGAATAAAGCCCGAAGGGCCGGAGCCCAGCGCCCCCTGCTCCCCCAGCACCACCCAGGCTGCCCCGCACGTGGGAGCGGGCCCTCCCCACGGGGCTGCCCCAGCCAAGTTCCCAAGCACGGCCCAGAGCCACCCAGGGCCAGCTTGGGATGGGGCTGCTTCCCCAAGCCCCCCCTGCAGGATGGCGGCAGGGGCGAGCGAGAGGTTGCATCCCCAAAACAGGGATTTTGGGGGCCATGTCACAGGGCAGGCAGGAAGAGAAGTTGTGAGGTTTTGGGGCCAAAAACGGAGACTTGGGGATGTGTTTTTGAGCTCAGAAATGGGGGCTTAGCCATCTGTTTTTCTGGTTGAGAACAGAGACTAAGCTCCCCGTTTTGGAGTCAAAAATGGGGACTAAATCCTGCATTTCTGGGGCCGCAAACACAGGCTAGCTCGGCCACTTTGAGGACCATAAATGGAGTCTTAGTTGGCTGCCTTTGTGTCTGAAAACAGGCTAAGAGGTCCTGCATTTTGGGGGCCAGAAAGAGGGGCTTTTAGTTGGCTGCCTTTGTGGTTGCAAACAGCGACTGGAACCTGTGTTTTGGGGGCCTGAAGTGGAGGTTCAGTTGGCTGTTTTTACTACTCAAAATGGAGACTAAGTCCTCTCTTTTTGGGTCCAGAAATGGAGACTGAGACATGTTTTGGGGACTTGAAAATGGAGGCAAGGTTGACTGTTTTGGGGACAAAAAACAGAGGCCACATCCTACATTTTGGGGGCCAAAAATGGAGGCTCAATTGGCTGTTTCTGTGGCTGAAAATGGAGACTAAGTCCTGTGGTTTTGGGTGGTTTATTGCGCGGCTGGAGTAGTGCGGGGATGGGGGGGTGGGGTCCTGGGTCAGATCGGGACCATGTCAGGCGGGGGGATCCCAGGGGCAGCGCTGGGGAGGGTCGCGGGGGGGGGCAGGGGCAGTGTCGGAGCTGACCTGGGGCCTGTCGCAGCGGTGTCGGGGAAGCCCTGGGCCGGTGTTGGGGATCGCGAGGCCCCGCTCCGGGCTCTGCGGCCGCTTCCAGGTTCCGGGCGGGGGGGGCAGGGCGGGATGGAACGGAACGCAATCGCCACAGGATCAAATCTCACTGAGCGCTGCGGCATGCAGGGAATTCTAGTCTTCCGGCACCGGGCTTCCGGGTGGCCATTTTGATCTGCAGAGCATCCCGGGAGGTGTAGTGTTCTAGCGCTGAGCCTCCGGGCGGCCATTTTAGTATGCCGAGCATTCTGGGAGATGTAGTCTTTCCATTTCAGGCGTCTGGAGGGCCATGTTGTGCCTCTCGAGGTGGCGGCAGGTGTACTTCTCTGCAGGCAGGGTTCTCACTAGCTGGCTACGTTGTTCTCTGTGGCAGGCCAGGAGCTGTAGTTCCTGTGCCTTCTCAGCCCTGCAGCAGTGGCCCGGTGTGTTTGTCCTTTACTGGACATGTGCTGTTCACATCAGAGTCCCCGTGGGTCATCGGGGACAGTAGAATTTCCCTGTTTTTCTCTGGTACAGGGTTAGGGTTAGGGTTTAGCATTGCAGCCATTTAGGGTTAGGGTTAAGTTAGAGGGTTAGGGTTTGGGTTTGGGTTAGGACCATTTGTTGGCCCTCTAGACCCCTTAGCACCCTCCTAGTGCACTCTGGACTACTCTTTCAGTCTTCCTTCTGCCCCAGAGCTCTATCTTGGCCCTCTAGACCCCTTAGGACCCCTCTTGTTCCCCCAGAACCCCTCCGGAGCCCTGGGTTGTGCCCCAGAGCTGTCTTCTGGCCCTCTGACCTCTCTTGTCCCCTCAGACCACCTCGGAGGTCTTCCTTGCTCAGCAGTTTTTACATTTTTGACCCTCTAGTCCCCTTAGGACCTCTCTAGGGTGTTCTGGGCTACTTTTTTGCCTTCCTTGTTTCCCAGAGCTGTACCTTGGCCCTCTAGACCCCTTTAGGAGCCTGGTAGACCCCTCAGAATCCCTCCGGAGCCCTTCTTCAAGCCCAGGAGCCCTCTGTTAGCTGTTTAGCACCTTTAGCAGCCCTCTGTTCTGCTTTGGCCCCTCCTTTCGCCTGTTAGTTTCCCTCTGCAGGCCTGTCTTGGCGCTCTAAACCCCTTAGCATCCCTCTAGTGCACTCTGGACTACTCTTTCAGCCTTCTTTTGTGCCCCAGGGCCATCCTCTGGCCTTCCAGCCCCTTTCACACCCCTCGAGTTCCCTCTGAACCCCTCCGGAAGCCTTTGTTGTGCCCCAGAGCCCTGCTTTGGTCCTCCACCCCTCTTTCCAACCCTCTGGTCTGCCCTGGAGCCCTCTTTTGGCCAAAATTGTGCCCCAGTGTCCTCTACTGGCCCTGTAGAGCCCTTGGGACCCCCCTAGTGTACTCTGGACCCTTCTTTCGGCCAAAATCGTGCCCCAGAGCAGTCTTGTGGCCCCCCAGCCCCCTTTGGAACCCTCTAGTCTCCTCAGAACCCTTCCAGATTTATTCCTTGCTCCCCAGAGTCATTTTTTTTGGCCATGTAAACCCCTTAGCACCCCTCCAGTGCACTCGGGACTACTCCTTCAGCCTTTCTTTGTGCCCCACAGCCATCCTTTGGCCCTCTAGCCCCTTTAGCTGGGGAGGCCCTGACAGCGGGACGTGAAAAAGACACCTTTGACTACATCCAGCCGAAGAAACGTAAGCCGAAGGATCAGAGTAAGTAACTGCTTGTCTAGGTTTGTTACCTAGCAACACTTGTCAAAGTTTTTTATGAACAATCATACTTGGTGAGGTGCCTATTCATTCCATGAATATTAGTGCAAAAATGCGTACGTTACCGATCCTCTAAAGCAAGTCCATGTCACTGGGGTAGCATGTGTAGTGAAGACTAAATCCCATAGTAACACATTTTGATGTTGTTCTCTTACATGAAAGCACTTAGAGCAGATTAAAACATTTATCGTACTCTTTTGTTTGTTGAATGGACCACGATACGAAGAGAGACCTGCAGTGAAGGAGACATAGTAGCCAGTTTCCTTAGAGAAGGTGTCTTGTCCTGTACTTTAGGGCTTGCTGTACATCTTGAGAGATAGTAGTGAATGACAGGTCTCCTTTTAACCCCTGGGGAGCAGAAAGTTGTGACTTGAGGGCAAATTGTTTCTTGCAGCTGGGTTAGAAGAAGCTGGCTACCAATCAAAAGTAATGACAATTCTGTGGAGTCCCTGGAAGTTTTTAAAAGACCATATTTACCTTTTAGAGAAGGTTATGCACTTTCATTACTAATACCTGTGGTAATCAAGCCAGGTAAGTGGTACACAGGTGATTAAGCCATTAGTCTTTTTCAAAACGGCACCCGGGGGGGGCGCATGCACACTCCACCCCGCTGTGCTTACTGCTGCCCTTGCGTGTCGAAAAAGTAGTACTGCACCCGCAACTGCTTCCTGCCGTGCTCGCAGCTGCCGTCGTGTTCTGAAAATATCAGTCTCTCCCTGGACAGTGTCGGGGGAGTCCCGGGCCGGTGTTGGGGATTGCGAGGCAGCGCTCCAGGCTCTGCGGCGGCATCCGGGTCCCGAGGGCGGGCGTGCAGCGGGAAGAGGGGTGAGACGGAACGCAGTCGCCACAGGCTCAAACACTGCGGCATCCCACCACCCCCCCCCCCGGCCATGCTGGGAGCAGTAGTCTTCTGGCACTGGGCTTCCGGGTGGCCATGTTAGTCTGCACAGCATGCTGGGGGGGTATAGTTTTCTGGCAGTGGTTTTCCCAGTGGCCATTTTAGTCTGCAGGGCATGCCGGGAGATGTAGTCTTCCCATAGGGGGCTTCTGGGAGACCATGTTGTGCCTTTCGAGGTGGCGGGAGGTTCAGTTCTCTGTCAGCGGGGTTCCCACCAGCTGGCTGCGTTGTGCTCTGTGGCAGGCCTGGAACTGTACTTCCAGGTGCCTGTGCCTTCTCCGCCCTGCAGCAGTGGCCCGCTGTGTCTGTTCCTTACCGCACATGTGTCTCTCGGGTGTCAAAAAAGCACTACTGCACCGTAGCGCATGTGCCCTGCCTCCCATTGTTCTCACTGCTGCCCCCGGGTGTCAAAAGCTCCGTACTGCACACGCAAGGCGAGTGCATGCACACTGCCTTCCTGTGCTCACTGCTGCCCGCGGGTGTCGACACGCCCGTACTGCAGCCACCACTGCCCTCCCCCCACGCACAAAGAACACCGCAGCCAGCTGGCGCGCACACGCAGTGCCCGTCGCCGTGTTCGCCACTACTCTCCAGTGCTTCGGTAACAGGTAAGTGAATGGGCCGTGCTCGTCGCCCCTTCCCAGTGCTCACAGGCCGGTGGCGCAGAACACTGTTCCTTATCAGTGCTTCCTGGTGTTGCGGGGATGGGTGGTGCCATCTCGGAGCTGCTCCGCGGTGCCCACTCACTGGGGCAGCACCAGAGCCTGCTCGCTGATGCCTGCCACAAGCACGGGCATGGGCAGCCTCGGGGCGCTCATTGCTTGGTGGGAGCCCCACGGGGCCACAGTGGGCTGCGGTTCACACGCCTGAGCTGGCCGGCTGCAGCACCATGCCGCAAGCACGCGAGGGCGCCATTGTGGGTCTCACCTCACTCCTGCTCCCCCTGCTCCCCCCTGCCCCTCCCGCTCGGTCCGTAGCCGGCGCACGCACGGTGCTCAAGCGCCGGGCCCCTGCTGCAGCCACGCTGCGTTGGCGGCCTGCGCATGCGTGGCAGCGGGGAGCAGCACAGCGGCAAGTGGGGCTGGCATTTTTGCTCGGTGGCGGCGGTGGGTGAGAGCCAAGGCCGCCTGGAGTCGAGGATCTGGGGGCGCCGGTGAGGCGAGCGCAGGCCTTTGGGCAGCTGCAGGCATTGGGCTGTGTCCTGGCCGCTGGTGCCATCGGTGTGTGGAGGCGGCAGTGCGGGGGGAGGGGTGGCAGGGGCTGGGCCTGGCGCCGTGCTGCACCGCGCAAGGAGCGCAGGGCAGGGTCTGCGCGGGGCAGGGTCTGCCGGAGCGCAGTCAGACTTTTCCTGCCTCATCTGTCGCCTTTAGGGCCCCGGCTCCTCCCCAGCGCAGGCTGGGGCGTGCGCTCGCCCCTGCGGATGCAGCCAGGAGGAGCGAGGAGGCAGGTGGGCCCCAGAGCAGGGTTGTGGCGTGGTGTCTGCGGGAGGATGGCTCCTGTTATGGCAGGCACACCTGAGAGTGCTGGTAAGTCCCGAGGAGGTTTAAAACTTCTGGACCCAGCAGGTTGAAGGTCACTTTGAGTGAGGTACGATTAGTGCAGCCCCAGGTTATTTCCCTGAGAGTTGTGGCTAGGCAAGCAAGAAGATGGATAGAAGAACGACACTCCCAGGCACCTGGAGGCCTCCCCCACCCCCAGGCACAGACTGTGGTCACCAGCCAACGTGGGCACCAACTGACTGAAAACCCCGCTGAGCCTCGCCGAGCCCTGCTCCCTCCTGTACGGCTGCCCCAAAGCCATGGGCTTCCCCAGTGCAGTATGTGGTGACAGGTCCTCCGTTGCCTCTGACGGCTCCGTGGGCACTCATGTGCTGCACAGGGGTCTGGATGTCTCCAGCAGTGGCCCAGCAGCCTGATGCCTCCTCTTGTCTGGCACGTGGGGTCCTTCACAGCTCTTCTGGGATATGGGGCCCTTGGGGAGTTCCCTGCTGCCTCTTCTGGCATTCTCTGCAAGCTCGTAGATCCCTCCTCCTCCCCTCTCGTGGGGCGGGCTACCGGTGGCTCCTCCTGCAAAGCTGACAGCCACATGCGGCACCCCTACGTGCTCACTGCGCATCTGGGATGGCCCCCCCCCACCCTGAGGGCCCTGCAGATTCCCACCCTTCCTGCAACCAGCCCCCCCAAAGCCATTAAACCACCCACAAGTCCTGCCCCAACAGCCCCACAGACCCCTAAATGCCTCCAAACCCTGCCGCAACATGGTCACTGACTCCAGACTTTCCCCTAAACTCTGTCCCAAAGCCCCAAACAATCCTAAAACCACTCCCAGAGCCAGTCCCCACAGCAGTAAGGTGTTCCAATAAATATGGGGGGTGATCTGTGTCTCCCCCTTGACTTGGTCCCACTTTAGAGAAAAGGGAATTTACAGCACTTCTTGGTGAAGAATCTTGACAGGTGGGTGCACAGCTGACAAACAGATTTTTCTCTCTTTTCTTCTGAGCCACCTCTTAGCAGCCTCTGTGCGTGCAAGAGGACTCTGTAAAGGTGGCTGACCTGGGATAAACATGCTGTGCACAGTGCTTAAGGAGAATATTGACATAAAATTACAGGCTAAGGAATAACCTAAAAAAATAAAAGTCTCAGGAAAAGCCTAAGAGAGCACTGATGGGCTATGGGAAGCCCCAGTGATGCTACAGAAAACAGCATGGGTTTTAGGCACCTCCTCAGAGCAGGAGAAATGTCTTACTCCAGCCCATAGGACAATGGGTGCTCTTAATTACCACCTTTAATTACTGAAAGTGTTGTGAAAGCAGAAGGGACTAGAGATGATGCATAGCAGGTTATGGACTATGTGTAAAGTTTCAACAAACAACAGTCCCCTCTTCAAATAGAAACAGTTTAGTCTTAGGTAATAGATGAATGTGGCTTTGAGTAATGTGAAGAGAAGCGATTATATCAATCACCCTGAAAGCCTTGGAGAAGTGGTCCAAGGATCTGATGCTCTCACAGCCTCATCAGTCTTCTTGGTTTGTTTGGCAGGGTAGCCCACCGAAGGGGGGCATCTTGAAGAGACGCAGCTAGACCTAGTGATCCAGTTGTTCATTTTGGTCATCACCTGTGAGGTCAGCATCCAAGCGTAAGAGGAATCTAGGAGCTGTATCAAAAAGGTAATAGGTTTGAAGCAGAGAGAGGCAAATCAAGTGCTGTTGTTCTTCCGTGTAGCTAAAGACTGAGAGACTTGTCGGTTAAGCGTGCGTATACAAGGGTTTGAGAAGGGACACTGAACAGTAACAATAATACTGAAGCAGAATAAAAATCAGGTTTCATGGAAGATGGTGTAGGTAAGTGTTAGGTGATGTGCCTCCCTGTCTATTAACCTAGCCCTAATTGCTGTATGTCATGTTTCCAAATTGTTTACCCTGCAATGTATGATGCAAGGTGCTGTATTAAGACCTTTCCTTTAAGGAAAAGAAAAAAAAAAAAGAAAAGAACACGGTAAAGAGAAAAAGAACATGCATAAATCTAAGTAGTGTTTCACTGTGAGTAAAATGCAAGTTTATCTCTTTCTAACAGAGGTGGAACCAATGATAGGAAATGCTGACAAAAAGAAAAGCTGGACAAGCAGGTTTTTGGTGATTAATACTGAAGGGACGGAATGAAACAAGGAAGCAAAAATACAGCTCAGCGGACCCTTGATATCACCAGAAACTGCTGCAGAAGGAGGTGTTCTGGCATGGGTAACTAAGGTAACTCTTGATAATGACTGTTAGTTATTTCAGCCTCCCAGAGGCAGCACTGAGGACCAAGTAACCCGTTCCGTTTTGTTATCATACGGGCATATATAGAAAGGGAAAGATATAATATTTAATTTTTAGATTAATTGCCATGGCTGAAGTTGAAGAAACCAGAAAAATGTAAGCAAGCTGAAGTAATGAAATCAAATGGAACCAACTGAGAGCTGTCTGCATCGCCCAAAAAGGGAAAGCCCGTTCCTCCTGGCGAGGAAGGATCACCATTAATAGCAATCGGAATAGATCACCAACATATAACGGAAGGTCTGTACTCATTACAAAAAGTATGCTGCGTACATATATTTCTGCGTGTGTGACTTTATGTTTCTATGATGCATCATACTTTAAGAGCTACAAGACAGCAAACTATTCTCTTAGGGGAATGGTGGTCAAGTGGCCAGAGTTACTGAAGAGACAGAGAGACAGAGACAGAGAGACAGAAGTGTCCAAATTGTAAAGTTAAGAGAGCGCTTTCAGGAAGGCTCAGTTAGTGCACCCCCAGGTTAATTACCTGGCAATGGTACTTGGGGAAACAGGAAGAAAGTAGATAGAAGAAAGGTTAAAGCCTTGTGGAGTTAAGGCTCCTTCTCGTCAGTTCCAACTTAGAGCAGTTTTAGGAGGATTTAATTTCCTCCAGTAGTGTTAACATAGCTTTGCCAGTATCAGCAGACCGTGGTGGGAATTACTGGAAAGGAGTCAGGAATGGAACAAGGAACGTGACGCTGCTTTCGCTGTACTGGAAGAAGTGGCTGTAAAACCTGCTGCCTTCAAATTCCCAGGACAAGGCAAGCCTTTTTTGGTAACACTTTCCACATCTGCTGAGTCCATGGGAGCAGCACTGTTAGAAAACAGTGGTAAGGGAAAGTGGGTGCCAGTAGCATCATCCTTACATCCCCTTTGGGGCCAGAACAGAAATTCTCTGGCTGTGAGAAAGACCGTTTAGCAGCAGTCTGGTCTGTAACTGTCTTTGAGACTTCTACCTTTGAGAGTACAGAGGCAATCCAATCTGCTCAATTCCCTCTGAAGTAGCTAATGTCAGGGAAGCGAACAGACAGCAGAGTATCATCTATCCAAGTGGCACAGTGGGCACTAATCTTAACGAGCAGGGTGGGGTGGGGGGGGGTTACTGTGCAAGCGTTACAAGAAGTGGATCTTCTTGTGCATGTCTGAATTGACAGAGCACGGTTGTGCCAAAAATGTGGACACAGGAGGCTTCTGAAAGATTAATCTCTAGCGGCTACTCAGTCTAACTTCCCTTTCACAGCAAGCCAGACTGTCGTACAAGTAGTCAACAATACTAGATAAGGTCCCTTCCAGCATTCCTTTCAAGGTTCATCCTTCCATGTTCGGAGAAGAACCGTGTCTCCTGGCTGAAACGAATGCACCGGGGTGTCCAGAGGTACAGGAGCTCTGTCATTCAAATATCTCTCCTTGCAAAGTCACCACTGCATATCCGGCCTTCCGTTCTCCCCTTACTGTAAAGCTGCTTCCATCCGTAAACAGTTCCCATTCAGGATTTGTCAGGGGCTCCTCTTTCAGGTCAGGCCGGCTGGAATAAACTTGCTCAATAACCTGCCAACACTCATGTTCCAATTTTCCTTCCTGGTTTGTCGGGAGCAATGCAGCAGGGTTCAAAACAGAAGATACCTTTAAAGAACCATCATCCTGTTCAATGAAGGAGGCTTGGTATTGAAGCAATCTACTTGGTGAAAGCCAGGGATGTCCTTTTTGTTCTAATACTGCTAAAACGGCATGAGGTACCTATACGGTGATGGGTTGTCCTAAGGTCAATTTCTGTGCCTCTTTAATCAATAATACTGTTGCACCGACTGCTCTGAGGCGTGCTGGCCATCCTTTACTCACATCATCCGGTTGTTTAGAAAAGTAGGCTACTGGTCTCTTCCATTCTCCCAAGGTCTGTGTCAAAACTCCTAATGCTGCATGTTGTTGCTCATGCACATCTAATGAAAAAGGTTTATTCAGCTTTGGCAAGCCCAACGCGGGCGTTCTCATTAATTCAGTCTTTAGAGTGCCAAAACTTTTATGGCATTCAGGGGTCCATTCTGAGACCTCTCCAGGTCCCTTAATAGCATCGTACAATGGTTTAGCAGTCAGACTGAAATTCGGTATCCACAGCTGGCACCATCCGGCCATTCCTAGGAAGCCTCTCAAGTCTTGTTTTGAGGTCGGCAGAGCAATTCTACATATGGCTTATTTTCTTTCCATCCCCAACTTTCTTTTTCCTTGAGATATTTCAAAACCTAGATAAGTTACCGTAAGCTGCACCACCTGAGCTTTCTCCTGGACACCTGATATCTGGCTAATCCCAAGAAATTCACTGAGTCTATAGTAGCCATTTTACATTCTTGTTTTGTCTCAGATCCCAATAGTATATCATCCGCATACTGCAACAAAGTAACAGAAGGATTCTTACCTTGCCAGTCCTCCGCTTCCTTAGCAAGTACATTACTCTGTGTTGTACTCCATACAGGATCAACTGTTGATATTGTTTAATCATTGCTTTCCCAGCACTGATATTAGGATCCCATTCTGGTTCTGGTTTGGGCGTGTGTCTTTCAGGCTTATTATCAACATTTTGCCGTTCATTTTCCTCCCTAGCCTTTTCCAATATTAAACGTTTCTCCTCCGTGGAGAAGAAAGTATTTAGTAAGGCCTGGACATCACTCTAATTTGGATTATGCGTAAGCATAATTGTTTCTAACAACTGATACGTTTTCTCGATAAGACCCTACAGATTGCTTCCAGTTTAGCAAAGCTGAGGTTGTAAAAGGCACGTGCACAATGTCACATGCAGAACAACATTCCGGTCTCCGTTTCTTCTGCCCCTTTTCAGCCAAGACATATCTACCATTAGAGTCATTATCTGTTTTAGGCAAACACGACCACTCCAATTGGTTTGCATAAAATCCAATTTAATGGAATAATTGAGCAAGTTACAAGTAAGCAAAACAGCACTGGGCGGCCGGGGAGTCTCCTGCTCCACCAACGGCGCACACAGTCCCCCCCTCACAGTCTCCTTATATGCGATTCCAGTTCCGGGTATATGTGGCACTTCCTGTAACTTCTGCGGTTGCGCCGGCTGTTGCTAGGGGGTCTTCTTCAGCCCTCTGGTGGTCGTGGGGATGAAGGCTGGAGTCTTCCTCTGCCTTGTGAGTGGTGACCCTCAGGTCACGCATATATTTTACGACTTCCGTGGTCATGCTATATTTCACAGTTGTGTGACATCGCCATCACCATATTAGGCTATCTAAACTAACATTGCCACTTCGCTAGCTCAACTCCATTATCTCAGGTGGGGTACATGCCCCCACCACAGGATGTAGGATGTTCCCACAGATGTTCCCAAGGCTGTTTCTCACTTTGATGTAACAAATTAGCACATATCACAATATCCATCAATTTACATTTTTTTTCTCGCCTCATAATCGTTTCGTAAAGTGAGAAACAAATCCACATATGGTACTTCATCCCATTTTCCCAACCTTCTACAAAACAATATTAACTGCAAAATAGTATTATAATTCAAAGTTCCATTTTCAGGCCATTTTTCCTCGTTATCTAATTTATACATGGGCCACCATTGGTTGCAATACCATTTCAATTGTATTTTCATTAGGGGATCCCCACCAAATTTTTTCCAATTTTCCAGGATGCATCCTAAGGGAGAACAAGGGGGTATCTCAGTGTGGAGGAAGCTGACCACATGGGATAATTATTTTCCAGAATTCCTTAACCAAGACTTCATACACTCGGCTATTTAGGAAGAGAGCCTCCTGCTTCTCCTTCCTCCGCGTCTACGTGTAGAAGCCAATTTATGTTACTACTGTGGTCCTTCAATGGGATGACTTATGTAGAGCTACAGAAACAAATTTTCCTACTCATCGATCTCCCCTTTGTTCCCTCTATCGATTTCTCTCTTCCAGCGTTGCACCACTGTGTCGCTCACCATCCAGGCGCGGAGCCGGAGCCACCGGAGTCCCCGATCAAAAGGTCGGTGCGCGCTGGAGTCCATGCAGCTCTTAGGCTCCCCGGCAAGCGCAGCGAGTCAAGCTGGGCAAGGCTAGTCCCACCTGGGTCACCAGAAAATGTTGTCCCAAATCTGGAATTCGTTACCCGGTGTGCAACAAGTCAATCTACACACAGAGTCAAGATATCATTTTTTATGTCCAGATTGCGCAAAATGGGGTGCTAGGTGGTAAATCCACAAAGCTAGCACACCAAGTATTTCTCTCTCATTCTATTTATACAGTCTTTCTCAGCCAAAAGCTGCCTCTTAGCTAAGGCTTAAACATTAAAATTCCTTCCGAAGTAAAAATTCGCAAGCTCAGTTAATAATTCTCCTAACTCCGATAACACCATCAGATGTTCTACGCATTGATAAGATCCCCTGCCCCTGCCCCGAGCCTTCTCTTCTCCAGGCTGAACAATTCCAGCTCGCTCAGCCTCTTGCCATATGACACATGCCCCAAGCCCTTAATCAGTCACCTTTGGTGGCTGGGCTTGCTCCACTAGGCCCATGCCTTTTTGTTCTGCTGGGAAGGCCGGAATGGGGCAAAGCACTCCAGAGGTGGCCTCGCCAGTGCTGAGCACAGCGGAAGGAACACCTGCCTCGACCTGCAGCTCACGCTCTTCCTGTTATCTGAATTAGGAGAAATTATTAATTGAACCTGCAAATTTTACTTTGGAAGGAATTTTAATGGCTGAGATTTAGGACCAGGGGACCTATCCTTGAAGTTGCCAAGAATGAGGAAGGAGGAATTCCTAGTCAGTGTTGGAGACGATGTTCCTCCTTCAAGTTAGGAACATCCTGGGAACATGTATATAGTTAATCAGTCAGCAAAAAACCAATAAGTAGCTCTGACTGAGAGTAATCTATCTTCATTATAATACCATTATAATGCTAAAAACCACACCCACTAGGTTGAAGACCCCTAATTGTGGGGAGACCCTTCCCCACTGGGCATGCATAAGTGAGAATTGCAGTGTAAGCACTATGCAAATAATTTAACCAATCATATAATAGGGGCGAACAAGAGGCAGCTCTTGGGTGAGAAAAGCTGTATAAATGGAATGATAAAGAAATACCTGGTGTGCTAGCTTTGTGGATTTACCACCTAGCACCCGACTTTGCGCAATCTCAAAATAAAAACGGTATCTCGACTCTGTGTGTGGATTGACTTTCCGCACACCGTGTAACGAATCCCCGACTGGGGACAACAGAACTAGCTGTATAACTGACATGTGAAAACATCACAGGACCTGGAACTCCCCATTTTCAAAAATGTGCTTTGGTATACATATTTCAGCTGCTGCGAGTACATTGCTTTCTTAACAAAACATGAGCAGAGGATAAAGCAGCAGTTGTGTGAACCTGGCCCCGCAGGAAGAGTGGAAGGGAAGCCCTGAAGCAAGAGAGCAATCCCAGTTCCTGGGGGCAAACAACACAAACCTTTCCCTGCATGGGGCAAGTCCCATCTTTAAAGCACAGTGCAACCCCGTTCCTCTGGCATTTTCCACTTCACAGGACTCCAAGAGCCAAAACCTGCTTTCAGCAGCCCCCATTGCTGCTGCAGCCTTTGCCCAGAGAAGAATTTTTGGGTAAAGTGCATCAGACTCCAGCTCAGTTCTAGTCCTTGTTTTGTCTTCTGGTAAAATACTCTTTTGCAGAGAAAAGAGACAGTATACCCACAGAACATGCATTTATGTTAGAAACAATCCCATTTCAGCAAAGGGAGTTTTTCCTTTGCTGAAAAGCAAGGCCCCAATGGTTTGCAAGGGCCCACTATCGTTCGGGTTTGGAGATCATTTTGTCACTGAAATCGGGAGAAAAACTCCTTAACACCAATGCAGAATTAAGAAGCAGGCATTCTCTTTATTATGGCGCCGGGTGCACAGGGTAAAGCTCCACCCAACGTGCACACCGTGTGTCGCATCATCTGAAGTTTATATTGCTCTATCACATACATATGCATTAAATTTCCCAGAATGATTTTACATATTCATCCTATTTCCTAGAACTAATTATTACATTTACATAATCATTATGCATGCAGTCTGAGTCTCGGGGGGGGGGTCTTCTGTGGGGGTCTCTGGTGATCTCTGAAGAGGTGCCACTCAGTGTCTTGCCATGAACTTTGCTCTACTTTTCCATACATGGTCTCAACTTGGCTCGTTTCCTTGTTTGAGGAAGCTGTCTCGGTTCTAATCTTGGCTCCAACTGGCTTCTGCTGGTTTATCTGTACTTTCTCAGGATGTATCGGTCCCAGTTGCACCTGCATCCTTGGGTATGTTGTCTGAGGCTCCTGTTGAGACTCCTTCTTGCCTGAGCTGGTAACAGTTCCCCCCATCCCCCCCCCCTTTGAGACTCTTTCTTTTCTGGGGCCTTTTGGTAACAGTTTTTCATCTAAGATCCTGCTTCCGTGACCATTTGAGTCTTTGCACTTCTTTACCTAGTCATCAGTCAGGCGAGGCACCTTTTCTTCTTTCTCAGAATAAAATTCTGACAATATGAATCCTAATTACTATTTCCTTATGCCTCAGCTCCCTGGCACAACTAGGGGGAAGAAGCCCTTCCAGAGGTCTCTGTGCAGGTTAGTGGAAGATTTTGCATTAATTTGAGGAGCAAGATCTACCTGCAAAGGGCACAGTGTACTGAAGTGTTTAGAGAAAAATATTTTCTGCATTTGTGCTCCTTGTCCTCCTGACTACAATGTTGGGGTGAAAAGGACGTGGCATGAAAAAGGTACCCACTTGTGGATTGGGCAAGGCCTTATACCGGCTTTAAATTTGTTGTAGTAGTGTCACCGAAATCGGCAGAAAAACTCCTTAACACCAATGTAGCATTAAGAAGCAGGCATTCTCTTTATTATGGCGCTGGGTGCACAGGGTAAAGCTCCACCCAACATGCACACCATGTGTCGCATCATCTGAAGTTTATATTGCTCTATCACATACATATGCATTAAATTTCCCAGAATGATTATACATATTCATTATATTTCCTAGAACTAATTATTACATTTGCATAGTCATTACGCATGCGGTCTGAGTCTCTGGGCGTCTTCTGTGGGGGTCTCTGGTGGTCTCTGGTGGTCCCTAGTGGTGTCAGAAGAGGTGTCACTCAGCGTCTTGCCATGAACTTTGCTCTATTTTTCCATACATGGTCTCAGCTTGGCTTGCTTCCTTGTTTGAGAAAAGCTGTCTTGGTCCTAATTTTGGCTCCAACTGGCTACTGCTGGTTTATCTGTACTTTCTCAGAATGTATCAGTCCCAGCTGCACCTGTGTCCTTGGGCATGTTTGTCTGAGGCTCCTGTTGAGACTCCTTCTGGTCTGAGCTGGTAACAGTTCCCTCATTCCCCCCACCCCTTTCAGACTCTTTCTTGTCTGGGGCCTTTTGGTCACAATAGGACAGTACTGGTGATGTGACTGCAGTTTGTGGTTGTGAGGTCACTTGTGCCTCAGTGACCTGACAGGCCAGTGGTGGTCATGTTGCTGCAGTTTGTGCTTGTGAGGTCACTTGTGCCTGAGTGCCTGATAGGCCAGTGCTGGTGATGTGGCTGGTGTTTGTGGTTGTGAGGTCACTTCTTCCTCCATGCCTGATAGGCCAGTGCTGGTGATGTGGCTGCTGTTAGTGGTTGTGAGGTCACTTGTGCCTCAGAACCTGATAGGCCAGGGCTGGTCATGTGGCTGGTGTTTGTGGTTGTGAGATCACGTGTGCCTCAATGCCTGATCGGCCAGTGGTGGTCATGTGGCTGCTGTTTGTGGTTGTGAGGTCACTTGTGCCTCTCTGCCTGATAGACAAGTGCTGGTGGTGTGCCTGCAGTTTCTCATTATGAGGCAGAAGTGACCTCACAACCACTAACAGCAGCCACAGTACCACCACTGGCCTATCAGGCATTGAGGCACATGTGACCTCACAAGCACAAAAGCAGCAATGTGCTTGATGCTGTCTAATCAGGTACTGAAGCAACTTCACCTCACAAGTACAAAAATGAGCGCTGTGGCTGCTTGTGGCCTAGCAGATACTCCGGCCAAATGACTCCACAAACACAAACAGCAGCCATATGCAGCCAGTTGGACTGTCAGGTGCTGAGGCTAAAGTGACCTCACAGGCAGCCATGAAGCCATATATCTGCTCCTGGCCTCTTAGAGACTGAGGCACAATTGACCTAAGCAAGCACAAATAGCAGCAATGTGCATGCTGATCGCCAGTCACATACTGATGCACAACTGACCACAAAAGCACAAACAGCAGCAAAGGGCCTGCTCCCCGTTTATGAGGCACTGAGACACAAGGGACCTCACCAGCATCACCAAAGCTATGGGCATGCTGTTGGCCTACCAGCTTCAGAGGCACAACTCGCCTCACAAGCACAAATGGCATTGACATGCCTTCTGCTGCCCTATCTGGGACCGAGTCACAAGGGATCTGAAAAGTGCCAACCTTCACAGAGGAGAAGCTCACCTGGGCCACTTGCACGTCTCTTGATTACGCTGTTATCACTCCGTACAGAACAGTCTTCTGCAAACAGCTTTCATCTCCTGGCAAGACTCTCTCCAGATCATGGCACAGCGCCACTCTGTCACCCTGCGCACAAATCACAAAAGGGAACGATTGGTCTCGCTTTTCCTTTAGTATCATCAAGTCCGAGCTGGGAGCCTTTGCACTGCAGCACCTACACAATGACAGCAGCATGCCACTTCCATTTCTAGTGCATTTCTAGGTACAGAGACCAGCTGAGGGAGCAGCTCCACGGGAAAGGTGTTCTGACACCCTCAGATCAGCTCAGCGCTGCAACAGCCATCAACCTGATGCCAGACCGCTGCTGTGACAGCTAGTCTACAAACACACTACCTCTGCCCCACACAGCTGGCTCTTCTGCTACATACAACCAAGTGCCAGCAAGAAGAGATGCCTGCAGGACACTCGCCACTTGCACGCTCCCCAGCCACTGCTCTGCTCCCTGCCTTCCCTTGGCTCCTCAACCCAGACACACAGGCAAGTTCTTGCGGTAACACCACAAGGTGGCCAAGGCACTCTAGGCTCACAAGGCCTGTGCAGATGATCAGCACAAGGTCAGGCACAGAGCTGGCTCCTTGTGCGATGCTGCTCTTTTCAGAGGGAAGCATCCTGCTTTCTCTGGGCACAGCAGGCTGCTGCTTTCCACCTCCATCCCCTCAGGAACCTCCAGCTAGGGATGGGCGGATGGGGATTCTGTTTAGTAATACAAAAGGTACACATACAATTTAGAATCATTTGAGAGTCCTGAAGGCCTCCTGAGCCCAAAGTAACCTCGGGTCCTTTCCTTTAGTTACTTGCACAAGGAGCCCCGGGGAAGGGGAAAAGGGTGCAGAGCCTTTGAAATGAGGCCCAGGCAATGAGACAGCCCCAGACTGGACGTCTGCTGAAATGACAGCTGTCCTGCCTGTGCAGGCTCTGCAGCAGCCGTCCAGGCTCCACCGCTGGCTTCACAGAGCACTGAGGGCTGGGTGCCATGGGCAACCTGGCCCTGGGCACATCTTCACCCCTTGCAGAGCCAGGAGCCCAAGAGCTCTGAGATTTCCTCAGATCAAGCTACGGACGCTTTGGGGCACTCACACAAAGGCCCTCAGGACATGCTGGCATTTAGTATAAGGGTCTTGCGCTTGTCCTGTATGGCCCCACAACCTCCTAGGAAAAGGAGGGGGCACAAGAGCATTTGCTGAGTGGGCTGGCAGGAACAGCAGTTGTGGGAGGAGGAATTTGCAGCACAGCAGAGGTACCAGGAGGTGAAGCCACACCCCAAGTCACCCATGGAAGCCAGGTGCATTTATGGAAGCCTTCACATCCACACATAGCCTCATCTCATTCACTTGCAGCTGCTTTCACAGAGAGCTCACGATGCTGGCAAAGATGTCAACAGGTACACGGACACATCCTGGCATCCTGCCTCCAGCCTCAGGGGCTCTACGACTGCACTGGGAGCCTCATGAGTGCAGCAACCTAGAAAGAAAGAAAGAAAGAAAGAACCGGAGCGTTACTATCAGTTCTGCTGGTCTATACATAGTCGCGACAGTCAGCGGCAAATGTCTCCCCTCGATGCTGAGCTGTATTGGTGAGAACACAGCCAGCAGGGCCACCGAGACGGTCTACCCCACTTTTTGGCACAGGGGAGACCATGTCTGTATACCGGCTCCTGTATGGGCCCTCCAATTCCGCAAAGGCACTAACACACAGCAGGGAGTCTAGCACAGGGACACCAAGACGGTCAGCGGCTAGAGCGTGGGGCATACAAGGAGAGGCTGCGAGAGCTGGCTTTGTTCAGTCTAGACAAGAGAAGGCCAAGGGGAATCTTCATGCTGTGCACGGCTACCTTATGGAGGGTACAGAGAAGACGGAGCCGGATTTTCTTGGAGGTGCACACTAATAGCATGAGAGGCAACCGGAACAAATTGCACAATGGGAAATTCTTCTTCGATGTTAAGAAGAAACCTTTTTCTCCGGGATGGTGGCCGCACCGTGGCACAGGGATCCAGAGAGGCTTCTCAGATCTCCAAGATAATCAAAGACTGGAGATAATCAAAACTGCACTGCAAAAGGCCCAGAGATACCTCCTCTACTGCGACCTGCTTTGACGAGGGCATTGGATCCCTGCCTCCACATGTCTCCCCCATCGCAGCCTCAAGGAATCTGCTATTCTGAGACTCTTTCCAAAGGCGCCAGCGGCTCTGCAGCTGCCCCCTCCACTTCTGACCAAGGACAGCTGTCTCAGAGCCACCCATCGCCCTCAGAGGCCTGACTTCTTGTGAGGTGGCATCTCCCCTCTCTGCAAGGCTCTGCGTAGACACAAACTGCAGAAATGCCTCTGACAGCTTTGATTAACTACCCATCTCTCTGAGGGATCGGAATGCATCAGGGTCTGAGGTGGGAAGATGCAATGACGGTCCAGCTTCAACAGAAAGCCTTTAAGGAGGGAGAAGAGAACTTTCTCCAGGGCAGTCAGTAAAATCCCAAAGACTCACGGAAGCATCAAGACCTTCAGAAACTCCAAGCCTGAACCTCAGCTAACGGAAACCACTAAACTGCGAGCATCTCCGGCTCACACGAGCATGCTCCAAGGAGGCAACACGGTCACCAACAGTCCTCACCCAGGACTCCCAGAAGGACACTGTGATGGCATGCTGGGCTCTAGGAGCAGAGCACTGCCCTCTCTCCAGCCACCTCCTCCCATGCTGAGCAGCAAAACACTGGCGCCACCACCTGGCTCCACCACAGGGCATCTTGCACTGCAACACGCCGCTACCCCCGCACCTCACAGAGCCTTCGCAGCCAACATGTGCCTCTGCATCAGCCACACACAGGCCACAGCACTACACATGGCAGCACACAGGGCACCCCAAGCGCCCCACAATGCACAAAGCCCAGCTCTCCAGCCCCTCCATTCCCTTCTAGGCCTCCAAGGCCTTGCAATAGGCACTGCCTCCGAACATCCACTCACAGCCTGGGGCCTGCTCACTTCCCACCTCCAGGAAGCAGAGAACAAGTGCCCTCACAGCGACTCATCAGGCCAGCTCTTGCTTCTCGCTTGTGCCAACTTCTCTGCACAAGAAATCTCTTGGAAAACGTAGCACATACCATTTTTGGCAGAGTGACATTCCTTCTGTCTCCTCCAACAGCCATTGCACCCATTCTCCAATGACTGCATACGCGGACAGAAAATCAGAGACCTCTAACGTGGTACACTTCCTAACGTGTCATAAAAGCAGGTGGACACCTCAAAGACAGACACAGCATTCAGACCTTGCAGGAAAATCTCACAAGCTCCCTGCTCTTTTGACAGGGGCAATTTCTAAAGCACACACCCCCTGGCAATAAGAGATTACTAACATCACTGCTCACACCAGCACTAGATGAATTTAGCAGCCGAAAAAGGCTGCTTGCACTCCCGAGCTGACCGGCAGGAGGCTGCAAGCTTCTACTTAGCAACAAGTGGAAAGGCAAACTCCATGTCCGTGTTCACCACAGAACATCAGCCGCATTTTCAATGGAGCAGTACTAACTCATGATGAAGGAGTGGAAGAAAATTTGTGTCAGATGACGTGAAACATCTACTCCTGCTTGATTGATTAGTTGCATTTCTGTATTGCTGTAGAGCTCTGCAGGGGTCAAGCCCTCCTCTGAGCACACTCAGCAAACCCAGAAGTGACCTCACCACCAGCATCCAAGCCATGTGTCTTCTCCTCACCTAGCAGCTGCTCACATCGAGGTGACCTCACAAGTGCATGCCCCCACCAGGTGCCTGCTGCTGGCCTATGGGCTTCAGAGGCAGAAGTTTCCGCAAAGTAACTTCCCCAGCCATCAACTACTGCTGGCCTACCAGGCACTCTGACAAAAGGGACCTCACAATCAACGCCCGTGCCTAACTGCCTGCTGCTGGCCTAGCAGGGACTCAGAAAGACAGGACCTCACACTCACCTTCACGGCCATGTCTCTGTTACTGGCCTAGAAGCCTCAAAGACAGAAATTGCCTCACTAGAACTTCCCCAGCCATGAGACAAATCCTGCCTTAGCAGCAAGCACCTCACGCACAAATAAGCTCAAAAACACAGATCCCAGCCACGGACCTGCTGCTGCCCTATCAACTGCTCAGGTAGGAATGACCTCACAGTCACCTTTCCAGCCACATCTCTGCTGCTCTCCAATCGGTTCAGCAGTCCGAAGGGACCTCACAATCAACAGCCAAGCCTTGTTCCTCCAGCTGCCCTATCACGTACTCTGGCAGAAGTGACCTCATCAGCAATGGCTGACTCATGTGCCTCCTCCAGGCCTATCGGCAACTTTTACACAGAATTCATTTGACACTGGGGGTTTTCTGGCATGGCTCTCATAGACACCCATGACCTCACTACCCACACCCTGACCATGTGCCTGTTGCCACCTGCAGCTCCTCATGCCCTCCCCCAAGGCTGAGCCACCTACTGAACGGCCACCCTCACTCACTTCGTGCTCCTCTCAATGCTCATAGTGCAGCAAAACACCCATTACGGACCAGTTACTACCCCCAAAAAAGATGAGCTTTTGCCTAGGTAACACCTACACGTAGTCTAGGACACTTAGGAATGGCAGAAAGGCCTACCAGTAATTCTTAGCAACATTTTCTAGTGGCAGGATTGCATGAGAGCAGCAATTATGAACCTGAAGACAGCAGGGCCTCGTGGCCCAGTCAGAGGGAGAAGACTTCCTGCAACCCAGAAGTCTAGCTCCTTCCCCAGTGCTGAACAAACCCAGAAAATCCTCTACACATCGAGGGCAACCAGCATGCTCCTATTTTATGCCCTGACAGCTTGAGACACACGGAAGGACTCAGCGGAAGGACTGGCTTGGGGAAACCAGCAGAGCCACAATTCACCAACTCTTCACCCTGACCTAGGAGTACGGAAACAACAAAGGCAAGTGCAAGCACTGGTCGTTCATCAACTTTCAAGGCCCTTCACAAGCAAAACAGCTCACACTTACAGAGCTGTTCTCGAAACACCCTTCAGGCTGCTGCCAGGCTCACAGGTCTCGGGGCGAAGGAAGAGGCCTGCAGCAAAAACAACGGCTAAGGCACGGCATCACATGCGGGGCAGCCTCTCTCAGAGCCACTCGGAAGTGCACTTTTCAGAACAAAAGATGCCCTTGCGAAGGGCACCTCATGACGACACCAGCAGCCTGCTCACACTTGGCCCAGCAGCTCCCAAACGCAGCTCGGAGCAGCACCTGGGGCTGCGCTGGCAGCAGCAGCAGCTCAGGGAAACGCTTTAACAGGGATCCCAGAGCTACCACAGGGGCAAAGGTTCCTGCACCCAAACCCCACCGAGCCACCCCAGCCCAGCTGCTCGGGGTAGGCTGGCACCTCTGGCTGCAGGGCAGCTCCCCCCTCTGGCCCAGGTCACTCTGTGCCGTGCTCACGGCCCCACCAGCCCCTGCTGCAGCTCCTGCAGCAAAGCAGCCCCGTCGCCAGCACCGCTGCCCCCGCCCCGGTGGCAGGGCACCCGCCACCATTTGAACGCGCCCACAGCCCCCACCAAACCCACTCGCACCCGCTCTCTTGCCCGATCGCTTCTCGCCTCCTTTGATCCCGCTCCTCTTTCAGGTCTTTCTTTGACATCTTTTTTTCTCACATATTGTACTGCAATTTTCTGACAGAGCCATCAGTGAAATCCATCCCTGCCCTCCTCCTCATGCCAGCCAATAGAAGGGCTGCACTGGGCGGTGCCATGGCAACGCTGGGCCCTCCTGCCCTGGCGGCCTGCTCTGCCCCCTCCCCCCGCGGTCGGGCACCATCTTGTGGGCAGCAGCGCGGGGCTGGGGCGTGGCGGGGCCTGGGGGCAGCGTGGCCCCGTGTGGTCAGGCAGTGAGGGGCCCCGGGGTGCGGCCGCTGCCCCGCCAGGGCTGGGCTCTGCCCAGGCTCAGCGCTGGGGGCTCTGTCTTGTATTGTGGCATCTGGGCTCGATCTCGGCCCTGCTCCCGGGGAGGCAAAGTGGGAGCAGCACAGAGGGGCCATGCTGCATGTGCAGCACCACGCGCCCAGCTCCCTTGCGCAGTGCTCCTAAACCTCTGGGGTCCAGTGCGCAGTGTCAGTAATCCAGGCTGGTTTGGGAGTGTCAGCACATGCCCAGACAGGGTCTCAGCCTGAGGGCTTTGGTGGGGACAGAGAACGATGGGTCCCATCGTAGTGTAACATCCTCCTGTCTGAGCATCAGCACAGCCCTGGGGCACTCTTGTCCTCCTGCAAATGGTGGGCCCAAACCTCTGCACCCAGAAGAAACCATGACTGGGAGAGCAGCTGGGAAACAAGTGGGGGACGCAGTCCAAACCCAGCAAGTGCTGGCCGCCCCCAGGGTTGGTCTCTGCAGCCGTGGCGGGCAGTGCCGAGGTGAGTCCTACAGGGCCGTCTCCCCCAGCCCCCTGCTGGCCCCCTTCTCCTCCCCTTCCGTTTCCGTCCCCAGTGGCCGTTATCGCCATTGAAGCACAGATGCACTCAGGGCTCCAGCCATGAGGTTTCTGTGCCAGAGCAGTCCTCCCCACGGTCAGTGGCTGCTGGTGTGTTACTGCTCACGATGCCCATGCGCACAGGAGGGAAGGAGGTCACCCGTGGCCTCACCGGTGTCGGCCTGGGGAGAAGAGGCCGGGTGCGCAGCAGGGCCTGCCAGCTCAGGCAGGTACGTCTGGTGCTGGCACGGGGGAGGCCTGTGGGGTGGGTGGGAGGGGAGGCGGGCCGTGAGGTGGGGCCAGCGGGGCAGGGTGTGACAGAGGCAAGGGGGAAGAGATGAGGCTGGGCCGCTTGTTTACCCATGAAGCGTTCCACTTTCCCCGTGTCCTTGGGGAGCAGCGCCCAGGGTGTGTGTGGCGGAGGTGAAGGAGGAGCGGGCCTGGCACGGGCAGTCTCGACTGGACCCCAGGGGATGGGAGCAGGCAGGGGCTGCTGATGCTGGGGAGCTGGTGTCGGCCCCCGGGGAGCCTCCGGCCTGGGGGGGTCCCTGGGTGAGGCCCCGGAGTCTTTTGGAAATGCCTGTGGGTTAAATTCCTGAAGGGGAAACATCACCTGATGTTCTGGGGATGCTGGAGGGAGGCTCCAGCCCCAGACGATCACCTGGTATGTGGGCGTTTGGCAGAGAGTACTTAGGGTAGGGGCTCTTGGAGTTACAGGAAAAGAAAACTTGTCATTAGATCCTGAACTCTTTGCAACTGCCCTGGCCGAGGGACACAAAGCTTCTGGACTGACAGCCAGAAGTGATATGAATGTGAAGTGCTTTGAAAGACTGAAGAGAACAGCCCTGCCCTGTGTCCAAGGCCCCCTGGGGGAAGTGACACCTACATGGGAAGAGACACAGGGGAGTATTTGTGTGTGGCTCAACAGTGACACAGTGATAGATGCTGGGCGAAGCAGAGGCAGGCATGCCTCTCTGCCCTGTTCCACCAGGCAGGGCAGGCGCCAGGCTTTCGTGCCCTGGCCTTCCTCCTGTGCTGAGGAGGAGGGGGAGAGCCTGACAAGGGCCTGGAAAGGCTGGCTGAGGTCCCAGCTGGGCTGCCTCGCACAAAGGGCTTGTGCACCCAGGAGAGGAGGAGGCCCAGAGGCAGCACTGACATCTTCTGATGCTTGGCTAGAAGGCCCGAGGCCCTGTCAGGAGACGATGCCTTCAGACCTGAAGTGTCTCCTGCTTGTAAAGGGCTGCTTCCTACACCAGGTGGTCTGGGAAGCAGTGAGAAAAGACACTGTGGTGGACTTGGTCTGGATGTTTGCACAGGACCTAGTTGGAGAGGTATTGGAGAGAGTCGCTCTGGGGTGGTGAGTGCAGCTGGGCTTAACATGAGACTAGCAGAGTGCAAGCCAAGCAGAGCCAGGATGTACACAGATCATTTCAAGAAAGGGAGCGAAGTAAAGAAGAGGCAATTAGTAAAACACTACAGAAGACCGCCTAAGAGATATCTTGGAAGCATGTTGTGCGTCCACCGTTGTGTGTCTTTGTTTAGGGACACAAGGGGGCACAAATGTGTGCCTGTGGTTGTGCACATAATGGGGCACAACTGTGTGCATTTTGTTGGGCACAGAATGGGGCACAAAAGTGTGCTTTTTATGCCTTTTGATTGTGCACATAATGGGGCACAAATGTGTACCTTGTGTGCCTTTGTTTTGGGACACAATGAGGCACATATGTGTGCCTGGTGTGCATTTTGGTGCGGGACACAATGTGCCACAAAAGTTTGCCTTGTGTGCCTTTGTTTGTGCACAGAATAGGGCACAAATGTGTGCTTTTTGTGCCTTTTGGTTGGTCACACAATGGGGCACAATTGCGTGCCTTGTGTTCCTTTTGGTTTGGCCCAGAATGGGGCAGAAATGTGTGCTTTGTGTGCCGTTGGTTGAGAATACAATGGGGCACAAAGGGGTGCCTTGTGTGTCTTTTGGTAGGACATGCATTGGGCACAAATGTGTGCCTTGTTTTCATTTTTTTGGGGCATACAAAGGAGCACAAATGTGTGCCTTGTTTTTTTTGAGGGGAACAAAATGGAGCACAAATGTGTGCCTGGTGTGCCTTTGTTTGAGCACAGAATGGGTCAGAAATGTGTGCCTTGTGTGCCTTTTTTTAGGGACAGAATGGAGCAAGGATGTGTGTCTTTGTTTGAGCACAGCATGGGGCACAAATGTGTGCCTTTGGTTGGGCACACAGTGGGGCCAAGTAGAAGAGACTTTGTTGGGGGCAGCCTGGGAATGTCTTTGGTGGCCTTGGCATGCGTCAGGAGGCGGGACAGAAGAGGCAGTGTCTCTTGGTGTGTCTTTGTGTCTGCCTTTGGCTAGAAATGCCTCGTTTTGTTTTGCAGGCAGTGAAGACAGCTGGGCTGGCATCAGCCAGGCCAGCCGAGGCGATGGAGTGGTCGAGCTCAGGCAGCAGCTGCCAGGTAGGTGGCGCCAGGTGTTTTTTTGCTTGGGGAGGGATGGGTAGACTGTGGTTGCCTTTGTAGCGGCTGTGTTTCCTTTTTATGCATTTGGATTTTGAGAGCAGAGAAATGGGATAGTGCTGGTGGGACAGTGGAGGTGCTTGAGGAGCAGGCAGTGTCAGTTGTATCCCCCAAGCACAGGAGCTGCCCAGGCCGTGGCAGTTTGCCGTGTGAGTGGCTGTGGCAGGCAGGAGACAGTTGCGTTTGGGAAGGCTGTGTCAGTGCAGGCAGGGTAGCAGGCATTGCAGGAAAGAGTGTGGGGATGCGGGCGAGGTTTCAGCTGAGTGTGAGAGCATCACAGGCTGTTCTGGGGAGTGTGGCTGGCTGTGTTGTGGCGTTCATTTGCGCTGAAGGCTGTTGGCAACCGTCTGGAAGGTATCCTGTATGCTAACAGATAATTTTGGAGGATATGGGTTCAGAATTATTGGCAACAGCATGCAGTAAAGAGCAAAGGAAAATTAAGTACTGTAAATTTTCTGAAAGAGTGTGGCGTCAGCTGGGTACTACACTGTTATGTTTCGCTGCTACAGATGAAAGCTAGTAATTGCTTGGGGCAGCTCAGGTAAGAGGGCAGGTACTTAGCATAAGAAGGCTGCTGACAGTTTTTGACATTAACATAAGAATTTTGACAAGCTGATGCTCTTAACAGCATATGAATTGGGCTGAAAGAGGAGATCTGAGCTTTTCTGAACTACTTGCAAGCAGAGTAGGGAGGGCTTTTGTAGGAGAAACTTATTTTGGACTGTGGTAACATATACCCATGAGACAGCTTCAGAAAAAGTGGAAGAGAATTTACAGCCGTGAGTTTAAGATCCCTTTCAAGAGGCTCTTCCTGCAACATCCTACGATCATGGTGTTCTTTAATCTATTGGTGGTACCAGACGCCTACAGCTGAAGGTGACCTTCAGCTGTTACTGGATATAAGGTTTAGTTGCTTATATTTTGGGCAGATCTTCTCTGGGAAGGAGACAGTCTAAAGGATTCAGCTGTTTTGGATGATAAGGGAGAGGAACCATTTGGTGGGGGCAGGGGGAGCTGTCCTTGCCTCTGTTAAGCAGAGGAACTCTGATGTTTTCCTGCTTCAGAGCCAACAGCTGGGAAGTAGGGAGGTGTAGAGCTGTTATTGTGGACGTGCCATCTTCTGCTGTTCTAGTGAGTTTCTTTTTACTGCAAGAGCATCAAAAAGTCTGTTAGAGATGGGCAAGCATTTACCACACACCAGACAGCCCAAGTTGAGCTTCTGCAAAGAGAAGGGCTGAGGAGTCCAGTGGCAGAGAGAGGGAGAACTGCCAGAGAGCACTCTGCAAACCTGGAGTCAGCTCCTTATTCTCCAGCTTCAGCATCTCTCTGCGGCCTCTAAGGTACTGGGAAATACATTGGGAAAATACATGAGGTGGTTGCACTGCAGGTTTTCCTAAGAAAGAATAACATGCTGCTGCAGTTAGTTCCTTTCGTTCAAGCAGGTGAAAGGAAGCTCAGTGGGACTAATGAGCTGATGTGTCCTGAAAGCTCCCGAGCTATGCATTGTTTGCTTAGAAGGAATTTTGGCGGTTTAAAATAAAATTTCTCGAAATACAAACAATCTCAAGGTTGCAAAGGCAAGCCGTCAGCAGTGAGAAATGCTAGAGCAGAGACTAGAAGTCTCCTGCTCCAGCTAGGTGTTGTGGGAATCTGAATGTCATGATCATGTACTGTAGTGCCACACGTCTAAGTTAAGTGTTAGGAGGGGTTTGAGCAAGACTGGTACGATAAAGTGAGTCGGGCACTTTTCAGCTCCAGTTTACAGCCCCTTGAACGGGCTGAGGGGTGCCCAAGTCTTGCTTTGAGCAGGAATGGACAAGAACTTCCTGAGCAGAAAAGTGTGTGGCAGGAATTGATTCCGCATCCAGGCCCTGCTGTTTCTCAGCTGTCAAAAGCCATGCTTAATGTGACAGCCCGGCCTGTTTTCTTATTCATAAGTGCCTTGTAGCCTAACAATATCAGGCCAAAATGCCCGTTTCTACTCCCTGTCTTCTTTCCTTTCTCCCCCTTCTCCCCCCAACCTTTTCCTCCTTCCTGTTTGCTGTGTCCAAAGCATGAAAAGCAGCAAGTTGACAGTGAACTCATCGTTCATCTGCAGAATAGCCAGCTAAGGTGAATTGGATTGAAATGATACTTCTTGCTTGACATCTTGATTTTGAAGGACTTTGTGGGCTTTTTTCTCTCATGTCTGCTAGTGAGTGGATTTTGAGGTTTGGGCAGGGTTTTTCCAGCATTGCGACCACAGGACAAAGCGGTGGTGAATCTTTCAGACTGGTACTCTGAAACAGTCTTGTTAACAGCCTGGATGCTCTGGGTCTGTATATTTGGGATCAGCCAAACAGGATGAAGGTTTTGTTCGTTTCAGTTCTGTGGAGAAGGCAGCTTTGGGCCTCGCTGCAGAAGCTGTTGCTGCCATATGTGACTTGGGCTGCTCTAAAAATGCCATATAAGGTGAAATTCAGGTATACCCCCCCGCACCCCATTTTTAGTAGGCTTTTTCTCAATACCATTCATTTTTGCAATGGAGGTGGTTGTTTTTCAGCACCCAAAGGACTAAGAGTTTGAACTGCATCTAACAGATGAATTATGAAGCAGCAATATCCAGAAGTATTTTGTTTCAATTGGAGCTTGTAGTATGGATGTCTGTAAAGTTAAGGAACCTCTGGACTGCATTCAAACTGACCTGTTTTACAGCTGAGATGAAATTTTACTCAATTGTGCCTCCTTCTGGCCTCTTGCCAATCTGCACAGTGATTAACAGTGTCTGTACTATAATTTGTGGAGCCAAATTACAGTTGGTATTGTCTTTTCCAGGAATTTTGGAAAATAACCCATTATCTGTTGAACTGTGACTTCTCCTCCACTGCTTCTGGGAAAGGATGCTATAACGTAACCTGCCAGCTAATATTAAAGAGGAGCTAGTGTTTTACGTTCTCGGGTAAATGAATTGTGTCTAATGACAATTCTCAGGGAATCTTGACCACTACCACAAAGTTATGGACATGTGTAAGCAGGTGACCTGCAATGCCTTGACTTTGCCATGCCGTCAAGATGCACCAGCTGAAACAAAAGGCCTAGCCTGTATTACACTGATTGGCAGAACTGAGGGGGATAAAAACCAAATCTTGGTTAATGTTTGAATTTGCTGATCAATAGTTGATTTGAGAATTGGGGAAGAAACAAATGCCTCTGCCATCCTCACATTAAAACATTCTTGAATGTGATGTCCTTTAAAGTTTTGGTGGTGAGGATCCCTTTTCCCCTTAGTACGAGAATAAACAGGATCTTTGAGCTGCCCTCAAGGTTTCTCAGCATACCTTGAAAAAGGCCTGATGAGCAAGGCTGTCTGTGGGTGGCTTTAGTGCCCCTTGTGGAAGGAAACAAAAGCCTTTGGCAGTTCATTGCAAGGTCCCACAGGAGTCCAGGGCAAAACATTGCCCTGGTCCTTCTCTTTCTGGTCCTTTCAAGAGCACACTGAGCAAGGTGATGGGAGCTGTGCTCCTGTCTTTCTCCTCCTGTTGCCTGAGTTGCCGGAGAGGGGCCGATCTGCTGTCAGCACAGCCAAAATAAACAACAGGCCAGGCATTTAGGGGAAATGCAAGCCATCACAGACTGTATGGCTTGTTGATGTTCGCCAGGAGATTGACACAGCTTGTCCATTGGCTGTGGAAATGTTTTTCCTAGATGACGCAGGAGAGTTTATTTGCTGTCTTTCAGAGCGCTTTGTTCCTGAAAGCCAAACCTGTTCTCATAGAGGGTCTGGACACTCTGTCTTCTTGCATCTTCCAGGCTGCCCCAGAAAAGGTGTTGCAGCAGTGATACAAGCTTATCACACGGCAGATCTCAGGGTAAGTACAAGGAGAACTTGTATTTTCCTCTGCAGTGTATCTTGTGAGCAGCACCACTTTATCTGGACTTCCCAAAACGTAATAATGCTGCTAATGTCCATTGCACTTTGCACTTCTTTAGGTCAGTAGATAAGAGATACCAACAGTAATTTCATAAGTTGCTGCATTTACAGTCTCTGATTGTTCTTTTTCCCTCCTTCTTCTCTTCCCTTCTCTTGTTCTTTCACACTGTCCGAGTTGCACATCTTCTGACACATTCATGTGGTTTGATGGACTCCGAATTCAGGGAGCTGGTGCAAGTGCCTTCGTCCCCAAGACATCTCCTGCAGTTGGTTTGGAGCAAGAGAATTTCCTGTTAAATGGACATATTGCAGATGTACGCAGGATGCTGTGGCCAAAGATCCCCCTTAATACCTGTGTCTCTGAATGGGGATAAGAGACCTGTCCACACCATGGATGCTGCACACACCCCTTTTCCACACACCTGCCCAAACACAGCACCGCGTGCACTCCCCCAATCCTCCCCCACAGCACAGTGTCCAGCCCACCTGCACCTGCTGCACCCACAGCCCTGGGGCAGCGGGGCTGGGCATGGGGGTGGTGTAGGGCTGGTGCACAAAGACTCCCCCCCTCCTCTCAGGTTTGGGTGGGAAGGTGAAGGGCAGGGATCTGTTGGGGAGAGCAGGGGAGAGGCTGACTGGGAGTCCAGACGCCTGGGTTCTCTCCCAGCTCCAGTGCACTGCTGGCAGCCAAGGCTGGGGAATGCCATTTCTCTCCTCTGTGCCTCAGCCAGTCCCTGGGCTGTCCATTGTGAGTCCTGGGGCAGCGCTTACCTTGGGGGGGAGTCCCTGGAGGAAGGCCCCTACAGCACCCAGAGACCCTGAGTCCCCAGTCCAGGGTCTGGCTTGCACTGCTTGCTCCTGAGCTTCCTAGCTGAAAGGAGAGGCAATTCAGACAGAGCTCTTTATGTCGCAGTGGCTGTACAAATGCCTGTGGGATAGCCCATGGGGTTGAGCAGCTCCCCTTTCCTGTAGGGAAATGCATTGCAAGGCACAGGCTGGTCACTTCTGCTGGGAAGCAGCACGAAACCATCTTTGTTTTGCATTTGTAGGTAGATTTGAGCAGCTTGCAAAGTATGCCCGCACACGCGTGCTTTTTAACAATGCCAGTGCTGCAGAGGGGCCAGCACTGACAGCAGCAGCGGGAGCTCCCACATGAGCCTGCCTCCACTCAGCCTTGTATGTGCGCTCAGGTAGGAGATGCTGAATCCAATAGCCCAACAGAAGCGAGGCTGCCACAGCTCCATGTCTCCAGGTGCAGGCAATAGCGAGGCTGAGCATGTAGGCTCACCAGTAGTCAGACAAGCACACCTACATACACTACCTATGTTTATCACCAATCACACAGATCAACACAGAAGACACAGCACTTGCACAAACACAAACAGAACCAGTGGCCTGATGCTGATCCTAACTCCTGGGAGAGGGTCCCCTCACCCTGGCGAATAGTTCAAAAGGGAGTTAAGAAGACAGAGCAGGCTGCAGTTATCAGGTGCAGGGCATTGCCAGAGAAGCTTCCTGACCAGGCACCTTTTCACAAGCAGTCTGCACCTTTTATCCCCTTTTTCCTCTGTTTCTCCACACTGGTTCCTCCCCAAAACTAGCTTGATCCCTCTCTTTCACTGCCTTTGGTCTTTCCTCTAAACAGCCCCTCGTGAGTCTCAATTGCAAGATGTTCTTCCTGGCATCCTGTATTGATTCCCATACCCCCGCATGCAGTAACCCCTCCAAGGGGATCTGCAAGGTGGTCCAGGGAGACCGTTGACTCATGTGGTGGGTGTCACCCCAGGATCATGGGTTGAGGAGCCATGTTAGGGAGCCCTGTTGGTTCTGATGAGGTTACGGAGGGTTCCTTGGCCTGTCATTGTTCCTCTGCTCCTCTGTGTTTGTGGAGATTAGCCTTTAGTGCCATAACCTAACACAAACCAGGAGGGACAATAAGAGCTGACTAGTTCAACAAGATCCACTTGGATCAGCCAATAACTTGGTGCATTGCATTTCAGATTGAAAAGTGTGGTGATAAAGCAGACTCAGGTTTGTATTTCTGTTTGCCTGGGTTTTTTGACATTTCGTCACCTCGCTAAGAATCTCCTGTGTCATGTAGTTTAGTCGCCTGTTACAGGGAAATGTATCCTAGAATCTTCTTCATAAATTGACTTAAGCTCCCTTGTGAACTGCTCCTTTCACTGAGAGCCACTTCCAGAATCCCCCTTTCAGGGATTTGAATCCTTCACAAATCCAAACTGCACTTTTTAATGGCAACTCTATGTGTATTTGTTCTTGTGCCAGCATTGCCTGTGAGCTTAACTGGTTCTCTGTCCCCAGAGAAATTTCTGTTATAAGTAACTGTCACTCTATGAAGGTTCAATAGTCACTTCTGAGACAGTAACATAATAAAAATATGTTTATTTCCTCACGCAAGCTCTCAGATTAGTAACACCCATTAAAATAATGCGATTACTAATTTAGAAAGGATAACCCCAAACCGTTGGCTACTGCGCTATTACTTGGAAGCACTGCTTATCCCAACTTGAAAGCTAGCTTGTTCACTCTCTTAGTGAGAGGACTCTCAACCTCGAGGAGTTACCTTAACCCAGCGTCCCAGGAAAAGGGGAGGGGGGGAATACTCACGGTCCAGGCAGAGAGGATGGTCAGGTCACGTTCCCGTCCCTGCTCAAACTGTCTTAGCTTCCAAGTTTCTTTTTATATGGCTGGGGCTCTGGGCAAACACTGCTCTTGCTGACCTCTGTGAGTTTCACAATCACAGGACTGTTCGTTCTTCTGCTTGGAAGTCCCTGCTAGCGAGGCAAGACTGCAGCACCTCCGTATCGCTTCTTCCCTCCCTGGGTGTCCGTGCAGTTTGGATTCCGCAGCCTTATCAGGTGGCAGACTTCTTTAACCCTGTTAACACTTCTATTCCACAGCCTTGTGCATATCAGTTGGCAAACTTCTTGAATCCTGTTAACTCTTCACTCATTCGTCAGTAACAATCATGTTTTCTCAGTCTTAGTTTTTCTCTGTTGAATTAAATGCTGCTAGTGCACTTTTGAATGATCAGCACTTCATTTTTGGAGCATCTTCATAGGCTGCCTTTGTGCTTTTTGTTTGAATCTCAGTTCCTTTTTTCCAAAGGAGACCAGATTTATCCACAATATTTCATATGATAACCCTCAAGTGCCAGTATGAATACTTCTGTGGCTCCTGGGAAACTTGCTTTTTTCATGATTCTCCTGGTGGATTAGTAGTCTGTGATTAGCTGATACACTCAGTTTTGAATCTGGATGAGAAATTCGCAGCAACTTCCACATTTACTGAACCCTGGTTTGGAGCAGAAATTCTTCTGGTTAATCCTGGGTGCCAGAATGAGCACTCCTGCGAGTACCACTGTCCTGTTCTTTGAGAACTCTAGGATAAAAAGCAAAGATAGATTCATAGACTTCAGGAATCTCTGGGGATGACCTGCTTTTTGCTTTGCTAATCACTTTTTTAAAAAAAAAAACATTTCCTGGGCCATGTTAACAGAGAGGCAAAGTAGGCCATGACCTATCTTTAAAAGTGTAGGTTTCCTTCTTCTCTTAAAGTATGTGTCCATTTCTCATCTCTATTAGATTGAAAGATATAAACTGAAAGTAGAATGTTTCTCTTGTGGAAATGAGTAAAACTAGGTGGTTGGATTCTAGTGATCCTTATTTGCTTTCTTCACAGTTGGGCTGTATACTAATCTTTTGTGTACATGCAGAGCCTTGATAAAGTTACTCTGTAGGCACCAAGTGTGCGCATGTCAGATTTGCTGCATGTTTGTGTCTGATCCTTCTTCTCTCTTTTAAATAGGAAAACCTTGATATGTACTACTGAGGAGGGAAGAACAAGAAAGAAACTTAAAGAACTCATGACGAAATTGCTGACAATGAAGATGGCAGTGCAGGTTAGTTCCGGCTTTCAATTTTCTTTACTGCATTCTGGCCAAAAGTCTTACCTTAAATGGTGGAAATGAGCTGAACTACTGGATATTTTTCATCTGTTCACATTTGTGTATAGCCATAGAGCTGACAAGCTATTGTCAGGGACTGCAGGGCCTTGCTAGTAAGCTCAGGACAGAGTGTTGGCAAAAGAAATCGGTCCTTATCCAAAATGCTTACAATCTAGCAGAAGAGAAAAGGCAACAGATGGCTGTTGACAGGTGGGAAAATAAGGAAATGGACAGTCCTACTCTGACTGATAAGCACTGCTCTCGCTATAGCAGTAGCCTGACAGTTTTCATGGGTTTTGAGCAGCCCAGCAAGAATTTTCAGGAGATAATACAAATATGATGCATATGAAAAGCTCCTCTCAAGCATGAAGACAGCAGGGGAGGAGAGAACGTATTTCTGCATTTTTGTGTTGAGCAGGCAGTCAGTGGGAGCTGCTGTCAGAGCCGGCTTGGAATTCAGAGCTGTCGCCTGGGTACTCAGTGGGAAATAATACAGGAAGGAGAATAAGTCATGAAAGGCCTTAGCAACTTCATGTTTGCTGCAAGAGAAGAATCTTGAAGGGTTTCAGGAGAACGTTCTTTGTGATTAAGGCAGTAAGTTCAGAGCGTGATCTTTGTAGCAACTTTCTGAATAGATCTGAGTGGGGTAAGGCTGTATTTGAGGACAGAAAAGCATGTTGCAGTAGTTGAGCTTATCAGGCCTGGATTAAGAGATGTAATTATGCAATACCTCATGAAAGCAGTATCTTGCACAAGTTCTGCAGCCTGTGCAAGACTTGAACATTGGAAATGAAAACCTACAAAAAAGTACAAGTCAAATGTCCATGAAAGAAGTATTAATTATCCCTGGGGTTATTAGTCTTTAACAGGCCAGGGAACAGTCCATGCCTGTTTTTATGCATTAGTCTAGACATAGCCTGGGACTCCCAAAGAAGCACCTTGGCATTAGAACCCCTTGTAGAACAATGAGAGACCATTTAGACGGACGGGAGGAAACTGGGAAGGGTGACCAAGAGAAATCGAGGTAGGGCAAGAGATGAACAAGAAGAAATATGGTCAAATGTGCCAAAGGCAGCAGACTAGTAAGGGGGAATGAGAATTGACTAATGGTTTGGAAGTCTCCTTGAGGAAAGTTAACTGAAGATTTTAAGGAGAGCTGCTTCGATACGTGGCCATCTAGAGAGTGGAGTAGTGTAATGCGGATAAAGTGTGTGGATTTCAGGGAGTTGGCAAGGAGAAACTTGCAGAAAGCCAGTATAAATAGTCTGCTGAATGGGAGAAAAGAGTATGTGGGATTTCATTCAGGAGCAAAGTGAAAACTCTGGAATTTGAAATGGGGAGAAAACTGAAGCATGCTTTTATGGTGGGAAGCATACCAGAAGAGAATGAGTGATTACAGAGAATGCTGGTTTAAGGGAGGTTAGATGGGATCATTGGAACAGGTGGAATTGGAACAACTGGAATTCGAAGAATAGGAGAGCAGAGAAATTCATTTTTTTATGATCAAAGAGAAGAGTGTTGGAGGACTGAGGAGTGGGGTTGCCAGTGCTCACAGACTCATTTTTCAGTTTTCCATGTGCTCTGTCTCTATACCCCATATCATTTATCCTGCATTTGGAAAGCAGGGCCACTCTTTCTTTTTTTTTTCTTTTTTTTAAGATTGTTTTTACTGAGGAATAAAATGAAATTATTCTTATTGGGCCAGTAGGTAAACAGAGCATGTACATTCCTTTCACGGCATCCAGCTATTAATGTAAAAGAATATCATTAAAAGCTGGCTAGGCAGGCAAGCGCAGTATTTTTCATTCTAGTCATCTTTGTGGAAGAATTTCAAGTTACTTTACAGAAGCTAATGGCATAAACGTTTCCTGCAGGCACTGAGTTCCTTTTTTCTCATTGGGGAACTGGGTATAATTATTGTGTCATCAGAAGAAGGCTAAACCTGAGAAGCTGAAGATGGCAAAGATTCTCGAATGCCCTATGACCTTAGACCAAGGAAAACTGTTGAATGCTGTCAAGCTCTGCTGGAAAGTAGGTTATCTGCACAATAGCTCTGAAGGGCTGATTTCTTGTGTATAAGCGGGATATAATTTCATGAAGGAAAAGAATATAAACACCCACACTACTTTTATTTAAATTTCTTACCATCATTCTGCAAGTAAATGTCACTGTTTTTGCTAGATGTAGGTATCGGTGCACACTGTATTTCTTTGTCACTTGGCATGCTCCTTGCTGTTTTCCATTTTTTCTATGCACTGCTCTGTGTCTAATGGGTATCAGCACTATACTGCAAATGTGATGCTAACTACTATAGTGTGACTTCAGGATGTCTGCTCTTTATAATTTAGTTTCTTTTCCTACTCGTAGTTTACAGTTTATAATACCATTTCCATTCCACTGCACTATTTTTACTGAGGAGTTTTACAGAATGAGTTTTACTATCTCCATATCAAACTTCCTGATTTTCAATTAAAGCTCTCCACACAGAATTAAGGCAATGACCTGTGTATCTCTAAAAGAACAGCACCAAAACCAGCTTTCTTGGTCTCTGTGGTGACTTTCAGTCCTCCTGAAAAAGTGGGTGTGCGTGTGGTCCACTTGTCCTGTGCATTGATAAAAGAAACTTGAAACTTCCCTGTGCTCTGTAAAGAGATGGTTGAAACACATCACATGTTCGGCTTCATCGCTAACCTGCTTTATCTTAATGAAGCTTGTAACACTCTTCTAAATTCTTTGCTTTCAGTAGAACACAAACAAAGTAAGCTATTCACTGCGGGCTGGTCTTCCCAGTCAGGCAAATGTACACATTTAGAAGTGCCCTGTCATAAAGCCTTTGCTGCAAAAGAACTAATCGGAAAGTGTATGGCTAATGATGGTTCTTATTTATCAGTTGTAGTGTCAGTCACAACACCCCAAAATGCTTTAAAGTATTTTCAGATGGCTGGTAATTACAGAGTAATTGTAGTATTGTAACTGTGACAGTCTGAAGGTACAAAGGCAGCAAGATCTTTTTCTTGGGAGAAATGATATTTCAATAGCAAGTGATTTCTAAAAATACGTTTTGGGGTCAGTGATGACATGATTTAGGAAGTATTGGCTGAGATTCTTTAACTGAAATCCTTTTGTTCCGCACTTGAAACCAGAAGCCCCTTCTAAAAATCTTCATCAGACTATTTAATCGTCAAGTATAGCAAAGAATTTCTGAAAAAGGGTAGGTAATTTAGTTAGACTCCACAGAAGAGTCTGGAAATTTTACTGTGTTCTTAGTCTCTTCTGCTCCATGATTCAGAATGGGTTCATAAAAACTTTTCAGTTTGACATAGAGGTGGAACTCAGTTCTTGTTTATATGCAAAATTCAGAGAAACTCATCTGTAATTAGTGTCAAGAAAGCAGCAGCTGGGACCAGTTGTTAGCTTACAGACAGAACTGGGTATGCAGCTCGGTCAGTACTTCAGTATTATGTACGGCATCATATAATCTATACTGTCACTTAGTTTTTTATGCTGTCTGCTTTGCAGCCTGCCATGATTTTAAAGAAGACTGAGAACTTATGTCAAGACGTGATTGTCCACTGGCAGGCTGCTTGACCCAGCTATTGCTGCCTTTGAATAGATCTGCATTTGCTTTTCAAGCTCCGTGTGACGTTGTCTGGTGTGCCTGTGTCGGGGAGACAAACTGTGAGGAAAACAAAGGCCGAGACACTGAGAAATCATAAAGCCTGGAGACCTTGGGAGTAAGTAACTGAAGCTCTCTCAGGAGCTCCCTTCTTTACTTGTCCTGCCTGCTGTTTTTGGTAACCACTTTGAACACAAAGTTCAGTGGAAATCAGGGGGAAAAATAGAATACAGTTATTTTGCACAGCTCTGGTATACTGTATGCAAAAGCCAACTGAATAGTATCACCATATACTTCTGTAATCACTCAAACGCCAATACAAGTTTCTTCTTCTTCTTCTTCTTCTTCTTTTTTCTTGGAATGTTTCTCTGTGGAAATACTCTTAATCAAGAAGAATTCCAAAAAGAGGTGTCAATGGTGATGGTGGTGACAAAGGTAGCTTGGATTCTGTAAGCACTTAGAGCTTGGAGAATGCTATCTCTAGCGTGATATGAGCATTTTGTTTGGCATTCTTTCAAGCAGTCAGTTTAGGAAAGAGGAGGGTGCATCATTTTTAGAAGACCGATTATTAAATAAGTGCAAGGGACTTATGTTTCACGGAGTGAATACTTCATGCTCAGTGAAACTGGATGCTTTCTGTGTGAGACTGATTAGAGAAAATGAGTCCTTTGTAGCTGAATTTTGTTTGTAAAATTGTTAAACATTTTACCTTCCCAACAAAGACTGAATTTTGCTCTCGCAAGGGAAAACATGTAATGCTTTTTGAAATCCCTTGCATGAGAAATATAATGAACTGGAAAATTCATAGATCTCACAGTACATTCTGAGATAGACTTCACTTGATTCTTGACATGACTTAGCATGTTCTTAATCTTCTTTTTGTTGCCTTTGAAATGCTTTCAGGTGGAAACATGAACTCTACAACAGTACGCCCCCGTCCTCCTCCTCTAATGAGGAGGAACATTTTCAGAGGCGTAAGAAGCGCAGCCCTAACAGAGCTTTCAGAAGGTGTGATTAGAGAACAGGGGAGGGAGGAAACTACTGAAGAGGAGGAGCAACTGCCTGACTGTGAAGCGGTCCCCTCCCTGCTCTCCTACAGAGTCTAAAGGGTGGCAATATTTAATCCATTGGCATAATATTTAATCTGTTGGCATTGGTGGCTTTAAGTGGGCTCTCTTTTAGAATTGATTCTTAAAGAGCAATTCGATTTCTTTGGGGGGCTTAGGAGTAAACTCTAAATATTCTAATGTAAAATCCTACTGCACTTCTGCTTTACAGTAGGTTATTCAGAAAGAAAACTCCCATAACAGAAAACGTATGGAGACAATGATTGAGTTTCTTTACCTTTCTTTAACCTATGACATGTGTTGTGTGGAATTCATCTTTAGGTATGATTTGATGGTGTGGGTGGTCTCTCTGACCAAATTTCAGCTTGAAGAAGAGAGATGGTCATTGCTCCGTTTCTTCATCCAGAAGTCCTGTGACAGATTCAAAGTGTGACATCCAAGGTAACAGAGACTGTGTTAGAACTATAAATGCTAACTCAGCTGTTTGCAGGAGCATGTACCTGAGGAATCAATACATTTGTGTGCTCAAAAAACTTCTGTTAGTATTGAGCTCTTATAGTAGTAGAAAAAAGTAGTTTCTTAAGAGTGGATAAAATGCCGAATATATGTAGATTCAAAATATAAGCAATGCATTGTCAGAGTAGAAGTCTTAGTGTCTGGTGTAATAAAAAAGGAGAGTATACTCAGAAAAGCTTCTGGTTTAAAAAGGTGGGTTTGGGGATGTTGTTGTCTGTGTGTTTTATGTAGATGTTAGCTTGACTGGTTTATAAGCAGGACAGGTTTATCTGTTGGAAGTCCATTGTAATTTGTTGCTTGAAAAACCAGCTGTTTCCTTTATGGGCATACTATCTGTAGATTTAATGGTTAGCTGTATACATTCTAGGTCAGCAAAACTCGGTGCACAGTAGGATGAAATATGTCTTTACTTTGCTTTCAAGAATGTGAAAAGTACGGCAAATAATGAAACAAAAACCTTCAACTGTTTTGCTGCTGTCTTCACTGAAATTCTCTTCTGAAAAACAGCAGGCTAGCTTTCCTAGTTGCTATTTAAGTATTATCTGGAAATGCAGAATACCTTTTTCTTTCTGCTGGCTTCAGCCTTTCTCTTCAGCTATTGAGAAAAATTCAGGGAGAGCAAATCCAGTAACATACATCCTTTAAGAAGGAATGAAAGGCTTTGCTATCAAGTCCTGCCTGTCCATCTGGAGGTAGATCAGCTACATGGATGAGGACTGACTAGTGGACTGAGTTTAGTGAACTGCTGAAGATATGAAATGGAAATGGGAGGAGGCAGATGGACTGTGGGGAAGCAGAAAAAGTTTGTGGGGAAGCTGCAAAGCTTTAGATAGCAGGACAGCATTAGTCATGATGTTTTATGATATCATTTGAAGGAACTGCAAGAAAGGCTTCAGGTAGAGAGACTCAAAGATGTCAGTGTTTGAGGTAGTGCTACGTGGGCTGAAGGGCTTTGAACTCTTTGAGGAGGCCTGTGTTAACTACTATATCCTAAATCCATTTTCTTCTCATCCTCTTTGGAAAAATTAGGCAAAAACTTAGCACCCTGGCTACTGGACATCAGAGAGAGCGACATGGCTTCCCTAGTCCTGAGGAAATGAAGGACTGTTTCCAGGGCCAGCACTGATCCCTGACCTGGGGGCTTAGCCATGAACTGCTTGTGTCTTCTGTGAGAAAATGGACCTGCTTGGATGCCAGAAACTGTTGATGTGCTGGAATTTCAGTATTTAGAAGGAACTCTCAAACAGGATCCAAGTTGAGCACTTTCAAAGCATTTGATGATAAACACATCCAGTTAGGATTTTTGTTTCCAAGTTCAGGAAAAAAATCAGCAGCTGGAGAGTAACCTGTTTCATCTTTTAAACACCTTCCTTTAATGGCAGCTCTCAGAAGTCTGGAAATTGAAGGCTGTACTCCTGCTGAAGTCTGCTGATGGAAATCGAGGTAGCTGTCTTCCTAAAGTCACTGAAACGCAAGATGGTATTGAGCTTCCTATTTTTTCAAGCTTTGGCCTTTACGAAGAAAGGACTGACACTGTGGTTAAGGCATTGAACTGCTCAGCTGATTTCTCTTATGAACAATGTAGCAACTACACTTTGCAATGGCAGACTGTCGGAAGGTATGCTTTTAGTGAACACATCTTGATTGCCTTTTACATTTCACGCATTGCATACACTGGACTCATGATATAAATAGCCATCTCAAAGTCACTGGAATTATTCTCCTAGGCAAACTTACAGACCTGTCTAATAAGCCTCTGTGTGTGGGAAGTGGGGGAAGGCTGGGTCCAAGTGAATCTCTTGACTCAGAAAACAGTTTAGATGAATGTTTTCAGTCTTGATTCTGCCTAAGCAAATTGTAAGAGCTTCAGGTAGGGTGCCCTCATGATAACACTATCCAGTTGTTTGGGAAAGCACAGCATTCAGGTGCTTTAAGGGCACATAAATGAAAAAGAAACTGGAAAATGAAATGAAATGAAACTCAGAAATATACATAGCCATCCATCCGAAGTTGCAAGCGACAAAACTGCTGCCTATGCTGGACAGTTCTGTAATAATGCTGTAAATACAGCTTTCTATGAGACTCCAACAGCCTCCCACCATACATGGACATGTGGAATATAAATGCTAGTTAGTGCTGTCCTCTGGGCTTCCCGGGTGCTGGTGAAAAGGAAGTTTGGATGAGAATACTGAGTCAGGTAGACTAGGCTTCTGTGTATCTAATAACTATGTATCTATGCAAACTAATACATGTAAACACATGAAACAGGATGTAAATTGAAAACTGTGTATCAATCAGTGCAAACTATCAGAGCACACCTACCAAAACAAACCAATTACTTAATAATAAAGTATAATTTCTACTCTGATTAAATTACTGACATAGCTACGCAGACAGAAAGAGACCTTAGCCTCTGCCCGACTTCAGAGCTGCTGAGATCTAAGGTCACTTCTAAGGAGACTCACAGCTTGATTTGTGTGGGAGAGTGCTTGAGAAAAGAAGACAAGCCCTTCAGCAAGGTGGATGAGCCTGGGTGCACTGCTACACTCCCAGGACTGCCGAGGTTTTGGTTCAGGAAGGGCCTGTGTCCAAGTCAGTCTGGAGCACAAGCAGCATGACATAGGCAGGAAAGGTGAGAGCAGACACTGTAAAAGAAGCCTGGTTATGAATCATAACTTCAAAGTTCATTTTATAGGGGGTGACAGACTTTGAGCTTTCAGTCTGTCTGAAGAGCTCTCCAGGTCACATGCTGCTGTCTCATTTCCAGAGGCTCCTTCAGACCAGGCTTCTTGCTTGGGAAGACCACAAGCCATTGCCTGCAGGTGGTACCTCAAGCACATAAGCAGACAAGCCCCTACATCATGAACAAAGCGCCAAGCATCCTTTCACAGGATGCACTTCTCTGTGCGTCTGATCAGATGATCAACACTCACGCAGTTCTGGTCCCCAGGTGGAAAGTGCTAGCAGGATATGTGTGCACTGATTAGACGTTAGTGGTAGATGACGACAGAGGCAACCGTCATATAACCCAAATGGAGATGTTCCTCTTACATGACAGATGAGCACCCAACCATGTAACATGTGTGTTTGTACTGACACAGCTCTCAAATGCTTATACTAAAAGTCCAGATGCTGTAATACAGGGATGCCAAACAGAATGGATTTCCTGCCTAAAAGTAAAAAGGAACAGAACAGCACTAAGTCTATTTGTGCTTCATCTTTCTTGTTAAGAAAAAGACGCAGATGTAGAAATAGAAGCGTTCTGAGAGTTGAAATGCTTTTAGTGCCTACAATGCAGCATTGTGTGGCAAGTGTATTATAACTGTTCCTCCTAAGTTAAATAAAAGAAAAAACACGTTTCTTTCCGCAAAAAAAATTGTTGCATTCCACTATTATATAAAAGAAAAAAAAGTAGGCTAGAGAAAGGGCATGATCAGCAATCAGGCTTCTGCAGAGCCATCTGCTAGGGGCTACAGAGTCTTACTAGGCAATGGAAACTGTGGTCTGAATCCCACTGAGGTCAGCTGGAGTTCTTGCCATTGGGAGAGGTTTGCGAGCAGCATCTTCCAACTCCCTGAGCTGCTAGCAATATCCTGATTGTTTAATTTGGAGTGGAAGTTATGGTCATGCACAATGTCCTTATTTGATGTCATTAAATCAAAAAAAAAAAAGGATATTAAGGCAGAAATAACAGGAAGCACATTAAAACCAGGCCACCTCCTTACCATGAGTTCCACCCAGGTCATTTGAGTCAATTAATCCTAGGAGATTAAAGAAGTGAAAAGATATCTTTCTTTAGGGGATGTGGTGCTAACAAATAGACCTGACAGGCCCGGGGTATGAACAGCAAACCTTTCCCAAGCACGTATTGCTGCAGGCTCCAAGGAGACCTTTGCCTGTATCCTGGCTCTCCAGCTGTTTAGAGCCCTGGCCTGTACCGTGCTGACTGGCAATAAGCATTTCTAGAACAATAATTGAAAAGCAAGAAGTTTAAAAATAAAGTTAGCAAGGAAGACAGAGATGTTAATGTTTTTTTTTCCCCCTCCCCCTCCCTATTTGTTGTTGTTGTTGTTAATACTCTCCATCCTCCAGCAAGTAATAAGCTGTTCTGTGGTCAAGAAGACTACCGAAGCCCATTTTCTTGACAACTCGTGCTATACCTGCCCTGAGCAATTGTGTTGATCCCCACCATGTCTGCTGGTCCCCACCGTGTTGGCTGGGCAAGTGATGGTTCTCACATTACACATGGGCAGTGGCCAGCCAAATGCACGCAGGGCAAGGGGTCAGTTAGCTGGTATGGGGAGAATTACAGCTTTCTCTCCCAGCACACTCCTGTAGGGATCTCTTCACCACCCAGACGCTAATTTTCATGTTGCCAGGAATTCAACAACCTTGAGATCTCTACATTTGTCAAGTTTAGCTGAAATTGGTCAAGAGTTATTGAAGAGGATGGGCAGGGAGAAGGGAGCAGAATAACATTTTTAGAAAAAAACAAAAAGGGAATTTAAACACGAGTTGTATCTAAAGAACTGCAAATTGGATGGGTAAAGTTACGGCATTACCATATGTACATGTTAGATACTTATTCTATTCAGCCATTCCAATGGTTTCATCTTGCCTTGTGTGCTGTTTACTAACCCAGATTGCAAATAAACTTTATAGTGATCTCACTTTAGTATTATGAAATACATTTGTGGACACCATTTCTTTTTGCCACCGCACCACTGCAGTACCTCCTACTGGCTCAAGCCAAAGATCCTAGAGGCATAACTGTGTTTAGTAGGTCAGAAGATTTCCTGACCAACACAGTAATGGAAATTGAGAAGAGTGATTGATCCAGCTGGAACAACCTAACCTAACTTTACACCTGTGGGCTTAAATGACTTTCACATTGAAATATCAAAAGATTAACATAAGCTTAGTGGCTTAAAGGTAACAAATGCCGACATTGTTTCAAGTTTTTTCTTACACTGTTTTAACAAACCCTTGCTCAATTTTATTCCTACTACATAATTCACTGCTGTTTTAGCAAACCTGGAAGCTGGAAGGGCAAAGATGGCTACACAAATCCATATAGGTTTTATATCTAAAAGGATGGACAACAGATTGTTTGGTCCTTAATCTTTTAAGGAACACCGTGTTTTAAATCAGCGTGCTCAAATAGTCTGTGGATCTTTTATGTGCAGGAAAAGGAGGCTGGGTCCTTCAGTTTGATCAGTGATAACAATGTACTTTATTGGAACTTTAGTACCTAGTTTTATCTTTGTGCTTACTTCTTGCATGTATTGATATAAGCATCCCTCCCTGAAAAACTTTCCTTTACTCCCTCCTCTATCTCACCTCACACTTACAACCACCAAGACTGTTTAGAAAGACCCAGCACTATGAAGAGGTTGATACAAAAGGACACAGACATTTACCTGTTGTAGTCAAGCAATGTTTCCTTTTGTCTGCTAGGCATTTGATGAGATGATAACTCATCTTCAAACCATGAAGGTGATTCCTCATCACTATCCATGGCATCCTCTTTTATAATATGATTTATAGCCTCTGAAAGACAAGAGATGTTTGCTCACTTCTCTGAATAGTCCATATGCCTCACTTGCATATGTAGAAGCTTGCAGAGCTTCTAAATTAGTGCTGAAACACATGATCTTGCATTTCTTGATTTAATGGGAACACGCTATTTGCTTAAAACTTCATCCTACCACACATCTAAGGAGACTGTACCAGTCTCTGCAAAGCACTCCTGAATACCATGATTTGCCTAGGTATGTTTCTGCAGTGGTGAAAACACCTATTCTCCTAAGAATAAAGATAGCTGATCATCAGGAAGGCCTTCTGTAGTTCCTAGACACCCAAACAATATACATAGATAGGTAGATATGCATATATGCTTATGTGTGTATATATATATTTTTTTTTTTTTTCATGACAGAGCACTTGTGTGGAACAACAGACTCGCCACACAACTGCATGCACTGTGTTTTCATAGTTCTGTGTTATATGTGGTTCATTGGTACCAGCTGATAAATCTTTGTTTTTAAATGCAACAGCAGTCTCTATTTCAGTGAATCTACAAGAATGTAAAAGAATCTACATGAACCAAGAAGTGGCTGATTGGCCTGCTGTAGGCCAATCAGCTTCAGAGAGAGAAGTGACCTCACAATATGCATCTAAGCCACGTGCCTGCTTCTGGGCTATCAGGTACTCAGGCAGAAGTGACCTCACAAGTACAAATGCCACTCATGTCCCTGCTGCTGGCATGTCATGTTCTCACACAGAAGTGACCCTGTCATTGGTCCCAGAAACATGGGGAAGGTTGTTCTCCAGGATTTGCTTGCTCCTGCAGTAGCCTCCCAGGAGCTGAGAGAGGGTCTAGGAGATAGCATGTGCGCTGGCCCCAGGCATGCGTCAACACCTTCACCTCACGAGCCATGGGACCTGTCCGTCCTCCCCACAGTCCTTTGAGTGGCCAGCTGCTCTCCAACAGGGTGAAAAGAGCCTGAGATCTCCTTGCCCACCCAGAGGTCCTGATGGATCCCATAAGCACTGCCAGCTTCTTGTCCGCAAGCGCCTTTTCTGGGAAGCATCTGCAGGAGGGCGCGATCAGTTATGATAGGCCCCAGGCAATGCGGTGCCATGAGGATCCTCCAGGCCTGTTCTTCCAGCGCTTTCTCAAATGACATGCTTGGGAGGAACAGGAAGGGCCAGGTCCCACCTTTGCCCATCCAGACAGCTGCAGGGAGTACTTTGGGGACTTGCTTTAGTTCAACAGAATGAAATTCTGAGTGTAGCAGCAGGGCTGGCAGTCGCTGGTGCCTTCTCTGCTGTCCCAGGAGCTGAGACTTCATCCCAGTGCTAAGGAGCTAAAAAGAAAGTTTTAGGTACGGGGAAAAAAGGCAGAGAAATTCTGTAGGTCCTGTTCAGGCCAGATGTCACAGGATCAGCTTCTGGGGGCATTTCTATGGTTGCTGTGATGTGACTTGTGACAAAGCCAGTTACACAGGCCTGTTCACACCTAACCAGCCCCGGGCTGAGTCTGGCAGGGCTGAGACCTTGGGCTGAGTAGGTATTGACCGCAGCGAAAGGCATCATGGTTTTGATCCTCTGAGAGAGCAAAGAGACTCTCCGGTTTAAAAAGGGAGAGCCAAACACTGGAGACATCTCATAGTCTTCAGCCAACTAGGATTTTAAGGTCCCAGACTGAAATCTTTGCTAGAGTGCCCAGCAACTCCCCCTTGACTGGAAGGGGTCTCTCAAATCCCACTGCCCTGCATCCCATGAGGGACGGCAGGAAAACAAAACAAAACAAAAAAACAAACTCCTTCCCCCATGTGCTGCTGGTCATGGAAGAAATGGCCTTGCCAGAGAGGAGGTAAAATCCACCTGTATTTGGAAATATTTACCGGCGGGACTCCTGGCCTGCATTCCCCCTCTTTTGATTCCTTTCTCCTTTCTTCCTCCCATTCCCCCACAGAAATTTATTTGACTCTGTGAGGTGTGTCATAAGCCCATGTCATGAGCAATCCAAGGAGGCCATATCCAGTCCTGCGACTCAGGGACTGGGATCCTTGGCACCTCAGGATGGTCACTGCCACTTGGCTTCTCCAGGCCTTTTCTGTGAAATCTCACGCACACTTACTTTTTGAGTGGGCTCCCCAGGCAGTCCAGATTATCAGCGTGGCATTTCCGTAGACTTCTGAGGCATTTCCTCAGTTTTTTCTCCACAGGTCTGATCTATTATACAAGGGAAAAAATAGAGTGCATTGTAGACTGAAGAGTGATGAGAAGAAGTACTGCTGAAAAGCACGGAAGGCATCAAGTAGATCAAGTATGGTCACTCTCAGGGCATCCAGTCCTAGTCTTTTCTCTTTCAGACCAAACTCAGGCTTCATCCCACAACCACTGAAGCCACTGGAAAGTGTCTTCCCCTCCCCCACCCCATTGATATGCTTGAGCAGGAGTCCTAATGCTTTAATTAAAAAGTTAGACTTGAAAAAAAACACGTTCTATCACTAAAAAAATCATAATCCTGGACATGCTTTTAGAGGCAGAGTAATAAAAAGTCCCTCTGGACCTCTTGCCCCTGAGCAAGTCCAGGTACATCTGGCTCCAGCCACTTGGCAACTGGCAGAAATGCATTTGTTTTGATTGCTTTAAGATGTTTGCAGTACCTGGGCACTCTGTTAATCATACATCTCTCTCCAAGACTGGTAGTTGGCCAATTCTGCCCGTCTTTATTTTGCTTCTCTTTGGTCAAGGTTGCCAGGATATTTCGTCTGTCCCACTGCACTGACCCTGCTGCCTTTATTCTTGCTAATACAACTCTGGATAAGGATGGCCAGCTTTGCTACAAGAGCAGCCTGAGGCCTCCCTGTCAACTGGTTGTCCCCCAGGACCCCCAGGTCCTTTTCTGCAAAGCTGCTTTCCAGCCCGTCAGCCCCAACTTGCCCTGCTGCACAGGGTTATTTCATCCCAGGGACAGGACTTAGTTGAACTCCCCGTGTCCTTATCAGCCCGTATCACCAGCCTGTCACTGTCCCTCTGCTTAGCAGCCCTGCCTTTCAGCATGTCAACCATTAAACCCAATTTGGTATCATTTGTGAACTGGCTGAGAGTGCACTCCGACCCATCATCTAAGTCATTCATAAAGACAAACAGTATTGGCTCCAGTATCTCCCTCTGAAGAACATCACTGGCAACGATTAGTCAGTTGGACTTTGCACCACTCTTCTCCACTCTTTGAGCCAGATGGCCTCCAGCTAATTTCCCCCACTCTCCGTTGCTTACTCCTCCATCCCACATCTGCCCCGTTTGGCTACAAAGATGTTATGGAAAAGTCACGTCAAAAGCCTTCCTAAATTCAAGTTCTACAACCTGCACTGCACTCCCCTTGTCCACACAGCCAGTCATCCCATCGCAGAAGGCAATATCAGCTTCGTCAGACACAATTTGCCCTTGATGACTTCATGCTGACTGTTGCCCTAAATACAGGCACTGAGACAAGCAGCATGGAGCTTGTCATGCAGCAAAAAGCACCCAGAAATGTGGAGTGTGAGCCCAGCATGGAAACAGACGATGTGAGAGGCTGCTCTGTGACGATTGCCCAGGGGCACCTTCCCAGTCAGTCCATGCAACCAAGGTCACAAAGCGGCCTCCTCTCTTTTGTGCCCTCCATGTCTCAGTTCCCATCCATGAGACCTGGCTCTGCACCACAAAGCCACCGGGGTGTGTCATCACCCTGCCCGTTCACACAGCTTAGCTAACATCAGCATTTTCCTCCCCTGGGCCCTTTCCAGCCCAGCCCAGACCTTCCCCAGCTCTTCCCACCTCCGCTGCCCTCTGCCCAGCCTACCTGACAGAGCAGCCCAGTCTGGGGCTGGCCCCACAGCAGCACCAGCGATAGGGTGCTGCAGAGCTCTGGGCACTCACACCACAGCCCGACCCTCTTGTGGGCATGGCAGCCCCTGGGGGCAGGAGTGTGTGTCAGCATCCCCACCAGTCTCCAAGCTGGAACTGGCCCCCATGGCACAAGGAGACAGAGGACAGTGATGCTCTGTGTCCCTTGCTCCTGTGTCTAGGAGACTCTGTACCTCCAGACTGCCTGCAGCCCCCTGTGCTATCCCCTCCCTCCAGGACAGCACAAGAGTCCCTGCCCTGGGGCTCCTCAGGCAACTTCTGCTGCCCCAGCAACACAGCTGCCTGCCCTTAGTTGACATACAGAGAAACAGATTTCTTTTGCTCATTTACTTCTCCTTGCAAGCACACAATTGCTCCTTTCCTCTTCTCCAGGGACGTCCCTGCTCCCTGGAGAGCCTTTCCCCAGGTGAGTGCATCAGTGCTGGCCTGCCCAGCCATTCCTGGACCCTCCCCTGAGCTCCCCACAGGGCCCAGAGCTGGCGGTGCTGCTCTGCAGAGCGAGCGGGCTGTGGTGCCCCAGGGTTGTGAGGTGACTCCACAGTGGACATGGTGGTCAGGGTGGGAAGTAGACCCAGCTGGCATTGCACCTGACAATACCCTACAAAGGGATCTGTGGCTATGGATGCTGGCTCTGAGCAATCACAGGGCATTTCAAATGGCTCAGGCTGTGGTCAGGTGTGTCACTAGATCCAGCCCGTGTTTTTTCATTGAAAGTGACATGAACCACTCTCCAGGCTCCCTTCTCTGCCTGCCACCAGCCCTGTCATATGGGAGACAGTCCCAGGCAGGTACCACTTGACCATTCACCACCTCCAGGAGCACATGGCACCCACATGTGAGAGCTGAATCCAGCCCTCATTCCCTAACACATCACCCCATGAGCTCATCGCCTTGAGCCCATGGAGAGCCCCAGAAGAGCAACAGGCCCTTTCAGGGTGGAAGTCCTTGAGCACATTCTTGGCTCAAGAATTGGAAGATCCCAACCTTCAAGTACTGCACTGAGGAAATCCCTTTTTATTACAGAGATGCCAACTCTGATACAGTGATAGATACTTTTACAGGAGGCCTCTGTGTCAGAAAGACAGGGTTCACACCTCTGAAGAAGTGGGATGAATTCAAACATTTCTGCACAAACGTTATTATCACAGAGAGAATGCCCAAGGCACAAGCATTAGCTGAGATAAATTAGAAATCACTTGTGAAGAGGGATGGGTAACTTATTGCTGATGAACTAGTACCAATTGGATCAGTTTCCTCAGCGCATCCTTGAGTTCCTTGTTCCTCATGCTGTAGATGAGGGGGGGTTCACTGTTGGAGGCACCACCATGTACAGAACAGCTACCACCAGATTCAGAGCTGGGGAGGACACAGAATGGGGCTTCAGGAGGCAAACATGCCAGTGCCGACCAGCAAGGGACCGCAGCCAGGTGAGGCAGGCACATGGAAAAGGCTTTGTGCCGGCCCTGCACAGAGGGGATCCTCAGCACAGCGGTGAAGAGCTGCACATAGGACAGCACAATGAAAGTAAAACACCCAAAAGCTAACCAAATACTAACCACAATAACCTCAGCCTCCCTGAGGTAGGAGTCTGAGCAGGAGAGCTTGAGGATCTGGGGAATTTCACAAAAGAACTGGCCCAGGGCATTGCCTTGGCAGAATGTTACTGAAAATGTATTAGCAGTGTGCAGGAAAGCATAGAGAAAACTACTGCCCCAGGCAGCTGCTGCCATTTTGACACAAGCTCTCATGCTCATGAGCATGCTGTAGTGCAACGGTTTGCAGATGGCAACAAAGTGGTCATAGGCCACGACTGTGAGAAGAGACTACTCAGCTGAAATGAAAAAGCCAAACAAAAAGACCTGGGCAGCACCTCCTGGGTAGGAAATGGCCCTGGTGTCCCACAGGGAATTGGCCATGGATTTGGGGACAGTGGTGGAGCCCAGGTCGAGGACAGAGAGACTGATGAGGAAGAAGTACACGGGGGTGTGGAGGTGGTGGTTGCAGGCTACGGCTATGATGATGAGGCCATTGCCCAGGAAGGCAGCCAGGTAGATGCCCAGGAACAGTGAGACATGCAAGAACTGAAGCTCCTGCATGTCTGCAAAAGCCAAGAGGAGGAACTCGGTGAGAGAGCTGGTGTTGGGCATTTGTTCCCTCTCAGGTTGGGACACTATCCAAGGGGGGGAAGATATTGACAAGTTAGGACAGGCCTTCACCGCACCCCGCTGTGCACGCCACCTCCCAGACGACAGCACTTCAGGACAGTCACTCTCAGCCCCTTTGTTGTGCAGTGGGAAACGGGAACATTGCAGGAGAGATGCACCTCTCCTGCTGGAGCTTGGGCTGCCAAGGAGGGGGCTCAGGCCCTCGACTCCCTGGCCTTGAGGGCAGAGGTTGTGCTGGGTGGAAGAGGAGACATGGGGAGCTTGCTCACAGGAAGATGTCTGCTTTGAAGGGGATGACAAGGTGTTCTCCAAATTCCCCCTCCGACAGCATTTATATTTCTAGTTTCCTCTCATTCTCTGATCGTATCTCCACTGCCTGGAGCTTTTCCTGCTGGCAGCTGTTTCTCTATCCCATCCATGTTTTTTCCCTGTCAGCACTCACAGACCCCATCCCACCCTCTGTGCACTCAGTTCTGCCCTACAGAAAACTCCCAGCAGCAGGGCACTGTCCAGGGCATCTCCATATTGGCAGCTGCTAAGGAGCAGGTCAGACAAACACTGATGAGGCTGGAGAAGGTGATGGTGGTGCTATCTGTAGGCAGAGAAGTGTGCAAAAGGCCTTGCTGAGGTTCCTCGCAGACCTCTTGATCTCTCACAGTAAAAGTCTAGGAGTTTCAGTATCTCATCCAAACCTGACAACTCCTTTTCCAACCCCCACCTGCAAACAGTAGGAAACCAAAAGCACAGACTCAGGAAAGCTCCTTATCTTTAAGGTAACCCCTGCCTTGCCTGTCTTCTTGAAGAGGCCTCTTCAGAAAATGTCCTGGGGGTGAGCTGAAGCTGAGAGCAGCCCTGATCCACGCAGCACCCTCTTGATGGGGGAATGAATGCGCCCTGCCAGGGTTCACTCCTTCCACCCAGAGCTTCTCCCCGCAGCGCCGTGGGGAGTTCCCCGGGCAGGCTGAGCGCTGACCCTCGCAGGCGGCAGAGTCACTGCTCCAGGCACACAGCACCCTGGGCTGCAAGGACACTGCTCTGAATGACAGCCCGTGCAGACCTGGACGCACTCCCTGGCTTCACACCCCTGCACTGTCCCTGGGAAAAGGTGGCTGTGATGCCCTGTGCCTCTGATGGTGTGTCTGAGAATCCCTGCTCTAAAGCACCAGCGGCTCCACACAGGAGAAACTGGGAGAGCCACCCTGACAGATCCTGTAAGCTGTGGAAGGCGCCAGCTTCAGAAGAACCCTCCGGGAATCACAGCAGCATTGCCCTGCAGCCAGAGACTTACTGTGTGAAGGGCTGTGAATATTTCTCCCTGCAGTGAGCACTCAGCCATACTCTCATTACCGACTGTCTTTAACTTCCAAGTTGCTCATCTCATCCTGGTGCCTGCAGGCAGCGCCCTGAGGCTTGCGGCTGCTCCTGGACAGAACTGTCTCTGCAGCGCCTGCCAAGTTGCCATGAGCTCCTGCAGTCCCAGGAGCCTGACCAACCTAAGGAGCAGAAGCTTACCTGAAGACATGACTTTCTCTGTCCCCTGTGCACCCTCAGGATGTTCCCAGGGCTCCAGAGCTGACAGTTCCTGAAAGGCAGCAGGGTCATCCCTGGGAAATGTCTGCTGAAGTAGACTAAAATAAATAATCGCCGATGGTCCCTCTCTAAACAGTAGAGAGTGGCTGAGTTCAGCATTGCAGTTTGTCTCATCACAGGATGGTTATCTAATAGAATTGGAGATGTCCCACTCTGGAAGCCCCTATTTATCTGTTTTGCCCAAGTAACAATAAAAGTAGAAACATATTGGAGCCAGAGGTTGAAACCAGAGAGGAACAGGCTGGAGAGAGAAAAAAACTTTTCCACTGAGAGGATGGTCAAACACTGGAACATGTTGCCCTGAGAATCTATGCTGTCTCCATCCCTGGAGGTTTCCAAGACTGGATCAAGCCCTAAGCAACCTGCTCTGACCCCTACCTGACTCTGCTGTGAGCAGGAGGTTGGCCTAGAGGCCTCCTGAGGTCCTGTCCAGCCTGAAAGATTTTGTGATTCCTTTCCCTCCTTTCCCACTTTTCCTGCCAGTGTTAGGCAATGAACTCAGTTCTCCTTGACAATGGAAGTAAGTCAGACACTATGATCAGATCAACTATCTTTCCTGTCCTGCTCCAGTCAGAGATGTTCAGGTGCAGCACTGCTTTGAAGGTACCCCTGGACAGCCCTGATCACTCCTTTGCTTCACCTTTTATTGTGTTTTCCTCTCCTTTACCCCTTCCAGATTCTTCCCTCTTACTATCCTCATACCCTCCCAGAAAAACAGTCCACCTCTGTTTACCCTTTCCCCATAGGACCTGGTTGTGCTTGCTTTGTACCCTCATTTGGTGTTTCTGAGATGGCTGCCATGGTAATTCCTACCTATTCAACTAGCACCTTCTTTTAGTACTTGCAGTGTCCTGCAATTCCTCAAGCTGTTATCTTCTTAGAGACACCACAAGTCAGGGTGAGCCATCTACACACACACACACACATTAAGAGCTGACACAGTGAGCTTAAGACTGGGAGACCTTGAGAAACGTGGGGATCCAGCCAACAGAAACTTCATGGAGTTTTACAATAAGAAAAGTGGCAAGTCCTGCACATGGGGAAGAATATCCCTGTGCATCAGGAAAAGTTGGGAACTGACCAGCTCAGGAGTGGCCTGAGGAGAAGGGCCTTGGTGTTACAAGGAATGCCATGTGAGCCAGTGGTGCATGCTCACTGCGAATAAGGCCAGATGCCTACGGGGCTGCATTGGGAGGAGGGTGGCTACCCAGACAAGGGGAGTAATCATCCACCTCGACTCAGCACTAGCGTGTCCCACTGTGGGGCTCCCAGGAGCTTTTCATGGTCATGGGAAGCAGCATGGGAAGGGGAAACAGCCTCAAAATGCAGCTTGGGAAGTTCCGACTGGACATCAGGATGAAGAAATATTACTTGAAGGGTAGTGCTGTGGTACAGTAGGTGACCCAGACAGAGTCTGTGATCAGCCCATGGCTTTATGTTTTAAGGAACAGCCAGTGAGGACAGAGAGACATCAGTAAAGGGAGGGAGATCCCGGTGTGAGAGCAAGGTGGGGAATCCGGTTGTGTGTCTACAGTCTGCAGGGACACAGGCGCAGGCATGGTACAGCACAGGACGGCCTGTGGTGGAGACGGCCGAAGGCACCGGCAAGGCTGAATGGCCCTGACAGAACTGAAGTCTTTGTCCCCTTGGCTATGGCTGTTGTCTCTGCTACCGAGGCCTATGAGTACACACTGGGGGGGCCTCATTGACCCCTGGCCCCCCAGGGGGCCCTGAGAGGTGTCATATCATTGTCCTGCACTTGGCACTGCACGTCCCCACCCTCACACTGCCCTCAGGAGGAGCCTTGGGCAACGCATGGGGCAAAGGGTCTCCTTTCCCAGGGGCTTGGTGTCAGCGCTTGGCTTTTTTGCTTGATAAAACACATGAAGGCTTTACATGGCATCAGAGCCACCTGCACATTTCCTCTGTCTACCTGTAACCAGTGATTACAATTTTCTGCTCTAATTTGCTGCTAGTGGCCCTCAGTGGCATCCATTCACGCTCTATGAAACTTTGGGGTTTGCTTCTGACTTGGACTTCTTGAATGTTTTGTTCACTCTCCTCTCAGTAGGTGCAATTCATGGATTCGGCACCAAATACACCATGGGGCTCATTAAAATACAAAAAGCCCTGATGAACTGGGTCTCTGACTATAATTTTCTTCAAGTCTTGTACGGCTAATTGGAGAAGTTTCTGGCGTGTAGCTGAAAGGTGGAGACTTCCATAATATACAAGTATTTCTACTTCTAACAGGCTTTTATTATTAATATTATTATTCAGCTTTCAGAATAAGTGACAGCAACATTCTCCAATTGAGATCAATCCAGAGTGTCTCCTAATGAAGTCTGGACATGTAGGAAAAGCAGTGTCCCAGAGGTCAGACACTGTATGGACAATCTTCCTCCCCATCTCCCCACCCCTGCCATTTCGCTCATCAGCCACCTGGGACTTTACATCACTTCCGTTAAAAGCTACCCTTATTCCACTGAAGTCTGCAACTGAATGTTACAGCTCCTATGCCCCACTTCCCACCTGCTTTCCTTAGCAAACTAGCTGCAAATAGACACAGAAGGATTTTTCTTAATTGCAAAGAAACAAAAAATAAAGCATGATAGAGTTTCATAAAAAATAATGACACTCTTCAACTGCATGCTAAGTCCAAGCTGCCTCCAATGAGGTCCACTTTCCACAAGGGATAGTCTTACTGGAAACCTTTTGGATAGATAGGAAAGGCTAGACATGAGCAGAATTTCGGACTTGGCTAAAGGGACACACTACTGAAAGAGGGAGCAAACTTTAAACAGCCTGAAGTGCAAATCAGCAGCTCGGTATGGGCATGAACAAAGAGTAACAGGAGGAGTTACAGTGTTACAATGTCCAGATAATGTGCTGTAAAGGTGATGGTGGACATTGTCAATTTAATCAGGACATGTGGAAATGGGAGCAAGAGATGTACAGCTCCGGGAGTCCCGGGCTGTGCCAGGGGCTGTGCTGCTCTTGGGGATCTTGGGCCACGCTGTGTTTCTGTACAAAAGTCTGGAGAACCTTTGATGCAAGCCCATAGGGAAGAGGGATTCTCCTGGGCACGCAAAGCAACCCATGCAGGACCCAGGAATGTTGAGGGAAACCCATCCCACCCATATCAAACTCAGTGCTCTTCCCGGAGACGTTTCTTCACCCTTGGGCTGGGAGCAGGAAGGGGCATGGGGGCACAGCCACGTCCCAGACTTGCCTCCATCAGGCCTTCAGCTCCACAACATGTCACAGCTTCAAGTGAGCACTCTAAAGCAACACTTCCCATGCCCCTGGTGCTTAGAGACGACTTGAGGTAGACACACAGGAGACAAGGGGCAGAAAGCGCAGCGAGAGCGCAGCTAACAGAGGCAGCGAACAGACGCAGCAGTTTGTGCAGCAGTGTTTGGGCTCTGACTAGAACTTGAGGATCTTGTTGGAAGTTTTGGGCTTTCTGAGGACCCCCGAGGAACTAGAAGGTGATTGCTGTGAACGGGAAAGGGGAAACTAGGCAAGGACAACTGCAGGAGGCCTTGACTTCTCCCGGGAAAAGCTCGTGGGAAAAGCTCTAGCTAGGAGTGGCTGCTGCTAACCAGCTCTCTTGGTTGCCCCTGACCAGAGGGAGTTGTGGCCTTTGATCCTGGTGGCCCTTGATTAGGGCGGGTCAAGCACTCTCTTAGCCAGTGCTAGGGAGAGGCCTATATAAGAGCCAGGCCTAGAGTGCAGTGAACAGAGGCAGCAGTTCGCGCAGAAGGGCGCGCGAAGGAACATTTCTTTCTGTTCCCTGTGGTGTAGGTTTCCTCAGGTATGGTTGTAACACGCCGTACAGCACGTTCCCCAGTAGCTGTTGGAGTTGCTGTGTCAGAGGCTTGGACCCAGACTGACCCTCTGATAGTAGATGCAGCTCTACAGGTCTCAGGCTGTAGGGAGTGCTTGGGGCCTCTCCGGGAGGCCTGGGCTGGCAGTCAGCTCTCCTGCAGGAGGTGTGCTGCTGTTGACGAGTTGTGTCGTCAGGTAAGGGAGTTACGGGAGGAGGTCAGTAGGCTGCGCAGCATCTGAGAAGCTGAGCAAGAGATAGACAGGGTATTCTTGGAGACTGTGCAGCTCCAGGAGTCCCAACCCCCCACAGCAGTGGAGTTGCCAGAGGGCTCTGTGCCGTGTGAAACAGTACATCATAACATCATAGAAGAAGACTGGAAACTGGTCACTGCTCGTGGGAGGAGAAAGGCTCCTACTCCTCCCGAAGACTTGCAGCTGAAGAACAGGTTTAGTGCCCTCCAGGATGAGGAGGAGATGGGCATGGCTGCAAGGGAAGTTCCTGGGACAACAGACCCTGTGCCCTGCTGAAATGCCCGGAAGAAGCGGTGGGTGATTGTTGTAGGGGACTCCCTGCTGCAGGGGACGGAGGCATCTATCTGCCGACCTGACCTCATGTCTAGAGAGGTTTGTGGCCTGCCGGGGGCTCGTGTGAGAGATGTCATGCAAAGACTGCCATGGCTTGTCCATGCTTCGGACTATTACTCACTGCTGCTCTTCCATGTGGGCGCTAATGACACCAAGGGCAAACTGGAGACCATCAAGCAGGATTTCAGAGCTCTGGGGATGGTGGTCAAGGGTCTGGGAGCCCAGGTCATCTTCTCCTCAATCCGGCCAGTGAGGGGGATGGATGAGAGGAGGAGACGGACTTTCCAGGTTAACGACTGGCTGTGCTGCTGGTGTTGGCAACAGGGTTTTGGTTTCTACGACCATGGGACCCTGTCTAAAGATCAACAACTGATGGAAGAGATGGGATCCACCTCACGAGGCAGGGCACGCGGGTCTTTGCCAACAGGTTGGCCAACCTGGTAAGGAGGGCTTTAAACTGGGAAAGATGGGGGAAGGGGAGAGTTATAGTGCCAGGGTAGCTGGCAAAAGACTGCTCAAGTCGGGATGCCTCCAACAGGTGCATGCAGTCAGGGAAGTGCACATGGGATGTGGCTATGGAGGACCCTCTTTTACCCCTCCTGGGAAACCTGCATGCTCGATCACCTCTCTGAAATGCCTGTACACCAATGCACGCAGCATGGGGAACAAACAGGAAGAACTAGAAATCTGTGTGCGGTTGCAGGGCCATGATCTCATTGCCATTACAGAGACATGACAGCTCGCATGACTGGAGTGCTGTCATGGATGGCTACGTGCTTTTTAGGAAAGACAGGCCAGGAAAGAGAGGTGGTGGAGTTGCTCTTCATGTGAGAGAGCAACTGGAATGTATTGAGCTGTGCCTAGGGGTCGATGAAGAGCGAGTCGAGAGCTTATGGGTAAGGATGAAAGGGCAGGCTAGCATGGGTGACACTGTTGTGGGTGTTTACTACACGCCACCTGATCAGGATGAGGAAGTCGATGAGGCCTTCTACAGACAGCTGGAAGTAGCCTCACGATCCCAGGCCCTGGTTCTCATGGGGGATTTCAACCACCCCGATATCTGCTGGAAAGACAACACAGCTAGGCACAAACAGTCCTGGAGGTTCCTGCAGAGCATTGGTGACAACTTCTTGACACAGGTGGTGGAGGAGCCAACAAGGAGAGGTGTGCTGCTGGACCTCGTACTAACAAACAAAGAAGGACTGGTGGAAGATGTGAAGGTTGGGGGCTGCCTTGGCTGCAGTGACCACGAGATCGTGGAGTTCAAGATCCTGCGAGGAGGCAGCAGGGCACTAAGTAGGATCGCAACCCTGGACTTCAGGAGAGCAAACTTTGGCCTCTTCAGGGACCTACTTGGAGGAATCCCATGGGTGAGGGCCCTAGAAGGAAGGGGTGTTCAAGAGAGCTGGTTAATATTCAAACATCACTTCCTCCAGGCTCAAGTGCGGTGCATCTCTATGAGTAGGAAGTCAAGCAAGGGAGGTAGGAGACCTGCATGGATGAGCCAGGAGCTCCTGGCAAAACTCAAACAGAAGAAGGAAGTATACAGAAAGTGGAAAGGGGGACAGGCCACTTGGGAGGAATATAGGAACATTGTTAGAGTATGCAGGGATGCGACGAGGAAGGCTAAGGCCCGTTTGGAATTAAATCTAGCAAGAGATGTCAAGGACAGCAAGAAGGGCTTCTTCAAATACATCAGTAGCAAAAGGAAGACTAGGGAAAATGTGGGCCCTTTGCCGAATGGGGTGGGTGCCCTGGTGACGAAGGATGCAGAGAAGGCAGAGTTACTGAATGCCTTCTTTGCTTCAGTCTTTACTGCTCAGGCCAGCCCTCGGGAACCCCAGACCCTGGAGGCAAGAGAGAAAGTCTGGAGGAAGGAAGACTTTCCCTTGGTGGAGGAGGAGTGGGTTAGAGATCATTTAAGCAAACTTGACACCCACAAATCCATGGGCCCTGATGGGATGCACCCACGAGTGCTGAGGGAGCTGGCGGATGTCATTGCTAAGCCACTCTCCATCATCTTTGAAAGGTCATGGAGAACAGGAGAGGTGCCCGAGGACTGGAAGAAAGCCAATGTCACCCCAGTCTTCAAAAAGGGCAAGAAGGAGGACCCAGGGAACTACAGGCCAGTCAGCCTCACCTGCATCCCTGGAAAGGTGACGGAGCAGCTCATCCTGGAGGCCATCTCCAAGCATGTGGAGGACAAGAAAGTGATCAGGAGTAGTCAGCATGGCTTCACCAAGGGGAAATCATGCCTAACCAATCTGATAGCCTTCTGTGATGGAATGACTGGCTGGGTAGATGAGGGGAGAGCAGTCGATGTTGTCTACCTTGACTTCAGCAAGACTTTTGACACTGCCTCCCATAACATCCTCATAGGCAAGCTCAGGAAGTGTGGGTTAGATGAGTGGACAGTGAGGTGGATTGAGAACTGGCTGAATGGCAGAGCTCAGAGAGTTGTGATCAGTGGCACAGAGTCTAGTTGGAGGCCTGTAGCTAGCGGTGTCCCCCAGGGGTCAGTACTGGGTCCAGTCTTGTTCAACTTCTTCATCAATGACCTGGATGAAGGGACCGAGTGCACCCTCAGCAAGTCTGCTGATGATACAAAACTGGGAGGAGTGGCGGATATGCCAGAGGGCTGTGCTGCCATTCAAAGAGACTTGGACAGGCTGGAGAGGTGGGCAGAGAGGAACCTCATGAAGTTCAACAAAGGGAAGTGCAGGGTCCTGCACCTAGGGAGGAATAACCCCATGCACCAGTACAGGTTGGGGGCTGACCTGCTGGAAAGCAGCTCTGCGGAGAAGGACCTGGGAGTGCTGGTGGACACCAAGTTAAGCATGAGGCAGCAATGTGCCCTTGTGGCCAAGAAGGCCAATGGTATCCTGGGGTGCATCAGGAAGAGTGTTGCCTGCAGGTCGAGGGAGGTGATTCTCCCCCTCTCCTCAGCCCTGGTGAGGCCACATCTGGAGTACTGTGTCCAGTTCTGGGCTCCCCAGTACAAGAGGGATGTGGCACTACTGGAGCAAGTCCAGCAAAGGGCTACGAAGATGATTAGGGGGCTGGAACACCTCTCTTATGAGGAAAGGCTGAGAGAGCTGGGCCTGTTTAGCTTGGAGAAGGCTGAGAGGAGATCTTATCAATGTGTACAAGTATCTGAAGGGAGGGTGTCGAGAGGATGGGACCAGACTCTTTTCAGTGGTGCCCAGTGACAGGACATGAGGCAACGGGCACAAACTGAAAAACAGACAATTCCATCTGAACACAAGGAAAAACTTTTTCACTGTGAGGGTGACAGAGCACTGGAACAGGCTGCCCAGAGAGGTTGTGGAGTCTCCTTCTGTGGAGATATTCAAAACGCACCTGGATGCAATCCTGTGCAATGTGCTCCAGGTGACCCTGCTTGAGCAGGGGGGTTGGACTGGATGATCTCCAGAGGTCCCTTCCAACCTCAGTGATTCTGTGATTCTGTGACTTTGCCCAGGATCCTGGTCCCTGGCAGGCTCCAAAGCCATGGGCCAGGCCAGGTAGCAAATCTGGGGAAGTTTTCCCATTGCTCACAAAATTTGCCCAGCTTTCCTTCTGGCTGAGTCTGGGGAAAGGCATTTCTCATCCCTGGGCCTCATTTGGTCCTTGGGCTTTTCCGTGTCACCTTGGGGCTGTGCTTCTCCCCTGGGTACGCTTCTCAGCCCCCTGCCCTCCCCCCCACTGACACCCTAGCTCTCCCGGCCTCTGTACAGCCCTGGCATCCTGGATCTCCCACATTTTATGACTCTGGGCTTCTTGAGACATGCCCACACACCGCAGTGCTGCTGTCCAGGCTCCAGTGCAGAGCCTGGAAGGCAGTGCAATGCCTCAGGACCTGCATTTGGGTTCATTCAGAAGTTGGCGAGATGACCAGCTCCCAGCTCTGCAGCTGCTGAAGCTTGAGAGCGTCCCTACAAGCAACCTTCCTGCTCTTCCTCGTCTCTGCACAGTCCTGGGGCAAATCTTGCAGAAGGGAGACTCCATCTGCCTTGAATGCTGTCAGAGATGCGGCTTTCCAAATCACTGCAGAAGGAGCTGGTTTGCTTATTCCATCTGTGGCACCCCAGCTATGACACTGGGAGCCCCAGCTCTGCACCCTGCCGTCTCTGCGCTTTCTGGAGTGGAAAGACCCCGGACACAGAGACAGGCTCTACCAGTCCTGCAGTCTACACTCCCGGCAGGTGAGGGGCAGAGCCTTCGGCCAGCCCCACACTCCCTCATCCTCCTCTGCTTCTGAGGGGGACACAGCCTGGGTCCAGGATCAGGCCCCGCTCACGGCCCCACTGCAGGCTGCTCCCTGCAAAGGTTGAAACCCCAACATTTCCAGCACGGAGCTGATGCCAAAGCAGCATCTGGAGCCCAGCCGGCCCAGAGCCTTCAACCCTCCCTCACCTGGTTACAGGGCCCTGAGCAGAGCTGCTCACTCTGCCCCACTTCCCCCATGCTCCCTGTCCACCTGTGCCTTTCCAACCCCCAGCCTTTGCAGTTGCATGTGCCTGGGTCTACCCACTTGCCTTCACCCACTTGCCTTCACCACAGTCTCAGTTGCACTGGAAGCCCACAAAAATCACGGTGCTCCTACCCTCAAGCTGGCATCCACCCCGAACCTGGAGCCTGGCTGGCCACAAAGGAATCTCTCGTCCAGTGCCCCAGCGATGCAGCCAAGGGCAGGGGTCTTCACCCCAATTTCCCTGCTCCTCCTGCTCCCAGCACCACTGCTGCTGTGCCCATGTCAAACCCTCCTGCCACCAGACTGCCCAACTCTAGAGTTGGGGGGATTATCTGCACCTGATGAGTACCTCAGTGAGGCCATGACTTGTGAATGCCATCCAAGGCCACCTCCTCTGCCAGTTTAGAGATACTGCTAGGTGAGAGGTGAAGCCACTCTAGGTTGCTATGTGAGATTTAGCTTTCTTTCTAACAGGAAAGCCACTGCTGTACCAAACTGGAGCCCCAGGGAATGAGTCCCAGGAGGACTGTGAACCCAGTTTCACCCTCCAAGCATGCTGCAAATATGAGAATGCCTTCCAGTCTCAATGAGCTACAAGTATCTCCTCCATGGAGACTTCCCCTTTCCGACCATCTGTGCTACTTATAGCTACTTGCACAGGGGCTGACATCTCCTGATAACAGAGATTTTGGGTTCTTCAGATTTTTTTCCATACCAGAGGCTGGATCACACAGTCTCCATCAATCTCAGTTCAGAGGGATTTTTTCCCAAATTTACCTTGCCTTGTGGAGAAGCCCCATAGGGCAAGCCTAACTTGAATGGTGGGGGAAGTCAGACAACTGAGCCTGTCGGAGCCTGATCATCTCCTCCAGTGCTCACCAGCAACTGTGACATCAGAGACTGTGACATCACAACTAGGCAAGCAGGCGAGCACATCGGGCAGGGCAGCACAGGCACAACCACCTTGTATGACGATGGGCACCAAGATGCTTTTCTTTGTTGTAGCAGGAGTGATGACCACAAGAATTGGTTCAAAGCAGTTTCCCCATAGGACAAGCAAACCTGCTTTTCTATCTCACTCCAGGCTGGAGTCGGTCGTTTCTGCTGAATTTCATGACACCTGGCCAACTGCAGTCCTGCTCTCAGATCACCTGGGGCTGGAGGCAGCTTCTTGGGCTCGTCTCTCAAGGAGAAGGAAGGACTGCATTTTGGATCCATTCTGCTGGTGGAGGCAGTGGGTGCCTAGGATGTGTTCTGGCTCCTGAAGCTCTCCCCTGGACACAGGGGTCAGCGTGCTCATTGCTGTGGCTTTACTGAAGGGGAAAAACCGGCCTGAAACCCCACTGCCCCCACCTTGCTCTCCAGCTCTGGGCCAAATTACTGAGAGGCTTCAGTCTGGCCACTTTGGGGGTAGCTGCAAGGGCTTTTTGACAGCCAGCCGGGATGTGGAGGCTGTGGTGGGAAATTTCTCCTGGAAGCTACAGTGGATGTGGCACTGTCAGGGGAAGCTGAAAGCAGCATGGGGTCAGGGCACCATCAGGGGAAGCTGACAGTAGTGGGGGGTGAGGGCACCATTAAGGGAAGCTGACAGCAGTTAGGGGAGAGGACCGGCCACTGTCACTGTCAGGGAAGCTCATCCTTGTGAGCTTTATTGCAGCAAATCACCTCTCCTTCTCAGCTTCTTGCTGACCTTGGTCAGGATGTTGTCCTCAATTGACTCCAGAAACCTCGTGGATTGCTTGTAGCCTGCAGTGTTGTCCCTCCAGCAGACATTGGGGTGGTTAAAGGCCTCCCATGAGGACCAGGCCTTGCAAATGTGAAGCTTCTTCCAGTTGTCTGAAGAAGGCCTCGTATGCTGTCTCTTCCTGATCAGGCGTCTGTAGCTGACACCCAGCACAATGTCCTCCATGTTGTTCTGCCTGCTAATGCTGAGCCATAAGCTCTCAACTGGCTCATCGTCCGTCCCAAGCAGAGTTCCCTTTGTTCGAGCTGCTCTCTCACATGAAGGGCAACTCCTGCCCGCCTGTCCTTCCTAATTGTAGCACTCCAGTCCTGTGAGTGATCCCACTATGTCTCTGTGATCCCGATGAGCTCATGTCTCTGCAACAGCACACAGATCTCCCATGCTTTGTTTTTGGTCCCCAGGCTGCATGCATTAGCATACGGTCACTTCAGAGAGGCGCCCAGCTGCGCTGATTTCTCAGGAAGTGTACGAGAGCTTTCGCTGTAATGCTTTCCTGTAGGCACATCCTTCTTTATGTGGCTATGCTTGGGGTGGGCTGCCTTCAGCCCTGTTTTGTTGATTACAAGGTTCTGACTGTTCATATCCCCCCCGAACACTTTGCTTGCTAACTTGGTCCGTCACTTTCTCGCTTGGTTGTTGGTCATCCTCTCCCTCCTGTCGTTCCCAGTTTAAAGCTCTCCTTACCAGGTTTGCCAGCCTGTCAGCAAAGATGCTTTTGCCCTACTTGGTCAGGCTGACCCAATGCTTCCCAGCAATCCTTGATTCTCAGAGAGGGTCTCATGGTCATAACAACCAAAAGCCTGTTCCTGACACCAGCTGTGCAACCAGTTGTTCATCCACAGGATCTGGCCCAACCTCCTCAAGCCCTTGCCCCTCACCAGCAGGATCTGGGCTCCCAGGTGCCCTGATCATCACCCCCAGAGCCAGGTAGTTGTGCTTGATGTTCGCAGGTGTCCCTGTGCAGTGCCTTTGGTGCTCATGTGGATGAGCAGCAGGGGATAACAGACTGAGGGGCAGAAAAGCCTCGTCAGTCTTCAACCATGGGCCTCCCCACTGCGACAGCAATGACTTCACGATCATTACCCCAGCCAAGTCACCTGTACCTCCCTCTCCCTCATTCACTTCTGCAGGCCCTCATTGCTCCTGGCTGCGCTTTGTCGTTCACTGCAGGTGCTAACAAACCCTGCCCATCTACCTGCCTCCTCCGAGGGACCCCAGATCCCTTTGGCCTCAGGGACACCCTGCACCCCCCAGAATCACTGACACTGCTAAACTCCCTGGCACCTGGTACCCTGACCCCCATAACTGTGAGTTTCATGCAGTGAAGCCCTGAGCCCCGTAACTCCTGCCATGCCCTGATATCCTCTGGAGCTGTGAGCTTCCCACAGGGGTGCCCTGACACCCCATAGGTTTGGGCCCCCCCCCAGCAGTGCTCTGACCCAAAACTTCTGTGAGCTTGCTGCAGCAGTGCCCTGCACCTTCCCATAGCTGTGAGCTTCCCCCAGCACTTCCCTGACCCACAAAGGCTGTGAGCTTCCCGCAGCGTCACCCTAACCGCCCGTAGCTGTGAGCTTTCCCCAGCAGTGCCCTGAGACCCACCATAGCTGTGAGCTTCCCTTTGAAGTGCCCTGAGCCCTCACTTTATTGAGCACAGGAAGATGCTGCCCAGCTGGAGTTTTAGAAGAGCACAGACACCATATCTGCTGGTCTTACTGCTTCTCCCCACTGCGAGGGATGAGACCACAGAGCATGGCAAAAGCACAGCCCCAATGGCTCAGCAATACCTGATCCCCACACTCGTGGGGAGACAGTGCTGACAGTGGGGCCAGCACACCAACTTCCCCGAGAGTGCCCTGCCCTGCCTCCCACTGTGAGCTTCCCCCCAAAGTGTCCTACTCCCACCCACTGCTGGGAGCTTCCTCTGACAGTGCCCTGCACCCACATGGTGTTTCCACCTAGGCTGGTTACCTGCCAGGCACCTCCAGGGCAACAGCGACATGAGTCTCAACTCATCTGCTGTGGCATTATGTGCAGCAACATTTCCCAGGCTTCTGCAGAGGGCCAAACCAAGAGCTGTGCATGGACATGCTGGCTCTGCACAGCCTCGCTGGCCATCCCGGGGCCTGACACATGGTCCAAGGAGAGCAGCTGCCTTGGCAAGGCATGGGGGAGCACAGAGCTGGGGAGAGGAAGGTTCTTCCTTTTCCCCAGAAACCAGCTGCCAGCCGGGCTCCAAAACTGGCTGCAGAGGGCTGGAGGCAGAGACAGAGAGCCACGGGGATCCCCCCAGGGACATCAAGGCACTGTGATGGGGGGGTGTCCCCACGGGGGACTGTGAGGACATGGGCATGGGCAAGCCCATGGCGACCGCAAGGGCTTTGTAATGGGGGTGACATGGAGCCCTCAAGGCCATCATGATGGTTGGGGTCCCTGTGGTGACTGTGTGCCTGTGCTGGCCAGGGCCCCTGTGTCCCCACTCTGAGGAGAGCGGCTCAGGCGGGAGCGGGCAGCTCCCCTCAGTACCCGAACGGCAGGTCTCCAGCGGAGGATCATGGAGATGGCTATGGAGTGGGAGGTGAACGCTCGCTCCCAGCCTGAGGAAGGGCTCCTGGGTGTGCAGGAGTGCGGAGAGGTGAACGATGGGGCTGGAGGAAGAGGCTGGCAGCAGGGACAGGACCCACACAGAGAGTGTGAGGATGTGGGGAGGGGGAGCTGGGGCAGCACAGCCAGCCCTGAGGTCCTGTGACACTCCACTAGAGCGGCATCCGGGATTCTTTCGGATTCCAGGGTTAGTTGCACTGAAGTCGAGAGATCATCATTTGTCAAGTATACGGCTTTATTAGAGCTAAGCAGTTCTACACATATGACGGACACTGGACAACACTAAACAATTAACACCAGACAATCTACAAGTATAACAAAGCTAGAACGTGTAGTAAAGAACTAGAACTATAACAGAACTAAAACTAGAATACACCTGTCAGAGCCCTGGGGCAGCGTGGAGAAGGGAAGGCTGAGGGGTGATTGTTGGGGCCTTTGCGGTGCTTCAGAACAATAATCTATATGAGAGAGTGTGGAACTGACGCTGTTTAGGATTAATTGCTTAGCACAACTTGCTTAGCATTAGTAGCTAAATTTGCTGAAGCCTTAGGCCTCAGGCTATAGCCACTGCTACGTGCTTTAAAGTAGTCCACCAAGGACACTGGTGCAGCTGGAAATGATACATCCTGAGAAAGTACAGATAAACTAGCAGAAGCCAGTGGGAACCAAGGTTAAGGGTAAGATAGCTTTGCTAAACAAGCAGCAAGGTACAAGGCATGACCGCTGCGTGCGTGATCGGTGCCATGATTGGCTACCTGTGACATAACCTGTATGAACCACCAATCAAGGGTCAAGGCGCCGCGTGCCTGTACCTATAAGATGGGCAAATTGCTGAATAAAGTTGGAATTGAATCTGCATTCTGTGACTGCGTCTGATTCTTTCCCGTCACTCCTGCGGACCGCGACAGGTGATCTTGTTGCTGTCTGCAGCTGTCTCATGGGAGGCTGCAGGGAGGAGAGAGCCAAACTGTTTTGGAGGTGCACAGAGACAGGAATGGGTGGAAGCTGGAGCAAGGGAAACTCCAGTTAGACAGTAGGAGTAATTTCTCACTGTGACAGTAGTCAAACAGTGGAACAGGGTCCCAGAGCAGTTGTGGGATCTGCTAGCCAGGAGGCAGTCCTTCCTTTAGGCCACTCTGAACCTGTATGCTAAATATATTACATTGGGTTAACAGAGAGAGGTCACTCAAAGAAATACTAAAAGGTAAATGCTGATGCATGGTGTTCACCTGCAAAGGTCCTGGATTTCTGTCTAAAGAGATCAGTGTAAATCATCACTAACAAAACCATTTGGATGCCTGGCTAACACCACAGGAGCCGATACAGTTCAATATGTCCTAGCTCTTAGAACTGCTCAACAGCAATATATGAGAAACTGGGAAATTAGTGAAGACTCTGGTGGGAAAGAAGATGGTTTTTTTGAAGTTGTTCAGAGAGTAGCCAGGAGAAGGTGGGGTTGGAAAGACAGTGCGCGAACACATACTGTGGAGAATCAAGCCTGCAAACAGTCTGTGCCTTCTTTTGCTTCCTTGCTTCTGTGTCATTCTTTCCCCCACCCTGATGAACTGATGGTCATAACCTCACCCTAAATCAAACATTGCTATCCGTTCCTGCAGCTAACGGCAGAATTTTCTTCCCTGTGACCCCAAAGCATGGCCATAATACAAATGACCAGCAGTGTTAATAACAGTAGTGCTGTTTCCCGAGGAGAGATGGAAGCCACAAAACCCCCAATGATTTGCAAAGAACCTGTGGCAGTGCTCAGCGTCTCATCACTTGGCACATTTGTTGAAGGATGAGAGAGCCAAAACCTGATGTTTCACCTGATGTTTCACCTGATGAGAGCGCAGCTAACAGAGGCAGCGAACAGACGCAGCAGTTTGCGCAGCAGTGGTTGGGCTCTGACTAGAATTTGAGGATCTTGTTGGAAGTTGTGGGCTTTCTGAGGACCCCTGAGGACCTAGAAGGTGATTGCTGTGAACAGGAAGGGGGAAACTAGGCAAGGACAACTGCAGGAGGCCTTGACTTCTCCCGGGAAAAGCTCGTGGGAAAAACTCTAGCTAGGAGTGGCTGCTGCTAACCAGCTCTCTGGGTTGCCCCTGACCAGAGGGAGTTGTGGCCTTTGATCCCAGTGGCCCTTGATTAGGGCGGTCAAGCACCCTGTGAGTCAGTGCTAGGGAGAGGCCTATATAAGAGCCAGGCCTAGAGCACAGCTCCCAGAGGCAGCGAACAAATGCAGCAGTTTGCGCAGCAGTTTGCGCAGAAGGGCGCGCGAAGGGACGCGCGAAGGGACCTTTGTTTAAGTTCCCTGTGGTGTACGCTTCCTCAAGTATGGTCGTGACACGCCGCACAGCGCGTTCCCCAGTGGCTGTTGGAGTTGCTGTGTCAGAGGCTTGGACCCAGACCGACCCTCTGACAGTAGATGCGGCTCTACAGGTCTCAGGCTGTAGGGAGTGCTTGGGGCCTCTCCGGGAGGCCTCGGCTGGCAGCCAGCTCTCCTGCAGGAGGTGTGCTGCTGTTGACGAGTTGTGTCGTCAGGTAAGGGAGTTACGGGAGGAGGCTGCGCAGCATCCGTGAAGCAGAGCAAGAGATAGACAGGGTATTCTCGGAGACTGTACAGCTCCAGGAGTCCCAACCCCCCCCGCAGCAGTGGAGTTGCCAGAGGGCTCTGTGCCATGTGAAACAGTACATCATAACAGTGTAGAAGGCAGCTGGAAACTGGTCACCGCTCGTGGGAGGAGAAAGGCTCCTACTCCTCCCGAAGACTTGCAGCTGAAGAACAGGTTTAGTGCCCTCCAGGATGAGGAGGAGATGGGCATGGCTGCAAGGGAAGTACCTGGGACAACAGACCCTGTGCCCTGCCAGTACGCCCAGAAAAAGCGGCGGGTGATTGTTGTGGGGGACTCCCTGCTGCAGGGGACGGAGGCATCTATCTGCCGACCTGACCTCATGTCTAGAGAGGTTTGTGGCCTGCCGGGGGCTCGTGTGAGAGATGTCATGCAAAGACTGCCATGGCTTGTCCATGCTTCGGACTATTACTCACTGCTGCTCTTCCATGTGGGCGCTAATGACACCAAGGGCAAACTGGAGACCATCAAGCAGGATTTCAGAGCTCTGGGGATGGTGGTCAAGGGTCTGGGAGCCCAGGTCATCTTCTCCTCAATCCGGCCAGTGAGGGGGATGGATGAGAGGAGGAGGAGACGGACTTTCCAGGTTAACGACTGGCTGCGCCGCTGGTGTTGGCAACAGGGTTTTGGTTTCTACGACCATGGGACCCTGTTTGAAGATCGACAACTGATGGCGAGAGATGGGATCCACCTCATGAGGCAGGGCACGCGGGTCTTTGCCAACAGGTTGGCCAACCTGGTAAGGAGGGCTTTAAACTGGGAAAGATGGGGGAAGGGGAGAGTTATAGTGACAGGGTAGTTGGCAAAAGACTGCTCAAGTCAGGATGCCTCCAACAGGTGAATGCAGTCAGGGAAGTGCACATGGGATGTGGCTATGGAGGACCCTCTTTTACCCCTCCTGGGAAACCTGCATGCTCGATCACCTCTCTGAAATGCCTGTACACCAATGCACGCAGCATGGGGAACAAACAGGAAGAACTAGAAATCTGTGTGCGGTTGCAGGGCCATGATCTCATTGCCATTACAGAGACATGGTGGGATAGCTCGCATGACTGGAGTGCTGTTGTGGAGGAATGGTTAATTGAGAGCGGGCATGCTCTGCTTGGGATGAGCAATCCCGTCTTCGGGGTAGAGGAAGGCATCTAGGCCAAGGCCAGCAAGCCTGCTGAAAGCGGCCTTATGTAGGCCAAGGCAAGCGAACCTGCTGAGGCCTGCTGAACGTGGCCATATAGCGGCCTTGAGCACTACAAAAGAAGGTATTCACAAAACTGGTAAACAAGTCTGGACGGAACTCGGTTCCATAAATGTCGATGGAGCATAGTCAGCAACTTTGCACCAATCATGTATCCGCTTTATACGTATGGACAGAGACTGTAACCAATCATGTAACTATTGCTAACGCATGCGTATTGCTTGATGATATATATACTTTGTGTAAGCTCTAATAAAGGGAGAACGACCATACTCATATTGAGACTCATCGTTACTCCGGGGTCCCCTCCCTCACTCCAACATCTGGTAGCAGAGGATGGTTCGCCGCGTCTACCAAGAGGCTTGACCTCGGCTGATGGTCCGTGACTGCGGTAAGCAGCGAGAGGACGGGAGTGGGGGATAATAAGAAGGGGCTGGGAGAAGTGCTGGCAAACAAAGGCTGCCGCCAGACACGGTACCGGGGTCGCGCCCCGTCTCCCAGACAGCGGCATGGAAGCAGATGCCGTGGCCACCTTGCTAGCCGGTATACTCTCCAAGAGAGGAATTGACGCACCGGTGAAGCAGTTACAGAGGTTGATTAAACTGGGGCAGCAATGGGAACATTTTTCGGATACACACTTGTTATTTTCCGTATCGGAATGGCGAGATTTCGGAGAAACAATGTGGCATAAGACCATCGAGGGTGGAGACAAGGACAAGAAGGAGGTTAAGGCGGTGCGAGCTCAACCGTCGGTCCCTCCGCCACCGCCCCCCCCGCAGCCCTTGCCTCCGTCCACTCCTGAGGGAGCCGGCAGTGCGCCATGCCCAGGGCCCTCGTCGCCGCCCGTACCAGGGGAGGGCAGCACAGCCCCGCCAAGGTCATGGCGGGAGCCCCTGACGTTGTTATCTCCGGAGTCGTCAGGCACAGCCTCGCCTACCACCCCCATGGGGACAAAGCCGTCCACGGCTCAACTATTAAAAATGTTTGAGCAGCTGTCAGTAAAACTGGAAAAGCTGGAACTGAGGGACGGGAAAGCTGTTCGCGCACTTTGCAACACCGTACTAGAGACTTTAACGGCAATGAGCCGGTCTGTCAGGGAGGCACTGCAAAGGGCGCGGGAGAACTCCGAGGGGGGGGCATCGTCAGCGCCGTCACCCGCTGCGTCCCAGAAAGCGGAGGTTTCCCCAGAGCCGGCTGGTCCGAGCTCTGAGGCAAACGCGGAAGTGCACCCGGAGGAGGCTCAAAGAGGGGCGGTGGCCGCGCCCCTTGCTGACCTCATAGACTTGGGTGGAAAGGAATGCCGACCCCCTCCTAGTGCTCCCCCCCCGCCGCTGCCTAGCAACAGTCCCCTGCATCCACCGTTGCCGCTGCCTATGCCACCTCAGCGGCCGCCTCTACCCTCCTTCAACGAGACCACCCGCTCACGCCAGACTCCATCAGAGTACCCCCCGCTGCTTTCGTCCAGCGAGTCTTCGGGGGACAACACGCCTGGCACCAGAAATAAAGTACCACCGTCACCAGAAGAAACCGTAAGAGTGCTACAGGAGCTATCGGAACGCCTGAAAAAAGTGGAGCTGCAGGCGCAAGAGAAAGAGGGAGGAGTACCTCCCTGCTTAATAAATCCCCTCGCCAGACTTCCAAGGGAGTCCCGCTGGAGTGGTTTTATCAAGGATGCTATAAAAGAAGATCATGGTCCAGTGTGGGTACCCAGCAAGAACGTGAAGCCTGTCTTGACTCGCCATGACTCATCAACCGAACAAGAGGGCGAAAAGCCTGATTCTGGGGATACTGTTCCCAGTGGTAATGGCGCTCTACAAGATTGAGCCCAGACACAACATGTGGGTTACCTGGGCGAATAAGACAGGGCAACACGCTTTCTGTTTGTCTCTAGCTTCTGCTACCCAACCTTTTCGAACCTGTCTAATAGGGATCCCCAGCTATAATGTCAACAGCTTCCAGGAATACAGCACGGCAAGCTGCAGTGGCAGTCTGTCAACTGCTAACTGCAGTGCCACCCTCATTGCAGGCCTAAACAGAACACTGCCATGGGACCCACAGGAGCTAAACCTGCTGGGGTCCATGAGAATTGGGAACACATCAGGCAATTGGACTCAAACCTGTATCTATTTTGGGGAACGCGTGCAGCCTTACCAGTTATTTAACTGGACAGGGTGGACGAACGTCACCCCAACAGCAGTCTATTATGATTATCACAACCGTGATTCCTTCTGTGGCACCAATGGCACCAGCCGTCAGGGGCTGGGAGCCCTTGGGGCTGAGGCGAAAAGGGGGCACTTAATTTGGAACAATGGTACCCCAAAGGCCTTGCCACCAGACGTCTTTTTGATATGTGGTGACAGGGCCTGGCAGGGAATTCCGAAAAGGGTAATGGGTGGTCCCTGTTATCTTGGTAAGCTGACATTACTGGCACCGGATCAAAATTGGTGGAAACATATCACGGAGAATGAGACCGCCGTCCGCAGTAAACGAGCAGCCATAGGGCTCTCACCTGATTGTAATGATCAAGTTTCCCTACGTAGTCCCACTGAAAGAGTGTTTTTGTCCTTCTTCGTGCCTGGAGCAGCGGCAGGCAACGCCCTGAATCAGATCGGCCGGTTAGCTTGCTGGGCTGAGAAGCAAGCTAACGTCACCACTGAGATAATAGAGAACCTCTTAGAGGATCAAGGTAGTTTGCGACATGCTATTCTACAAAATAGAGCTGCAATTGATTTTTTGCTATTAGCTCAAGGCCACGGTTGTGAGGATTTTGAAGGTATGTGTTGCATGAATTTGTCTAATCATGGTGAATCAATTCACAAACAATTGCAGTGGTTGAAGGAACATACCGGCAAGATCCGTCAGCACCATGGACTATTCGATGACTGGCTAACTAACCTGTTTGGACCTCTACCACAATGGCTAACGAGCTTACTTACTGAAGGCTTACGCATTTTACTAATCCTTGTAGTTGTCGGTTTATGCTTATGCGTAGTCCTGAGCTGCTTTAAGAACGCTCTGCTAAAGGTAGTGAACCAAGCCTGGATTGCTCACAAACAAGAAGGGGGAATTGTGGAGGAATGGTTAATTGAGAGCGGGCATGCTCTGCTTGGGATGAGCAATCCCATCTTCGGGGTAGAGGAAGGCATCTAGGCCAAGGCCAGCAAGCCTGCTGAAAGCGGCCTTATGTAGGCCAAGGCAAGCGAACCTGCTGAGGCCTGCTGAACGTGGCCATATAGCGGCCTTGAGCACTACAAAAGAAGGTATTCACAAAACTGGTAAACAAGTCTGGACGGAACTCGGTTCCATAAATGTCGATGGAGCATAGTCAGCAACTTTGCACCAATCATGTATCCGCTTTATACGTATGGACAGAGACTGTAACCAATCATGTAACTATTGCTAACGCATGCGTATTGCTTGATGATATATATACTTTGTGTAAGCTCTAATAAAGGGAGAACGACCATACTCATATTGAGACTCATCGTTACTCCGGGGTCCCCTCCCTCACTCCAACATGCTGTCATGGATGGCTACGTGCTTTTTAGGAAAGACAGGCCAGGAAAGAGAGGTGGTGGAGTTGCTCTTTATGTGAGAGAGCAACTGGAATGTATTGAGCTGTGCCTAGGGGTCGATGAAGAGCGAGTCGAGAGCTTATGGGTAAGGATGAAAGGGCAGGCTAGCATGGGTGACACTGTTGTGGGTGTTTACTACACGCCACCTGATCAGGATGAGGAAGTCGATGAGGCCTTCTACAGACAGCTGGAAGTAGCCTCACGATCCCAGGCCCTGGTTCTCATGGGGGATTTCAACCACCCCGATATCTGCTGGAAAGACAACACAGCTAGGCACAAACAGTCCTGGAGGTTCCTGCAGAGCATTGGTGACAACTTCTTGACACAGGTGGTGGAGGAGCCAACAAGGAGAGGTGTGCTGCTGGACCTCGTACTAACAAACAAAGAAGGACTGGTGGAAGATGTGAAGGTTGGGGGCTGCCTTGGCTGCAGTGACCACGAGATCGTGGAGTTCAAGATCCTGCGAGGAGGCAGCAGGGCACTAAGTAGGATCGCAACCCTGGACTTCAGGAGAGCAAACTTTGGCCTCTTCAGGGACCTACTTGGAGGAATCCCATGGGTGAGGGCCCTAGAAGGAAGGGGTGTTCAAGAGAGCTGGTTAATATTCAAACATCACTTCCTCCAGGCTCAAGTGCGGTGCATCTCTATGAGTAGGAAGTCAAGCAAGGGAGGTAGGAGACCTGCATGGATGAGCCAGGAGCTCCTGGCAAAACTCAAACAGAAGAAGGAAGTATACAGAAAGTGGAAAGGGGGACAGGCCACTTGGGAGGAATATAGGAACATTGTTAGAGTATGCAGGGATGCGACGAGGAAGGCTAAGGCCCGTTTGGAATTAAATCTAGCAAGAGATGTCAAGGACAGCAAGAAGGGCTTCTTCAAATACATCAGTAGCAAAAGGAAGACTAGGGAAAATGTGGGCCCTTTGCCGAATGGGGTGGGTGCCCTGGTGACGAAGGATGCAGAGAAGGCAGAGTTACTGAATGCCTTCTTTGCTTTAGTCTTTACTGCTCAGGCCAGCCCTCGGGAACCCCAGACCCTGGAGGCAAGAGAGAAAGTCTGGAGGAAGGAAGACTTTCCCTTGGTGGAGGAGGAGTGGGTTAGAGATCATTTAAGCAAACTTGACACCCACAAATCCATGGGCCCTGATGGGATGCACCCACGAGTGCTGAGGGAGCTGGCGGATGTCATTGCTAAGCCACTCTCCATCATCTTTGAAAGGTCATGGAGAACAGGAGAGGTGCCCGAGGACTGGAAGAAAGCCAATGTCACCCCAGTCTTCAAAAAGGGCAAGAAGGAGGACCCAGGGAACTACAGGCCAGTCAGCCTCACCTGCATCCCTGGAAAGGTGATGCAGCAGCTCATCCTGGAGGCCATCTCCAAGCATGTGGAGGAAAAGAAGGTGATCAGGAGTAGTCAGCATGGCTTCACCAAGGGGAAATCATGCCTAACCAATCTGATAGCCTTCTATGATGGAATGACTGGCTGGGTAGATGAGGGGAGAGCAGTCGATGTTGTCTACCTTGACTTCAGCAAGACTTTTGACACTGCCTCCCATAACATCCTCATAGGCAAGCTCAGGAAGTGTGGGTTAGATGAGTGGACAGTGAGGTGGATTGAGAACTGGCTGAATGGCAGAGCTCAGAGAGTTGTGATCAGTGGCACAGAGTCTAGTTGGAGGCCTGTAGCTAGCGGTGTCCCCCAGGGGTCAGTACGGGGTCCAGTCTTGTTCAACTTCTTCATCAATGACCTGGATGAAGGCACAGAGTGCACCCTCAGCAAGTTTGCTGACGATACAAAACTGGGAGGAGTGGCTGATATGCCAGAGGGCTGTGCTGCCATTCAAAGAGACTTGGACAGGCTGGAGAGGTGGGCAGAGAGGAACCTCATGAAGTTCAACAAAGGGAAGTGCAGGGTCCTGCACCTAGGGAGGAATAACCCCATGCACCAGTACAGGTTGGGGGCTGACCTGCTGGAAAGCAGCTCTGCGGAGAAGGACCTGGGAGTGCTGGTGGACACCAAGTTAAGCATGAGGCAGCAATGTGCCCTTGTGGCCAAGAAGGCCAATGGTATCCTGGGGTGCATCAGGAAGAGTGTTGCCTGCAGGTCGAGGGAGGTGATTCTCCCCCTCTCCTCAGCCCTGGTGAGGCCACATCTGGAGTACTGTGTCCAGTTCTGGGCTCCCCAGTGCAAGAGGGATGTGGCACTACTGGAGCAAGTCCAGCAAAGGGCTACAAAGATGATTAGGGGACTGGAGCATCTCTCTTATGAGGAAAGGCTGAGAGAGCTGGGCCTGTTTAGCCTGGAGAAGAGAAGGCTGAGAGGAGATCTTATCAATGTGTACAAGTATCTGAAGGGAGGGTGTCGAGAGGATGGGACCAGACTCTTTTCAGTGGTGCTGAGCGACAGGACGCGAGGCAATGGGCACAAACTGAAACACAGACACTTCCATCTGAACATGAGGAAAAACTTTTTCACTGTGAGGGTGACAGAGCACTGGAACAGGTTGCCCCGAGAGGTGGTGGAGTCTCCTTCTCTGGAGATATTCAAAACGCGCCTGGATGCAATCCTGTGCAATGTGCTCCAGGTGACCCTGCTTGAGCAGGGGGGTTGGACTAGATGATCTCCAGAGGTCCCTTCCAACCTCAGCGATTCTGTGATTCTGTGTGATTGTTCACACCGAATATATCTCAGAAGGCTCTAAGTAGAATCGGTAAAGACAAAGAACACACTGGGCAAAAATCTGTACAATGATATTCATGTTTAAACAGAGAGAATTTCAAATCGGGGGGAGAACAGCAGAGGGCTTTTGGTGCCTGTGCCCTCCTTGTGGTCTTTGGGAAAGAGAGGAGTGCCTCAGCACTCCTAGAGAGTCGTTGCGGTCTGTGGCCAGTAAAAGAGTCAGAGAGTTTTGGCTGCTCTTGCCATTGGTGTCAGTCCTGGAAGAGGATGGGCTCTCTCTTCGAGCTCGAGGGGAGTGGGCCGTTGTGTCTGCTAAATCTTCTGAGATGTTGGAGGGGCCTGGCTTTGGAGAAGATGCTGATTGCTGCCAGGGAGCTGCGGAATTAACTCTTCTGTGTAATAATAAGGTGGTAGACAGGGTCCTGAGGCTCTCAGGAGTAGTACTAGCTCTTTCAGAGTGGGCACAGGACTTTGAAGGCTCTGTCTGATTTCCTGCAATGTCTGGGAAGAAGGAGAGCGACTTTTGGCTACCAGGCTTTGGAGGAGGTATGGGCGGCCTTGCAGAGGTGTGGACTTGAGTGTTTGGTGAAACAGGTCATTTTCTCTGGCTCTCATTTGCAATCCTTGGTTTTGTAGAAGATGATGTTTGCCTGAGAAATTGCACAGCGGCCAGCTGTGGTGAGTCCTCTGCCTTTTGTGTTAGCACCTGAGGGAATTTTGGAGGTGCTGTTTCTGTGGGTGCTGGCAGAGGAGTGGCATGCTGCCTAATATGTTTCTTGGGCAATTCTGCTTTGCTGAGAATCATTTCTTGTTGAGGAGAAATCTTCTTGCCCATCCCTTCTGCTGTTGGCTTTCAAGGTTGAGAAGAAGTCTTCAGATTTCCTTGCTTATACACCTCAGCCCAGTCAATCTGCAACGTTAACTGTATGCCACTGCCCTTCAGCTTTTTAAAGCCCAACACCATCTCCAGGAGCACCTTTGTTACCAGAACAGAGGTAAATCCGAGTTTCTCTGAAAGTGATTGTTCATCCTTAGACTTGTGTAATATGTGCCTGACCTCCTTTTCCACAAGAGACTTGATAGTCTGCTCTTCATTTCAGAAACGCTTGCCTCCTCCGGGCTGATTCTTCTTTGCCACCCTTTTAGCAAGCTGGCTCCTTGGAGGGAGATGAGGTCCCGCCTATCCATATGTCCAGTTGCCAAGAGAGAATCAGCATGAAAAAAAAGTATCAAAAATTAAATATTTCATTACAATTTGGAATGTGAAAGATAGCCAATATTTTCTAAACATGAAGACCCCTTTGTGGTGCTTTTTTATTGGTAGTAGTGGCTTCTGATTAACTTTGGTCAAAACGAGAACCAGGCTAAACTCTGCTCTTGTTTGGACCACGCACACTGAAGCCAAGGGAGCAAGGTGGGAGTGGAAAAGAGCAAATGGCCTCTTATGCTGAAGATGTGACAGAGCTTTGGTGTGACAGACCAGCTGATGGGATGTGGGAGTCCAGATTAAATCCACACAGCTAAACAGTCGCTATTTTGAGAACCATCATTTTGGCTTGTCGAAGGGCTCCCTGCCCCCCAACTCTCTCATGACCAGCATCTTTGGATATTGAGCGGACCTCAGCAGCGTGAGGCATCAGAGACATTTGTAACAGAAAGTGGCATCTCTGCCTTTCAATCTGTTGCCAGTCATGGATGCTACAGCTCAGCTCAGCTCAGCCTCAGCTATGACTTAATTTTCAGTCCACATGAGAGACGCTGGAAGAAATGTAGCAGAGAAAAAATTGCCCTCTGAAGGATGGAGGTAGAAAAGGGATTAAAATTCACTCTCAGTGAGCACTGAAGTTATGATCCCTCAGCACAGGAAGGCTGTTCTTGCCTCACCTTGGGACTGTGTATGGTTGTTGGCTCAGGGGTTCATGTGAAGGCTTATGGAAGTGCTACGGCTGTAAGAAACGTGACTCCTGCAGCTGCCTGAGCCCCGAGACAGCCTCACTGAAGTCCTCAGGCCTGCCTACCTGGACTATTTTGCTGGAGACGATTTTTGTCTCCTGGTAGAGCTCATCTTACATTACTGCCCACCCCAGAAGTGAATCTGCCTTCAAGACAGAGAGCACAAGACTTGCACCATCTACTGTAAAAGCAAGAGCTGCAGTGACATCATGCACATGTCTCCACTGTGCCCGTAAAGTACACTGGCTATCGTGCGACTACTCCAAAAGCAGTGTTTCAGGGACAGCCCTCAGAACACCTGAATTTGAAGACTACATTGTTCTAGTGAAAGGTAAAGGAGCAAGATCTGATTCTCAGGCAGACATTGTAGTTACAATTCATGCAGACATCATGCAGAGTTGGATGGGATACCAAGAAAAACACCTGCAACATGCGATTGATCAAAGGATGTCATTTTGCTCGAGCTGGAAAAATAGAAAGTTACCTGGGAAATTGGAGGGTTTTCTTCAATCACCTCCAATTTCTTGGCTTGAAGTTCCTGCTTCCGCAGTGGAAGTGGCTTCTTGTTTAGCCTAGGTGGAGGTTTCTCCAGGGGTGGTCTTGGAGCGATTTTAGCCAGTGGAGGTGGCACAGACGTAGGTTTGGGCTGAGGTTCCTCTGCAGATGGCTTTGGTTTGCTCTCCCCATGTCCCCAGGACTTGTCAGGGAGGTGGGATCCTTCTTCCATTACTGCCCTGAATACTTGGACAACAATCTCCTTGGTGAGATCTTGGAGGGTTGAGAATAATGCTGTCTTTTCTTTGAAGAAATGAGGAGTGCCAGAGGGAAACTGGCCATGATGGTCCTGAGAAGCTTTGGGGGGGTTGCTTTTTTCAGGACAGCTGTGATTTCTTTTTCACGCTCTTTGCTAGTCCCTGGTGCAGATCTCATCTTGGTCTTGTGAGACAGAAAATCAGCTGCCTTTTCATTAACAGTCTGCAAGAAGAGGGAAGAAAATGATCTTACCAAAGTAAGCCCATGAAGCACAGAGATGCAGTGAGGGAAGGTTAAACTAGGCAAATCCCATTTCTAGTTCGAAGAGGGGCCAAAGCCTAGTCTGAGGTCCAAGCCTCAGTGAGTTTTAATGACAGGTCTAGTGGAATCCAATTTTTTAACTGGGCAAATTCAGATCTTGCCCCCAAGGTGGACACCAGGTCAGGCAGCCCAGTGTCATGGTTTGGACACCACGGGATGCTGCTGAGCACATGCTCTGCCAATGCTTGCAGAGAGCTGGGCAGTGCTGTGAGCACAGCTGAGCTCATGACATAGGTGGCACTTGTGCCTCCCCAGGCTTGAGGGCAGGATCATGAGTGTCAGAGCCAGATTGCAGCTTTCATTCAGCCACACATCCAGGGCTGCCAGTTCTTGTAATTTGAGTGTGATTTTCCCAGGGGATTTGCTTCAAGCCCCACTCTCCAGAAATGAGCAGACTATGGATTCTAAGAGCTTCTGTTCTGGGATAGTTGTAGCTTCACAGCTGTGGGAAAAAACCTTGACAGCTTCATCCAAGTCTACTCTGAATAGCTCAGAAGGTAGCAGAACATACAAAATCTCTCTGTCTCTGTCCTTATTTTAAAAACTTGTAGACTTTTACTGTCTGGCTTATGGGGGGCTTTAGATAACTAAACGCCATGACTCTAGTTTAGAGCAAAACAGCATGCACTTTCTCTCCTTCCAGGATCTTGTCCCATGCATTTGTCCCGCTTATAGCACCAAGATTGTTCTCTGGCCATGTGCTGACGTGCATGAATCTGAAGCTTATACTCAAGGCTTTGTGGAATGAGGGTTTTTCTGTGGAGACAGAGCCTTTGCCAGATCCCCCTCAGGGCCTCCCTGTAGCCCAAAGAGGAGGAATGGCCCAGTACTATAAGTAGCCTGTATGAGGCACGTGCCTTTAAGAAAAGTGCCTCCTGCTCACGCTGGGGTTCAGCTTTCAAATGATGAAAGGCAAGAAGAGAACGTCACCACCGCCTTCCTTTCTCAGTCCCTTACACCCCAAATTCATACTGTTGGGTGCAGAGAAGGACATTACACAGAGCTGGTCATGTATGCAAATAATGCAAACCCCACAGGAAAGGGCTAAGATGGGATTCTTCTGGCTTCCTGCTTTCACAAGGTCTCCGTGTCAGATTCAAATGAGAGATTCCTGAGGACAGGTAGCACTTTTTTTTTTTTTTTTTACAAGAATGTATTTGAGAAAAGTAAGAAAGAAAGAAATGAACAACACATATCTTTAATGCCAAATACCCTGTGAATGGTTAGTAGACACACATGGGACAGTTATTGGTGCTGACATTGTACCCATTGGATCAGTTCCTCCCTGCATCTTTGCGTTCCTTGTTCCTCATACTGTAGATGAGGGGGTTCACTGCTGGAGGCACCACCATGTATAGAACTGCCACCCCCCCCTATCCAGAGCTGAGGAGGAGATGGAGGGGGGTATCAGGTGGGCAAATATGATAGTGCTGACAAACAGGGAGACCATAACCAGGTGAGGGAGGCATGTGGAAAAGACTTTGTGCTGTCCCTGCTCAGAGGGGATCCTTAGCACAGTAGTGAAGATCTGCACGTAGGACAGCACAATGAAAATGAAACAGCCAAAGACTAAGCAGCCACTAACCACAGTAACTCCAGATTCCCTGAGGCAGGAGCCTGAGCAGGAGAGCCTGAGGAGCTGGGGAAGTGCACAGTAAAACTGCTCCACAGCATTGCCTTGGCAGAGTAGTATTGAAAATGTGTTAGTGGTATGCAGCACAACATTGAGAAAATCAGTGCCCCAGGCAGCAGCTGCCATTTTGACACAAGCTCTGCTGTCCATGAGGGTGCCATAGTGCAGGGGTCTGCAGATGACAACAAAGTGGTCATAGGCCATGACTGTGAGAAGAAAGTACTCGGCCAAAATGAAAAAGACAAGGAAAAAGACCTGGGCAGCATATCCTGAGTATGACGCAGTCCTGGTGACCCACAGGGAACTGGCCATGGATTTGGGGACAAAGGTGGACATGGAGCCAAGGTCGAGGAGGGAGAGGCTGATGAGAAAGAAGTACATGGGAGCATGGAGGTGGTGGTTGCAGGCTACAGCTGTGATGATGAGGCTGTTGCCCAGGAGGGCAGCCAGGTAGATGCCCAGGAAGAGCGAGAAGTGCAAGAGCTGCATCTCCTGTGTGTCCACAAATGCCAGGAGGAGGAACTCATTGAGGGAGCTGCTGTTGGACATTTGCTCCCCCTGGGCATGGGGGTCTATCCAAGGAGGAAAAGACAGTAAAAAGTTAGAGCAGACTTCCCAGAGCCAAATCCATTCCATTTCTCATAGTATCCCCCACATTTCCTCTGTCATTTACCTTCTTTCAGCTCCCTTGCTTGTGCTCTGTTTGTGCTGACTGTGTGTGCAACACTGAGCAGAGGTCCCTGCCCGTGGTCTCCAGAGGAGTCCATTCTGCTCTGCTGGGGATGTAAATGGAGGTGTCAAACAGTGCCAAGTATTTAGAGGAATACCTGGGGATGGGTGCCCTGAACTGGGTGGAGGGGACTTGTTCCAGTAACCCAGTGAGAATATTCTCTATTTACCATTTTGAAAGATGAATACAGCACTCATACTAGCTGTCTTTGAAAGAGAAGACCCTTGTGAGAGATTCATCTCCTCCAGCCTTGGCCTCTTGAACAGACGTGTCTGTTTCTGAACCAGTCACACCATTTCCCACTCTAGCAAGGGAGAGAAGCAGTCAAGTGAAGGCAGGGGGTGACCTCACACTTTCTAGACATCTCTGTTCCAATGCAATAGACCCTGTCCTCATGTCAATATACTGTCCGCATCCTTCCTTCAGGCACTGCAGTGGTGATGGGCGAGTGAAGAGTTAACAGGACTGAAGTTTGTCAATTGATATGCAGAAGAACTGATAGCACAAGAGCTGACCTGCGCAAAGCTGCTGAACAGAGGACTTAACAGGACTAAAGTCGTCTACCAACCGATATGTGCAAGGATTGATATGTATAAGGCTGCGGAATGGCAGCATTAACAAGACTGAAGAGGTCTGCCACCTGGAATCTGCACGGACTCCCGGGGAGGGAAGAAACAATACAGAGGTGTTGTGGTCTTGCCTCGCCAGCAGGGTCCTCCCAAGCAGACAAACAGACAGTCCTGTGATTGCGAAACTTGCTAAAAGTCAGCAAAAGCAGTGTTTGCCCAGAGCCCCAGCTGTATAAAAAGAGACTTGGGAGCTAGGAGAGTTTGAGCAGGGACGGGAACGTGACCTGACCATCCTCTCCGGCTGGACCGTGAGTATCCCCCCCCTCCCCTTTTCCTGGGACGCTGGGTTAAGGTAACTCCTCGAGGTTGAGAGCCCTCTCACTAGGAGAGTGAACAAGAAAGCTTTCAAGTAGGGATAAGCAGTCCTTCCAATTAATAACGCAGTAATCGACGGTTTCAGGTTATCCTTTCTAAATTAGTAACTGATGGTTTTGTGTTATCCTTCCTAAATTAGTAATCGCATTATTTTAATGGATGTTACTAATCCAAGAACTTGTGTGAGGAAATAAACATCTTTTTTATTATTATTATATTACTGTCTCAGTCGTTGCTATCGAACCTTCATAGCATGACAGCGTGACAGTTTTTGGCGTAGTCGGCAGGATAGGATAAGGATAGGATAGGATACAGACTTAGTGGATGCATAAGCTGGGGTAACCGGATAGAAATATTTTTGAACTATGTCGTTGCGCGAGTTATTGAGAAGGCACGGAAGCGGACCCTCAAGCCCTGGGATTGACTGGGCAAATGATAATTGGGAAAATGAAGCCTCTGTCGTGTGTAGGATAGAGGAAGTCAGAGGTAACCAAAGAGATGGGAAAGGAAAAGGTGGTATATGTGCCATCTTAGGGGCCTGTTTACTGGCGGCCCAACAAGCCAATCGGACCCATCAAAAAACTAAGGAACAGTTACAAGAAAAGGTGCAGGAGTGTGTAGATCTTGAAAGAAAATTGAAATTAGAGAAAGAGCGAAATCAGAAATTACAAAACAAGTTAGAACTCGTCCTTTCAACAGCAAGGAAGCCCCCCACAGCAGCTCAGATTAGAAAAATGTTGGTGGAGGACCCGGACGATTGGGACGGAGATATATGGGGAAACAGCAGTAGTTCAGAGGACGATGGTGATTTTTACCCTCCAGAACCCTCACCTCTGGATGTGCGGACAGTTGTAAAAACCGAAACCGCGACAGGACCCCATGGGGGTAATGCTAGAACCACAGTTAGAACTACCCCTTACTCGGGAGACGAGATGGGAAAACTGCAAGAGAAATACTGCAGGCAACCTACAGAAACAGAAACTGAGTATTTGTGGTGGGTATCCTTAACAGGAGGTGATCGCATAATACTAAGTGAAGAGGAAGCATCAGGATATTGGGGACCAGGAGTTTTCCTGACGGGTAGAGTTGGGAATCGCTCCCTCACCTCCCGAGTAGCCTACTGGGCAGGGGGACAGGACCCGAGGAACAGAGGAGAACCTTTGAGAATAGGTATAAATACCCACAGTGAGCTTACAGGAGCCATACAAAAGGCAGCTTGCGTACAGCAGATATATGAAAGGGGAGCCTATGATGTCCCCATGCAAGCCCCAGTAAGCCCAAACAGCTTAACGCCTTTAATACGGGGATTGCCTACAGTGTTAAAGCTGAAGCTACAAGCAATACGAGATCGCATTGTAGCTGCAGAGGCACACAATCATAATAACCTCAATGCCCCCCCCATGCCAATACCGACATGGGCGGATACCTTGTTAGAAGTGCATCGAACTGCGCAAGAGATGGGGATGGATATCAAACCACGGGAAAAGCGCATTAGACAGGCTACTGCCTCATATGCCCCGAGGAGAGGACATTCCCCCCCCCAGGCGGCACAATAAGGAAATGGGAACTAAACAAGAAGACAGGGAGAAACGAAATAGATTGTGGCGACATGCCCTGGCATTAGGTGTTCCACGATCCATGCTACATAATCAGAAAACAGAGGACATAGAACAGATAGTGAGCAAGCTGGAACAAGCGAAAGGGGTGACTCTGCCATCCGCCCCACCTGGCTCACAAGATAGTAAACAAGAATCTAAACCTAGTAACCCTTTCTCGGAGTTACGAGAAGAGTTGCATGATCTAAAAAACTAGGTGGCGCTGGTCGAAAATCAGGCCAACCGACCCGAGTACTATCAATAGCGCAGCGGCCTGAAAGTTTAGAACCCCGGATTGTGATTCCGGTAGGACCTAGAAAACACAAAGTTTCTTTTTTAATTGATACTGGTGCACAGATAAGTGTTTTGGACAAACACACGGCCAATAGGTTAAATATCAAACCATCTAGATGATCAATTTTTATAAAGGGAGTTACAGGAATTGCTGAATCTTGTCCTTTGGCAAAACTTTGTGCCTGGCTCCCGGGAGACAAACGTCTTACCAGATTTGAGGTAGTAATAAACCCAAAGGGAAATGACAACATTTTAGGGTTTGATGTATTACGAGGAAGAAACTGGATACTCCCAAACGGTACCCGGTGAAGCTTTGGAACAGCTAATATCAAGCTTTTGCAAACCTCCCCCGCGCTGCCGCCTAGTAAGATAACTAATGTTAAACAATACCCTTTAGCATCTGCTGCACGATCCGGGATAAGCAAAGTCATTAGAGACCTAGAAGAGCAAGGGATTATAGAACACACCCACTCCCCCTATAACTCTCCGGTGTGGCCTGTCAAAAAACCAAATGGAGAATGGCGATTAACAGTAGATTATCGCCGATTGAATGCTAATACTGCTCCCCTCACGGCTGCGGTCCCCAATATAGTGGAACTGGTGAGTCAGCTTAGGACTGCAGCCCACCCCTGGATGGCCACACTAGATGTAAAAGATATGTTCTTCATGGTCCTGCTAATAAAAGAAGATAAAGACAAATTTGCTTTCACCTGGGAAGGCATTCAATATACCTTCACTCGGCTGCCCCAGGGATACAAACACTCCCCCACCATCGCTCATAACGCATTAGCAAAAGTCTTAGATTCGCTTGGTACAACCCCTGGAGTAAAAGTCTATCAATATATAGATGATATACTAATAGGGGGACCTGAAAAGGAGGCAGTGCGACAAGAAGCCCACTTAATTTGGGAAAAACTGACTGAGATAGGGCTAAAGATACCACAAGAGAAATGTCAAGGACCTGCCCAAACAGTGACCTTCCTAGGTGCCAAATGGATAGCAGGAGCAGAAGCAATCCCTGAAAGGGTGCTCGAGACTTTAGAAAAATCCAAAAACCCAACTTGTAAAAAGGAGTTGCAACAAATTATGGGTACGTTGGGATATTGGAGAAAGCATGTCCCAGGATTCTCGATAATCGCCAGACCTCTTTATAACCTTATGCGAAAGAATAGCAAATGGGAATGGGACAACACCCATGAACAAGCATTAATGCAAATAATGCAAGCAATGAATCAGTATCAAAGACTAGGTCCCATGCATCCCAGGAACCCTCTTGATGTAGAGTGGGGGTTTAGCACACATGCAACTTATTGTGCCATCTTCCAATCACCAACAAGTGAACCTAAACGGCCAATTTTATTTGAATCCACTGCTTTCAAGGAGGCAGAACAAAGATATAGTGAATGGGAAAAAGGAATCTTAGCCATGGTAAGGGCTGTGAAGGCCACCGAAAAAATAGCGACCCAACAGAAAGTAATCTTAAGAGGGCCCTTCCACATTTTAGATGCTGTGAAACAAGGAACACCACCCCCTGAAGGTATAGCCCAGAGACAAACAGTTCGTAAATGGTATGCATATCTATCAGGAATCCAAGATAGCCTGGAAATAGAGGAGGGACCAGTAAAGATAACCAAATACCAATTACCCCTAACTAGCCTTGTACCAGAAACAGTACCAAGCTACCCAAGATCTCCCATTGCAGTAGCTGAACCACTCACTGAAAAGTCTGACCTAAATGGGGTATGGTTCACCGATGCCTCTTCACATAGGATAGCCACGGGGTGGCAATACAAAGCAGTTGCCTTAGAAATAAGCACAGGCTGTACAATAATAGAAGAAGGTGATGGCAGCGCCCAAGTAGGAGAACTCAAGGCTGTCCGACTTGCCATAAGAAATGGAGCAACAACAGTGTATACCGATTCATATGCAGTATTCAAGGGGGCCACAGACTGGATAGGATTCTGGGAATGTAATAAATGGCAAATAAATAGGTACCCAGTATGGCAGCAAGCAGACTGGGAAGAGTTGTTGGAAGAAGGAAGGAAACGGTCTATTGCAATAGGGTGGGTGAAAGCCCACAGCTCAGACGGAAGTCTGGCAGCTAAATGGAACGGGATAGTTGACAAGTTGTCGAGGGTAAGAGGAGTAACAGTAAGTGAAGTAGAGTGGGACAGAGTAGGAGAATGGCTACATATACGGCGAGGACATTCAGGGGAAAAGGATTTAGTAAAAGAAAGTATAGCTCGAGGATGGCCCATAGATATAACAACTGCACGACGAATCATAACAGCCTGTCCTCAGTGCAAACTAAGATTAAAAAGGGATCATCCAGAACAGCAAGCTCCACTACATATCAGTAATAAAAAACAATTATGGCAAACCTGGCAGATTGATTATATAGGGCCTCTTAAACCATCAAGTGGGAGAAAATATATATTAGTGGGAGTCGAGGTGGTCTCCCGTCTCCTCCGAGCGACAGCTGTCAGAACTGCGAATGGAGAAACTACCATTAAGGTATTACAAGAATGGTTCAGTGTATTACCGGTACCAAAGGAAATACAAAGTGATAATGGGACTCACTTTACAGCCCGCGTAGTACAGGACTGGGCGACACAAGAAGGGATTAGTTGGACATTCCACACCCCCTACTATCCCCAAGCAAACGGGATGGTGGAAAGGGCCAATGGCTTACTTAAAAGATATGCTCAAGTAGAAAAAGCGAGTTGGGACCTACGCATTAACCATGCTGTGCATCTACTTAATAATCGATGGGGAACATTTGGTAGTCCCAGAACCCAGGCCTTTTGCCCTATCGATACGGGCATCGTTAAGGATAATCCTGACATTGATCCTGCACGTGGTAAACCAGGACAGCCTGTGATGGTAAAACTACCACAAATTGGAGTAGTCCCGTTAACATTGTCTAAACCCCGAGGACCCCTTGCATGGGAAGCACTTGATGCCACAGAAAAACCCATCGAATCAGTTCTCGGTGGATAATTCCTGATTATTAACCACTTATTCCGAGGCACCCTGCCTCGAGGAAAACCTAAATGTGTTCTCTTACAGGATACCATGTGGAGACTTGTGTTCCTGCTCCAGACGGCCCGGGTGACAACATTGATCTCAAACCCATGGGGCAGCAATGTCAATATTTGGGAAAAGTTAGCTAGGGAAATACTAAATACCACTCACTTTTGTCTAGAAGGAGGAACTTCGGCGGCCCAAATTTACACCACTTGCACTGTTGGGTTCCCTATACCCCTAGAGACGGTGCAAAACAAGGCAATACTAGCAAATTTCAAATTAACTAATACGTTTAATCAGATGTCTCGATGGGGTTCCGCCACAACACAGCATAACAAAGCAATGATAGAAATTAAGGTGAAAGGAATGTTTCCTGCAGTTGAGTGTGCTATGATGGTAAATTGTACCAGCAAAACCTGACTGTGCCACAATTTTACGGAAGATGGGTCTCCTCTTAAATGTTATCAAACAACCAATGTAACCTTTAACTATGCACATATTGTGCTCCCTACAGGAATGTTTTGGCTATGCGGGGTAAAAGCTTACTCCTGCATTCCAGCCAATGCTACTGGTGGCCCCTGTACCATAGGTCGCTTGAGCATCTATATGCCAAGCAAACAAGAGATAGAGGAAATAGCTGGGAATCAAACACGAAAGAGGAGGGAGGCCTCATCCCTCAACCCTGAATGTAATTCAGAAGTAATCTTATTCTCAGCATCACAAATCTCAGCTGCAGCGTTCCTTACACCTGGGGTGGGAGTTGCTATGAACTATCAAGCTATAAAAAAGATTGCATGTTCTTTAGCTAAAACTATCAACACCACTTCTGCTGCCTTATCAGCAATGCTTAGAGATGTGCAAGCCTTGCATGCCGGTGTATTAGAAAACAGAGCGGCAGTTGACTATCTTCTTTTACAACACAACCATGGATGCGAAGAATTCAAAGGCATGTGCTGCTTCAACCTGAGTGACCATTCGACCCTGATTGAAGGGGAGATCACAAACCTTAAACACCTAGCTTTGGACATTAAACAGCATAATGATAACGGGTTTAATTGGCTGCAAAAATTGTTCCAAAATTTCGGACTGTCTGTATCAGCTTGGCTCGCGTCGGGCTTACAAACTGTCATAATAACTGTACTCATGATAATCATTATATGTATTGCTTTTGTCTGCTTGAAAGCTTTAATATTACGCACAATCTTTGCTAAGGTAAATGCTTTAAACACAGGCTACTTGCCTTTGCAACAAGATCAAACCCATGATTGTCCTTGAGGGGCAAAAAAGGGGGGGGTGTACGGCTGTGACTCTGGTCACGGGGTGGACTGATGGGCGAGTGAAGAGTTAACAGGACTGAAGTTTGTCAATTGATATGCAGAAGAACTGATAGCACAAGAGCTGACCTGCGCAAAGCTGCTGAACAGAGGACTTAACAGGACTAAAGTCGTCTACCAACCGATATGTGCAAGGATTGATATGTATAAGGCTGCGGAATGGCAGCATTAACAAGACTGAAGAGGTCTGCCACCTGGAATCTGCACGGACCCCTGGGGAGGGAAGAAACAATACAGAGGTGTTGTGGTCTTGCCTCGCCAGCAGGGTCCTCCCAAGCAGACAAACAGACAGTCCTGTGATTGCGAAACTTGCTAAAAGTCAGCAAAAGCAGTGTTTGCCCAGAGCCCCAGCCGTATAAAAAGAGACTTGGGAGCTAGGAGAGTTTGAGCAGGGACGGGAACGTGACCTGACCATCCTCTCCGGCTGGACCGTGAGTATCCCCCCCCTCCCCTTTTCCTGGGACGCTGGGTTAAGGTAACTCCTCGAGGTTGAGAGCCCTCTCACTAGGAGAGTGAACAAGAAAGCTTTCAAGTAGGGATAAGCAGTCCTTCCAATTAATAACGCAGTAATCGACGGTTTCAGGTTATCCTTTCTAAATTAGTAACTGATGGTTTTGTGTTATCCTTCCTAAATTAGTAATCGCATTATTTTAATGGATGTTACTAATCCAAGAACTTGTGTGAGGAAATAAACATCTTTTTTATTATTATTATATTACTGTCTCAGTCGTTGCTATCGAACCTTCATAGCATGACAGCGTGACAAGTGGGAATGGGAAGTGGCTAGCTCTGACGTGCACATCCTGGAGCAGGTTACATCCATTCCTTATGTGAAAGGGCTGTTCAACATTTTGAAACTCATTTTCTCCAGAAAAATGATCTCCAGTGGTGGAGTTAGTTTATATATTCATTTGGCTTTTAGGGGCCTCCATCTCACTGCGGGAGCATTCTCTGATGGGGTAGAAATCTTTGGCATTTCAATTGCTCTCAGCATGAGCACTTGTGTATGCCAAGAGGAAATAAAGGTCTCCATGACTTTGTGCAGAGTCACGAGATCTGATCCGTCAATAAGTTTTTCCCCTCTCTGTGCTGCACTTACACCTCCCTCAGCTAAAGGACAATCACACTCGCAAGTTCCTCTAAGAAAGTAACTGGACTGAGCTGAGAGTGGAGGAGTTCAGTTTCACAGTGAAGATTTCCAAATTCTTCTCTCTCAGCCCAGAGATGGAGGGACTGATGAAGAGTGTGACAATGTTTCTGACTCACATGACCAGACTCACATATCACAGAAATGCTACTGGGAAGCTGTGCTCTTCTGGAGGGCAGCTTCCAAGCTGGCAGGACACCCCAGAGAAACAGTCAAGGGGCCTAAAGATGGACTCTCCTTAAAGGAGAGTCAGCTGGTTATCCAACCTGATGAAATGCATTGTCAGGAGCCTCACGGGTTCAAAGGGGATTGGGGCTGCTCACTGCCATGAAGACAACACCATGCAGGACATGCAGGGTTGGTGTCTTAACTGAAGTTGAGCACTCCCATCACTTTGAGAGATCAAAAAGGCTGAGAGAAACCACAGCAAGTCCTTTCATCTCCACCTCAGCCTACAGATAGCGCCAAGATCACCTTCTCTGGCCTCATCAGGATTTGTCTGACATGCTCCTTAGGACCTGCAAGCACAGAGATGCCCCTGGACAGTGCCCTGCCTGTAGGAGGTTTCTTTAGGGCAGAACTGAGCACACAGAGGGTGGGATGGGGTCTGTAAGCACCAAGTGGGAAAAGATGTTGGGGCAGAGAAACAGCTCCCAGCAGGGACAGCTCCAGGCAGCTGCGCTGGGCAGTGAATGAGAGGAAACTGCTTATAGAAACATCATGGGAGGATGGATGTGGGCAAGTCATGGTCAGTCCCTGCAAAGCCCACACCTTCCCCAGTGTGCTCAGTTCTGCCCTGCAGCAACCTCCCAGCAGCAGGGCACTGTCCAGGGGCATTCCCATTTTTGCAGGTGCTAAAGAGCAGGGCAGATAAACCCTGATGAGGCCAGCAAAGTGGAAGTTGGTGCTGTCTATAGACTAAGGGATGGGTACAGGGACTTTCAGAAGTTCCTAGAAGACCCATTGACTGCTCATGGAAACTGTTAATGAGTGTCAGTCCTTTGTCCAAACCCAACAGCTCCATTTTCATTTTCCCCTTGCCAGGTGGCAGGAAAGTTAAAGCACCATCTCAGGAAATTGGCTTCTCTTTCTAGAAATCCCTGCCTTCACCTTCCTCTTGAAAAGTCACCTCTGAAATGTCCTGTGTATGAGCTGGAGCTGTGAGCAGCCCTGACCCACACAGAACCCTCTCAACGGGGGAATGAACCTGCCCTGACGGGGTCGATCCTCCCCACAGCACCAGGGTCGATCCTCCCCACAGCACCGTGGGGAGTTCCCTGGGCAGGCTGAGTGTTGACCCTCACAGGCGCCAGCGTCACTGCCCCAGGCACACAGCACCCTGGGGGGCAGGGACACTGATCTGAATTACAGTTCTGGGCAGACCTGGGTGCACATCCTGGCTTCACTCCCCTGCAGCGTCACTGGGAGAAGGCGGCAGGCTGCACTGTCCCTCTGATGGTGTGGCAGGGAATCCCTGCTCTGAAGCACCTCCTCCTCCTCTGCCCTCGAGAAGCCAGGAAAGACATCCTTAAAAAACCTAGCAGTCATGGGATGGGATGGGTTTAGAAGATTCCTCCAGGAACCTCAGTAGTATTGCCCTGCAGCCAGAGACTTACCATGTCAGGGGCTTTGAAGATTTCTGCTCCAGTGAGTTCTCCTCTGTCCTCCCACTCCAGACTGCCTTTCATGGCTCTGTCTTCTGTCATCTTATGTCAGCAAGAGCAGGCAGTGCGCAGAGGCCTGCTGCTCTTTGCAGAGGAGCTGCTCCTGAACACAGCTGTCTCTTGGCAGTGCTGCCAGGTTGCCATGAGCTCCCTCTGTCCCAGTACACTGGCCCCACTTGGCAACAGTGGCCCAGATGAAGGTGTGACTTTATTTGTCCTTTGTACTCCCTCCTCCTGCAAAATGTTCACTGAGGTGGACTAAAATAATCACTGATGGTCTCTCTCTAAACAGTGGAGAGAGACTGATTCCAGCATTGCAATTTGTCTCATCAGAGGATGCTTATCTACAACAGGTGGAAATGTCCCATTCTGGAAGCCTCAATTCCCATCCCTTAACTAGGCAGGACATCTGGACAGGGACAAGAAAGGAGTGCTTGAGCAGGGGGGTTGGACTAGATGATCTCCAGAGGTCCCTTCCAACCTCAGCGATTCTGTGATTCTGTGATTCTGTGATTCATTTACCCAGGGTTCTGGTGTTAATTCAGATGAGTCAATCTGGGCATGTCATGCCAGTTTAGAAGCCCCTGGGGTAGAGTGGCATTCAGATCCCTCCTGTGAACTCCACAAACTCACAGGAGGTGGGATTGCCCTTGCCAAAGCTGAAGTGTGCTCGACAGAGATGTCTGCGTGCAAGCTCCTTGTCTAAGCTCCCATTGTAATCAATGGAGATGGAGGATGGGAGTCAGTTGCCCACACAAAAACACCAGGTGACATTTGAAGAGACAGACGTGGTCCCAGACATGTGCCAGTGTCTGCTTGCTCTAATGGAGCAACTATGAGACCTGAATCCTTCTAGAGCATGAGGTGGAGATCTGGTGAGGAATTTCCTTGGCAATCTGAAATGATTCTAGAGGTCTACTGCTACTACTACAGCTCCACTCACTACAAAGCCGAAACACAGGCAGACCCTTACAGTGCAAATAGCTTATGCACTTGATTCAGTGACATAAAAATAGGTCCTCAGGGCCGTGTCAGATGCCTGGGGTGTCCAGCACAACCACAGGTCTCTAGCAGATACAGCATGGGACCTAAAGGAAAACCATTCCCTTCTTGGGTGGTTGCTGGGCAAGTGCCCCAGGGCATCTCAGGTTTCCAACCTGAATTCCATCACTGTCTTTAGGCAAAGTCCATCCCATCTACAGCCAAGCATGTTGCATAAATGGGAGGCGCATCACACCAAGGCCTACATTGTAGTTTCTGCACTCTCAAACACTTCTAGCTCTCCTCCTCCTGAACCTCTTTTCACCCACAGATGGTATGAACAGGGACTGTGCTAATGATGTCCACAGGGTGACTGGATTACCGGCTGTCCAGGCCCAGGGACTTCTTCAGTGGCACTTTGTCCTTCCTGCAGATTGGTTCACTTCTGGCACAGGGCCCAAGGTGCTGTAAAGTCAGTTCAGGCAGCAACCCCTCTCCTGCCATTTCTGCACAGCCCAGCTCTGTTTTCCTCTGGCCTCAGGTACTGCAGTGTTTGCCCCCTTAGTGGGAACCTCCTTTCCCCATGACATTGCCACGTGCTATCTATGCCAGCATGTCCCTGCACTGAAGTGGGCCATTGCACATATGGTGTCCTTGACTCTTGGTAACATGGTTCACCATGAGCAATCTATGCTCTGTGCCACAGCTGAGGCTCTGCAACCCAAATATATGCAAGTGAATGCGGCCTGGGGCACAGACAATAGCAGATGGAGATGCACAAGTTGTCACAGTATTGAAACATTATTGGAATACCTGAGATGTGGTGGGATCGCTCACATGACTGGAGGGCTGTGATAGCACAGCACAAGCTCTGCAGGATAAACTGTCAGGGAAGACGAAGAGGGGGGAATGCCCTTTGTGTGAAGAGGCAGCTCAGATGTATGGAGCTCTTCCCTGGGATGGACAAGGAGCTGCATGAGAGCTTGTGGGCAAGCATGAGAGTAAGGATGACACTGTGATGGGAGCTACAGACCATCTGATGTGGGTGAAGAGGTGGATGCAATCTCCTTTAAGCAACCTGAGGAAGTCTGTGCATCACAGGCTCTGGTTCTTATGGGGCGACCTTAATGTCCCTGACATTCACTGGAAGGACAAACAGCAGAGTGCTTAAGGAATCCTGGAGGTTTTTGGAAGACGTCAGGGACAACTTCTCAGCATAGCCACCAGATGGGCCAATAAGGGTGATGCTTTCCTGGATGTGGAAATTGCAAACAAGGAGGAACTGATCAGGGATGGGAAAGTCAGTGTCTGCCTTGCCTACAGTGACCAGTAATGTAGTCCCAGATCCTGAAGGGAGTGAGGAAGGACAGAAGCAGAGTACAGACTCTGGCCCTCAGAGGAACAGACTTTGACCTCTTCAGGGGTCTGGTGGAGGATCCCATGGGAGGCAGCTCTGAAGGGCACAGGAGCTCAGGAAAGCCAGCACGTCTTTAAGGACAGCACCCACCAAGCACAAGAATGGTCCATCATGATACTCAGGAAAACCAGTAGACATGTCAGGGGACAAGCTTGGCTAAACAGGGAACTCACACCTGAGCTCCAGGACAATAAGGCAGCGTATGGGAAGGGGGAGGAGAGAGACTGCAAAAGAGGAGTTCAGAAATATTGTCTGGCAAGGCAGGCATGGTGTTAGGGAAGACAAAGCTCCCCTAGGACTGACATTTGCAGGGGATGTCAAGGGCATGAGGATAAGCTGCTACTGCTTCAGTAAGAATAAAAAGGAAAAGGTGGGCTGCCTGCTGAATGGGGCAGGAACTCTAGTAACAGCAGATGCAGATAGGTCTGAAGAAATCAATGCCTTGTTAGCTTCTGTTTTCACCAAAAAAGGTCTCCCCGGCTGTTGTGCCTTACTTCAGGACTCCTGGGGAGAAAAACGACCAACAGTGGATGAGCTTAGTGAGGGATTGCTTGTGAGAACTCAAACTATGCAGTTTAATGGGGTTGGATGGGCTGTATATGAGGATGCTGTGAGAGCTGGCTGCTGTCATAGCAAGGCCACTCGCCATCATCTTTGAAGGGTTGTGGAGACTGGGTGAAGTCCCAGTGACTGGAAAAAGGCAAATGTTATATCCATCTTCAAAAAAGGCCAACAGAACTACCTGGGGAGCTGCAGTCAATTTAGCCTCACTTTGGTGAGGAGTGTCTCATGGAGTGAATCCTCTCACATCACATTTCTGGGCACATGAAGGAGAAGAAGATGATAGAGAACAGTCAGCATGGATTTACCCAGGGTAAATTGTGCCTCACCAACATGATTGACTTCTATGATTAAATAACTGTATTTGTGGCTGGAGAAGAGTAAATGACTTTTACCTAGACTTTAGCAAGGTGTTTGACACTGTCCTCAACAATATTCTTATATGCAAGTTAGAACATTACTGTCTAGATGGCTAGACAACCAGATGAGTAAAAAGCTGCTTGGATAGTCAGGCTCAGAGGGCAGTGGCGAATGGGTAGTGCTCTTCCTGGCAGCCAGAGATAAATGGAGCACCACTGATCTCTCCAGAAACCTTTCCAGTTTATCATCTTTATTAGTGACATGAAGGAAGCAACACTCATCATGCTTGTAGATTGCCCCAAAATGGAAGGGGGAGACCAGTCATATGCTTGAGGGCTACCATTCAGAGGGACCTAGGCAGTCAGGAGGAATGAGCTTCAAAAACCTCACTAAATTCAGCAAGGACAAATGCCAGGTCTTGCACGTGGGATAGACCAACACCCCACAGTGTTACAGCCTGGGGCCTGAGTGCCTGGAGAGCAGGAAAAGGACCTGAGGGTCTTGGTGGACAGAAGGCAAAATATGAGCCAGAATCATTCCCTGGCAGCAAAGAAGACCAAAAAGCACTGTGAGCTGTGTGACCAGGAGCACAGCCAGGAGGTGGAGGGAAATGATGATCCCCCTCTAGTCAGTATTCATTAGACGATGTATAGAGCACTGCATCCAGTTTGGGCCCCCAGGAAAAGAAAGAGGCTGGTAACTGGGAGCAAGTTTGGCAAAGGGCCTTCAAGATAGTTGGGGAGCTGGAGCACTTTGTCTGTGAAGATATGCAGCTTGTTCAACCTGAAGAACAGATGGCTTTGGAGGGACCTCATAACAGCCTTCCAAAAGGCTACAAGGAGGTCACCAAGAAGATGGAGCCAGGATCTTCACCATGGTGCGTGGTAGGAGGATGAATGACAATGGGCATGAGTTGAAAGAAGAGAGGTTCATGCAGGAGATAAGGAAAAGCTTTTCCACTAAAAGAATGGTCAAGCATTGGAACTGGTTGCCCAGAGAGGCTGTGCAGTCTTCTCCCTCGGAGGTTTCCAAGACCAGACTGGATCAAGCCCCAAGCAACATGGCTGACCCCAGAGCTGATTCTGCTGTGAGCAAGGAAATTGGCCTAGAGACCTCTTGACGTCCATTCCACCCTGATGGAGTCTGTGATTCTTCCCCCTCTGTGTCTTAGCTTGCCCATGTCAGGGAAAGAAAATGGGTTCCCTGTGACAGTGGAAGTAGGTCAGCTTTCTTCTCCTCCTCCATTCAGAATGGTTCAGATGTGGGGCTTCTTAGCAGGAATCCCCAAACAGCCCTGATCAATCCTTTGCTTCACTTTTAATTTCCCTCCCCCCCCCCAACTTCTAAGTTTGTGTCTTTTGACATCCTGATGCTCTCCCATAAAACCAGCCCTCACCTGCTTCCCTTTCCCCATTGGTGCTGTTTTGTGGGGGGTTTTTTTGTTTTGGTTTGGTTTTTTTTGACACAGAGGAACTTCAGTCCAGAAGGGCCTTGAGAAACTTGGGTGATTTGGACAACAGACATCTCATGAAGATTTACAAGAGAAGTGTCAAGTCCTGTGAGTAGGGAGGAATAACTGCGTCCATGAAGAGAGGTTGGGGAACCTGGGCTTCTTTAGCCTGGTGAAGTGGAGGTGAAGGGCAGGAGAGTAGTAGCTTGTGACTGTTTGAAAGGTGCTTTCAGAGATGATGGAGCTTTTCTTGGTAGTGGGAAACAGCATGAGAAGGGAAAAAAGCCACAAACAGCAGCTTGTGGGGTTCAAATGTAGCATTAGGAAAAGGGAATGTCACTTGAAGGGTAGTGCTGTGGTGCTACAGGTCAGCCAGACGGGAGTCTGTGATCAGCCCCTGGCTTTGTGCTTCAAGGGAGGACAGAGAGACATGAGTAGGGGTAGGGAGATCTATAGGTGAGAACAAGGTGGCAAAGCAGGTTAGGTGTCTGCAGTCTGCAGGGAAACAAACACAGACGTGGGACAGCACAGCACAGCCTGTGGTGGAGACAGCCATGGGCACTGCCAAGGCTGAAAGCTTATTGAAAGCTTTGTTCATGGAAATGCATGCACAGCCTATACGGCTCTCCCCGGCATGCCACGTGCTGACTTTACTACTCTTCCAAGAAGAAAAGCAAAATCCATAGCAGAAAACCTTTTAGTTCCTCTGCTACCGCTCCACACCAAGTCCCTGCTGCCAAGAGCCCCCCTGAGCTGCTGGCGGGATCCTGGAGGCCGGGGGTCCCCGTCACCTCCCAGCTCCAGGGGGTTTCTCCAGGCTCGGCCGGGCTTTTGCACGCTCCCTGCAGGGAGGAGGATAAAGCGGAGCGGTGAGCGGCTGCATGGGGATGAAGCCGTCTGGCCCCGAGAATTGCAAAGCGTCCTACCTGCCGAGAGCCTCATCCGCCGGACGCGGGAGCTGCAGGTCCTCCGGCAGGTGCCTCCTGCTGGCTCCAAGCTTGGACAGCATCCTGGCGATCTACCTTGGGAAGCAGAGGGATGGCAGGGGCTTGGCTCACGCTCGCCCCACGAGAGCAGGATCCCGGAGGCCGGAGAGCCTGTGCCACTGCCTGTGCACAGCTGGGGGAACTCAGCACTGCGATTTCTGGGGCTTTAGAGGGGGAAAATTGACTTACCAGCGAAACCACAGCCTGCTTTTGGACCAAGTGATGCTTCGCTTGCAGTAGCCTGTTGAGAGGGGGAGAAAATCAGCAAGGAGCAAGGCAAGCAGGAGACTTGCATCCCCCTTTCCCAGAGGCACAGGGCACAATCCTGCCATCCCGGCTCCCCCCCGGGGTCCCCTCCAGCAGGGTGTGAGGGCGGATTAAAGCCAAGCACTGAAGGCAGCTCAGTGTTTCCCTGGCTCCCGGAGAGCCTGGAGATCTCTCCTTTCATCCGTGGGGGCACGGAAAGGTCCCCCGGGATGGTGGTGTCATCCCACTGGAGTTGTCTCCATCTCTCCTGGCCTCCTGCCTTGCAGCCCCTTCCAGCCAAACCCCGTCCCAACAGGAGAGACGGGACTCGGCACAAAAAAAGAACAGTGGCAAACGAGCCCAGCGGGAGGGCACGTATCACGCATCTCCAGCGGGCGCCCGGCAGTGGAGAGGCAGGAGGCGACGGCTCCCACCTGGGGGCTCCCGCGCTGCCATGTGCCAAAATGCCCCAGATCTGCGCCTCCATCTGCAGAGCCTCCACAGCCACAGCCACGCTCTGCCAGACGGCCTGTGGGGAGATGCGGGGCAGGGCTCGGTGGGGTGAGCAGCGGCGCAGCCCCGGCTTTACCAGCAGCAGCTCGGCGTGCAGCCGCACCAGCAGTGCCACCTGCACCTTGTCCTGCAGGCGCTCCCGGTGGAGGGGCTCGCACCCCAGCAGCCGCAGCAGGTTGGCAGCATCGGCGTGGGCATGCAGGGTGCCGCCAAGCTCCAGCAGCAAGTCCGTGCTCTGCGCGGGGCCTCCGTCCCGCAGGTGCCCGAGCAGCTCCTCCACCACTGCCACCTCCAGGCAGCCTGCGCTGGGGCCAGGGGCACTGTGAGGGATAACGCGCCTTGGCTGGTGGAGCCCCCTGGCATGGGGACCATGCAGGACGGGATGGGATGGGACGGCACGGGCTCACCCAGGTGGATGAGGCTCTGGGTGACTTCGTACCACACCGGCGCTCTGCTGCATCCGCGCAGCTGGAATAAAAAGCAACCGGCAGAGCCTGGCAGCACCCAAGCGCCCAGCACCCGTCGGCTCTGCTGCTGCCCCCCGTGCTGCCCCCTTCCCCCCGTAACCCAGCTGCGGGCTGATCCCACACCCCGGGGTCTCCACTGGCACCAAGCAGGCGGAAACCCCCCTAAAGCACGTTGGGGACAGGTGCTGCCGCCAGCACTATGTACGTGCTCAGGAGAGCGGCCAGGATGGGCTCCTCTGTGCTCCCGAGGCAGCCGAGAGCCTGGGGGGCAAAGCCGACAAGAGGGGGGTCAGAGCGGGGCTGGGGGGGGGGGGCCATGGGGCCGGTGCAAAGAGCAAAGCCCGGGCCGGGGCGCCCGGCCGGGGTGGCAGCGGGCAACGCCCTTCCCTCCTCCCTGTCCTGGCCGCAAAGCGGGGCGGCGCAACCAGGGGCCTCGCCGCCCCCCCCACGATGCTCCGCCACCCCCTCACCTGCACTGCGCAGACCTGCGCCTGCTCTGCCAGCAAAGCCAGGCCCTCAGCAAGCTCCTGCGAGGCACAAATTCGCTGCCAGGGACTGGGGATCCCGGCCAGGCGAGGGGGCGGCGAAGGCATCGCACCTGACCGAGGACCCCCCCTTGCTTTAAACCACCCTTCAGGGTGCTCGACCTTCAGCTGCTGCCGCTTCTGCCTCTCACTTTCGGGCTGCAGCAGGTCGCGCGCGGCCTCAGCTGGGCGCAATGCGTGGGGGGCTGGCGCTGGGGTCGCCCTGCCAGACACGGGCCTGGGCCCAGGCAGGGGGAGACAGGCCGGCTTAGCCCCGCGCTAGCTGGAGAAAGAGCCCGCCAGCGGCTCCATACCTGGTCTCCACGCCTCCTCTCCGGCACCTTCCTGCAGGATCCCTGGCGGCAGGACAGGAACCGGCAGCAGCTGCGTGGTGGTGCCCCAGGGGGCAGGTTTCCTCCCCGTGGGGTCTGAAAGGGGAGAAAAGAGCCCGGTAAAATACCAAGCGGCTACGGGCAGTGGCAGGGCGCTGGGTGCCGGTAGTTGGTGGCAGGAGGGCTGGGGCAGCTGTGGGGGCCGGCCCCGGGGTGTGTCGCGGGTGCTGGTGGGCATTTCGGGCTCCCAGCCCGTGCCGGGGAGCCCGGGGGCTCCAGGCAGTGCTCGGTGGCCAGCAACTCGAGGTGCCGCTGCACCCTGCACAGCAGATAATGATGGAAATTTTCAAAAGAGACACAAAGAAACACACTGGGGTATTGAAGCTATGATTTCTAGTCTTCAAAATTCGATTATATGTGTGGGAATGACTGGAATAGTGAAATCTGTAATGGCAAAGTGCCCTCTTTGTTTAAAAACTAATCCTATGAACAGGAGAAGACCGCCCCTGGGGACCACTAAGCAAGGAAGTTCCCCTGGAGATTACTGGCAAATAGTTTTCTCTGAATTACCATGACAAGATGGTTATAGATACCTTCTGGTATTAGTTGACACCTTCTCAGGATGGCCAGAAGCTTTTCCCTGTCGCACCAATAAAGCTAGGGAAGTAACTAAAATGTTGCTCAAAGAAATAATACCACGATTTGGGGTACCAATAGGAATGTCCTCTGATCAGGGCCCCCATTTCATAGCAGATATAGTCCAACAGCTAAGCAAAATTCTTGGTATCGAGTGGGATTTGCATACCCCATGGAGACCACAATCGAGCGGGAGGGTAGAAAGAATGAATCAAACTTTAAAACAACAAATCAGTGAGATATGTCAAGAAACTTCTTTAAGATGGCTCCACTGGCTCTTTTAAGAATCAGAATACAGCCAAGATCTAAAAGTAAGATTAGTCCTTATGAGGTGTTATATGGAAAACCATATCAAGCCCCGTTGATTCCAGGGGAGATGCATGTAAAGGGAAAAACAGATTTAAAGTTATATCTGACTTCTTTAGGGAAAGTCCTTGTGCCTCTCCAATGGCATTTTGTTTTGACAGGACCGCTCACGTTGGACACTCCTGTCCATCAGTATCAACCCGGAGATTTCATATACATAAAAACGTGGAATTCGAACCTTTACAAGAGAGGTGGAAAGGACCTTTCCAGGTACTCTTAACTACTTACACTGCACTCAAGGTAGAAGGGATCGAACCTTGGGTTCATTACACTTGAGTTAAGTCAGCATCATTGCTGAAAGAACCTCAGTGGAAGGTCATTCCATTAGATAAAAATCCTCTTCAAATAAGAATGCAGAAAATAGTTTGAAACCCGAGACCTGAGAGTGTTGCTGAATTATTTGTAGTTTTTGCATGCTTTTACAATTAGAATGTTAAGAGTTAACTGATTAATCAAGCATGGGAACTAATCAACGGATTATTAGTATTTTAATTGGGGTAGCCATGATGTTAACAGACTGTTCAGTCAATCAGGAAACAAATCATAAGAATCTTTACGAAGAGGCAAAAATATGATTGGCAAAGAAGTTGGACATGTCAGACTGCCGGATATGTTCACAGGTAATGTTGGGGGGAACAGGATTTCCTTTTAAACCTACCCCTCTAGGATGGTCAGAATATTGTACTGAACTCAACCAAAAAAGCAGTAGAGGAGTGGGGAAAAAAAAAGGAGTCCTCTTCCTCAGGGTGGAATTGGTTAACTTCATGGCTACCAAACTTTACCTGGTTAAAAGAATTCTTTGTAATAATCGTAGCTGTAGTTGCGATATGCGTATTACGCTGTATTATGATCCAATGTTCACCTTTAGTTACATTGTGTTGTACCCGACTATGTATCCCTAAAAATCGAAAGTATTATCACAATTATAAAATTTAGGTGAGACTCCCAAAGAAATCATACTTTGGGAGTCTCAGAGGGGGGAACTGTTACCAAAGGCCCCAGGCAGGAAAGAGTCTTGACGGGGGCGGGGGGGGGGGGGAACTGCGGGAACTGTTACCAGCTCAGACAAGAAGAAGCCTCAACAGGAGCCTCAGACAAACATACCCAAGGAAACAGGTGCAGCTGCAACCCACACATCCTGAGAAAGTACAGATAAACCAGCAGAAGCCAGTTGGAGCCAAGATTAGGACCAAGACAGTTTTTCTCAAACAAGGAAGCAGGCCAAGTTGAGACCATGTATGGAAAAGTAGAGCAAAGTTCATGGCAAGACGCTGAGTGACACCTCTTCTGACACCACCAGAGACCACCAGAGATCACCACAGAAGACCCCCAGAGACTCAGACCGCATGCGTAATGATTATGTAAATGTAGTAATTACTTCTAGGAAATAGAATGAATATGTATAATCATTCCTGGAAATTTAATGCATATGTATATGATAGAGCACTATAAACTTTAGATAATGTGACACACGGTGTGCAAGTTGGGTGGAGCTATCCCCTGTGTACCCAACGCTGTAATAAAGAGAATACCTGCTTCTTACTGCTACATTGGTGTTAAGGAGTTTTTCTCCCGATTTCGGTGACAGAATGAAATTTGAGATAACGTGACACATTTTAAAAAATGTCCCCTTCAAGTTTTGTGGTACGTTGCAGAGCAAAACCAGCTGATTTCTGAGTGTGTCGTAGGAGCTCTAGCACCAGTACACTGGCTAGGCAATTACAATTTTTGCTGTACGTGATGGACAGTTGTCACACAAGCCACTGACAAGCTCTCAGGAAGGATCCCCAGGTCTCTCCGGCCGAGGGCTGCCCTCCGTGTGCGTCTCCGTGCAGCCTGGAGGAGGGAAGGCTCAGGGAGATCCCATCACTGCCTACAGCCACCCGGTGGGAGGGGCAGAGAAGACGGAGCCCGACTCTGCTCAGAGGTGCCCGGTGGAAGGAACGGGGCAGACGGGAATAGCTGGAACATGGGAAATTCTGACAAGATGTAAAGAAAAAATAGTGTTCTGTGAGAGAGAGACCAACTCCTGCTCCCAGCCTCTCTGTCCTTGAGCTCACAGCACTCGAGTGCCAGGGAAGGAAATGCAGCTCTCCCCCTGGGTAGCGTCCCCGGCCCCAGGCACACGGCTCCCGCCCCGCTCCCCGGGCGGTGCCAGCCGCTGCTCGGGCCGGGGGGGGGGGGGGGCAGCGGGGCGCCCCGGGGCAGGGGTGGCTCCAGCTGTGAGGTTCCTGGTTCCTGCCTCAGAGAGAAGCGCCGGCCCCGCCCATGCCGCCGTCACCTGGCAACGGCACCTCCTGCTGCCCCACCCCTCTGTGCTGGCTGACCAATCATCTAGCGAGGGGAGGCAGCAAGCCAATGGGTGCCTGGGGGGGCGGGCTGATCCATGAGCGACATGCAGACCGTCCAATGGCATGCCCCGGCGGGGCTGTCCCTGCTGCCCAGGCCCCAGGCCAGCGTGGCATGGCGCAGCGCCTGCTGCCCACCGCCTCCTGCGCCTGGGCCCAGGCTCGCCTGGGCTGGGCCTGTGGGCAAGTGGGGTGCGGCGTGGCCGTCTGCCCCACGGGCGCGCCGGGAGCGGCCTGCTGTGCTCCCCGTCCCGCCGCGGCGCAGCCCGGCTGTGCCTGTGCCCTGCGCTCGGCTGTGGCGTGGCCCGTCCCCCCGCGGCAGTGACACAGCCCAGCCGTCCTGGAGGCCGCGCAGCAGGAGCCAGGGAGTTTGCGTGCTCTGGTCGGGGGAGAAGCTGTCAGCCACCCAGGGGCCTGGGGGCACGTGGATGTGCCTTTTGGGAGCTCCAGGCTTTCTCTCTCCCAATCCCAATCGTAGACGCTGTCAGCTGAGCCTTGTCCAAAAGCGCCAGTCCCAAGCCCGGGGAAAAAGCAATCTGAGGGGAGATATTTTGCCACCTAGCGTGTCCTTAGGTAGCACATGTAGCGATCTGGGTTTCTCCAAAAGGCACCGGGAGGGCGCTGGGGGGTACCGAAAGACACACTGAGGGCACTGTGGGGGAGACCAGGGCTCAGCCAGTGTATGTTTAGTGGTGCATGGAGCACTAAGTGCCTTTCCACAGTCGGACGCAGCCATGTTGCTCGTCTCCCAGCACATCCCTCTTCCCCAGTGCCGGTTTCAGCCCTAATTTGTGTCCCAATTTTGTGAGGGCTCAGCTCGGGTTCACAGCCAGTCTGTCTGCATGTACTGTGGCCTCTCTGCAGCTCCACATCACCTCACCGAACATTGGGATGGAGCATCCCAGTGACAGAGTGGTTTCCCATTGCCTCCCCCTGCAGACGTGCCACTGAGCGAGGGAGGGAGGGACGGAGGCTGTGGGGTGTTACCCGAGGGGCCACAGAGGAAGCTCTTGCCCGCTACCAAGTCCTTCCCTCCCATCAGCACTGAGCCCAGCCTCTGCTGGAGCAAGAAAAAGCAAAATAATCATTGGAGCCTCCTGAAGTGCCCGCTGGAAAGTATAAGCTTGGTGGTAAGGTAGAAGCTCTTCCAAACAAATGATTTGAAATGATTTTTTGAAAATAATAACTATTACAGCATTTACATTTCCATGTATTTATTTAAACTGATGAGTATTCACATCATGTAATTAATGGTTATAGCATTTTCTTAACATTCATAGAAGAATATTGAGATCAATCCTAACAATGTCACTGTGCCCCAAATTCTGCTAAATACTGATGAAACTCCAGAAGGAAATGGGGGGCCATGGGCTGCATGGGAGGGCAGATGAGGGGCCCTGAAGGGAGCAGACCCTGACTGGAGGGCTGGGGGCACAGGAGGCCCCCGCAGCCCAGCCAGGTGCCAGCTCCCAGGATGCCAGTGCCCACCCATGGGGCACAGCAGTGCAACGAAGGTCCCTGGCGCCGGGCCCCACGGGGACGGCTTCCTGTCTGCTGCCAGCCCCAGTGGCCATGCGCCCACCTGCCTGCTGGGGGCACAGAGCCAGCCACACTCGGGGCTGGGGAGTCTTCCCACAGCCCCCCAAAGCCCTCGCGGTGCCTCGCTGCAGCTCGGGTGGCCGTGGGGGCCGGGCAGGGAGGGGGCAGCAGGCACCAGGCCCTGCCGTGGGATCCTGCTGCCTCCTCCCCACCCCGGTCCTAGGCGACGTTGGAAGAGGGACCCTGCAGGGTTTGGTGAGTTCCCGGGTTACACAGAGCTCCCTGCCCAGGGCCTCCCCAGCAGCATCACTCAGCTCCCCATGGAGAACCTCATACAGTTTTATTTATGTATTTATTAATTATTACATACTTGTGCTAACGCAGGCTAACAGTATATAGCTTACAGCCTAGTTTAGTCTGTCAGATAACTACTGTACAATTTACACAGAACTGTATCTATTATACATATGCATTTAGTATATTACAGGATTATGACCCTATTACCTTATGAGCCTTTTGCCTTATAGCCCTGCATCTTGGCTCTCCCCTCTGCCATAGTCTAGGTTTTCTTCTTCTCTCTAGTGGCCCAAGTGGCAATTGTGGACTGCAGTGGGGGATGGCTACTGGCTGTGCTCTGTCTTCCTGGTGGTCCCTGAAGACTCAAAATCCAACACCGCCCGTCTTTTGAGCCTAAAGACAATGACACACTGGAGGTTACAACAGTTGTTTCTGACTTAAATTCCTGGGTTTGCCAAAAGAAGGATCAAGTAGGGCTGCAGGCCCATTGTTTTGGTGGCAGCAAAAAGCTTAGGTCCCTGTTAGTGTCTTTACAGGGAGGTTATTCTCCCAAGAGAGCATTTCCAACCAGGGTGCTCCTCAGAACAAGCCTCATGGGAGTGCGATTGTGCTGAATTGCAGCAGAAGTAGAAGCTGGTGCCGCACGGGAAGGGCTGGGGCTCAACATCTGCCCCGTCTGCTTTGCCAGGTGTCAGAACACACAAGACAGTGCTGTCCTGTGCAGCAATCTGTCTTTGGGTGCCATCCCAGCACTCCAAGTATAAATAAAAGTCCCTTTGCAGCTGCCTTAATCAAATAATCTGTTTTCTCCCCCTGACTGTGTTCAGTGCTCTGTGCTAGGGGAGGGGACTGGTGAAGCTGGCGGTGGCTGGTGCATTCTCCTGCCTATGTTACCAGTGCATGCCAGCCCAATGGACTGGGAGTGTCCATGGCTGAGCTCTCTGCTGACAGGAGCCGTCCCTCCAGTGCTCCTCTCCCCCACTGCTCCCTCCTGAGGAGACCCCTTCCCCAGCAGCAGTGGGGAGCGGGGTGCAGGGTGGCCCCCCCCGTGAGCCATGCAGGCTTTGGCACACCTCCTTGCCATGGTCTGATGAAGGTCAGCAGTGCAGTGATGTGGGATCCTGATGTGGGCTGGCTCAGGGTTTGCCATGTCCTGCAGTCACATGTGCTAGGCTCAGCATTGGGGAAGGAGCCCAGAGTGATCCCCGCACATCCCTCCGAGGCCTGCTGCCACCATGCAGGCGGCAGCACGACCTTGGCACTAGGGCCTGGTGGAGCACGGTCCAGGCTGCCATGTGACACGGCCCTTGGGAGAAGGAGCAGCCTGGAGCACGCCAGCGCCAGGCCTGTCTTGCAACCCCTAACCACAGGTTGCATGGGGACAAGTCCCTGCCCCGGCTGTGGGCGCTGAGCAGGAGCCCTGCATCACCCCTCACTGCCAACTCTGGTCCGTCACTGTCCCATGAACAGTGTTGGGGGTCGGCTGGGCTCGGGGAAAGGGCAGGAGTGGCTGGAAGGTTGTCACAGCCCCGCATATGCCTGATGGCTGCTGTATGCAGGCTCTCACCTTCTTGGCTTCCATGGTCCGGCAGCGGCCTCTTACTTTTCTCCTTTTTCCCCCTGCTTCAGGACAGCAGTCCATTGTCCTGACAGGAGCCCAGAGGAGGGAGGCTGCAAAACCCTATGAGGACAACAGACCCCTTGGCTGTGGGGCTCCCCACACCAGAGGTGAGATGGCTGGCACGCAGGGCCGAATACCACGCTGCCAGCACAGCCTCTGTGGCATCTTTCCCAGGAGCGTAATGTGGGAGCTGCACATCTGGGACCCAGCTGCAAAGTCAGCTTGTCCTTCGGGGAAGGTGTGAATGCACCACACACCTGCCCCAAACCTGGTGCGAATGTGAGGTCTGGGTGAGTTAGTGGGGAAAGGGGGAAAGGATGGATCTGGTTGGTGGGTTCATGAGAGAAGGAAAGATGATATCCTTCTCTGCCAGGGCCATGGCCGCTGTGATTAAGATGTTCTGATGCAGGAGCTGAACCTGACACCATGCTCCTCCAAGAGCTCAGGACCTGCAGGGAGTGGCAGAACCCCACCAAAGCCCTTCCTGCCAAGGTCTCTGGCCTCAGCTGCATGCTTAATTGATACCTGGGCACCGATGCGGCTGTTCGCCATGTCCTGCTCTGTGCGGCAATCCGATGTGGCCCTCCTGGCCCCCTTCAGAGCCTGAAAAAGGAAAGGAGGCATTTGCAGGGAGTGGGATGAAGCCAGCCCTTGTCCTGGGGAAGGGGTGGGCAAGTGGCAGCATCGCCCCACTGCTGAGCAGGCTCCCATCTGTCCTCAGTCCCTTTTCTAGGAGGGAGAAGGGAGGACAGACGAGAGGCATCCCACCTCTCTGCTGGGAGTTCAGCTACAGCATCTGTCTCTTCCCTTGGCTCAAGACCAAGTTGGAAGGTGTTTTCCCTGGAGCTTTCCCATTGACAGCAGTGTCTTCCCTGGGGTGGGGAGAGGCCTGACAGGTGGCAGAGAGCTGTCGCCGGCACTGCCACCATCACCCCGGCCGACGGATCTGGCCCAGTTCCCCGTAACCCAGTCTCCCTGCTCTCGGCACACAGGGAGAGACGAGCCTGTGTCCTGCCTGCTTCCAGCATGGCAACGATTTCCCTGTGGGCACTGCCAGAGGCTGCTGCTGGTGCCTGGCACCCAGCAGCATTTGCAGGAGGGGCTGCTTGGGCACTGGAGCCAAAGGTGCCACAGTGCCATTAGGATCCCACCTGGCCTATTCCTCCATCCAAGACCTGGGGATCAAACGCATCTAGGGGCAAAGGCGGGGTGGGTGGTGTTGTGCTGAAGGGAGCCCCTTTCTCATCTTCCAGCCTGTTTCCTCCAGAACCGCAGTCATCCAGCAGCACGTGCCACATCCTGAGCCACACTGTGCCTTGTACTGTCTCTTGGTTATCAAGGTCTTGAGGGGCCTCAGCCCAGATTTTCACTAGGGATGCTCAAAAGATGCTCCTTCCTGAAAGACCTCCCAGTCCCCATCCAGGATCCCCTAGCAGTGCACAGGATTCCTCCAGGGAAACTCGAACAGGCACTGCCCCATCCTTGCCTGTCCCATCCCACTGGCTGGGCCAGCTGCCAAGGTGCTGCGGGCACCAGAGAGCATTTTGTGCCTCGAATACACTGACACGGGCTTCTAGACGTCAGTGCAGACACTAGGTCTGAGCCCCATGAGGCTGACAGTGGTGGGACCGGCTGTGCCCAGCTTGGGGGCCCCTCTTTCACCTACACCAGGAAAGGGTCCCTGTTCCCATTTCCTGGGCCAGGAGCAGGGCAGAGCTGCCAGCACACTGTGCTGCCCTGTCCAAAGCCCTCACCAGCTCTGTTGTCTCCTGTGCAGAAGGCGATCCACATCGCTGCTTTGTGGGAAGTCTCCGTGGGGTCTCCCTGGCCATGGTGATAGGTTGTCTGTGCACTGCCTGCAAGGCCAGGAAAGGCAGATTGTCACGGAGCATCACCAGTGGAGTGAGGGGAAGGTGCTGGTGCATCCCCAGCAGCACTGGGGGGGGACAGGACAAGCCCTGCAGAGGGGATGCACATTCTGGACATGTAGGTCCTGCTCAGGGTGCATGTGTGTCCCCTCCCAGCCTGGGAACAGCTGATACAAGTCATGCTGTGGGCTCCCAGCATGGCCACCCAACGGAGCAGCCCTGGTATGCTCAGCAGGATGCCCAGCTCTCCGGGCACAGAGCGGGTTTGGGAGGAACTGGTAGGAAACCTCTTCTTTCTGTATCTGCTCAAACACTCAGGTGTGCAGCATGAATTGCTCCTGGCCAGGTTGGGGGCACCCAGCACAAGAGGGCCCCACTGCCAGCTGCACCCTTCCAGCCGGACACTGGAAAGGGGTGAGCCCCCTTATCAGGAGGGAGACCATGTGCAGAGCCTGTATTTTTCTTACTGTTTTGAATATGTCCTTTTTTTCAGGTCTACTGGAAAACCTGCACAAACTCATCTGCAGAACCTGGCCAAGCTACACATGCAGAGAGAGCAGCACAAGAGTGAGGATACGGGGGGCTATAAGCAGCACTTACGTTCTTCTTGCTTGCTTTGGGGACTGGAATCGGCATTGTAATCCTCTGCAGGGTCTGGAAAAGAAGAAATATTTGGTACAGTGAATCAGAAGGAGCCTTCTTTGGCCCGTTTGGAGATTGGCAGTGAGCTCCCAGGGGCAACATGCCTATCCCCCATGAAGGGAATAACCCCAAGGGAGTAAAACCCCAAGGGAATAATCACAAGCAAACAGCCCCAAGAACCCCCCAAGTCTGTGAGGACTCACCACAGACTGCTCCCATTCCCCTCCCCGCTTGCCCCACTGGTTCAGGGTGCTGGGGCCTGGCTGTTCCACTGTATCCAGGTCCCCGCCATGCATTGCCGCCCACCCACCTGCCTGATGGAGACAGGGAACCCCCGTTACCCGCGGTGAGGTTGAAGGATTCCCCAGGCTCTGGGTGATGTCCTGGGTCCAGCAGCCAATGAGGTCCAAAGTGGGGGCTGTCACTGGTGTGGCGTTGATGGCGATAGGTAGAGGCGAGCAGGCCTGTGGCTCAGGGCTCCTTGCCCACTCCAGCATGGGCTGTGGGCTCCTGACAGCACTCGGCACAGCAGCTGGCCTGGGGCGCGTGGTCATGTCCCTCATCTTCCTGGTGTCTCTCTGGCAGGCCCCATCAAAATTAAGGCTTTTACCTATCCCTGCACTGCACAGGAATGAGGCAGGGGACCAGCACCCTGCAATAACATCCTCTTTCACAACAGCATCTGGGGGAACCTCCTCTACTCCTGGCTTTCCTAAGGACTTGCATGGGGACATTCATCCTTGGGGTGCTGATGTGCTGCTTGCCCGTGGGGGAGAAGGGAGTGAAACCCTCCCTTTGTATTAGCTATTGACCTCTGCCCATAGGGAAGGCTGGACAAAAACCTGCTCACCAACCAAAGCAGTGGGGTCAAGAACCACTCCGAAAACACCCTGATCCAGCCCAACCCTTTGCTCCAGGAGTGGGTCCAGACCTATCAGTAACTGCCCGTCTTCCAGCAACACCCAGTACCATAGCTCCCACCCCACATGGCTGGGGCTTACAGGTCCATGGACCCCCCCCCCCCCCAGAGGCTGTGGGGCCCCCAGTGTCCCTCCACTCCCTGAGCCCTTCCTCAGTCGCAGCAGGGAACCTGCTGTCCCGATGTCTTGCCCCAGCCCGCTCCTCTTACGCAGACAGGATGTTGCTTCGGGGAGGAGCAGTTTGGTGCCCCACAGGTGTCCCCTGGGGCCACCATCACTGCAGAGACAAGCTCTGGCCAAGCTCTGCCTGGGAGGAGAGCAGCCCAGAGGTGAGGACATGGGGGGACTGCGAGTGGCGCTTACATTCTTCAGGCTGTGTTTGTGGACTGGGAGCCACATCTTGCATGGCTCCAGAGTCTGCAAAATTAGAAATTGTCAGGTCAGTGGGTCAGAAGGAGCCTTTTGTGGTGTTTTGAGAGAAGAAAGAGAATTACAGTCTCAGCACATGGGGAAGGCTGGAAATAAACCTGCTCACTGCCCCAAAGCACTGGGCAGGATTTACCCTAAAACATCCTGATTTAGCCCACTCCTTTGCTCCAGACATAGGACATCCTGACTTCATCCTCCCCTTAGCTCCAGAAGTGGGTAGAGACCCACCAGTTGCCCCCTTTTTTGGCCATGTCCAGCACTGTGGCTCCCACCCCATTTGGCTAGGTAGCATGGGCTCCCGACTCTCCCCTCAGGGGTCTGCCAGGCCCCCAAAACTACTCATATCCCCACTCCCCCAGCCCTTCCTCAGCACAGTGGGACATGCTGGCATGCTGCTCCTCTTACGCAGACAGGATGAGGTAATGTTTCTGTGGTTGACATTGCAGTGCCCCCCAGGTTTCCCCATCGGCCTGTCATCCTGGTCAGCTTTGGCATCTGGCAGCTCACCATCAGGGACTGCAATGACACGTGGTTCCCCACGTTGAGCAAAGGGGGATGTGGGGAGCTGGGGGGATGGGGCTCCCTCCGAGCAGGGCCCCACACCTGGGGGTTGCAGGAGATGCTGCCCCAGGGGCAGCTGGTGGCCCTGGCACTGCCAGCAACCCTGTCATTCCCTATGCGGCACCGTGCAGCTCTTGCACTCCATGTGCTGCCCCATGGCAGTCCTGTCACCCTGCTCACTGCCCCACAGCAGCCCCAGTGCTTCCCACAGAGCCAGGCAGCTGTTCCCTGTGTCCCTTTTTCTGTTCCAGTTGTAGCACCCACGTTATTTGCACTTTAAATGCAGAGGTGTTGAGCCACCCACAGGTTCCTTTGTGGGGATTCAGGACTTTTTATGAAGAGCAACATATTTCCAGGGCTCCCAGTTTTGCATTTACACCCCACATGGTGCTGTGCGTGCCTGGGCTCTCCTCCCCTGACTCCACGGACAAGCAGCCTGTCCTGCCCCCGGGGGCTGCCCTCACTCCAGCCTTCCCGGCTGCACCAGGAAGGAATTGCCTCCGACTGCTGCTGTTGGGGTGCCCTGACCACCCCATCCCAGTCTCCATCCTGGTCCCAATCTTGATACCAGTCCCCACACCACTCCCAGTCCCCATCCTGCTGTGTTTGGCAGCACAGCCCTCATCCCCACATGCCTGGGCAGAGCATGCTCTTTTCTGCCCATGATGGCTCCAGATCAAGCCTCTTTTCCCAGACTGTTTGTACACTGTTACTCCGCATAGTCTCATTCCTGTCTGATAACACCACTGGGTTGAAATGTCCTCCCTGGAAACACGCCAAGGAGCCCCGCTCTGGCCTGGGCTTTGACCAGCACCTTTATCTCAAACCCTGCTTGTTAGAGAGCCTTGAACTTGGCTCTCCTCCGACCTAGCCTGCAAGCTGCTGGTGAACCGGGGCTACATCCAAGATGGGGAAACCGAGGCAGGGAGGTGCTGGTGAGGCACAAAGATGGAGGAACATGGGCACAAAATAGCCTTTTCTCCTACCTCACAGGGAACACATGTATCTGGCGGTCTACGCCACAGGATGCCAAAAGCTTAGGTTTTCTTTCGTCTCTGGGCAGAGGCAGGAGCTGAGGTCTGAGGGAAACCAAGTGAACCAGCATCAGTGATGGGGCACTGGTGGGGCACCAGAGCCCACACAAGGCCAGGACTCACCAAGGCAGAGACGATTTGAGCCACGAAGGAGTGGGTCATTTTCTTCCACTGGAGAGCAGGTCTTGGTCTGATGATATGGGGTTGCACACAGCGGTTGGATGTGGCTCCTGCAAGACACACAAGGGTGGTGCGTGATGGGGCTGCCATGTCCCCAGCTGCCACAGCTGGTGTTCCCCAGCAAGGTTTGTCCTCGTGGGAGGAGCAGGGCCATGTTGGAGCTGCTGAAACAGGCCTGTGTCCCCAAGGGCCGTGTCCCAGTCTGACCCCAGATCCTGTCTCGGGTACTCGGGGGGCACCTTCCCCATTGTCTCCAGTGCCAGGTGCTTCTGGCCATGAGGCTCTTACCCAGCTGGATGCGCTGGAGCTTCGCTCTTCCTCTGCTGGGTGTCCGCTTGCCTGTCCCCCAGCCCTTCAGCTGTCTGAGACACCGCAGCCACAGGTCCCAGAGGACGGTCCCCAGGAAGGTGAGAAGCCGCCTCACGATGCCCTGCTGGGAGAGGGGACAGGGCACAGCTGAGTGTCTCCGTGCCCTTGCCATGGCCTCACTCAAGGATGGGGCAGGGGACATGCTTATCCAGGGGAGCAGGGCAGAGCCCCTTGGGGAATGGAGGTGTCAGCCCCGAGTGTGGGGCCGCCAGGGAGGGGAGCCCATCTTGCGGCTCCCAGACCCATGATGGGGCTGGCACGGTGCGAGGGACCATGTCCCTGGGGCTCCAGCCCCTGTGGTGTCCCAGCCCTGGGGGCTGCATCCTGCACCAGGGCTCTTTGCAGTGGTCGGTGGCCGCCTTTCACCTTTGTGTCAGCCTCATCATCGCCCAGAGGCTTTGTGTGCCTGGGGCTGGGCAGTTTTAGGGATTTTAGGACTGAAGGAAAAGCTCTTTCTCTTTTGATGCAGAGAGCCCCTGCCCTAAGTGTACTCTTGCCATGTGCCTGGACCTAAAGAGATTGTTTGGATTTGAAAGGAGAGCAACAGCCATGTGTGTGCCCCAGGGACTCGGACCAGCAGGAACATAACCCCTCCCCCGAGCTCTCCCAGGATGGGGATGGGGACTGGGAGGGGATGTCTGCAGCTGTCAGGTCTGAGGAGCTCTGGGGGACCAGGATGGGATGACTGTCACAGCAAGTGTCCAAGGTACTGCTTTGGTCCACACCTGCCACCCCCTGGGGGTCTGGGGATGCCAGGAAGACCAACCCCGTCCCCCAGCCCCACAGCTTTGGCCTGTCTCCCATCCCACCCTGGCACACCCGGTGCCTCCTACCGGCTGGGGCCGCAGCACCCTCCTCTGCACCCGGACTCGCCTCCCCATGGCTGGCACCGAGGGATGGTGGGACCCTGTGCCGCTCTGGGGAGAGCCGGGACCGTCCTGCTGCCCTGTGCGGTGCCTGGGACTGCAACTGGAGCCCGGTGCATCCACATTCCCACGGCAATAACTGCCCCACGGGGATGGAATCGGGGCCGGGCTGAACCACGGGGCCAAGGGGGACCCAGCGTGTCAAAGCTTGAGGACATCCCAGCGGTGACCAGCCTCGAGAATGGGCAGAGCCCCCTTCCTGACGGTGTCCGGCCTCGGCCCTGCCGCTGCTGTCCCCACGGGACGGCTCTGTGAGGGGGGCTGGGGACCCTGTGGCAGCGGGTGCCACAGCCCTGCTCGACCCCTGTCACAGCCCACACCGTGGGAGATGCTGCCCTGGGCTGTTCGCCATGCGGGGATGGGAGTCTGTTACAGATTTCTCACGGGTTTATGTTTCCCAGGAACTTGTTTCGGTTTAAAAATGCAGTTAGCAAACTTGTAATTGGAGAATATCTTCACCTGCTTTCTGCTTGGATGCCAGAAGGTTAATAGCTGGATTTAAAAGCAAGTCCTCAAAAACTTCTGTCTCTCTCTCTTTACTTTGCAACTGGGCATTGAAAACTTTTCCATGATTGTTCATCATCAGTGAACAAATCTAGTATCTAAGCTGTGAGGAGATTCAAAAATAAAAGGGGGCCCCAAAAGAGCATAAAAAATAAGAACTCCAAAATATAAGTACCCTTTTAAATGAAGCTAAATAATGATCGGAATAAGAAAGAAATGAGAGTAAGTTAGCTTCTTGGTTTTTAGAAGGTGAGATTTTCATAAGTTAGCAGGGCAGTTTAAAATGCCTCCTTATCAAACACCTCTAGAATTAAAGCTCACTGAAGTGATCATAAGATACACTGAGAAAATGGTGGGCTTTACCATCTCTTAGTTTGCCTGTGTTGTATTTACTCTCCTGGCTGCCCTTTAGCTTGAACCTTGATTGCAACTCCAAAGGGAGCAGGCAGGGTTCAGCAGACCAGACAGGGGTTTGGGGGTCAGCTTCAGTTTTTTAATTTAACTAAGGTCTCCGAAGTTGCATGCAGAGTCCTCTCACTTCCATGCTGCTAGTGAAAAGCTGGCTTCCTCTTCTGGTGACAATTTGAGAGAAAGTGCTGACATTTCCCAGCGAGCTTGCAGTGAGCATCTGTGCTGGGCATCTCAGTACCTGCCTTCCCCAAAAGGGGCGGCAGGAGCCGTGGGCACAGAAGCGGTGCCTGCGGTTACCTTGTGATATGCTCCAACAAGCAATCCCTTCTGCCCTCTGCCACCAGCAAAATGGGGCTCATGCCCACATTGCTCTTAGCTGAGCAGCTCTGCCGATGGGGACACACTAGCCCTGTACAGCACTTGCATAAACCCACAGATCTGCATTTACCTCTTCAGCCTTTGCATCTCCTTGCCCACAGCCCTCTCCAGCCCGTTACCCATAACACACGAGTGCTGCCTGGTCCACATTTACCGCACGACCACACTGCTTCTCTTCAGGGGATTGCTGGTATCTCTCATTCTGGGGTTAGGTGTGGGTTTGCCGAGGGGCACTCTTCAAATCCGTCAGCAAGAAGCAGCCTGCAACCTCCTTGGGGGTGGCCAGGGAGATTTCTAGTTTCTCTGGGATTAGGGTTGTGTGGAACAAATTCCTAGCTTGCTTCTTGAGCCCATGTAGGCTCTCTAGGTTTATGACATTGCAAGACATTTCCAGTATTTGGTAACATTAATAGTTCTTTCCAATGTGCCCAAGATGGCAAGACAGTTTCCTCTGAGCCTGCTGTGCATTTGTAACACCATCCTGAAGACATGTTGTGTGCCCACACATATAGTTTGGGAGTCCATGAGGGGGCAAGAGCAGGGATCATTTGGAAGGACTGGGAAAACTGGAGGAAGGCGATGACAGAAAATCCCAGCCACACCATGCATTAGAGCAGTACCTGGACTAATTCTGCCTTAGGGTACCTCTTGGGGTTATGTGGGAGCACAGCCAAATGGAGGCAGTCCAAAAGGAATCCTGATAGCAATTTAGCAAACATTGTTTAATATCTTCAGTAATGACCTAGGTGATGGGACCAAATGAATCCTAGACAAGTTTGCAGATGATAGAAAATTGGGAGGAGTGGCTGATTCAGCAGATGGTTGTGCTGCCATTCAGAGGGACCTTGACAGTTTGGAGAAATGGGCAGAGAGGAGCCTCATGAAGTTCAGCAATGGGAAATGCCAAGTCCTGCACATGTGAAGAAATATCCCCATGCAGCAGGACAGGCTGGGGACTGACCAGCTGAGGAGCAGCTTTCCAGAGAAGGACCCGGAGGTCCTGGTGGACAAGTTGGTCATGAGCCAGCAATGTGCCCTTGTGGCAAAGAAGGCCAACAGTATCCTGGGCTGCATTAGGAAGAGCGTTGCCAGCAGGTCGAGGGAGGTGGTCCTTCCCTTCTATTCAGCATTGGTGAGGCCACATCTGGCATGCTGTGTCCAAATCTGGGCTCTCCTGTACAAGAAAGACATGGACCTGCTGGAGAGAGTCCAGTAAAGGGCTATAAAGATGACTATGGGTCTGGAGCATCTCTCAGCCAAGGAGAGGCTGAGAGAGCCAGGACTGTTTTGCCTGGAGGCAGGAGCTGATGGCAGCACATGGATTGCTGTGAGCAAGGAGTTGGCCAACATGCTCGATGAGGGAGATGCACGCTACCTCTACACGGATAGCTGAGTAGTATACAAGGGTCTGTGAACCTGGTTACCAACATGAGCCGCCGCACAGTGGAAGATACATGATAAGGAACTCTGGGGGAGCCCCTTGTGGGAAAGGATTTGGGACATTGTGCAAACTAAAGCTGTGTCTGTGCGACATGTCGATGCCCATCAGAAGCAGGAGACCCTCGAAACTCAGCATAATACAGCAGTCGACCAGATGGCAACTCCCTCAGAGTTAAAGCAAGCTTGGCAAGTGCATGAACAATCAGGGCATCATGGCCCCATCACAGCTCAGGCTTGGGATCTATCACGAGGCCATCCCATGTTAGCCCTACATTGGTATAAGACAGCCCATGCTAACTGTCCTGTTTCTATGAAGATAACAAAAGTGCCTTTCACCAGCACATATGGTCGCATCAAGCGAGGCGAACAACCCTTTGCGACCTGGCAGGTAGATTATGTAGGCCCGTTACCCCCCTCACAGGGGCGAAAGTATATATTGACTGCTGCAGACACTTACACAGGCCTTATGTATGCATATCCTACCTCCCATGCGAATCAATCCTCTACTGTACGGGGCTTAGAGCAGCTCATGTATACTTATGGTATACCAAAAGAAATACAGAGTAACCAAGGTACCCACTTTGCAGGCCATGTAGTACAAGAATGGGCAAAGGACTTGGGGATCACCTGGATCTTGCATATACCATAACACCCTCAAGCTAGTGGATTAATAGAGAGAATGAATGGCCTGCTAAAAGAACAAATTCGAAAACTTACCACCACGCAAACCTTAAGGGGGTGGATGAGCATGCTCCCACAAGCGCTGTTTATGCTTAACAACAGGCGTGTTGGAATGCTTACTCCCTATGAGCGAGTACAAGCCAAACCGACTCTAGCAACTCCTGCTCGGATATCCGTAATGGAAGGGGGGGATTGCCCCCTCCATACTCACCTCCGGGGAGGTAGAATTCTATACACTGGAGCAACTCACAATTACTGAACAAAGGGTTATAAGCTTACATTTAAGACTTGACTGCCCTTCACAGTGTGTATGGCTGTTTACACCTTTGATACCTGTCCAAATAGCCCCACTCTTATTGACCTCTTCTCAAGATTTATCTTTCCAGGTATCCATATCCACGCCAGTGAATATTGCACAGGGAGCACCGATACTGCGAGGAATTCTGATCCACAGTGCCGGAGTGCCTCAAGTTCAGCAAACACCCTCAACACACTCTTTAGCCAGTGTGTGGATACTAACTCCTCAAAAGGAAAAGCAGCCTGGCACTGTTCTAGCAGATGGTCCAGGAGCCACTGCTCTAGTTCTTCCTGATGGTGATACTATGCCTTTCTATCTTCCCATCAACAGGTTATCACGCCGGCATCTGTAAGCTACTGTTGAGATGTTGCCTCTTGTTGACCATGACAGATGCCGTTAATCTACAAGACCATCCAGCTTCCCATGTAAATACATGGATTTGGCTCACACAAAGATCAGCTAACCTCTCTGCTTTCTGTATTCCAGGAGGACGATCAGTGGATGATGTCTTAACTACGTGTTACATAGGTGTACCAGCTCCACTCGTGGTACTACAGAGTTATATACAAAAAAAAAAAAAAAAAGGTATTTCTGTCGCTCCCATGCATTTATACAATTTGGGTATTGCTTCCCAAAAGATGACACCTTGGACTTACTCTTTTTGTATAGCTAACATATCTAAAGCATATATTTGCTTTCGCTTTGTAAATGCTACCTCTGTTCTGCGGTATGTAACCAATATACAGTTAATTTGTAATGACACTATAAATATTGCTTATGCATCTGCTCACATTATACTACCCTTAGGTTGGTTCCTTCTGTGTGTCGCTACAGCATATACATATGTGCCAGCCAATGCCACAGGTGGCCCATGCACTGTAGATTGTGTTACTTTAAGCATCCTTCCCTTTATGATGGAGCGGCGAAGGACCCCGTGACATATCCTAGATGCCATTTGTAACCTCCATGTAAGTTTATTTTCTCATGCAGAAGCCCTAGGCCTATTGCTAAGCCTAGCTGGGATCCTGGAGGTGGTGGCGCATGATTATAAACGGTTAGAGCATGTTGTCTGTGCTTTAGCTCAAGGCTTAAATTGGGCATCTAGAGCCATTGCCTCTTTTAATAAAGAGTTGGTAGCAGTACGGCAAGAAACACTGCAAAACCATCTAGCGATCGACTATCTCCTACTGTGATACAACCATGGATGTCCTGACTTTGCCGGGATGTGCTGCTTTACCATCACTGAAGAATCAGCATCTACTGAGACTGATATCAGCCACTTACAGAACATTATCCAACATACCTGGCAGAATGGCGGAGATGCCTGGATGGCTAATTGGTTTGGCTCCCTAAGGGGATGGCCGGGCCACCTCATACAAGGAGAACTCTTGTTTATCTTTTGCATTATATTATGTTATGTTTTGATTTCATTCCGTTGTAAATTCCCTTGCCCTCATACCCCATGCCCTTCTGAAGACTGGAATGGCCTGTAACTAGCTTTCCATCGCGGGGGTGGAGTGTATGGGAAAGCGCGGAAGAATGTCGAGGAGATAGGCGATGGAAGCTAGCCAGACTGTTCCGTGGGAAAAGGAGCATCAACAGGACATGTTGACCCATAGCCACGTAGCTGGGCCTATGCCGGTGTGGTGTGCACCTGGGCTTTGACTTGAGATTAGCGATGAGCTCAATGTGCCCACTGCGCATGTGTGTAGTACACAAAACCCACGTATAGTGCCCCCCCGGCGTTCCTCGCCATGGACCGATGCTCAGTGGTGCCAGGGACTCTCCCACTCCTTTCTTGCCTCCATTGGGAAATCGCTGGGGAACCCCCGCTCAGACGCAGAGGTAATAAACGCTCAGCATTGACCTTAGTGTGCCTTGTGCTTGCGTATCTGTTCCTGCCGGGAGTCCAGGCGTCGCCCCCGCCGGACCCTTACAGGTAGATACATTAATAAAAGGGCAACACGTACATCTAGGCTGTGCTGGATAACAGCTGATCATGTTTGCCTCCATGACTTGCCCTTTCTTATTGATGGGATTCATTCTGCGTGGTAACAAACATAAAAAACATATTTTTGCTGCTGTATGTGAAAAAAAAAATAGAAAACTCAAATTAAGTTTTCCAGGATTTCAGTTCTGTGGGTATCTAAAATTCTGAAGTAGCCACAGCTGAAGAACAAAAAAATGTGTTGAAAAATACTCAACTATTTATGAAACCCTAAGGCAAAATACCAACTATTAGTAGCTAACAAGTCTGAGTAGTTGAAGCCACTCTGCTCTTGGAGTCTGCCTTGCCTGGTTTGTCCCAGCCCACATTGGGATTTGATGCATGTCGAAGGAGGTTTGACTTATTTTCAGATATTCTCACAGAAGGCCCAAGCAGCTCAACTCTATTTGACCATTTAATACTAGATTTCCCTCATTGGACATTTGCAGATATTTGTGGCTACATTTTGTTCACAGCCAACACAGTGATACGTATACATATGGCAAATGCATGTGATGTGCCTCAAATAGCTTGCAAGCATGCAGTGGACAGCAGATGTGGATGGCTCGACTTTTTTCTTCATTCGTACTTCAAAAGTATAAAAAAAGGGTGCCAATAAATAAGGAAAAATGTAAGCAAGGAAGAGAACATCATCTTTTGACCCAGTGCTATTTATACCTGGTATTTTATATCTATTATTTTTTATTTCTTGTCTGTTCTGTTGCCCAATGATGTTCGGTAGCTTTGTTTCACAGTTAAAAATTAATAAACATATTTTAAAATAGAAAGCTCCACAACAGAAAAATGTAATGATAGGTCCAATCTCAGATGCCAGGCTCACAAAGATAACTCCGAGGCTAAAGGTTCTTGAAGAAAACACTTACTGGTAGCCAAAATCTAATATTTTTAAAAGTTATTGTTGTCCCAGTTCAGTCCCATTATCATCCTGAAATACCTGACATGCAAGCTGATAAAAGAGAAATCAGTGATGAAGCAAACAGCTCCGTTCCCTCAAGTTTTTGAAAGACGGGTTGTTGCTACAACAGATGTTAAGGATTTGATGTCAAAACTATTAGTTTTGCCTCTTTGTCTAAATATTAGAAAGGTCCTACTAATAATCATGACGGACTCACCTGACCTTAAAGTCTCTAATTACATGAATCTGTCACAAACCTGGAAACAAGCCTATCCAATGGAAGTACCTCCAAAGCCTCCTACACATGCAAGACTTTCAGGCTGAAAATTCAGAAACCCAATGTTTTGTTTCTGAATCTGCCCGTCAGCAGTGGCAGGGACAACACCTCGACGTGACTTCACGTAAGTGATTTCAGACCTCATCTTCAAAGCGCTATGATTGTGGCTGCTACTGCCTCATGCTTTTCTTCTCTCCTTTTAGATTTGTTCTTTTGCATTTTCTTTACTCGTTCATTTGGCAGACTGGCAATAGTGTTCCTGGGCTGGAATCTGGAACCAGATGAAAGTTACTTACAAAGTACAGTAACCCCTTTTCCTGCCTCCTCTCTGTGTTTATTTTCTATAAATGACTTGATGCTTATCTTGCAGCAGGAGATCATTACCAGTTACAACTTTCATTTCCAATGACATCATCACTTTGTTATTTCATTTTCATAAAAAGGAATCTATTTATTGTTGCATTGTGGAAAAATAAAAGTCAGTGATTTAATTAACTAGTAAGTTGGCCTGAATATTTCATAGGACTCTGGCTGTGAATTCGAACAAAGGAAATATTTTCGGATGACTTGCTTAAGAACCAGCTTCAGCTAATTCTCAGCAGACACACGTAAGCATGTCAGAATTCATTCTCCTTTTGCACTATGTAGCTGCTTATCCTTCCGTTATCTCTCAACATTAGTGTTTACTCCAGCACCTAGAAATCTCAGATGCCACAGTGATTCTTTTGGGATAGGTACTTAAACAAGCACTTTATAAAATATCGTCTTTACTCCAAATAAGCAGTGTAAACTGAAGACAAAAGAAAAAGCTAGGCCAAATGTGTCAATAAGGTCACTTGTTAGGTCATATCTGGAGCCAGGAATAAACTTGGGTCTCCTGGCATGTATTCTGGTGCACTTCTTCCTAGTCTTTGCTATGTCTATCTAACAGCTGCTCATCTGGCAGCCAATATTCACTTTATATGGAACCTTTCCAAGTCCACTTACCTTTTCCTATATCATGACAAGCAGTTATGCTTAGAGAGAAGAACACACAGTTAAAGAACCCATTTCTTTCACTCATCATTTACAAAGAAAAAAATGATACAGCTAAACAGGGCGAAATTCACCTACACATGAAGAATCCTCTACCCTACCCAGGACTTCCAGGATGGGCAGTGTGTCCTGGCTGGATGGGTCAGGATGTCACTGGTGGCTCCAGTCTGAACAGGAGGTGTAGAGGACAGGCAGGATAACTTTGAGGGTGGCAGCCTTGGTCTCGAGGGGCCTATATTGCACGTCTGCTGCATCCAAAAATGTCCTGTAGGCACGTGCAGGTTTGTCCGAGCCAGCGGAGACTTGACCTGGTAAATCTACACTCCACAACACACTTGCTACCCCGACTGAGGTGCAGTCTGACCACATTAACTTGGATAATAAGTTTATTTTCTTGACGCAGCAGATTACTTCAAGAGCATCAGCATGTTATTGTGTCTAGTCTGTATCTGGACTGCAAATAGTACGAATTATGGGGCAGATACAACAGAGTCAAGTAGGTATCGGGCAGCTCTCCATCCCTGGAGCCAAATTGTATGGCCTGTGATTGCCCAGCTATCTGCTCCCGCCTCACCGAAAAGGGCGGATAGATGCCGGCTGGGTGCCCGGGCAGGATCCACTGTTGGTGGCCCTGAAGGACGCCCAGCGGGATCGTGCAACTGCTCTGGCTGGCTTTGGACCATGCTGACAATTTATCGACATGGGCTATTGCTTGCCATTGCTTGGGTCTCTGTCTTGACCCTGTCTCATTTAATAACCTAAACATAGCCAAACTTGTCCTGCAAAGCAGAGCATCCCTGTGCCGGGATCCCTGCACTTCTCTCCATAAGGCTAGAGCAGACATGCCCTTATTCTACCCAGGTTTCTTATCCCTTGCCTATCTGACAAAACAGTATTTTGCTACCCCACAAGAACATCTTGAGAGTAAAGTTTTAACTTTTAAGTGTTTGCAATGTCTTCCCTTAAGTAGCAAGGAAGGGCAGTGTTACAGCATGTGGGTGCTACAGCAGTGGAAAATGGCAGAATGTTGCCTTAATGGCAGAATTTTGCCTTAAATTGTAGGAATCTGCTTCGGTGAGAAACAAATGCAGAAAAACATGACATTGGTCTTTTTTCTTTTCTTTTTTTTCTGGGAACGTAAAATTTTGTTATAAATAATATTGTTATAGCCATGCTTCTCTTCTGAATAAACCCTAATTTTTAATAGCAAACTCATGGAGGATATAGAAATACTGGTTTCAGCAAGACTAGATACTGCCCACAAGACACTGCTGCTCTCTCTTTGCAGCTACTCCAGATTAGTATATAATGTTGAAAAATGGAGTTTATTTTGTCACCAAAAGATTTGAAAGAAAAACAGTACAATTTTTTTTTTTGTCTGACTTTTTTGGAGTTCTTTATTTTGGGGCTGGGAGGTGGGAGAAGGGGTGAACCCATCCTGAAACCCAGGCTGCAGCAAATGAAGACCTACAGCCTGTCATTCCAATGCAAGCTTTTCCCACTCCCAGATTGCCTGTTTCTGTTGTGATAGATCTTCTTTTCATCTCCTTTCCCTTTTCCTTTCCTCCCTTCTTTCATCTTGGAATATTGATTCAGACCTAGGAAGCCAAGGCAGCCTACAGCCAATGTTGCTAATATAAACCAGCCAATGAAGAAATAGGGGCTGTGGTTATAAACGGGGAATAATAAACAGGGGACTATAAAACACGATAAAAACCATGGAGGCTATGATTTCTTTCAGCCTCTTCCATTTTCTATTGTTCCCGAAAGTAAGTTTAATACAGTCTAATTTCCAGTGCTGAAATGCAGAAGGAAAGTCAATCAGGGAAGCAGATAAAGATGTAACCATTAATATTAACAGTCCAGAACTATTAGCTTTCACTCCTTCAGAACAGAAAGCAATCTCAAGTGCCCAGGCTGGCCTGCCTCCCACCAAATTTAGAGATTTATCCTTCAATGTCCTTTGTACTTTTTATGTTTTGACGGCACTACATCTAGCAGCGAGCACCATCTGACCCGGGAAATAAGACGAAGGTATAGAAAAAAAAAAGTTCCCGAGCAGGAGGTCAGCAAGATCAGCAGGACACCTAAAGCATCTCTTAAGTAGCTCATAGGGGAGAACAGCAACGCTAAGGACTTCAAACTCAATAGGGTCACACCATGGCAGCAAAATCCTGATGATTAATTGCAGCAAACCTCAGCAAAGGAAATAAATGCAATTAAAAAAAGAACCAAAACAAAACAAAGTTAAGAACCTATCAGGACCCTTGGAAGTCAGCAAGAGGCACCATAAACTATCGATCCAGCAATCACCCCACACACCAGCTGCCATTTAAGCTGATTAGAAAAAAGAAAGGGAGGAGAGGAAAATCAGCTCTCTTAAATGATGCTAACAAAATAGAAAACAGACATAAAACAGCTGGCTAAACAACCTCCAGAGGCAGATCCCGCCTGGCAGCTGGCTCGGGCAGTGCACTGTCTGCCCCCCCCTTAGACCCTTCTGCATGGTAACATTGATATAAGGTGTTTTAGTGATGGTATTAGTAACATCTATTATTATTATTAGTGATGATGAAGCCTTTATTATGCTTTCTTTAACAAGTGGCAATGACAAGTGTGACTGCTGTGTGAGTACATATCCACAAACAAATCAAAACCTACCCTCTTTTTATGTACTGATCAAGTTAAGCTGTTAAGGTTTGAAGTCATGTAGATAGAAGAGAATAGAGAAATACAGAGTTATAATAGTAAGGTCTTATCTTTCCAAGCATAGGAAAATGGGATCTCCCATGTCATTGCCCAGTTTCCTCCTATTGCAGGCAACTGAATCAGATCATCTCCTTCATGTGTTATTCAAGCTTCATCTTAAAAGTAACTGAGCTTTTTCCTTTCAATTACTTTTATGGGAAAGCTGCTTGAGAATTTCATTGCTCACACACACACAAAAAAAGAAAAGTTGAATTTGAGTCTATATTAATTCATAGCCATCTGGCTTTGTAGAAGCCATATGCACTCTCACGGTTCAGGACAAACCCTCTCACTCACACAGATATTCCCTTTAGGCGGGTTACCCTCTGTGCCTCTCCCCTTCCACTCATTTCTCTTGCCTTGATCACAGAGGGGCGCAAATACCAGGCTGGTTGTCTACTGGTCTGATTCAGTAAAGAAGAGACTGGCTGGAGATACCTTTGCCGTCCACAGCCTGGGGTTAGAAACTGAACCACATCCGTTGCGGCTGAGGGCAGCAATGTTCTTACAGCCAACGTGGTGGTCGAAGGATGTAAATGATGCAAGGGAGTGAGGAGGGATGATATTTTTTTATTAGACCAACTGATTATTTATAAGCAGGAGACAAGATTGCAGGTCTGAGATTGGAGCAGTAACCTTCAAAGCAAAGAACAGTTGTTCGGAATTGAACTCTGTATCTTAATCAGCTAAAGCATCTGAGAGATGGTTGGTACCTCTGAATAGGAGGGAAAGGCTGCTAGCAGAGAGAAGGGTAAAATCAAAAGTGTGCTTGGAACAAGAATTAGAAGAACAGTGTTAGATATACCTATGCTCATTTATTAAATTGAATTAGACTAAAAAAAAAAGATATTTAAATTTTTCTCCAAGCTTGCTCAAAGATGATAGTGTACATGACTGGGCAATTACAAAGCCAAGCATGAGAAATTATATAAATTAGAAAAAAAATACACGAGGAGCATAGAACAAAGGACTTAGAGGACAACAGTCTCCTGAAACCCAGAGGGAAAAAAATAAACTCCAGGAAAATGAGCTCAGTGAATTAATTAGAGTTAATAAAGAAAGCCACAAAAAAAGGGTGAAGATAACAGAGAAGGAACAAGAAACACTGAAAGTAGAGCAGAGAGGTGTCAGGCCCCAATCCTGCCATTGTCTATATGCAACTAAAATGTTCTTCCCCACAGAATCTGCAACGTGATTAAAAAAAAAAATTGTGTCCATCAAAAGTAGGTTTTAAGTAAGTGCAGGTGTTTGCTGTCGTACAGATAATTGCAGGATCAGGCCATTGGTAATTGCACAAAATGCCCCGTCTCCGGCACGTGCCCTGTGGTCTTGGTGGCGAGGGTAGGTGCCAGGCCAGAGAGCATCCTCGTTAGAAACAGCTCCCAGAGCTGTGCAGACTTTTACAAAATAGCAGCTGGGTGCTTAGCTGGCAGGAAAAGGCAGCACGCTTTTGCTGGCACCCCTCTGATTTGCAGGGAGCCCTGGTGGGTTTATGCAGGTGGGTTTTGCACACCCCTGCCTAAAATCCTGTTCATATTTGCCCGCAAATGGAGTGGATTAAGAAGGAAAGAGGTCAGCTTTCAGACGATGGCTCTGATATTTACTGTGAAATGAAGCACACGTTTCATAGTCTAGACAAGACATTGTACCACAGAGAAGAAGCCTTTGGGCTTGACTCTGAAGTCTTTATTTGGGAAAAATGCACTGACTTAGATAGCAATTCAGTTGAACATTAACTTGTGGAAGACAGATCCCCTTTTTGGAGCCGCACTCTATTTAAAGCCTGAAAAAATACAATGCATTAATATTTTACCTCTCTGCCTCCTTAACGCAGAACTGTATTTTCTAACTATGCCCATATGGCCATTGTAAAGAATGTGAGTTCATTAGCCAGCTTTCACAGCTTCAGCTATCAAATCCAGGTTGCGATTTTATGGACCTACTAGATATAACATGATAACTCTGATGCGCTCTGCCAGCTTCAAGCTGATGCTATTCTTAAATAAAATTAAAAGCTGCATGGCAGAAGCAAGACACAACAGATTTGCCAGCTGTTATTATGTTTATAGTGTGAATTCGAGACCAAAAGCATCACACAGCATTATTTATAAATGTAAGTGGAAATTAAGTGTTTGGTTGTTTTTTTTTTCCTGCTGAGGTATCATCCCTCCTTTTCATGCCTGTATGTCCGTCATTGCTTTGCTGGCATTGCTCTTAATGCTTATGTGATATTCCTGCCGTGACCAGCTGTAGAAATATTAAGGACACTTCTGCTGATAGCAATAATGGATTTCTTCTTTCATCCAAAGAGCGAGGACTGGATTTTGGAAAGGAAAAATCAGATCCTTGTCCGCAAAGGCTGTGTTTGAACGTACGTCACTGAATTCACGGTGGAGCCAATCTGGGCCTTAGAGTGGGGAGTAAACTGAGATCTCGACTCCAACCATTTGAAGGCTCACGGTCGCCCTTTGCTGTGTTTGCTGCCTGCCTGCACCACGCTGCTCCGTGGACACTTGCGCCTACACCTTCAACAGCTACATTATCATTTGCAGAATTCATCTGAGGATAAACAAATATCCATTGTGCGACGTGGATGATGGCAACACGTGAATTTCCCTATAAGCAGAATGGCAAACCAGAGTCAAACAGTACTCCATCCACGGCCTGACCGAGGCTGACTTTGGTCTGCATAAGCTAAGTGCTACGGGCTCTTTCTAAACTGTGAGATATAAGTGATGATAATAAAAGTTCCAGTGTGTTGCCTCTGCCCCATATGCAACACCCATATCCTTTCAAACCAGCTTCTTTCATTGCTAAGAGTGAATTAAACCAGTGATTATTTTTCACTTTCAGGACACTTGGCTTGCCTGGGTAAAGGCTCCAATGCAAAATCTTTCAGTATTTCTATTCAAAAGTGCATGCTCTATGCAGAAATGATCTGCTCCCATCGAGGAGCTGTTTTTTTAAGTCTGGAATTCTACTGACCCTTCTTAAACCAAGGATTAATTTCATCTTTACTTTACTACAGCACGATGTACCTGCTCTGGTTTTCAACGGAGGTTGTGAGTGCTGAGTGTTTTTGGAAGTCAGGCTAAACCGTAGTGGCTATGAATGCTGTTGAACTGCCAACACTTTCTTTCCAAAGAACAATAAAAATAGGTACATCACCCAGTCGCTGACCTGGCTATTATTTCTGTGACAGAGACCTTGGCTGCACGTCCACACATGAAATCTGCTTTGTAGGAAAGGATCCTTAGAAAATGTAGATGTCCATGCAACAAAAGGAAGATCAATGTTCACCGAAACGTGCACAAAAGCTGAAGAAAACTTTCCTGATGGCTGCGTGAGCGAGGGGACATTGTTTACAGCATTATCCACTGAATTAATTTTATTTGCAGCATTAGCCCTATTTCTTCATTGAAAAGACTTCCACATGACTTGCAGTGTGTTCTCATTTGTCTGTATGTCTTGTCAGGATCAGACTTAATTACCTTTCCTTTCAACGTTTTAAAAACTAACCTGCCCTCCAGTCTTGCATGAAAGTTGTGTTGGCATGGTTACCCAACCCATTACTCCATGAGTATTGATTGTATTACTCGTATGGCTTGAAAGCCATAAATTCACTAACTAATACTATCAATTAAATTGAGAGTTGGAATTATACCATAAGGAACAGCTTCTAACTCTAGAAATCTTGCCCAAAATGAGAACTGGGAATCAGCTAATATAATCTTTATAATGGCTGTTATAAGCTCTCCGCGTAAGAAATACTGAAGTGGAGGGGAGGCAGTGCTGACAAGCCAGCGCACAGACCTCACATTTAAATGCAGATGTTAGAGCAATGTGCAGAGAAAAAAAAAAAAAATCCCTCAGCTGTTGGTACTTAGGAAAATGAGAACAAAGGAACTGTCATACAGAATCAGAGTAGAGGCAAATACGATGCTGTATCCTCATTTTGACAATTGTGTCAAAGAGTCTCACTGAAATGGGATAACCTGCCTGTAAGTCATATTGTTTAAAAAAAAAAAAAAAAAGCTTGAAACAGGGGCTTCCAGAACTGAAAGTTTAGTAAAAGGTTTCTCAAGCTAGAAAGGACCCTGCGCTCTCTGCATCAGACACAGTAATGTGGTCTGCAATGGCTATGCCACCCATAATACCCTCAGAGATATCTGTCCCTCTTCACTGCTCAGCACCTTGGGCAACTTTAGATCCCTTTTCCATGCAGGCACTTTGTAATCACATTGAACAAACACTGCCGTGGACCTCTCAGACCTCCCCATGGCTAGACCTCACAGAAGAGCTGGGAAGTCACAGCAGTCTTGGGCTGAACACAAAGTCCTACCAGTTGCTATTAGGCAGCTAATGGTAAATTTGATCCAGCCTCCCTGCATCCAACACCAATCTACTGCCTCACCTTGGAGGACATCTGTCTGGAGCAGCCTGGTCCTCAGGGGCTGCCCGGAGAGGGCTCTGGCTGCGTTGCGTTACCTCTTGTGCTCTCCACCGAGCTCCACATTGTGCTCTGGAGGCCAAATCTGTTATTGGATGTGGGTCCCTGAAGCTCCTCCCTCCTCTCCTCTCCTCTCCTCTCCATCCCCACAAGAGATCAGAGGCAGTCTGGAGCAAATGTAGAGGCTGTATCTCGCTTCTCAGCTTGGCTGCTTTTGGGGTCGATAATATTTGCTCGAAAATTTTAAATCTGTGATGCTGCAAACCTGATGATGTGGTGTAAACTTTCAAATTGTGATGTTTTATATGCATGGTTTTAAATACATATCCCTTTGGCAAATCAGAAATGATTAGCTGACACAGATGTGTTAACCAACAGGCCAGGGCTCTTATCCTATATCAGAAGCAGCCAAAACACATGATTCACTGAAACATTTTGATAAGGCAATAGTTACTGAAGTGAAATTATAATGACTACATGAAAGACTAATAAGATACCATGGTAACTGAACTGCAGCAATTTATTATATTGTCAAATATTTTAATTTATTTTTCTTGAAAACTTGTAAAACATCTATTTTACAATATATTTCACTTTCCTCGTGGGATCCTATTAACATGCGGTATTTAAATGAGGGTCATTATGAGTAAGAATCCCTTGAAGTCTCATGACCTGGCAAGTTTAGAATCTCCTTTTCTCCTGGGGGTTTCGCTGAAGGCCCATTTGTGGAAATCAGCAATTAAAGGTTTCACAGGCAATTCCATAGTCTAACTTTAGGTCTCGCCATCTGCTGCAGTATCTGACCTTTGGGACATGAGAGGACGGTTTTGCAAAGGGGCAGCTGAGTGATGCAGAAGCCAACTGCAGTCAAAAGCTGAGGTCAATTTTCAATACACTTTTTAGGTGAATATTCTTTCAAGTGAATACCAGTTATACATCTTCCTCCTCATGGCAGCATCTGAGTATCTCCTGCAGCTGGCATTGCTCATATCATTGTCTCCTTCATCCTCTCCTCTAGAGGGAATGGAAGGGAAAGATGTTGCTTAGTGGAGCACAGAGCTTTGGTGAGGCTTGCTTTTAGGCTTTGGACACTGGTTGGTGTTGATATCATGGCAGGTGAGCTAAAGAAGTACGCTTTATGCTTGGCGCAGAAAGTAGCGAGGTTTGCGATGGCCTTCATTCCTGCGGAAAATCATCCTTCAGTTTGCATCAGCCTTCAAAAGGAAGGTGTCCTGCCTGAAGAGAGGACCTCTACCTTTACTGCAGAAAGTCATACTGATCTGAGAAATTAGCTAATCAATCTCAGCCCCCATCCAGGAACTTTAGCTGATATTTTAGCATCTTGGACCCAGACCATTATAATTTTAAGATAAGCTCTTGCCCTTAATTCAGTACTCTGGAGATGTGTACTGAAGCAGTGGAGGGCAGGCTGAGGTATGTTATTTATTGATGTCTTGCACTAAAGCTCTTCCTTATTAATGAGTTCCTTAATGACTGATAGCTTGAACGCTACATTGCTGAAGTTCATAAAAGAGGTGGAAAAGGTGTGTATAAGATGAAGTGGCATTTCCATGTCAAATGGAGAGGACAGAAACTGTTTCAGATTTTCATCTGAAAAAAAAGGCCACTTCTTGGACTCAGCAGACCAGTTTGTGCCTTTACCCAAACCACGCAAAATCATGGCCTCATACTTTCTGAGTGCTTGCCTCTTTTACTGAGGTTTGCTTTTAATCAGCTCTTTTGAGCCAAGCTATCTCCATGCAGATAGATTTTGGACAGGGTGGCGGAGAAAACGACCTTTATGGGCCTCGGAGACGAGAGACATAACTCTGGAGGCATGTTTTTCTCTCCCTGTTCCTATTCCTATAGCTTTTCTGGCACTCCCACAAGTGGGCTGGTAATACCTCACGGCTGACAATGTGAAGGGCTGCAGGGAGGTCGAAAGTAATGAAAATGTTTACTAACAAGAGGAAATCATCCATCATTGACACTATGGCTCTTTCAAGTCTGAATTCCAGCTGGAACCGAGAAAGTGCCAAGTACTAGATATTAGGTTCAGTTAGACGAGTTTGTACATAATTTTTTGACAGATTCTGCATGGACTTTGCACAGGAATGGCAGGTGTGATTCAGGAGCAATTGCAGGGAAGAGCTGATGTACCAAGGGTAATTCTTTCAGCACTGGCCATGCTGTCACGTGGATGAAAAAGGAAAGAAAAGATTCTTTTGTTAAATAACAAACATTTTCTGATCAGGAATGGCACCAGCTGCTCATGACTCTCTGCATCAGCTGGGAAAAGCAGGCTATTAATCACATGTGTTGGGTCAAGAATCCTCTAGGCTGTCCAGGACTTTTTGATGCTTCCTGACCTCAGAAAGCCTGCCTGTTTGACAAGAGGCTGTGGGCATGACCAGTGTTAGAGCATTTTGCCAAACACTTAGGAGAAAAGCGAGCACACAGCCATCGTGTTTTTTCCTACGAACCAATCATGTCAAACAAATCTAATTTCCTTCTGTGGCAGGGTCATGGCCTTGGAGAGAAGGAAGAAGCAGGAGATGACTCCAAAAACATTTGGTAAGGCATTTAGCACTGTATTGCCTGACATCCTTAAAAGAAAGGACGGGGAGGATGGTTTGGTGTGTGGTCTGCCCAGGGTCTGCTCTAGCCTGGGGTGACTTCTGGAAAAGGCTATTAGAGAGTGACAATAATGTATCCCTGTGCGGTTTTACCTGCAATGCATATGCTTGAGAGAAGTCATAAAGCAGGTGCTACCTTTTCAGTGCATCGTACAGCTGTGTGCTGGCTGAGACCTGTATCTCAGCCCTCTGCTGTTTCAGCTGCAGAAGGTATTTTTACACTCTTGGTACCAAATGCAGTTTTGCCATTATTGCTGTCTCAGCACTACATGTGCTTTACCAGCATAGTAAAGAACAGTGTTCTTGTCACCAGGAAAATGGGTTTGTGCAAACCTGGCCTCAGAGGCCACACGTGGTCTGGGCTCTCGCGTGTCGCAGGAGTGGAGGCACATCCTCCTCCAACGTGCTATTGAGGCAACGTAACGGTAGGCTTAACCTTGATGGGAGCGCTCCTCTCTTTAATTGCGCTCTCCTGCATAGTTAACGCTCCAGTAAAATAGTCAGGATTATTATCGCCCTTCCTTTTTACAGGTGGCACAGAGGCACAGCAAAGTTAAACGACTTGTTCAAGGTATTACAAATCAGGCTGGAGCTACTATTCTGGTTCCAGCTCCTTTCCTCACCATGAAACAACCTTACGTGATGAATTCCAGTCCTAATTTTGATGTAATATATATATACATATATATATACACACACATATATATATATATCATTTATGCCCTCCAGCATTTGGTCACAACATGACATCCCATATTCCAAGTAGTGAATCCTCTATTAAATGGTGAAATTTGCTTTACTACTGTGAACAAAGTTCCTCAACTTTTTTTTCCAACTGGTTACCTGCCTGGAAATGGCATTATTTTTTCTGTGGCTATAAAGTTTGTTTTATTTCCCGGAATAGTGGCATATACAGTTCATGGGTTTTTATGTATTCTTTTATAGAATGTTTCATGCTGTGAACCAGTTAGTGCATTATATTTTTGTCCCTCTTTTAGCAAAAAAGGACAGAAAAAATTAATGGTATGGAAAGACTTACCTTAAGATGATCTTCCTATAAAATGATGACTTTTAAAAAAAAAAATTTATTTTTTACCAAAGTTTCAAATATTTCACTGGATTGTTTACTAACCAAATCCAGGCCTTTGGCAAGGTGAATGTTATTTTCTCAGCGCATTTTTAAGAAGTGCTTGGATTTTCTGATGTTTGGGTCCAAGATTAGATACATTTAGATAAATGAGTATATTTGCAGTACTGAAGAATCACAGTGAGCATGCTTGAATTTCTTAAAATACTTCATTTAGATTTAAATGCAATTACCTTAGAGATCCTCATTAGGAATCTATTTATTTATATAGCCTTGGTTACTGCAGCATTTGACCACCTCATAAATTTTTGATGAGAGAGAGAAAAATAGCAAAGAGGTAAATTAGGAAGAAAAAGGGTGAAAAAGCGGGACTTTGTAGCCTACTTCAAGATATTTCTCTGGATTGTAGTCTTCTCTTGCAGAGCTTTTTGGAGAGCACTAGCTGGGCTCCTGGAGCGGACGGTTTCGCCTGGGAAGGGGCAAGCACCGAGTTTTGCGATGTGCCTGCCACCTTGACTCTGGGGCAATGAAAGAACAGCCAGGATTTTGACACAGATTAAATTCAAACAGCTACCATAGACTCTTACTTAGCTGTGAAGTTTATACTAAGTCTAGCATCAGATATATAAATTAACCCACCTGTAATAGATAAAAACAACCACCTTTTTTTTGGAAATGCAGTGTGTATGGCACATAGAACCATTCCTTGCTGATGAAACAGTTGTCAGCCATCCTGACATACCCCCAGGACATGCCGTCAGGCTTCAGTATTGACGATACTCAAAGCTCCAGCTAGGCAAATACGACCAGTTTGTTATTAGCAAAAAATAAAAGCAATACAAATAACAGAAAGTGCACTTCCAAGCTCTGACTCAAACATGAATGCTTGAAGATGTTTATGTCCCACTTGCCTTTAATAAACAAACTAGCAAAAGCTTCTTGATCTTTCCTAACCTGGTTTAATTGACAAAACACCTGCTTTTTGTTTAACCGGGGTATTCCAAGAGCAGAAAACTTATTCTTTTATTTATGCTGTTGCCCCAACAATATCTTATTTTGAATAACAGTGGAGATGATCCTTCACACTAAAATATGAGCTAACTTAGCAGGAGTGAAAATAATACTTCAGCTGTGTATCACAGTTAAACCTCCCTGGCCATGAGTCAGAACTAATGGTGACTATGCTGCCCCATGACTGCGGTAGGAGTTAGATGGGTTGTACCCAGGCTTTAGCTCGATACAGTCTGGTAGTATAGAGCATTGACTAATAGCCCCAGAATCATTTTATTTGCTTATAATTCTTCATGTCTCTTCTCCACGTGTCTGCCTTGTCCCAGTGAAGCACCTGCTCAACACATGGTCTCCCTGGAGGAGGTGTTGGAGCCAGATGCTGCTGGAGCTCACCGACCCTTCATAACCCACTGAGGTTCATGCTCAGACGGCGAGGGGCTGCTGGGGAGTAAGAGGGCTTTTGTGGGCTTGCTAGAGTAAAATGGATTGTTTTAAGGGAAAAAAGAAAATTCATGCTGATAGTTCCAGGCAAATGCATGTTTATCTCATATCCTGCATTGGAGAAAAAACGTTCAAGAGCCACTCATGTTTCTTTCTGGGTTGGCTCTGGGAATAACACACCCAAGAGAAAGCTGCCTGCAGGCAAGCTTAAATGAGCTCCTGATTTTTAACTTATTTATCTTTTAGTTTTCCACTTATTCATTCAGTAGGCTAATTTGAGACCATTTTTCCTCCTTTCCCAAACTCTCCACTCCTCTTAAAAAAAAAAAAAATCTTTGCACATAGTCATTTATGTAAGGGGCTTACATTTCAGTGCTCGATTGAAAAAAAAATACCTAGGGGTAATTCTGGTTTGAAACAAGTTCACAGGAGAACTGCTTTCTATCAGTCACCCATTCAAACAAAATGAAAATTAAATGTGCATGAGAATTAAGCATTGGTTCCCTTAAACTGTCATTTTACAACTGTATACTTTAATTGGACTTTGCAGATAAATCCTTTTAAAAAGCTTAAAAATAGCATTGTCACCAGCCTAAAGCAGCTCATATTTTTGTTCCAAGCAGCTGAACTAACACGTTGAGTTTCTTCTTCCTCGGAGCTTTTTTAAATCCCACCCTACTCCTGAACAGAGCCAGCATGTTACATGCATGGATTAGGCAGAGCAGGTTCATGTGAATTGTGGACTGACTGCAAGGGGGTACATGCGATTTCTTGCAGAAGGGAACAGACAGAACGTGCTTCATCTGATAAGGAAAAACTTCAGTCCCTTTTCTGTTGCTGAAGTCACATGATGTCCAAAAGATTTCATTGTATAGAGCAGCAATCTTCTGCCTCTTCAGCTGAATCAAGGTGTACTATCTATTTCTACGTGCCCCACAGATTCCTGCAGTAGCTGCTACGAGGAAGCATTAATTGGCCAAGGGAGACAAATCAAAGACACGGGGACGCACAGCAGATGACATGAGTTTGCAGGGACTGCCACAGTTACCTTAACAAAACAGAGGAATATGAAAATGGAAGAGGCTTTCTGCATCACGGAGGCCAGGTCCAGGCATCATAGGCAAATAAAGAATCATAAACTTATTGATCTCCATGTTACCAGAGGGGTAGGGTGGAAGGTTTCCTCTGCCCACCGCTCCTCCCGAAACACTACTCCAGAGCCTCCCTGCGATGGTGTACTGCTCTTGGCAGGGATCCAGCACGCAGGGACTTTCTCTCTACATCATTTTTTAACTCCGATAGTTGCAGCTGCTGGGGAATTCTTTTAAAAGGGCTGGTGGCTGACTCGCTGTCAGCAAAACAGCAAACAAAAGGGGTCGTGTCTAACAGGGTGAGTGCGCACAAAGATCCCTTTGGAGCAACACCATAAATCAAGAGTCAGGCTCTCTCCAGTCAGGGAAACAACAAAGCAAGCGAAAACCATCTCAAGCATAAGGCATGAAGTTGCGGCATGGAAACACAGCTAATCTCTCAGTGCTGAGACAAGGGCTGCTAACTGGGCTGTAGGATGAGCTTGACGAGATGAGTCTATCTGCAAGTATCAAAGCCTGGGTGCATCCCTCCGCTGCTCCTGCTCTCCCCATCATGCTCTCAGTGAGACTTCATGGAGAGCAATGCAACACATCCTATACCATGCTGCAGGTGCTTTGGTTTCTTTTCCTTCCTGCCCCCTCCTTTACTATTTATCCAAGTCTAATACAATACTGAGGATTTATTTGCATATTTTTTTCACTGTGCACTTCAACCAAAACACAGAAGCATTAATAATTTATGTTGTTTGCATTCAGTCCTCTTGAACATAACTTATTTAATTTTAATCGGCTGCAGTGTAAATGTCTATATCCGAGTTGGTATAGATGCTCTGCAATAGCAAGATAAATCCTTTCCTGGACGTGCCTATTTCTCTTCAGTGACTAGAAGGGGAGTCTGGACAACCAGTCAGGACAGAGCAGTCCTATTCCTGTGATCCTCACCCTCTTCTTCAGCACAACCCTTCCTCATGGCCATTCTGAAAAGTTTGGGGGCTTGACGGGCACCAGATGGAGCCAGCCTATCCCTCTGCCTGCTGTTTTCCACTGGTTAATTCTGACAGTGCAGTCAAGCTTCTAGGAAATACAAATTTGAAAAAATATAACCTCTATCCCAATACTTAATACCTTGCTAGCTCTTTGTAGCACACACAGCCTAAGGTTAGCTCTACAAAAAAGGATCTAGCTTTGCAACACTGCATTTTTCACCCAGTTTTTAGAGAATACCTCATATTAGTCTGTCACATTTTGGGGCTACTGTGTTACTGTAGTGCTGCAGCATATTGAGCATCACCACTTTATTTGAAGAAATTGCTCTGTTTTACAACGCTTGCAGTGCTTCCCAGAAAGCCCTCTTTAGCACCAGTGCCACAAGGGAACCGTGGCCTGGCTCTGAAGAGCTGAACGCATGAGCAGACCCTAATCTCCGAAAAGCAGAGCCAGTGGTTCCCCAGATACTCTCATGCACTCGTCTAGATTGTGCTGGATATTTGAGAACTAAATGGGCCATTTCAGAATGACTTCCGGAAGGTTTGCTTGAATCCTTAACAGCAGTCATAGCAAACCACCCCCGTTCCAGTGGCTATCTTAAGAATAAAGCTTTGATTCCCAATAACACCTTCGATGCAAAAGATTTGCAGATTGTTTTACAGAGAAGTAATTAATGAATCTCACAATGGCCCCAGGGTACTGGTACATCCACCTCAGCATTGTCCTCAACTTCTGTTCTTCTTACTGAAAATTGTAATAATGGAAAAGTCAATAACATCAAAGTATAGAATTATAAGAATTACAAGCACAAATTAAAAATCACTACGTCCTCATCTTTTTATGCTTCCCAATACCAAGGAGCGAGTGGGTAGGGAGTGGCCAGGTAGGAATCAGAGATAATCTTATGTAGACAATGTTATACAAATGTGAATTTTCTTCTCTTTAGTCAAAACAGCTTCCTTGCTCATTTTATGTGAAAGTCAAAGTGATGAGCGTGATGCAAAAAGAGAGGTTAATTATTGCGCAATGTTAAAATTAACCAGTACTTTTAACAAGAAATAAAGCATTATATATCTACTTTTTCAAAAGTGTCTTCTGTGCCCTGATAGGCAAAAGTAGAACTTCTCTGCAGACCAGTAAGAGAAATACATCTAGCAAAGACAAATAACATGAAAGAATGCTTTGCTGCTTAATGCCTAGACCAGGTCTTCTTGAGCGAGGACAAAAATGAGGACTAGATCAGCCACATGGGGCTGGCAGTTTTATACACAGTCTCAGCCTTTGCTAGTTATTTGCTATTTGATTAGAGTTACTGTCCTAGATAGGGTGTTCTGAACTCTTAAAAACTATACGAATCAAGATTTTTCCAAGATCTGTTCCAAACCATGGCCTTTTCCAGCAGCTTTATTAGCAGAATCCCATGCTAAAGAAATAGGCAATTGGAGTAGGAGATGAACGCTGACTGCATAACAGAACCCCTATTTCCCAATCTGTTGATCTCTCCTCCAACCCCATGTCCTTATTTCTAAATGTAGACACAGTTCCCTGCTGGGGGGTGGCCGACTCTTAGGGGTACTGCAATGCCCTCTCTTTAGGATGTTCTCCAGTCTTAAGTTCAAAATCTGGGCAATGGCAAGGAATATCCTCTTCCTGCAGATGTCTGTCTCCTCTGAAGTGGCATCCCCCATCCTCCAGCCAGAGAAAGGCTGGAATGAGGATTTCCTGCTGTTTCCCAGGGCTGGTAGGAGTCTCGTGTGCGCAGAGGTTTAGGCTTCCCTTCAAGCACACCTTCACACCACCAAGAGCTCCAGCCTTTTTTTAGCATTAGTGTGGGATGGAAAGGCACCGCTTTGGATAGTGTCACGTGATGTTAGGTCTCTGAATGTACATCATTTCCCAGTGAAAGCAATTGAGCTGTGCTATCTAAAATAGAGAACCTTCTTTACCTTTATCTATGAAGTTGTTTTTTTTTCTCTCGAGCTATCTCCAAGCCTGAGTTGCTGCTGCAGTGTCTCAGAAAAATAAAATCTAAAAGGCCAAACCGCCATTTTCTTACAAGAGTCTGCAGGAAGCAAAAGTCTGCCCTGATTACTTTGATCAAAGTTGTGATAATTATGTAGCCTTCTTCAGAATTTGAAATTTCCTTACTGGGGGCTTTCTGCAAGCTTATCCTTCTTACCCTTATCCAGACCTTCTGGCGTACATATTTCCTTAACAGAACACCAGCCTAAATCCTCTTCCTTGGGAGAAACACTTGGCACTTATTACCTTTTGGATCTATTCTTCTTGTCGTAAACGTTCCCATTGACACTCAGCAGCAATAATGCCCTTGAATCATCTTGAAGCTGCGTGAGTACTTGAGAGATGAGGTTTTCAGTTAATTAGATTTTGCTGCTGAAACTGTGAACTTTTTCATCATTTTCCCCTACCATCTTGGCTTCCAGCTTAGCAAAATCTGCAAAGATTCGAATTTTCTTTTCCTTAGGGAGATGGCAATGCAGAGAGTGCCTTGCTCAGCACTAATCTATGACAGCTTTTTCTTTGGACAAAAAAAATCCTCTGACCAAGGGTGCAGCCAAGTGTATGCTATTGAAGAAACCCTAGATTAAAGTCTTCAAGATAAATTTAATTCTTATTGCAACTGGCTGTGTTTGGCAGCTCCAGATTTTACCACCTTGAAAGTTTTTCATTTTGCAGGAAGAAGGGCCACAGTTAACTGGGCCACCCTCAGTTTCTGTCTGTTGGTGGGGAAAAAAATAGGAAAAGGGAAAGCCAGAGCTCAAAGAAAAAGATGAAGCTCAAACTTCTCTTTGCTCCTCTCACCTTCATCTATTTCCCCCTACTTCTCTGCAGATGTGAAAAACCCACAGAAGTACACTCAGAATGAAAAATAAAAACATAATTCTCTGCAACAAAAATTGATGATGTTTTCAAACTAAATGTTGCATTAATAAAAGAAAAGAATATGCATGGCCGGCCTATAAGAGGCTGTTAAAGGGTGAGTGTAAGCACGTCGTATTGGTTGACATCTGTCTTAGAGAGAAATTTACAGACACAGGGAAAGTAAAAGCCTGCCTAGAGCTGCCTCAGAATAGACTACCATTTTTCACGGCTTGATAGTCTATTCCTACTTACTCCATTAGAAACACTTCAGTATTTTCAAATCTACTATAGTAGCTTTAAGCATCTCCTGTGATCACTGTTGTACATAGAAACTAGGTTAAGATATACTAAAAATGCTTTTCTTAGTTTCAGTGGAGTAAGAATCTCACAAAGGACAGCTCTCATTTACTCCCAGACTTTCCAATTAACGCTGATAAAGTGCACATCAAATCTGCCATAACATGGCTTGCTGAACCATCCCCATATCTTTTCTGCCTATCAGCTGACCTACCTGATTGTGACAAGAAACCTTTTGTTTCCCATTAATCAACAGAACAGCTTGCTTAATAATTTCCTGGCTCTTGGTCCTGTAATTTAGGTCATTTCTTTCTATCATAAGCCTAATGGGCACATTCAGGATCATGATGAAGAGCACAGCTCCTGACAAATGGCAGTTAGCTCGTGAACTTTAACAAGTGAGTTTGCAACAGCGATGAACAATTAGGTGCAGCTCTATTTAAATCAAAGCAAGGGAGATAGTTTCCAAGAGACGAATAAGGAGCTTCCAGCAGGTGTTGGAAAATTTGCCAAGGACAGAACACCAAATAAAATGGCAAGACTGTGAAAACTATTTCAAAAGCGTGTAGCGTACATAAGAGTGTTCTTTAAGGTCTTTATCTTTAACATTTACTGAGTTCATATCTGCTCATTTCTTCCATAAATCTCATAATCCAAAACTTTCAGCACACAATTTGCTGAAGAAGCATCCTTCAGTGAAGCTTAGCATCACCCCATATAAAACCACAACTCTTTCTAGAATTCTTAGCTCCAAATGAACAGCCCCGATCATAGGAACTGGGGATGCTTCTGTGTCCGTATGTGTCAACTTGAACACACCTTGGCCAAGAATGCTTTTCCATTAACCAATTAAGGTAGCACACGTTATTTATGGGTTAATGACAGATCTTGTGAAAGGATTTGATGTGAAGCTGAGCTACCAATTTGATCATGTTACTGGAGTCCAGGACATGTGACTGGTTAGATGAAAGGACCTACAAACAGGTGCTAGAAGATGAAGCCAGCTAGAACTGGAGTCTTAAATATAGAGGAAGACAGAAGGAACCCCTCATGCACCAGAATGGCTGGAATTTCTGCCTCCTAAGGTTGGTTTTGTGGCTTTAGGAGACTGTGATCATTACAGACAATACCTGTTCCAACAAGGCCAAATAACTGGCAAGAAAACTTGTTTGCATACGAGTGGGGATTTTGAATGCCACAGAAACCAGAGGCCCTTTTTTCCCTCTTCTGCTCCATTAACCTTTTCCCCCCCTCTTTTACTTGTTGGTTTTCTCTAAAAATTTTTGAGGTTCAAGTATTTCTTTATATTTGAATGAATGCAAGGACGTTTATAAGAAGAAGGTGCACTCGATAATTTCCTCATTCAAGTTTAAGTGAATTTTACCATAAATCACATTGGGCCCCCTTTTTATAATGTTTTTCATCACTAGAATCCAAACACTTAATAACAGAGATCAGTATTATTACTATTGTTATTCCAGTTTTCACATGAAAAAAAAACGAGGGTCAGCGAGGTGGAATTACTTAGCCAATATCACTTGGCAAACCAGTGATAGGATCAGAAATCAAATCCAGATCTCCTGAGAGCAGTGCTTTATCTGGGAAGGAAGCCAACCCTATACCTGCTAACTACAGGAACCCAGAGGAGCCTATATATTGATTACGAGGTTGCTAAGTAAAAGTAATCATTTCTGTACTTTACCATAGTCAGCATTTGCAGGATCTGACCATGAGAAGCCTGTAGTAACCTCATGATGTGATTTGTGTCTTTAACAGTGTGATCATTAATCACACTGTTAACAGTGTGATTATTAATTGGTGATTCAATTTTATTGTTAATTCCTTAAATTATTGATGCAGTTGTGACCTTAATCTGGTAATTATAGTAGATAAGTCCTAATCAGTTTAGTAAAAGTTTTTAGCTCATAGTGTTTACACCTTCTGCAAGAAATTCCATCGATTCTTCATTTGCTTGTTTATTAATTTATCCTTAAACTCACTTTAAACTACACAGAGCTGATTCTCTTTTAAGTTTCAGACAAGACTAATAAGCAAAAGTACTTAACTGCACACCTGGGCTGACTCTGGGCAATATACATCCTGGTTCCCTCACCCTTGAGCTTGTGCTGGTGGGCTGGTGGTAGACCAAAGGGGAGAGAGAGTGCGACCAAAGCACTTTTTCCACTAAGCTGGAGTGATGACTCTCTTCTCCTGACACATCAGTTTTCACAAAACTTCTTATCTTTGAGATTTCCACCCCTCTCGCACATTTGCTTGAAATTGGCCCACACATTAAAGGGGTCAGGCAGGCAGAGGGACCGGCAAACAAACTGCGCTATTGTGTATGCTCCATTTCTTTGGGAAACCGGAAAAAATATAGCTCTGCATAGGAACTGCATTCATTGGGATGTAATTCAAACTTTAATGACTTTCCTTGGCATTTGTCTGGCTTTTGATCAAGTATTATATACTTGGGATGAAACCTGGCTCGCGTAAAACCTTGTACCCCTGCATTGCATCCATGTTCAGGCAGATTCCGCTCCTGTCCCTTTCTCCAGGGCCATCAGGAAGACATGGCCGTGGGAAAGGATGTGACGTTAGACAGAGTTTAAAGACTTCTGCTGATTTCATTTCTACAGGGCAATGCCCCACTGTCACCGGCATTCTTGTACTTTGGGAGTGATGCTGAAGTCTGGATGGAATCAAAAATGTCATTGCCTCCACCATCACTGCTTCTACTCATGAGCAGGAAAACTATTCTAACACTTGAGTTAATCTCCATTAAACATATTGGCATCTGTCCTTAGGTAGTGTAAAACAGCATTTATTCCTTGATTTGAACAGTGTGTACATTTGTAACCACGGATATTCTAGTTAATATTAAGGCTAATTATTTAAGATTTGGTACTGTATGCACTTTTTAAGGAAATCCCCAAAGATATGGCACTTCTGCTTGAAAACCCTTTTTGTCCTAAAGCCAAACATGAATACAAACATCAGAAAACTGGATTTTTTTTTTTTTAAGCTGCCTCTGCTGTTACACACATGAATTTAGCTCTAGGCTTTATTCTTCTTTATGGGTTTGGGGGGAAAAAAAGATGAAATTGAGTAATCTGCCTGTCGCGGTCCGCGGGAGTGACGGGAATGAATCATACGCATTCACAGAATGCAGGTTCAATTCCATCTTTATTCAGCAATTTGCTTATTTTATAAGTACAAGTATTCGGCGCTCTGGCCCTTGATTTGTGGTTCATACAGATTATGTCACAGGTAGCCAATCATTGCACCGATCACGCACGCAGCGGTCATGCCTTGTACCTTGCTGCTTGTTTAGCAAAGCTGTCTAGCCCTTAACCTTGGTTCCCACTGGCTTCTGCTAGTTTATCTGTACTTTCTCAGGATGTATCACTCCCAGCTGCACCAGTGTCCTTGGTAAACTACTTCAAAGCACATAGCAGCGGCTACAGTCTGAGGCCTAAGGCTTCAGCAAATTTAGCTACTTATGCTAAGCAAGTTGTGCTAAGCAACTAATCCTAAACAGTGTAGTTCCACAATCTATATTTCATATAGATTGTTGTTCTGAAGTACCGCAAGGGCCCCAACATCTGCCTAAATAACATTAAGGCTTCTCAGCTAAATCTCTTAAAATTAAAGCAGGCGTAATAGTCGAGAATAATAATCAGAGAAATACATGGGAAAAGGTACTGCAAAATACTGTGGAGAACTAAGAGAAGTTTTCATGCAATATTAAATGCGCTGCAAGAATAGCTTCCGTTGCTCAACTCCCTTCGTTGTCATACTTGTTTACTATACATGTGCGCAGTGGGATATGAAAGGAAGCTGGGGTTTTACTGCAGAAAACAGTTCACTCACCTACTGTCTCTATGGACTTTCAGCTGCAAAACCCTGAAGGCTGGAAACAATAAAAGATTTATTTAATAACTTTGAAATGCTTGGCCCCTTGAGTAGAAACCAAAGCCAGTGGTAGACTACTAAGCTTCCTACACAATATGCAGGGAAAGTTGGGAGCCTCAGAGCAGAAACGTAAAATGGCTCGCGACTGCTCCACAGGGCAATCACCTCTACCTTACTGCTAAAGCTAGCCCTTTATACAGGGGAAAAAATTCAAGATTCCTGAGCCTGATGGAAAGCATGAAGGTCAACGTGAATGGGTTTGAGCTCCGATTTGGCTGTGGGGGGTCTGCTCCGTTCCCCGGGGGTCAACTCCTGGGGACCATAGCCCTGAAGGAAGAGGTGAGAAGCCAGGGCTGCCCTGCCGAGGCATTTCAACCATTAGGCAACGAGTTATAACTCCTTCGCTACCCTTCGTTTGCGTGGTCTCCCGCTACATGATGCTGTGGTTCAGTAGACGCAGGAGGGAAGTGTTCAAGGCACGTCCCACCCACCTTATGCCTGTTTTGATACCTTTTTTCTGTGATGCTCCGAATCCTTCCTATAGCTATCTATAAAAAAGGTGAATTGGGTTTTGAATGCCTTCCTTCCCCCATCTCCTGCGATGGTTACCTAAGCACTAATCTTCTCTAGAAGACAAGGTCTACCTCCTTTTACGTGGGGATTATCACCTTTTGGCTTTTTCTATGCATAATTTGAGAAGCCTGACATACTGCAGCCCTCCAGGGAGTTAGGATAAAACCCATTTATTTTTCAGTACCTTGCTAGCGTATAGATATAAACTGAACTTTTTCACAGCTCTGGGAATGCACAGAAACAGGAGAGAAATGTCAGAAGGAAAAGAGGCACCAGTGGAGTTTAATCACCTATGGGGAGAGTGGCAGCAATTTTTTTTAGCAGTTTCAGATACAGTATGTCTAAAATATTGCCTGACCACTTCCAGATTTAGGCTGATTTTTATTTTTTATGGGGATTCACCATTAGGTCAGTCTTTTGTTTGGCAAGGCCAATATCTTTTGCCTTTGAAAGCTAAGGTATTGCCATAGATCCACAACAATACAAAAGGTTTGTTCTGCATTGAACTCCACAATGCTTTTTTACATATAGCAACTGTTACTTGAAGCTGGTTTTCTTTGCTCGGCAACTGATGTGTAATAAAAGATGTACTGCTTGCAGGCTTCCTTGCAGATGGAAGCCTGAACATCAGTCAAAGCAGCATCAAGTTAGGTATGAACTGGCAAAGGCAAAGATGAATTAGATGCCAGTCTGTTTTGTTGCATTTAATCTCAATGAAGCTAGCAATGGTAGAAAGCAGTGGCATCACAGCCATGGTTCTTCAACATCAGCCTAGTCAGAGTAGAAGAAGCAGTAGACTGGTTCACCAATTCTGAATTAAACACAGAACTGCTGGCATGAACACTTAATCAGATGCTATGTGTAATTATTCACTTCTGGACTGCTGTCACACCACCAACAAGCAGGCCCAGTTCACGTCAAGTGCAAGGGTCTGGGGACAGAGACTGTCTTCTCCCATCACACTCATGGAAGATGCTGAGCCAATTGTCAGATCTGGGCCTTACTGACTGAAAGCCTAAATTCTCTATTCACAAGAAAAATCTTTTTTGATTTTTTAATAAGGTTTCAATTCAAATTTCAGACCATGCCTAAATATATCTGTCCACCAAACCAGATTTATCTACAATTCTTCCAAACAAGAAATTCAGGATAAAAAATGTTGGGACATGAACAATATAGCATTTCCAAAACAAAAGGTCCCTTCTATACACCACTGTGGTTAATACCTGAACATTAACTTCACTCCTCAGCTGATATTACCCCAAAGGTTTCCTGCTGCAGGGCCACCACTGCGTGGACTCTCCCAGAAGGGGGACATGGGACACCCAAGGCTCCGGGCTAGACGCCTCACCAGATTGCAAATCTCCCCAACCGGCCCATGAAGCAGAAAGCAGGAAACCTTAAAGCACAGGATCTTGGCCTTTTTGAACAGTGCTTCACTGACAAATCTGTGATCAGCTCTGATCAGATGGTAACAGTTATCTGGGTGAAATCCTGGTCTCTTTAAAGCCAAGCAGAGTTTGCTACTCATGTCAGCCAGGTTAAAATTTCACATTCCTGTTTTAAAGCCTGATCTTAAATACATATTGCTGTTCAAAGCTAGAACTATTCACCCATCACCTGCTTTTTAAATCCAAAAAAGTGGATAAATTCCAGCCCTGAGGTCAATAAAATTTATCTTTCTTTTAAAAGCTGTTCTAAATATCTTTCTATTTTTCACCTTCCAGTAAAGAGATGAATTTGGATTCTGAGGGTTTCTAAAACACAGCAACACAGATTCATAGAATAATTTAGGCTGGAAGGAACATTTGGAGGTCATCCAGTCCAACCCCTGCTCAAAACAGCTCTAATCAGACCAGGTTGTTCAGGGCCGTGTCCAGTCAAGTCTTAAACACCTCCAAGGGTGGAGATTACACAACCTCTCTGGGCAACTTGTTCCAGTATTTGACTGCCATTAAAACATTTACTTCTAATTTCTGGAGGAAACCCAGTTATCCCAGCCTCTCCTTGTATATCACGTTCTCCAGCCCCCCAACCGTCTTGGTGGCCTCCACTGGACTCCAGTACATCAACGCCTTTCTTGAAATGGGACTTTGTCATCCACTAGGACTCCCAGATCCCTTTTTGCAAAGCTGCTTCCTAGATAGTCAGCCCCCAACCCATACAGATGCATGGGGTTATCCCATCCCAGGTGCAGGATATACTTGTATCTTGCACCATATGGGAATCTAGGGCATACTTAAAGGTGGTCATTCCCAAAACAAGAAAACTCTTCTCACCCTCAGATGAAATATGGGGCAGGTCACATTTTGTCAATGGAGGTAGATACAATTTTTCACTCTCTGGCCTCATTCAAAAGCACTGATCTCCCACTGACCTCCAGAGATCCACAGAAGTCAGCGGGAGTTTTTACCCTCACTATAGTGGGTACTCTTGCTGCTGTTGAACACAAAGATTTAAGAACTGACACTCAGAAATTATTAAAAACATCTCAGCACTAGTTATATTGTTCTCAAAGCAGCGGCAGGTAAGCCTAAACCAATTGGACTGTGATTTTTTCTCTACTATTTACAAAGTCAAAGTTTATTTTCCTTAAGCTGGTTTAAAATCAAATGTATTGCAGGTGAATAAAATTTAACATGCATCTGTGATGGAAATGGAATATCAATCACCAAAAGCTTTGTACTGTGTCAATAGCCTGTCTGTTCGCTAAAAGTTCATGTTGGCTGTAGGAAATATGACATTTACCACACATAAATTTTATTACTTTCTCCCCACTCATCTCTTGGAATAAAACTGTTTTTCTTCTTTCCTATAAATCAGCTCTAATTTGAGTTTAAAAAGAACTCAGTCCTAACAAGCTGAGATTTCAAAAGAGCACACTCCACCGTTTTTCTTGCAAAAAATAATATGCAGTTCCTAAAGAACAGCCTCTTATATAACCTCCCTTCTCCGTCACCATGTTGTTACCATCAGGCACAGCTTGAGACGGCACTTTTCTCCTAAGCACCTCTTGCCTGGCAGTTATAACTTTCTGAAGATAATTCTTGGGGCTGAAATTCCTCATGCCTCTTCTTAAACCAACATTCAGTATTTTAGGACACTTGTGTGGGAGAACAGTCCAAACCATTTCATGCTTATCAGCACCTGCATGGTGCTATTTCTTGATTATCCCTGATGCCCTGGCAAAACTCCTGAGCAGGTACACTATTTTTCATCCTCTTTTCTAAGTCACGTATAGTAAAACGGCATGGTGTGAATCCAGGGGGATGCTGTGCTCTCTTGAAAGAGCCGCTGCATTAGTGGGGAGTGCACAGAGCTGTGTATGAGACACCTATCTCACCTGAGTCTTATTTATTATGCCTTCCACAATAGTGCCTGGAGTGAGCAAACAAGTTAAAGCTCTATAATGCTCAGTCTGTGCAAATGTGAATAAAGACTCATTTCATAGCTCTAAAAAGAAAAAAAAAAAAACTAAAATCCAGCTACTCAGAGATCCTACACCTCTATCTATAACATACTACTAAAAAGTAAGTTCTTTGAGATCTTTCAGTGACAAGCTATCATTACCACATGGTGTTACTGCCTTCATCTACCTCTATATGAATCTCTCTACCTTTCTGTCTACATATGATCCAAGTGATAGCAATGTACTTTGTTCAGTCATTGACTTCTTGTGGAAAAAAAAAATTCTTATCCCAGACAGTAACCATCCCTGTAGTCTATCAGTTACAAATTATTCCATCCAGCGATGATATCTCATAATGAATAGAGTCAAAGTTAATTTCAGATCATCCAGCTGAATGGCTGCGTGAGATTTCTCTGATCAGCCTCAGAGAGGATTTCAGTGGAACTTCATGTCCTTTTTTTTTGGTAGACTTTAGAACTGTTTTGCTTTTAAAAAAATTAATGTGTGCTTCTCGCCAGCTGTAAAATATGCCCATATAAATGTGTTATCTGTCTATTAGTTTCCTAAGTGAAAAATGTATTGAAATCTCTGATTTAAAGGGACAAAGATATCCCCCATTGTTTTTGACAGGTTGAATATTGCTGAACAGTATCTTTCCTTCCTCTACTAGCAGAACAGCTATTATGAAACCAGAGCACATTCTCGTCCATGGATGTGCTGCTCTGTATTTTAGCATTGGTGAGATGTTTCATCTGCAAATGGTAAGCCTGCTACACATTTCTAACATCAAATAGCTTCTGCAATGGGGTGGCTCAGTAGGTGGAAGCTGTCTCCCTCACCCATCCCATTTCTTTCCCCAAGAGGTCGTTCATGGTTGTAGGTATTGCACAGTATTTACAAGTGCTCTTTGGAATGCACACATAATTTTAACTGGAGGCAGTTTTTCTAGTGGCGTAGCTACTTCGAGGTAGGTCATCTCACCGCAAAATCTTGTTAGAAAAAATGAACTGACATATCCTCCCAATGATCAAGATGGCTCTGGAGTACCACCGCTCCATAAAAGCCTTTAAATAACTATTGCACGAGTTACCAAATTTAATAATAGACACTTAATGGTCAAAGTGATCCAACGAGAAAGGTTAACTGGAAAATTTGGCCCTGATTGCCTGTTCTGGGGAAATTTACAGCATTGCCAAACCTGTATAAAGCAGCATGCAAGCAGGATGCTGCTGGGTTTTATACCCACTTTATACCCCACGTGTCCCCTATTACATAAAAGGGAAAGCAGGGTAATGGAGAAGCAGGCTGCTCCTTCCCATATAGCTGTGAAGTCCTCGTTCAGTAACGCTGCTCATTGTTCGACAAGTGCAAGGTTTGTTTAGGAAGACAGAAAAGAAACCAAAGCTTCAGTTTTCTACTTCACCTACCAGCACCTTGGCAGATGGCTTAAAAGAGCCATTTGCCGATTGTGTAGGAAATAGGCTGTAACAACTCTAACAATTCCAAGTCACAAGGATTCAAAGTTTTCTTTCAAAGCTTTCAGAGTCATCTAAAACTCCTGCACCTGTGAGCTAGTTCGCTGCCATCTCAGTGTGCACTGTTCTCTCAAAGAGGTTTCAAGATGCCACGGTGTTTTCGTTAGCAATCTCATGATCGGGACTGTCCTAGTCATTGTTAAAGTTAGTGCCAGCTTCCTTTTCTAAAGCCCCTGTTTAATTAGGTTCCTCATGACAATAAGCGCAGTTCTGTCATTTGGTTCCAAGCTTGCTTGGTGTTTTTTTCATAGTGGATAGTAATGAGGAAAAATCTGTGACAGAATGCTTTTTGGTTAAGCCAAAACAGAGGCTAACATCCCGTAAAAGCTAGACCCAAGCTAATAGAGACACAGCTCTGGTTCTAAATCATTTAACTGAGGGCAGGCCAGCATGTGTAACAAAAGACACACCTGAAGTGACATGTATTTTAAAACTGCATGAAAAATTTCAACTATTATTTAATTGCAATTTATGATTTTTATTCCAGATATCCTCCAACCAGACCTGACCCTTTCACTGTCACTAACATCGCATAGGACGAGAAGTCTCTAGAGACAAGAACAAATGTTCTCATTAGCACAGGGAAAGGAGGAAATAGATGTTTAGTTAGGAGAGAACAACAGTTAAATGATATAAACCAGAAGGAACTATCCTTGTCTTCCAGTCTGAAGAGTGCATTCAGAGATATTCACCATCTCTATTAGGGACCTCCACAAACCAACTGGAGTCTGTCATTATCTCAGGCAATGGCTCACGTTACTTGATGCTGATTGCAACGCTGTTCCTGAACAAAAACCATACCTGCCTATCTCCCTGCCTCTAAGCAACTGTCAGGCAACAGAGTCCAGTTCCTTCATGTCACAGGCAACCACATCAACTTAAAAATCATCAAAATCCAGCTTATGTTTCATGCCTTTGTTTTGCTTCCAGAAGGACGTTCCCAGAGTTTACCCCATCAGCGTTTGGCAACCTTCTCCTAATTTCCATACCAGATTTGCTCACAACGAATGTATGGCTATGTGTTTCTCTAAATTGCCCTCTAGCTTAAAGAGCTAGACAGCTAAACAGCTCTTTGCTGTTTACCATTTCTCCTCCCAATGAGGTTAATATTCTCAGCCAGTCAATGTGTTGTTAGGGTATCTGAGCTCATAGAATAAAGCCCAGCTACCTGAACAGTGTGTTGAGGAAATAAATGTAGCTGTTTAAATCATGATTTAAAGTAATCCTCCTTTGAACGCAATGACAAAATTGCCATCATCTTCAGTGGGACCAGACTTTCACATCACAATATATCCTCAGGAGTACTTAAACAAAGAAGAGCACACTGCCAAACAATCTTCTGCTCAAAATATCTTTTCCATTCCTCTGCTTACATGTAAAAATCTATCAAAAGGGTCTTCTGCAGTATGTCCAGCAGTCATAAATTTCTGGCCATTTTGAACTAGAACTGGGAAGAAGATCCCAGAGTCCTAGCCACAAGGACCTGCCTTAAACATCTGTGAGGACTACAGATCTGTGGCACAAAGCGAGCATTGATCTGGCATTTGTTTTAGAACACCATCGAAATGTTGACAGCAACACAGACAAAATGAAGGTTGATGGTATGTTTCTGGTACCTCCTTCCCTGGTTTTCCAGCCCAGTCTGGTAAATACCATGTCCATCTTTCCAGAGAAGTGGGCCTCAGGAACTCCGTCCCGAGCACAGCTGGGGGACTGGGGCCGGGACAGGCCTGGTGGCTGGTCTAAGTTATTAAGTATGCTGCAGCACTGAGTGCAGCTGCGACTAAGGGAGAGTGTATTAGTGCAGTGATCTGAAATGAAATTTTGTGCACCATTTTTACAGCACTATAGAAATTCTAAAGGCTTAGGGAGAGTGGGGTTTTTTGTGTGTGTGTGTGTGTGTGTGTGTGTGTGTGTCAAACCCAACAGTGTTCATAAAAGGCAATGAAAAAGATTCAGTAAATCATTTCCTTTTCCTGTAGTCATTGTCTTACAAGAAATGAATTATAATATTAGAGTTTTGATGGGGTCACAGTGGCAGCTGACACTGGATGGAACAGAGAGCTTTTCAATAAGATAAGAAAATAACTACACAAAAGATGGAGGTTTCTGACCTTTCAAATTGCAGCCCGAGACAAAATGATTCTTTAATGCATAACCTCCTCACTGCTGCTGCACTGATCATGAGCTTTCTGCTCATAGATTCTGTTTACGGTGAGCATTCAGGACACGTCAGATTCTGTCACCCTCCCAGAGTGGAGATGCAGAAGGACACCTCTGCTCAACTTGGCTCCAAGGCTACGCAAGGAATGAGACCTCTCAGCAAATCCAGCATGCCATCCTGAAAACACTTTCTCAATGGCTAACTGTTTTAGCCATTTTCCACTTTTTTTGCTGAATAAAGAATTCACATAGCCTATGACCAAGTCACCATTTCACCTTCTTTTTGATATGTGAAATGGAGTATTTTCCACACAGGGCGTAGTTTCTGGCCTCAAATCATTTTAGTGGTTTGTCTATGTACTCCTTTCAATTCTCCATCATTCCCCTTAAAATGCAGAGCCCAGAGCTGTACCCATTTATTGTCTTTACTCATGCTAGATAGAAGACAATATCACCTCTTTATATTCATGCAGCTCCACCTTTTAGAAATATATCATCCTCCACTTGCACTGTTTAGACATCACTTAATCAAGGTACTATGCAGAAATTTATCTTCTCATACACTTGGCTCATAAATAACTCTCTCTTATCCATTCATCATTTTTGTTGCTACCATATGAATTCACTGTAATGCATCTCCCCAACAGGAAGCGAGGCTCTGCGATTGCACATAGTAGCCAAGTGGTCTTACCCAGCTGCATCTGTAGGTATCAGCATTTCTGAAAGATAAGCAACTACTGTAGGTCACATATATTTTGGAAGAACATCATGCTATTTTTAATCACATGCTTCAGTGAAGATTTATTTCTACATCATAAGTATAGAAACTAAAAGATGTGACTATAAGAACATTCATTGCTCCAATTAACTTCAATTTTGGATATAGAATGTTACTGCTCTTAGAAGCTGCTTACTGAGCAGTAATGAAGAACACAAATGAAAAATTGCTTTACGGTACAAAGCATACTTAGGTTATCAAAACTATAAACTGTTCGGGACAGCACCATCTTTTTCTTATGCGTTTATATAACGTGATAGAGAATTAATCTGTCATTCATCTAAGCACCTAGCCTCTACCAACATACAAATAATCAATAACAATTAGCAAATAATTCCTTTTCCAGTGTATGATATCGTTACTCTTTGTCACTTCTGCCTAGGTACTTGAAACGGATCAAGAGGGAGATGGACGAAGCAAAGAATATTCCATGATGCAGAAGATTAGACCATTTCCAAATAAAGAACAATTTATATGGTTCTGCAGAAAATGGAGTCATTATGCCAAGACTCAGACGTGATGTCTCGGGAAACTCCAAGTCTTCAGAGGAGAACAGTAAGCCTCAGAGCTCTGGTACCCATGTGGGAATATCACCATGATGATCCAGATGTGGCCACTCAGAGCAGTGTGTTTTTTTCAGGGGACCAACACCTATATAATACCCCTTTTTTGAAATACATTAATGGCATTTTCATAGTGCACACAACACACTAATGCAGTAAAAGTACGCACATTTTCTGCCTCTGGGCAACCTTAAACACTCATGCACAAAAGGCAAATAAGGTCTTGTTAAACTCAGGCCAAAATTTAAATCCATTGGGGTGATTTCTGAATCCTACTACCTTTCTCCTTTCAGGAGTAGCTGTCCTTTTTGTTACAACCTTCTTGTGCTTAGCCCAATGTCTTAAACATTTTCATTTACCTCTATGTACTAAGCTGCTCATGTCCTTGCACAGAGTTCTTCCAGAAACATTATCTTCTCAACAATGAACTCACCCTTTGGCTGCTTCCACTAGTCAGAGGTGACTGGAAGCATATTAGGATGAAACAGCAGTGTCTGAGATGTAAGACAGCCAAAGTACAGTGTTTGTCATTAATTCAGTACTTAAATTTGAGCTAATGTCACTTCTATAAATAGGCTGCTGCCAAACAAAAGATAGGAAGTAATGAAGAACAGCAAACTTTTCTTCAAAGAAAACTGCCTTCCTTTTCCCTACCTAATCACTTGTCTCTTGTGAGGCTAAATTTTAGATGCTTCACCTAAATATCCCACTAACAAAAGTGCCCAAACTATCTGGCAAACCAGCAGAGAAGGTTACGTGCCTTTGAAGGCCTCCAAAGACATTTTAGCCCCTTAATGTAAAGCCAATGGTAGGAAGGTTTGATCCCCACCTTAGACATTGGCTGCTCACTTAGTTAATAGTCCCCCATGGACTCGGGGCCAAGAAACTTGCCAAAGCCACAGAAAAGGTCAGTGGTCTAACACAGAATGAAATCTTCATCTCCTAACCTCCTATCTGGAGCCTTAAAATCATTCTCCCTGCACTACTTCCAACAAAATTTCACTGCCCTGGGCCTGACGAGGCCTGTAAAGAAAGTAATGAATAATCAACACATTTATCCTTTTCATCTTTTTGTTGCTAACTAATAGTGAAGAATCTTAATCAGTTCTCCCTAATCTTCTCTGGTACAGGAGCGGCAACCTTAAGCACAAGATATTTTTTTGCTACTGCCCAAAGTGGCTTCCCCTCTTGTCTTTGAAAGCGAGTGTCCCCACACAGCTGCTAGGAGCCCACTACACTCCTTTGAGTCTTTACGATTTGGGAAGGCGCCCAGTCACCACGACACACATTGTTCGCTATGAGCACTTGACAATCTCACCCTGCAGGTTTTCCATGAGATTCACTACTTCTCCATTTTAGTTACTGCAGCCTGATATTTTTCAAAACTGTAGAAACAGTGATTTATCCATGGGCATTGCTCATGAGCGAGAAGTCTAGCTGCTTTTGATGGGATATTCCTGGCCACAAACATGCCATTCTTCTGCTTACCTCCAGCAGCAGGCTATGTTACCTGACAGGCAATTTAGCTGTGCACCACCTTGCTTGTAGCAGTTGTGCTGTATGTTGTATAGCGTCCCTTCATTACCAAGGGCAACCACAAGAGCATATGACAAAAATGGGACATTACAGGTTACAACACTGTGGGATGCCTCTCCCCAACATAATTCAATTCTCTGTAAGCTTCTCTTTTGTGTTGTCATTCTGATGAGAGGAGAACCTTGAACTCCTATTTAAAAGGACATAGGTATTTTTCTAATAGCCATTGTAAATTAGACTAGACTAGTGAAACTTGGAAAAAATCCATCCTCACACCCTATTGTCTACATTGGTCCCAGACTTTGATAGAAACATGAAGATGCTCAAACATAGCTTTTCTATAGCTGGCAGTTGCTCTTGAAAGGTCAATTAGAGTCCAGCGGTAAGGGTGCCACCAAGAGAATACTGCGAATGACTGCTTTAAATTTGCTTTTCTTTTTCAACTGGCTGACAAAGTGCACTTCTTCCCCTTTCAGTTCTTGCACAATGGATACCGACCAGAACCTTCTCTGCTTCCCATCATGAACTGTAGTGTGTGCCTTCACAATAAGTTTCCGTGGAAAGAAGTGACACCTCTCAATTCCTTCACTCGCCAAACCAAATTTAGGCCTATATTTAGAGAGTGCTATGAACAGGTACCTAATAAGGTGGCAAGGCTTCCTCCAGCTAGCTCAGAATTCTTGAATTACATTCACAGCTTTTTGTATAAAAATTATTTCCAGGCTGTCAACATCCATAAACATGAATGAGGTCAGTTAGACTAGGACATTGTAAATAATACTGAAATCCCTTACTGGTGATGGCAGTGTCTCATTGATTCACAGATCTCTTTATGCTGCTTCACTTTGGGTGTCACATTTGTGCTAAATTAGAGCAGCTCAAGGGCACTTGAAGATATCAATTGGAAATATGTTCTTGCAGGAGGTGGGAGAAGTGCAAGGGATGCAGAATCTGTTAAGGTACAAAACATATTAGCATTGTTCATTGCTGGACATGTCTGGTAGCAAAATATCACCTCTGGGCTGCAATGTCACCGTTAGGAAATTGCATCTGATCTTTAATACAAATATCATGCCCATGCCATTTTGAAACATGGCAGAAGAATACCAAATCCATTCAAGGACATTACAGGACACAGCAATATGGAACAAGCTGAAACATTAGTAAATGAGGTAACAGAAACTTCAGTCTGCAATGACATTTTTCTTAATATGTATCTAAAAATGTATGCTTGGGAGAAAGATTGAAAAATTTTGCAGCATTCCCATTTGGCAAATAGGTAGAGGCAGTTGAACCAGCTACTAGCTTCTAGTGCTGTTCCTTGCCCTTGAATAAGGGATGCAAGATACAACAGAAATTGCCTATATGGTTTCCATCCATACATTTTCCAGTGTTGTGACTGTGCTCAGGAACAACAGAGAAAAAACACAGATGACAGACTATCCTTTTGCAATCAGCAGGTAATGGGCATAAGTAATATACACACTTTAAAAGCTTGTCTTAGATATGCCTGGGATAACAGGGAGATATGTTTAGCGAGGTTGAACTTCTTGTGTCTCAGTTCGGCAAGTGTTCTGTCTAGATTCTTAGCCAAATCACCATTTCTGGAAATCCTATGGGGACAGAATTTGTTGTGACAAGCGGTTTCTGAATATCTGGATCTAGATTAGGCTTATTATAACTATTATTATTATTATTATTATTATTATTATGTTTCCTAGAAAAGAAATAGGCAGATGAAAATGCATAAACACTGAAAGTCAAGAACCTTGTGTAAGAAAGAAGGCAGTCTTTAATTCAATATAATTTTTTCATGTACAGCTAATTGCATGCACACTTGCGGACATAAACAATCAATATTTAGGAATGACATTGTCAGGAAAATCAGACTACTGGAAGCTTTTGTCATGTAAACACAAAGGTAACTGAAGTAAATCAGCTAAATTTGTGAAATCTATGCACATAAGTGTTTGTAGGAAAAAAGAGTATCTTTCATTAGGCCCACAAGTATAATGTACTGTTTAAACACACACACACAAACACATACACATTATACACATATTACCTGTATGTAATACATCTATACTACATATGCTAAGCCTCAGTCATAGGTATAAGCCTCAGGTTTTACTGACTAGTTCTGCCTTCAGGCCTCCCACCTCCCTGCGACTAGGGACAGAGTCCAGGAAAGCGAAGCATTTTGCACTGAAGAGGAAGATTGAGTTAGGCACCACTTAAGCAAACTGAGTATATACAATTCCATTGGACCAGACAGGATACTTTCAAGGGTGCCAAGGATGCCCACCAATAACATTGTGAGGCCACCTTCTGTCATCTTCATGGTGGGTTGGAGGAAGTTTCTGATTATTAGGAAAAGGCAAAAATCAAGTCCATCTCCAAGAAGGGCCAGAAGGAAGTTCTGGGGAATTACAGGCTTGTCAGCTTATCCTCAGTCCCTGGGAGGGTTGGGGAACAAATCTTCCTAGCAGCCTTTCCAAAGCATGTGAACAACAGAAAGGGGATTGGGAACAGTCAGCAGGATATACCAGAACCAAATTTTGTCTGACCAGACTGATTGCCTTCTGTGATGAGATGATGGCTCTGTGGATAAGGGGACAGCAGCTGACTATGTATACCTGGAATTTAGCAAAGTCTTCAACACGGTTTCCCATAGCATCCTTATAGCCAAAGTGGTGAGATATGGGATGAATAGTCATACAATCAGGTTGGTGGAGATTCCGTGGGCAGTGGGCCCAGAGTGTGGTGATCAGTGGTATAAAGTCTAGCAGGTGGCTGGTTACTAGCGACGCCACTGAGGGGTTGATGCTGGACTCAATTCTGTTTCATGTTGTAAAGGTCCAGCGGGGGTGATGCCTGGCCCCCCAGCAGGGACAGATACACAAGGTACACTAAAATTCTGATTATGTAAAACTACTTTTTCTTTTAATTATTGATTTGATCTTGGTTAACAATACCAACTGTGTGTTTATCTACACTGCTGCTGTAACAAAAATACAAAAAGATACTGGTTGCAGCTGTGCATTTCTAAGTGGGAAACAGTGACAGAGAATGAAGGCAGAGATACTCTCTCCTGTCATAGAGCGGGCACATCAGTGAGGACAAGTGTGCAGTATTGCTTTTTTTTACTGTTACTGAACAAAATCGAATCTCAGTTTCTGTCACATACTCATTTCAGGGTGGCATTTAAGAGAATATTTAATACTTATGTTCGGTGGCTATAGAGATCTGAGCAAAGGTCAGGCAATACTGCCATAAAAAGCTCATGTCTGTATTACTACAAGAACAGGCATCTCGGGATTAATCACCCACACTTGTAGTATTGAACATATGCTTCTGCCAACACAAAAAACTTTTGGGGATGAATTGTGGTTCTACAGCATTTTTATTCTGTTCATGTGTATTTAAACAGCCGCACAGAGATGTGTGTATGGGGGAAAGCTGGCCAGTCGGAGCAGGTAGCGACTGTTCATCCAGTCTGTGGGCTGTTCCCTACCTGGCCTGAAGAGCCCGGAGGGAAGAAGACAGCCCGGAAGAGGCAGCAGCAGCATGCTCCAGACCACTTGTTCTTGCACGTTCCTCAAATCTAAGTGAGCAGGGAACTAGGCAAGAAATTACTGCTCATAAAGTGAACCTGACGCTCTGGTGAAGCGCTGAACTGTCAGGTACACATAAAAGCTCTGGTCATATAACGACTGGGCTTTCACTGCAGAAATGTCCCTGACAGGAGAGGAAGCAATGGTACGCACTTAGCAAAGAGTTAATGGGAACCATTGGTTTAAACTACCAATAGCTACACTATGGCTGTCTTCAACCAAGCTACACCTGCCGCTGCTCATTGCCTCCGAAGTGCTGCTGCTGACTGCGTTATTTAAAATGATTTCTAACTTTCTTCAGACATAGCTACAATCTGTGCTGTTACATTTTGTGATTTTTTTTTGGAAGATTACGAAGGTGTTTAAGAGATGCAGATAGATGCCTAGTGTAAGGGTCCGGTGGGGGCGACGCCTGGACTCCCGGCAGGGACGGATACACAAGGCACACTAAGGTCGATGCTGAGCGTTTATTACCTCTGCGTCTGAGCGGGGTTTCCCCAGCGATTCCCGATCGAGGCAATAAAGGAGCGGGAGAGTCCCTGGCACCGCTGAGCGTCGGTCCATGGCGAGGAATGCCGGGGGGGAGGGGGGGCACTATACGTGGTTTTCATGTACTATACACATGCGCAGTGGGCATGTTGAGCTCATCGCTAATCTTGAGTCAAAGCCCAGGTGCACACCACACCGGCATAGGCCCAGCCTAATGGCTGTGGGTCAACATGCCCTGTTGATGCTCCTTTTCCCACGGAACGGTCTGGCTAGCTTCCATTGCCTATCTCCTCGACATTCTTCCGCACTTTCCCATACGCATGTCTTTATTGACAGCCTGGGCAATGGACCAGTGTGCACCATCACCATGTTTGTGGATGTTATCAAACTGGGAGAGCAGCTGGTAAGCTGGAGAGCAGGGCTGCTATTCAGAGGGCCCACAATAAACTGGGCAAACTGGACAGGAACCTCATGAAGGTCAACAAAGGCAAAGACAATGTCCTGCACCTGGATTGGAATAACTCCATACACCATTACAGGCTGGAGATGGTGGAGCCAAACTCTTCTTGGCAACACAGAGCAATAAGGTGAGAGGGAATAGTTTGAACAAGGGAAATGCCGATTACATTCTAATTATGCCAGTTGGTCTAATAAAGAATATTTAAGGGCCTATGTCTGTGGATGATCAGAGCTCAATAATATTATGACATAATTTAAAGTACATTAAAGGAAAATTAAGTTTCACTGAATGAAGGACTTTTGATTCTTACATAAAAGCATCTTCATTTATGGACAGTAAATTAACTTGATTAAGTAATCAATTCTTAGTTGATTTGCCTTAACTTTACTGTGTACCTTTGTGTCTCCATTTACATCAGCAAATAGTTTCTGTCATCAGGCTATGCTAGATTGTAAATTATGGGTGCTGACAGGAAGTTTGTTTTTTAAAATCACCGACCAGACACTGACTACTCTTTCTGTCTCAGCAATGGTTTTGGATCAGAAAGTAAGTGGAAATTCATATTTCATTCTTGTTTTGTCCAGTTCAGACTCTCTAGACCTGACCGGCATGCCAGACAATCACTGTTTCCTTCTACAGCTGTACCTAGCAAAAGAATTCCCCAATGTGGGCTACCGCAGTTTTCTTGACCTATCTTCCTTCAGTCCTCCTCATGGAGGAAGGTCATGACTTATATTGTCATAGGACATACTGTATATATTCAAGAGAAGGCTGGGATCACAGGAAAGCACCAGAGATTACACATTCTTTTACATCTCCTGAATAAAGATTAAGCAGTGCAGTCACATAAGGTTAGTACCTCTGCAGTCATGGGACTGTTGCAGAATGCAGTACCCCTGTTTTCAAACATTACTGCTGGAATGGAACCAAATCAGATGTTTGACTTTCAACAAGAAAAAAGAATGTTAGCCTACTTTAAAGTGCCTTTTCAATATTTAATTTATTTCATTTTTTTTCCCACCCTTTTTCTCCCATTGCTTGCTAGTTTCAGTTCTTAACTCAGTGTTTTCAGTAGAAAATCTTTATTTAGTTCTGTTTTGTTGTTTTTTTTCCCTTGGCCAAATTCTCTCTGGGTTATATCACTGTGATTTCAGAGTAAGTCAGGAGGAATTGTTCTAGATTTACACTAATTTAAAACTAAATATTAGCTAAAGGGAGATACTAGATTCAGACTAGTGCAATTGAATGCTTTCCTCTGCTTCAGTCAGCTGCAGTGATTATTCAGTCTTCATGTTTCACTTGTGAATATAGCAGATTTTAGATATAAATCTGACTTACACAGTAGTTGCACATCTAGGCTGGATGCAGATGACTGCACTCAGACACCATTTGTATGACAGTGATTGAGCAAAACCATCACCGTACAGGTAACCGGGGAGGACAGGTCCCTGTGGATATTGTGAATGGAAATGATGTTATATCTGCCCCTGGACAAAATGCCCATTCCTGTATTTGAATGTAGTTTATTCTCTGGAGCATGTATTTGAACTTTGATCTCAGGGTATTCTTAAAACTCTTTCCGCTTGAATTCTGCCCCAATATACCTGTGCTTTTCCATTCTTTGCAGCTCTTGGGTTTTGCAACCAATTCAGCTGCTGTAAGTGTTCTCGTCTTCTCAATCTACAAGAGACACTATCAACATTCTTCATCTTTTTCTGTGTTTGATTTTAGTGTTCAGACCCTCAAATACCTTTCTCCTGTGCATTTTGCATACAATAAAAACTAATAAATATACTCCAAGATATGTCAGGCTTTCTCAGGTAAGCTGTGATGGATAGATTAGCTGCATTTAGAAGGAAAAAGAAAATATGAAATATATTCTGAAGATACAGCACAATTGTTATTTTTTCTTACAGTAGCACCCACCAACATTAACAGAGCTCTGATACACTTGCATATAGTAGTTATATAGTCACAGCTAACTTCAGTCAGTAGAGACAAGAGGGAGCAAAGAGAAGACATTAGCACAGTAGGGAAATTAAATAATTCATCATGGTATCTTGACACTAATCCTCGCTTCTTTGATGTATATAAATCATTGAAGGGCATGTTGTCCTGTAAATGCTCTAACCAGACTCCAGGTTAGCCAGCCGAACACCCAATGTGCTTTGGAAGCCCGTCTTGGCACAGCGCAGAGTGTGAGATATTACCCAGGCTGTCTTGGTGAGACCCATCCAGCTTCAGCCCTCACCTTGTTAGAGTCTGGCCAGCAGGAACTGCAAGCAGACAGATCTACAGTCAAGGAGAGCTCCAAATCACTACCGCATCTGTAGTGCGTTTCTCCTCAAAAATCCTTTCAGGTTGGGAAGTGCTGTAATATCTTCTATACAGAGGAAATCAGGTACAAGAACATCAAAGCCACATCAATATAATTTGTGAAAGCAGGTCAGAAAGCCTGTAGTTCCGGGGTCAGATGAGACAACCTCACTTGTATCACTTGTACTCATCTAGCATCCCTAATATTTCTCTACCCATGAAATATACCATACTCAATAATACCTTCAGCTCCTGCTTTACATTTGATTTACAGCAGCTGTGCTGCCTTTTGCTGCTAACGCTGTTATTGCCAGGGATTTTGATCTTAGTAACTTTGAGTACAGAGGGTGGATTGGCAGTCACCCATGCTCCAGCGGATGAAGCAAGCCAGTCCACGGTGTAAAGGGTAGTGATGGGAGCTTTAGGCATCACCTTTATGCTAGAACTCGAGCAAGGCTGTTTTGACTAGGGCACTTCACTGACTTTCCCTTCTCCTTTCCAAGATCCGCACTGTGCTGTTTTGCAGCAGCTATGTGCTGCTCAACTGGTTTCCCCATTGCCAAGAGGACTGTCTTATCCTTCATGTACGTATATATCTGTGTGTGTGTATAGGGGTGTGTGTGTGTGTGTGTGTGTGTGTATGATGTTTGGGTGCCTGATAAAAAAAGGAAACACATTAAAAAGATGCATCATCTTTAATGTATTTATCACCTTATGGTAGACATCCATATAAATACATCATAGGCAGGTATAGCAATAAGAAAGCTGCCTCAGCAGAACTGTGTTTTGTAATGCTTCTGTCTGCCTCAGAGCATGATGACCTCATTGGGAAATATCTTATTTGCTTGGAAAAAATTAAGCTAAAAAAATTTCTAAAGAATTAATGGAGTTTGACTGTCATTACAGAAATGGTCACTCTTTTATGTAAAAACAGAACACTTTTATTCTGCTGTTTAATGAAAATATTACAGTGGAACAAAGGAAATTGCAGTCTGTGGAAATGATGGGATAGTTGAGAAATCATTATCCTTCTGTTTAATGCCTGTGTAATGACTGAAGTTGATTATTTTGTCATATAGAATAAAGGCAAGAGGCATTATATTTTTATTTACTCATTTGCAGGTTTTCTTAAGCTGACATTTTTCAGATCAGTCTTGGGAATTTAGAAATATGTCTAAATTATTAAGAATCAGTGAGATGCTATTAAGATGTGTCAAAATTCCCTAGACTGTTTTGAAAAACTGTACTGTTACTTTTACAGAAATGTGGAAAGAAGGCTTTTCCAGAGCTTCTCTTCTTTTTGTAATTTTAACAACATTTCTTAAATTTCAGGAAAAAAAAAAGAGGCCAGAATACTTGTTGCAATACAAAGTGTTGTTTGTGCTGAAGCTAACTGACAGGGCCATGTGAAGGGAAGAACTGGAGTAATTGCTGAAGCTTTAGTTGTTAACTGTAGTGGTGAGTTTCAAAGTGAAGGCTGTGGTGGTAGCAGAAGATAAGAATTGTAGAAGGAAAAGGGCATATTCAAGGTGTGCTTCAAAATACTACAAATAAGACTTCAATGTCAAGTGGTACCATGGAGAGCGGAAAAGAGAACACAGACATTATGAAGACAGATATTATGAGGAATAGACAGATCTTATGAAGAATAGACGGATGTTACGAGGAATAGCAAAGGAAGATTCCCAGTCTATCAGCACGGCCCTCAAAAGCCTGATGAAGAATGGAGGGGTGAGAGGATCTGGTGGACGGTCTTTGTTCATGACAGCATCAGAAGGACTACAGAAACATGAGTTCTAGATATTCTGGCTACACGTGCAGTACAATGTCCAGGTTAGTGTCCCACCCAAAAAAGCAACTCTCTTCTCAGCAGACATATTCTCATGCTTTAATTCCTGGGATTAGTTTCATGAAAATCAGCATGTTGGTTGTTTCAAATTGAAGATCAACAGTCAAGTGTGAGGAAGAAGACACAAAGGCAATGTTGTTCCTCACAGCTATTATGCTATGAGGAGCTATGGCTGTCACTGGCTATTTTTATATAGGTACATGCAGTGTTTCCCTTTAGTAGGTAGAAGAGGTCTTACAGCTGGATCCCTATAGGGACACAGCTATCCAGTGTGCAGCTGCACAGGTGTAAAATGTAGATTCTCTAACCTCCTGACTTCTCAGCCACCTCATCTTAGAGGTTCTCCAGCTTTTGATATATTCATGCATCAGTTTCCTGGAAAGCTGTATTTTTTTGATAGAGAGCATGCACACAGCACCACCAAACTGCTCAGCTACTGACTCGCTCTTTGATCTTTAACTCACATTTCTTCATCTGTCTTGCCCGTGGCCCTGTGGAAATCAGCATTCCCGCAAGCGCTTGCTGACTCAGGCCTGTCTTTAATGACACACTCCTGTTTACCCAGAGGTTAAAATGGTAAAAATTAATTGATTTACATCAGAGCTGTACACATCCAAATCTAAAAGCTTGTTCACTCAAAATCCAAATTTCATACAAGCGAACAAACAAAAGCCATCTAAAACTTCTTGTTCATTAAGAGTTTTTGAAAAAGTTTAGACATTTTTGTTGTTATTATTTTATCCAAAATAACCCTTCCATCCAAAGTATTAATCTCAAATGTATTTATATGGTTGTTAAAGAAGTAACTCAAGCAAGAATATTTCATTAGAAACTCTCTTTAACTACACAGAGAGGAATTCATAGTTGTGCTCTATCTTTGTGCTTAATCACCTCCTTTCAACACAGTAATTTATTAGCAAATCTCTTGAGGAACAGTTCTTGTTTGTGTTGGGAAGCAAAGTCAAGTCCTTGTACATTCAGTGATAATGGTTTAGTTACATGCCAGATTTTGTGAAGCCCATTATCTATATTATGTGTCATTTCAAAATGACTGGAGTATTCATTTATTTTGATGGTGATAAATGAATTCTAGAAAGATTTGTGATTACTTTGTTGATCTAGCCCTATTCCAAATTCTCTGAACTAAGAAGAAAACAAAACCTGTCTAGTTCAATGAGGAAATAAAAAAATCATAGCCTAATGAATACCTAAATGAACTAAACCGAACCAAATCCAAACAGCTCAAGCTTTATGCACTTTAGTCAAGAGGGAGACAACTAAAAGGGACAATGTTTTGGTTTTGCTCTTTGCTAACATATGATGTTTGGGGCTCAATGGGACAAAATGATTTCTTGTTACAAAGGTATGATTCCTAATGGAAAAGAGAGTAACTTTTTTGGGGGGAAATATGCACACACCACTGGGGATTGTTTAGCAGGAAGAATTAAGGCAAAAAGCTCCCATGTTGTCTCAGAATAAGGGCAACAGATTTTGTCGGACCTCCTGCACAGGTAATGCATATTGTGCAGAACAGAAAGTATGAGAGAGCATCTAATACAAACAGATTTTTATTAGTCACTGCCTAGGATATCTTCTAATACCTTGTGATTTGCCTTTATTCCATGTAACTATATGGTCGGAATTGGAACATCAATATTAGGACTCTAAACCAAAGGTGGGACAGTGTGAGTGAGGAGCGTCAAGCAGAATATCTACATTTAGGAAAAAGAGAAAAAATGATGTGGTCAATGACAGGCCCACGAGACCTTAGTAGTATGTGATGCTGTACAGCAAATATTGAGGGAAAGAATAAATGAAGAGAGGGGACATAAATGGAAAAGATGGTTTTTTAAAATTAAACACAGTTTTTCTGAGACAGACTGTCTGAAAAAGAAACAGGTAGTTGTTCTGTAAGCAAAAAATGATTTTTTCTACAGAAGAGAAGAACCTTAGTTTCAGACTACGCAGAATTTATTGAAGTATTTGACACAGTGCCACATAAAGACATTTTTAGGTAAGCAGGAGAAGAGGAGAGCACTATAAGAAATGTTGTGTCTTCTTCCAATCCTCCTCCCACCCAGTGTTTAACTGGGCAGCAGCATCCATCCATGCCACAAGCCAGCCAGGCTCTGGAAGGCTGGATACAGCCTACATGACTGCCACATAACATCTGGACAAGAACTGGCCTTCATCCAGCCAGCTGAGATGTCAGGCAGAGTGAAGCTACAGTCGTCTGTCTCCCTCTGGGTGCAGGAGAGTCATCTTCGCTTCATCTCCTCCATGGTACTCCAGAGCAGAGCCATTAGATGCTGCTGGAATTGGCTCCCTGAGTAAATGCAAGTCTCACTGCCGCAAACACGCTATAAAGCTTTGTGACAGCAACAGAAATTAGGGTTTCAAACACCAATTTTCCACACTCAGATAGCTAAATGCTCACATCACAGTTGTTGTAACCCTCACATTACCATATTCTCCTTGACATTCGTCACCATTAGTTGTTGTCCCACATCTAACATTTAGTGGTAATCTCTGAGATGAGGATGCAAAGGTGCATTTTTATTGCATTTATAGCATGTTTTTGAGTGCTGTGAATATTTTAGAAATGGAAATCCCTCTTTGCCATTTTTCTTTGTTCTGCCCACTCTAGCATGCCATTTTTTTGTTTATGCTAATGGAAGCAATAAGCTCTGCAGAGAAGCGCATTAGAGGAGACTTCTGAGTGTCTCTGAGACGTCTGCTTGCCTCTGGGCAGGTCTTCCATAAAGAATGTGAGGCCTACAGAAATGGACCATCCCCTGGATAACCGGCTGCTGTTTTAGCTTGTAGGCTAGAACGACAGCTTCTCAGAAGTTGTGCAGCAGCACCACAGTCTGGATTCACTTTCGGGTTTGCACACAGAAGTTTGGTTCTAAGTTCCTAACATGACTCTTCATTAAGCAATGTGTCCACCTATGGCTACCCTGGGAGTCTTCAGGAAAGGATTTGTATGAAGCTCTTGTGAAAGAGATGTGCAGGTTGCTGCAGACCCTATTTGCAGTGTGGGGTTTTGACGGGAAGGAGAGTTCAAGGCAGATTTGCCCTGATCTTTACAAACACATACACATACGCATACACAGAAAAATAGGACTGGAAGAGGCTTTGAGAGGTCATTTCATCAGTTCTACTAACCTTAGGCAGATTAACTACACCTGTGTGGTTCCTGACTAATATTTGATCTCTTCTTAAAGCCTCTAATGATGGATAATCTACCTTCTCCCTAGGCAATCTCTTAGACTGTTTAACAGGTACAAACATGTCCTATCATACTCTTTGCATTGCATTTCGCAGACCTCTGAACACTTTGAGGACAGTGAGTTCTCTTAAAGAAGCAACCATATCATTTTCACAGACCTCCATCATGCAATCAGGAATGGTGGGGACAGAATCTACTAATTGTGGGTGGAAGGAAAATCTATGGAATTTGCATTTCACCATATAGTACCAAGAGAAAAATCTAGCACAGGAACTAATCTTCTGCACACACACACACATACGCACACACCATTTGCCAGAGAGCTATGAAGTACCTATTCTGCTTTGGACTTTTTATTATAATAATACAATTACTTTTGTCAAGAAGTATATCACTTAACCTGATTCTAAGAAAAATGGGCAAGGATTCTTAATAATTAACAAAATGCCATTCCTTTAAAAATGTCACCAACTTTATTAAACTGAAGTTGCCATTCACAGTCACTAATCCACCTACAGATTGAAATTTTCTTTAGAAGTTACTAGAATCTGCTCATATTGAAAAGAGGAGAGGCAGGATAGGCCTCTGGCTGGATGACAAGTGCTGAAAGTTTGGCGAAAGAACAAGCAAGGGTTTAGCAAAAGCTGAGCTTTTATCCAGCTGATTAGAGTGAGATAATAGGAGTTAAGTCCAACTGATGAAAGTTATAGCCTCAGATTCTTGTGACATTTGGGAACTCAGCAGCCAATGATTTATGCTAAATTTGGGAGCCTAAATCCCCTTATGTTCCTGCCTACAGTGCATAACTACAGCAAGGTCTATATTCCTTGCACACAAGCAGGTAAAATTCTTGTTGGTGTTGACTAAAATTTTGGAGACTAATATAACGTTTGATGGGCATACAGCAGATAAACATTAGTTAGAGGCGCTGCCCTGTCGCATCATGTTGCATTGATTTTTCTTCCATCTGATCTCTTCAGGCAGTCCATCCATGAAGTGAGATTCCAGATCTGAGAGATGTGCTCAGCTGTCAGCTTTTAGCTTGGCTCAGGGTAGATGCTGGTCTGACTCTCAATTTTTCATTAATCTAGAAGACTTGCAAAGTAGGTGGATCTGACCTTTGAATGTAATCTTTTTCCAGAGCCTTGTGGGGATGGAATACAGACTACAGTTGCTTGGCCAGATTTCATTGACAAATACTGATTCATTGAAATGAAAATATTTTGTAGAAAATATATCAGTTTTGATGGAACTTCCACTAATTCACAGGCAGGAGCCTGTGGGAAATGTCTGCTTTTCAACCAGCTCACCTGACAGCTGGGAGGTAATTTGCTGCCTGTTACTTCAAGGCATCCCTGCCCACTGGCTTGGAAGCAACTTCCTCCTCCCAGTTGCAATGGCACTAAGTGCACCAGAGCTCCCAGATTCCTATCTGGTTTTCCAGGTTTTTGCCATGGAGCCAAGAACTCTAGTTCTGGCTGAAAAAACTATTGATCTGTGAAACCTTTCTGCAATGTCAAGGTACAGCTCCACCACACCTACCTTCCAGCACCTTGCTGAGGACCAGGATATAGGACTGTGGCCATCTTTGTACCCTGAAAATTGTCAGCAGGAGGCACGTTTAAGTTCAGGCCACCTAAGATTTGAGTCACTCTGGAATCATCAGCTCTCCCGCTTACTGTACATGGGTGACTGTGCTCTGAAATAAAGCATAGCACTAGATATCTGAAATTAGGTAGGGTTAACAGAGACCAAATGAACTTCAATGAGATAAAGCTGCCCCTTGGGAGATTCCTTTAATGACAATTTTCCCAACAGCCTTCTCAATATGGCTACTGCATGATTATTTTAACACTTTCTGTTCAGACTCTCATCCTGAATTCTTATAATAAATGACATGTAACTTGTGTGTACTGCCATGCCAATATATTACCAGAGAATATATTAATGATACTTTATAGGCAAGGAGACATTTGCCATATTGGGCTGTCTGTATATAATAATATATAATAATGTATATAATATTAATAATAATGTCTGTACATAGTACAATGTGCTTCAGTCCAAGTAAATGGCAAGACTGGACCCAAATGCTACCCATATACAAATATAATATATGAGAAATCTAAAATGCATTTGGATATATGCATTGATCTCAAGGAGGCTGAACCCTACAATGATTAAACTGCAATAAACCAGCAATTACTGTGCTGGCCACTTCTTGGAAGAGAAAAAAAAGTCTTGGCTGTAAGAGCTGTTTAATGGGTGCGTGGAGCCGCTGCATGTGGAGCGTGCAGGTGTTACAAGGAGGCACCTGAAACTCAGCGGCGCGGCTCTCCCGACCTTTTCTCTGTGCCTTTTAACTAGCTGCCCGTGCTGCATTTTCCTGCCTCTCCCCGTTTTGTTCCAAAGAGGGATATCAAGGTTGTGAAAGAGCAGAACGTGAATAGTCAGCTAATCAAATCACCGAATGCCAGGAAGGTCAGCGCCATCGTGGGAGGGTATTGACTTCCACAAGCTGTCGTGAAGGAGCACCGCAGCGTTCGAGCCCTGCGCAGGGAAATCAGCCCAAATTTGAAAGTGAAATGTGAGTTGCTTCTCCAGCCTGGGTGCTGGGGGGGGAGGAGGACTAGCGGGAACAGCAAACTAGACGCATCTAGTGCTCTTTATTCTGCCTTTTGGCAGCGAAGGGCCCCGATCCCCCTCCTGCTGCACATCAGCGGAGATGCATTACCTCCATGTGCACGATCCTCGCTCACACCAGCAGCCCGCTATTGCTGCCTTGAAACCCCAGTCCCGTTGCCCATCCGCTTACTGGAACAACTCAGCAAGGGCCACGTGGAAGTTACTTATTTGTGCCATTTAGTTTCCCCTGTACAGGCACAACGCTCGGGAACGTCTTTGCATGCCACTTGCACGTGAAGCTGGGGATGAGGATTTGCCACGATGGACAGAAGCAAAGAATGAGCGCTTGTGTGTTCTTAGTTAATATTTTCTCCCCGGCACTCCTCTGGGACAGTCCCAGTTGTCGAAAGCCTCTGTTTACCAGTCCGGCTTCCCTATTTCAGTACGATGCGTCCCTTCTCATCTGCTCGTGTCTTGGCTGATGGTTAGTCATTTGATCACTTGATTATCAAGGAATAAAGGGGAAAAAGAAACAGATTGGTAAAAAAAAATTGGACTTCTTCAATAGCTGGAGATCAAAGAGTGCAAAAGCGGACACATTCTGAAACGCCCTGGCTACAGAGCACTGGCGATAGGGTTAAACGAATGCCACCAGGAAGCCGTTACTCGTTTTGTTGCTATTATTTTAATAAAAACCGACATGTTGACTTCTCTGTCTAAATGAAGTAATAACTTATACCGGTAGGCTCTACCATACTGTGTTAATTGCAGCTAACGTAGTTTAGCCAAACGGTTTAGTCTATATTTAAACCAAAGTGAAATAGTTTAGTCTGAACAACTTTGCATTTCCTCAGCTGTTCATAATATTGTGCGTATTGCTTCAAAGCAAAGCAAAGCTTCACCTCAACTAGGCAAAATAATTGGCCCCCTCTTTATCTAAAGCTACAGGGTAATTGTGAATAGATGTGTCTCCGACCCATCAGCTCGTTCAGTCCTTCCCTCTGCCAAGGTAGGGTTGGCGCTTCTAGGGTATTCAGCCTCAGTTCTCCCTCCCTTATTTCAACTCATTCTTTCTGAGTTACATTCCTGCGTACGAAACAGCCCCTCTCTTCTTCCTTATTATTAATGCTCTACAGGCAGCCGGACACTATTATGCACTTTCGTAGGTGCTCAGAGGCAGTTCGTTCTTCCATTCTTACCTAATTCATCACTTTCTGTTTCAGACCTATGAAAGGTTCTTTGAGTTGTTTTCAATGTGCGTTTCTCTTAAAGATAAATGCCTATTAATAAACAGTCTAATATAATATTCAGGGTTGACATTCAGAAGTATTTAAACACTGGAGAAGAAAAATTCTTCAAGAATAAAACAATTAAAAAAACCCCACTCTCTTTATTGACAAATATATCTCCAAACTGAAAAATACAGACCAGTCGAGTGTACTTTCCTTCAAAAATAGAGAATCTCCTGAATTTCATTTAAATGAGGCTTGTGTTTTTGGATAAATTCTGATTCCTTCTGATTCTTTTAAATCAGGATTAGACCACAGAAGAATACTTGATCCAAGATCGGTATCAGACAGAGGATGTGCAGAAGTGGTGGTAACGCCCTGCATTTTGGGCAATATAGCCTTCATGTTTCTCTTTTCAATAACCCAACTATGTGCTTCTAGGCCAAAGGAGAGAATCACAGTCCATGTGAAAGGGTAGAGAAATTCTGCAACATTAAAACCTGCTTCCCTGTACATGAATCCAAAAATTTCCAACATTTTAACATGCACTGTGGTTGAGTATTAAAAAAAAAAAAACAAACAACAACTTCCTGAGCAGGTATTAGAGATCTTTCTCTCAGCAACTATTATCACGTAAAAACACATTTCGTACCATGAGATTCTTTGGTCCTCAGTCTAGTTTCATTTACATTGGTGTAAAGCAGTAGTAATACTATTGAAATCAGTGAAAGAAAAAAACAGCATCAGGCCTTAGTAGTGATGCAGAAGAAAGCTAATGTATTATTTTAAGATAACTGGCAAATTCGAGGCAGAATAATAATCCTGACAGCCCTGTAAATTCTGGGTCTTGGCTTAGATTCATTATACTTTTGGCAGGATCCCTCCCTGTGTTACCTAAGATCATTATTGTCTCTGGCCAGGCAATAAAATCCTGTAATCTGACTGTAAAATGCTTTAATTTCCCATTCATTAGTTTTTCCTGAATTTTACTTTGTGTACCCTGGGAGAAAATAGCTCCCTTCCCTTTTTTTCCCCCTTTCCTCTTTTTCTTACAGGCATTCAGGCAAACACTGAACAAGATATATTTTTTATTGTCTGGTTTAATTTTATCAGATAAACAGCCCCATTCAAGTGCATAAAGGACTCCCTCACACAGATGACATTATCTCCAAATGTTGTTCAACCCAGAATTATGAATTCAGTTTGGTAGATGCAGCCTCAATTTGAGTGGAAGGGGCTCTCAAGGCCTGCAAAGTCCCTTCACAATCAGGGGGCTGGGAGCACACCTGCCTTCAGCATAAGTGCAGAAGAAGGGATAACAGACTTTCCAGACCTTCCTCATCCCCAGTAAACTAATGCTTGCAGCTGCAGGTGGTTTCTTTAGGGTAGGCTGGTAGCAGGTGATGTAGATTCCTAAGTTAATTTAAAGCAAATTACTTTGGGGGTGCAGGTGCTGCAGCTGTTTACCCAGGCTGAGATGCTGCCAAGGTAAGTTTCTCCTATGCCTGGACTAGCTCATTAAGACTGCTCTGCTCTCAATCTACAGTTTGGATGTACAGTGAAATGTTACAACTCTATGGCATGTCATGCAGTTATTTTAATAGTTCTTTTGACCTGATGGTCTATGAATCTGTGTAATCAGTGGTCCTCTTGCATTTGTCTGGCTAGTGTTGTCTTCCTTCAGATACCTGTTCTTCTAGCTATCCCAGGTGGGCAAGAGGAATTTTTTTGTTTATGAAAATCAGTGGAAAAGGGCTCTGAAATCAGTGAAAGGGCTTCTTGCAGCCTGAGGCCTGTAAGTTTGCAATCTCCTTCTGCGGGAATCACAGAGCTAGTGGTGTCCTTGGGCAACTGCCCCTGCACAGGCTCCTTTCTTTGCAGTGACCCTGGGCATTCCCAGGAAGAGCTGGCAGCAAGCAGGAAAGATCCCATACCTGCTTTCCATCAACAGATGTCTGTGCCTTCTGTACAGACACCTGGATTTTGTCAAAATGGCATCTTTAAGCAGAGAAAGGGCTCTGCCGAAAGGCTGTGGGCTTCTGGAGCAGCATGCCCCTTGTCGTGGTGACCCTCTGTGCTGCCGCAATGCGTACCGCACTGCGTGTGATGGAAGAGCCCCTCTAAAGCTCTCTAGTTTCCCTGTTTAGCAATAATAAGTTGCATATCAAATTCTATTCTGTACGACATTAATGCGAGCATGAAGAAACAGCAGGGCTTACTCTTGATTTGCACTTGCTTAAATGATGAGAGTGTTTGGGGGTTTTTTTATTATTATTATTTTTCAGCCTTTTTGAAAACTTAGTTTTAAATAAATCCTATATGCCTTTTCTACAAGCTGGTGTGATCACAGAAAGTCTGTCCCAGGCTACTCTGTCTTCCACTTCTTAAAAGTGTAAGTTTTTAATAGAGAGTGTGTGAATAGGGTTGAGGAAGAGAGTGTCTCCTTATGCCTCATTAGCTTGCACTAAAATTTTTCTCCATCAACAGCTTTTTGACTAAGCTGTGGCTTGAATTTTAAACAGTCCGGTAACTGTGCTGTTTGCTTAGCTAAGGTGGTTTTATTAGTGCTGCAGAATAAGAGGTAGGATCTTTGCGGGAATTTTTGCCTTTGACTGAGTATAAGTAGAGCTGGTTGAGGGAAAAGCACTTCTGAAATCCCCAGTTGCTATTCAGACTTTTAAGGTTAAGGTGCATCACACGCAAGCAGCAAATACAAATTACCAAAGCTTGTAGTTTCTGTCCTCTATAAAATATAGCATCCATCAAAATGGACAATGTTTCACTATAATGAAGTTCAGTTGCCAAAGAGTCTTGGACCTCTGTGTTTTGGCATCAGTTGTTATTTAAAAACAAACAAACAAAAAAAACACTTTGCACCAACATGGTTTTGAATTTCTTGCAACTACTGATTGGTTTGGCTACCTGTCAAAAATATTTTGCCTGCTCATTTCGTGCTGCAGTGATTCCAAGCAGGCTTCAGCTTTCGTCCTGCAGAGCCCTTGGAAGAAGGATGCCATCAGGCAGCCTCCGCAGGCTCTCTTGGGGTCTCTCCTGGACCACCACTTCAGTCTGGAAATCAGTCCCTGATGTTCTTCTCTCCTCCTCTCATCAGTGTGATAAGATGACTGGTAGTGCTGGAAAGAAAGCTAGCACGGAAAGAAAGTAGCATGACATAGATCACATTTTTCTCAGGGAAAGGTTTGATTGGTCTGCCTGGTTCCTACAAAACCTTCCTTTTCCTGTTATAGCAGCAGTGTGGGCAGATGTGAAGCTCCTTTTCTGTGTAATCCTTCCAGTACAAGGTATTTTATGGTAGTGATAAAAACTTGATTCAAACACTTTCACTTTTTCTATAGTTATGCTTGAAATCTTTGCGTATGAAAGATGGTAATTTCCTTTTCTGGAACACAGTTTTGGATTGGAGAGGGAAGCAAGGGAAGTGGTTCATACTCTAACCTAGGAGATGAAGGCTTTGCACCAGGGGTCGGAGGACAGAGTGATGTTCCCACTTGTGCCACCACCCTCCTGTCTGAGCTCAGACCAGGGACGTGACTCCTCACTACCACGGTTTCTTCTTGTGCAAAGTGGCGCTGATGATGATTCCTGACTTGATGAGCTATTTACTTGAATGCAAACTAGATGTGTAAACTGTGTAAATGTGTAAGTTAACATTCTAGTTCCCCACTATGCGCTAGGGTGCTAGTATCATAGGCTAAAATACCCAAAATATTAGAAAATGATTGTATATACCCCATGCATCTAATTCTAGCAATTCCTATTCCATGGTAGCAAGAGAGGAGCTCTGTGGAGAAAGCTTGCCATGTGGATATGGGATTACTATATTAACTTATTTTAACTGAGCACAAACACATTTCTTTCCCTGCTTTTTCAAAGCAAAAGAGATTTTGTGTGTCTGTTTTCCTAGTATCTCCTACAGAAAAATCGATGAAAATATTCCTTCTATGTGGAGGCTTTTTCTTCACAGAGAGTTTATGAAAGGAAGAAAGTTCTTCAAATTGTCATGCAAAGGAAGCGTCTCCTGTTATGATTCAGTCTTTCCTAGGCACAGTCCTGTTCTCCTGGGAACTGCATAAATCCAACACTAAAGCGGCAGGGAGGAAAAGACAAGTTGTTTCAGAAATATGAGCTGCCGAATTAGCATTTTCTCCCATTACTACAGGCCTCACGAAGAATGCTTATAATAGGTCTTCTGGTTTTGCTCACCCAAAAGGAATATACTCAGAGTTGCAGAACATCTGGTGCTTGATGATTTTTCATGTGTTCTGGAAACGTGGCTGTCATACATGCATCCTCACCGGTATTTTTGAAGAATGCATTTCTACAACACATTTTGTTGAACTTGGACTGGATGCTTTATCATGGGGGCAAAGAGCATACATATTTTTCCCGTCTGGCTGAAGTCATTCGCACCTGGCTGGGTTGTGAGGGATCTTGGGAAACTGCGTAGACAAAGATATTTGCATGAGAAGCGGTAGAGTAGGCGTAGCGGAAGATCACGCGGTGTGACGCGCAGACTAGGGGCGGGGGCGAAATGCAACTGTATATAAGCTTGAGCGCAGCTCACAATAAACGCCATTTTAGCATCTCTCACATTGAGGTCTGTGCTTTGTGGCCCTGCAGCGGGAAGCTGCAGTGCACCCCCCGGTGGCACCATGAGACCGAGCTAGAGCACAGCGACACTGGGTGTTTACCACACCGGTGCCCAATGCAGTCACACAGGTAGCGGCCCAAACTTTTTCGGCTTTGCATAAAGTAATCAACTGGGTGAAATTTGGAGCCTATTGAAATCAGTGGGATTATTGCCATTGAGTTCTTAATGGGACCACAATACACTAAACTCCAGCTCAACCTTTCCAGAAATTTCCCTTGCTAATTTTGGCTTGAATTATAAAAACGGACAGATGCTGGAGAACCAAAGGAAGAAAATATGACCCTTTCCCTTTTAAATGTGACCTAGTGCAAAGCGCTGTGTTGTTGAGGAGTGACAAAGCAAATCCTGTCTCAATACCTTGTGGATCTGTTTTTATTTTTCTATGCTTAGGTCAGTATTCTGTAACTCTCATTTGCCAATTAAGCTACATAAGAGGCTACAGGATGTAGTTTTGCAGACGCTTCTTCAGGCAACAAAACTGATTTGAGGAGATGAAGACCTTCTCCCCTCCCTGTTGTTCCCTCTCTTGCAGTACCCGGTAGTAGCAGTAGTATCAGCAGATAAACAAGATTGGGGAACTACCAACCTGAGATCAGCTTTAACCCAAGAAAAGTGATTAGTATAATCCAGATCTGTCTTGCAGTCCAGTTCATCCTGCGACTGCACAGATAGTTGAGCGTACAGAGGTAAAAGCTGTGCTACCAGCAGAAATGCTCTGGAAACCAAAACCAAAGGCAACCTGCCGGGTTCTTCTCTTCCAGGGCCAGGATGGCGCTGGGAAGGCTGAATCCTTCCTCTCAGGGGCAGGGAGCTGGATGTCAGCAAGTAAAAAAGATATTTCTGAGGAATATGCTCCACCACCTGTCTTCACGGGAAGTTTTGTTCATAATCAAATGGTTGACCCTCACTTGGGCGCATCCCTTGCCTCATGGCTAGGTTTGGGGAGGATGCCTCATGGCAGGATGGGAGAGTAATGATTTCCCTGCAGAGCTGGGCTGGAAAATGCCACTAGTTGTTAAAGTAATTTCAATGGTGCTGTTCAGTGAAGAGAAACATTAAAACCTGAAACTGTTGCCAAGATTTGGGTTAGCAAATGTGCATCTCTGCTTATGAGGAAGAATATGCAGAAACAAGTGCTTTATCTCCTGTATTTAAGGATGCAAGTAACCCGGTTCACTGAGATCCTTATTGCAGTCTGGGACTGCTACATGCCACTGTAATCGAAGTAATAATCACCAGCAGTAAAGGCCCAGGTAGTCAGTCTGCTCATAGAAAAGGAGGCTCTTTTGAGATTCAAGCTGGAGAAAAAGCAATGCACCATTTAGCTGGAGAGAAAAGATGTGCAGTTTTGGGGAAAAATATAAAACAAAGATATATTCCATCTAGGACAGAAGCAGTAAGCTAACTGTAGGAAAGAGAGCTCTGGATGTTAGAAGTCCAGGCCAGCTAGGATCTGGAGCTTCGTCCAAGTCCCCACACAGGCTCTGCACAGACTGAAATCCATCTCTCATGCCTCAGCGCCTCTCGCCCTTGGCACGATCCCGGCCTCCCTGAACCCAGCAGGAGTTCTGTCAATGGTGTCAGCAGAGGCAGGAGTTCACCTCAAATAGACCATGGTTTTCTGGAAGGTCTGATGCAGTTTAGCAAAGATTTGGGACATGCAATGCCACAGAGTCTGCCTTGTTCTTGCTTGATGCCAGGAATGCCAGGCTGCGTGCTCCGCGGGTGCAGGCTATCAGCTGTGTCTTTGATCTGTTGTTATGTTTGTGTATGATACATGAAGAAAAGGGGTGAAAAAGTGATTTGATATGCATGCCCTGGCTTTGGAAAAAAAATGCATTTTGGATTTTTAAGTAAACCAAAACATCTGAAATAAATGTAAGGTTCCAAAATTCACTTTGCATGATTAATGCTTTTGAATAATTTACAGTTAACTTTCCAAGAAATGAGAATCTTTAGTTTCCTGTTAGATAGCTGCTGCTCGATAAAAGATTTTGAAATTGGATGTTACAGGTCATGGAATTGTATTTATATACCCATTTCATGCTTCAGAAAATCAGCTTCTTAAAATGTAATACTTGATTACAGAAAAATGCTGCCTCTCAAAATAAATAAATAAAATGGCTGCTGTTCCTTTTCCTATCAGAGGGAGGATGTGACAGCCTAGGTGAGCTATGAGAAGTAGCATCAAAATGCCAGATGCTCTAATGAAGCTGTTGCGCTTACCCTTTTTAAAAACAACTGGCAAGTTCTGTTTTATCAGAAAATGAGTTCCCTGTCATCTAATAAAGCAGACACCCAGGACTGGCTGTGAACCAACTAGGGGATTTGGAAGTGTGTGTTTGCTGGAGAGGGTAATGTTAATTGGTGCTTTGAATTTGCTCTCGCTTCCACTCGTGCAATAAAGTTTTACAGTGGCTTCCTGAGCTGAGCCGCCCTGGATGTCATTAGGGATACGTGGGCATGCAGTGCTGGTGAAATGGCTGCACGGGATGATGAGAAACTCTGGCTGAAGAAAATGGCATGGGCTCGTACCTTTGTTCGGTGGGTGCTGGGGCAACCTGCTTTGCTGGATGCTCCTGGAAAATTCCCCGAGGAGCCTCTGGCAGCAAGCCTGGAGCAGAGGGATGTCTGGAGGAGCAAGCTCCTCGACGGCAAGCATTGCCTGATCGTGGTGTTATTGCTCTGAAGGAAATGTTGATGTGCACATACAGATATTTCATGCTACAGGAGCTGTAGCTGGTTGGTTTGTCGGGACCATACGTGTTCCTGCAGTGATCCTTACCTTCTCTGTGTGCTTTGTGGAACGAGCTCTGCCACTCTCCACAAAGAGGATTTGAGGTCCTTCAGAGGGACTAGCCAAAGCAACAAGAACATTCTCCTGAGATTTTTTCTTTTTTTAATGTATTCTTTCTTGCACATGAAGGAATTATAATATTAAACAGTATTTTCTAAGCTGTGTTTTGCTAATTCAGCTGTGATTGTGATCCTCAGCTAGCGAAAAAGGTTTCTAAGGGTTTGTTTCTTGTTTGTTTTAACCAAAACTCTCTGAACAACAATGATCTTCTAGTATGGCAGTCACCTTTTTCTAGGGCCAGAGGTACATAGCTTATTGTAGATCAGTGTGGTATGTGCCACTCTTCCATTTTCTCAGACTCTAAATGTCCATTTTCCCAATTTTGTATGATTTCCTGCTGCTGAAATTGCCTTTTAAGCAAAAATGTCACTCTAAATGGCTATTTCCACATCAAAAGATATTTGCGTAAAATATGCCTCTTTTCAAAAATGGTGGTCTTTCCCTTAGAAATTATGTGTACCTTGGTAAAGATGTTTACAACCTCTAAATGTGAACATTTCCGTAAAGGGAGACAAAAATGAAATACAAAATCCACCTAAAATTTATCAGCACAAATATTTCACAGCGTTCTTGTCAGCATGGGGGTAAGGAGCAACAACGTGTGAAGAGAGTGGCTCATTTGCTTTTAAGGAGAGGCTGGACCTGGAAAGACTCTGCTGCCATCACACAGAATTGCTAATGTAATCAGTGCCTGTCTCGCCTTTCAGCCCGATTCTGGAAATGTAATATATTCTGAAAGTAAGATTTCATCTTTTTTTCTCTGACAGCAGTTTGAAAGACACCTTCAAAGGAATCCCAGCACCATTTAGCATTTGGAAATCAAGTTTTCCTGGATTGCATGTTCCAGCATTCTGCTACGCTCAAGGTTTTGGTTTGCAGGAAGGTACCAATGTTGCTATCAATTCAACTTTTTATACAAAGACAATCCCATACCTTGTAAGGTTTCTGCATTATTAGTATACTTCTGAAGCTGGCAAGAAATCATGAAGGTGGCTTTTGTAGCAAAGTAGCTAGAAATAATGGAGCTTACCACCCAAAGCACTTGTGAGGTCTTGCATAGAGGTAAAATGCCTTAATTTACAGGTATTTCATTCACAATATCCAGAAGCCTGAGCTTACGGTGTGTTGGTTCTCAAAGTACAACATATGCAGAGTGATGGGAGGCAAAAATGACTGATGTGTATAAGTAGGCAATTATTATATGTAAAGTTCTAATAGCAATGTGAGAACTCAGTGTTAGAACTGAAAGGGGTGTGTGACTTCAGACTGCACATGCTACCAGCTCAGCTTTTGATTTGCAGAATTTGCATGATGGTTGGATTTCAATGCTGGAAGTTTATTTCTGAATGTTCATTTCTCTTCTGAAAATATTAAAGGCTCCAAAGAAAAATGATGCCCCACAGTGTCAGAGCAGGAAAAAGAGTTCTGTTCCTAACCTGGATTATACCTATAATCACATTACTCAATCTCTATCTCATTATGCAACCCCATCACCATCTCATCTTTCCTGCAAAAGATGATCGACCACCCTCTTTTAATTTATTCCCATCTCTTATACTGCTGAATCAGAAATCAGTTTCATATTCTAAATGTCCTCAGTATATCACTTCATGACTTTTTTGTTTGTTTTGTTTGTTTGTTTTTTTAATAAGTGCTATAATATCTGATGCTTTGCAAGACTCTCTCCTGTAATTTCAGGATCTTGTGAACTTTTGAGAATTTCTCTCCGTTTACATGGCAGGAATGGTCTGGCTCATTTTTCTCCCTGAACCTTTTTCCCAGTGTCTACTTGTATATTATAGTTTTAATCTAAACTTGACTAGGCGAGCAATTTAAATGATGTTAGGAAAACCCTTCCAAATCATAATGGATGTTTCTATGCATAAGGCTGAAGATCTCATGTGCTGTGCAAATTCTTTCAGTGAGAGAAAGCAGCTAGAAAATGGAAGGAGGTTAGGGATTAAACATATCTTTTCAACCTTAAAGTCAAGGCTTGGAAGGCGAAGACAGTTGCTGTAGGCATTATTTACAGACACCGTGTACAGTGCCAGCTATACTGAGAACAGACAAAAACCCCACGTCTATTTTGCAGTGTTTATGATCAGTGTAACTATATGCTAAAATAACAAAGGCGGCAAGTAGCATTAGAAACTGTATACTGTTTTGCAAAATAGGATAAACAGCTGAAATGATCATTTGAAAATAGACATAATGTAATTACAGACCTTAGCATGTGTGTCCAATAACAAACATTAGTCTTAGTTTTAAATTACAGATCAATATTTTGCAGCTCCTGATGTATCCTGCGAGGAGATTACCTTGTCAGCCAGGAGCTGCAGCAATGCCACGCTGCTGCTGCAGCAAGACCCTGCACTTCCCTTCTTTGAACTTCTGAGGTTCGTCTCCACCCACCTCTCCAGCCTGTCCAGGTCCTTCTGAATGGCAGCACAGCCTTCTGGTTTATCGGCCGCTCCTCCCAGTTTTGGATCGTCAGCAAACTTGCTGAGGGTGCACTCTGTCCCTTCATCCAGGTCATTGATGAAGAAGTTGAACAAGACTGGACCCAGTACTGACCCCTGGGGGACACCGCTAGCTACAGGCCTCCAACTAGACTGCACCGCTGATCACAACCCTCTGAGCTCTGCCATTCAGCCAGTTCTCAATCCACCTCACTGTCTGTTCGTCTAACCCACACTTCCTCAGCTTGCCTATGAGGATGTTATGGGAGGCAGTGTCAAAAGCCTCCCTGAAGTCAAGGTAGACAACATCCACTGCTCTCCCCTCATCTACCCAGCCAGTCATTCCACCAGAGAAGGCTATCAGATTGGTTAAGCATGATTTCCCCTTGGTGAAGCCAGGCTGACTACTCCTGATCACCTTCTTATCCTTCATATGCTTGGAAAGGGATGCTGAAATCTGTTCCAGGGTATGACATCTGCAACATCTCTGCACTGTATTGGTAGCTCTGTTTCTCACAAAATATGGGGGTAAACATAATACAGTAGCCTTTAGCAGTATGGGGGCAGGATGGGACTAGAGTCCTTTTACATCTAACTATTTACATCTCGTTTAGGTTTTCAAAGAGTCTGTTCTGCAAAAAGTGCAGACATCAGAGTTGTGGGTGGGTCTTGAGGAAAAAGCAGGTGGTACTTCCACTTTAAAAAATAGGGGGAAAAGAAAAATAAGACTGCCAGTTAGAGAAGCAGAGGAGTTAATTTTCTAACACAGATGTGAGCTGAGGTGAAGTTGTTCAAAGCCTTGAAATCGAAGCTATTTAATTTAGAGATGACAATAGGAGAGCTTAGAGGGTTGAAATATAGAAAGATAATGGACAACACAAAATGCACTGGCTCTGTTCTGCCTTCTGGCCTCACACATCTGAGGGTTATTGGGTGTTACAGTGCAGAGATTTGAAACTACTCAATCCTTTTATTCCAGCAACTGAACATTGCCTTTAATACCCGTTTCTGTATAATGGAGGCATGATGATCCTTTTCCCTTTTTTTTTTTTAATTTTTTCTGTTGCAGTATCATTGTACATGAGATCATAAATCCTTCTGGTCGCTCTGTTTGAATTTTTAACGTCTGCACATTTGTTCTGGTAAGTGTAATAAATATCTTGAACAAAAGGTAACAGTGAAAGTTAGCAAAAAAACACGTAGATGAAATTCCTGTCCACACAGACAACAATAAAATGTCTTACACAGGCACCACTGAAATCCTTTGCCTATTGCACTGGAAGCCTGTTGCATCAGAAGACAAGGGCATTGTACAGAGTTAGGTATAATGGGGCCCTGAGCTGCTACTATAAAACAAACCCATAATAACCATGTTTAAGTTCTGTGCAAGTCCTCTCCTCCGGAATGATTTTCCCCTTAGATGCATTTGCAGAAGCAGCACAAACAAGAGCTATATTGATCAAGAGGGTTTTTTTTAAAAAAAAGAAAAACCCAAAGCTGCAGTGCTAAAATTGTTTCTCCTAGCTTGAGCCTCTGACAAGAATTCAATATGCTATGTTTCAATATGCTATATTCAATGTAATTCAATATGCTATATTCAATCCTGCCTTCCCTCCTCCACATTTTAAGTAACGCAGTCAGCAGCAGCACTTCGGAGGCAATGAGCAGCGGCAGGTGTAGCTTGGTTGAAGACAGCCATAGTGTAGCTATTGGTAGTTTAAACCAATGGTTCCCATTAACTCTTCGCTAAGTGCGCACCATTGCTTCCTCTCCTGTCAGGGACATTTCTGCAGTGAAAGCCCAGTCGTTATATGACCAGAGCTTTTATGTGTACCTGACAGTTCAGCGCTTCACCAGAGCGTCAGGTTCACTTTATGAGCAGTAATTTCTTGCCTAGTTCCCTGCTCACTTAGATTTGAGGAACGTGCAAGAACAAGTGGTCTGGAGCATGCTGCTGCTGCCTCTTCCGGGCTGTCTTCTTCCCTCCGGGCTCTTCAGGCCAGGTAGGGAACAGCCCACAGACTGGATGAACAGTCGCTACCTGCTCCGACTGGCCAGCTTTCCCCCATACACACATCTCTGTGCGGCTGTTTAAATACACATGAACAGAATAAAAATGCTGTAGAACCACAATTCATCCCCAAAAGTTTTTTGTGTTGGCAGAAGCATATGTTCAATACTACAAGTGTGGGTGATTAATCCCGAGATGCCTGTTCTTGTAGTAATACAGACATGAGCTTTTTATGGCAGTATTGCCTGACCTTTGCTCAGATCTCTATAGCCACCGAGCATAAGTATTAAATATTCTCTTAAATGCCACACTGAAATGAGTATGTGACAGAAACTGAGATTCGATTTTGTTCAGTAACAGTAAAAAAAAGCAATACTGCACACTTGTCCTCACTGATGTGCCCGCTCTATGACAGGAGAGAGTATCTCTGCCTTCATTCTCTGTCACTGTTTCCCACTTAGAAATGCACAGCTGCAACCAGTATCTTTTTGTATTTTTGTTACAGCAGCAGTGTAGATAAACACACAGTTGGTATTGTTAACCAAGATCAAATCAATAATTAAAAGAAAAAGTAGTTTTACATAATCAGAATTTTACATAAGTATTTTATGAGTCTAGAGATAAAGCTAAGAAATTTATCCTACTTGTTATGATGCCAACTTTAATGTTAATTAACAAAATCAGACAGCAATTAAACCGTGATCAAATTAGTCTTTATTCATTCATTATATATAACTTCTGTATGGAGAAACTGCCTGGAAATGTAAAAGTTGGGTCTTGTCTCCTGCAATGCCATGAAACAGAACTAACAGCAAAAAGTGACAGACTTAGCACAGGAATATTGATGCACACAGCAGAGGGAAATTACATTCTAGCACAAGCCCTTAAAAAGGGTACCGTAATTCTGTTTAACCAAAATTCATATTTAACAACAAATGATATGGTTTTCTACAAAACGTCTCATGCTGCCACATGCAAACTCCTGTTACTTAAGTATATCCTGTTTGGGCGCTTTTAAGTTTTCCCAGTGCCTCAAAATTACTTGGTATTTTTCACTTTCAGTCTTGTTAGATATATATTTTTAAGACAACACGCATAACTGCAGCAGTTCCTGTTTCTTTGTCTTCACCTGCTATAAGATCCAGCATGTCACCAATTTTCACCTGGAAACAGAGAGAGAAGATGAACGATCATAAATATTTTCTGGGGAAAGCAAATTCCCACAGTTTTCGTGCAATTTTAATTTTGTTCCTTTCTTTCCATTTATTATTCTTATCTCACAGGAGAGGAGGAAGGAAGGCTCTACTAGTCCTGTTATGGATCCTCCAGCTATGATTTTCTAAGCCCAGGCACTAAGCAATAAAATGTCTCGTCATGACCCTCCCTGCCAAGGTCTTTACCCTTCCTCTCTAAGAACCAATACCTAGCTCTGTGAAAAAGGTGTAATGTAGTAATTTTTAGTTATGATAGATAGTACTGACTGATGTTTCCTACCAACCTCTTTTGTATCAGCACAGACATAAAACAGCAAAATTCAAAATTCTCCCTCCTTGCTTAAAAAGTTTAAAGTATTTTAAAGAACAGAGTACCGGTCAACTATTTATGCTCCTTTCAAAGTTCACAAAAGACAGCACTATACCTCTCAAAAACTAGCCCCAGCTTGAAGTGATCAGGAATTAAAACTCCTCTTCCTGCTGCCCTCTGACCACAGGAACTGGATCACCCTCGCACGGAGGATGTGTAGGACTGCGTTTGTCGCCCTTCTGGGAAGTTTGCTGAGAAGCAGCATGAGCAGCTGGCTCTCCTACTCTCTGACTTGTCTTCCAAATACTTTCTTTCCTGCTCTATTACAGATCCAATAACCTTTCCTGAGCAAGCCCAGTTTCCCTTTCTATCATGAAACATTCTTTTTCTTTAATCATGTGCCTGCTCCACCAGTATCTTTCGTAGATTTAACGCTTTCTGCTCCATCAACCGCAACTATAATTTCTTTCAGCAACTAATAAAGTTCTGTCCTTGCTGCCATCTGCCTTCTCTCCACTTTCACCCTTAGTTTTTACTCTCTAATACTGCATGTCTCCTATCTTAGGGATAGTGTCTTACCCGGGGAACTGCTGTCACTCACACACAGAGCTGGATGTGGTCTTAGCAATGCTAGTCACCTTTGAAGAGCGATTTAGTGGCTAGCTCTTCTGACCCAAGTAAAAGGAGTGAGAAGAGGTCACGCCTTGGCTATTTTCTTGCACTGTAGTAGAAGTATTAAAATTTCAAAAAGTCTTACAGTTCTACTTTTCTTCCATAGTTTTTCTCCATTCAGCCGGAGTTCATTATTGTAGAATGCATCTTCTACTTTACTGAAGGAAAACAAGGTTTTATTGCAGCAAAGGAGGTTTTCGAACTATGTTAAGTATAGGGATTTTTCTGTCCATAGGGGTAATGCTTCCAACAACATCTACTGGTTCTTTTAAAAATATTTTTTTCATACTTTAAAAACTTGTGTTATACATGTGTTTACAGTTGTTACTTGGTTGTAATGTTTTCTAAGTTATTTAGTATTTTGAATATCAATACTGAATATCAAGAATAAATTTTATTCAAAAACTCCATTGCTGGGTCACTAGCAGCACCCTGCTGTATTAAAATTGATTGATAGAATAGAAAACATGCTTTTTGTGCTATTCTTTGTGCTGTCTTCTTGCATTTTGCTCTTTGTTCAGACAACTGAAGCAACATTCTTATTTCGGAGTTTCTTAAGATGCATAGTCAATTGGAAATCAAATATTATTTTCTCTTCTTTTTTAATTAAGGTGGTTTCAGGTACCAGACTTAACTTCCTTAACCTGCTACCTCAACCTCTCAAGTTCAAGTAACTTCACAACCCTTTTAAAAAATGTTTCTCTAGGGGGAAAAAAAAAAATCACAATTTGTAAGGATATCTGACTGAATATATACAAAGCGGTGAGGTGTACAAAACAAATAATACAGATTTTTTTATTATTATTATTTCTGTGTGTTATAATAGGTTTATGTGGAGGGTCATGACAGGGTTAAACTGGTGGAAAGTTGCAAGTGGCAAGCAACAGGAGCCTCAGACAAACGTACCCAAGGACACCGATGCAGCTGGGAATGATACATCCTGAGAAAGTACAGATAAACTAGCAGAAGCCAGTGGGAAATAAGGTTAAGGGCAAGTCAGCTTTTCTAAACAAGTAGCAAGGTACAAGGCATGACCGCTGCATGCGTGATCGGTGTAATAATTGGCTACATGTGACATAATCTTCATGACGATTGGCTTAGCAAAGTGTGTCTGTGAAACCATTCAAGCAGCTAACTTTTTAAATATGCTCAGAAATAAACAATAAATGTCTCAGGACGCAAACACTCCTGAGTCCGGGCATTCATCCGCCACACGAGGGAGCCGTGAGGCCGGTGGGCTCGTGCACGTGGAGCTGGGGGTGTTTGCGCTGGTGCCCAGCAGGCATGCCCAGGGGCGAGGAGGAGCGGACGGGGCTCTCCGTGCCCACGGCGAGGGGAGCGCTGCGCGGTTTGGTGGGTGCCAGCACAGGCGCGCCTCTGTCTGGCTCAGGCTGTGTGGACTAGGAGGCAGCAGCTGGAGCGGGCCCTCCCCACGGCAAAGGCCGCCAGGCTCAAGGAAGCAGGAGCACAGCCCAAGCTGAGCTCCAGGCTGGGCCAGCCCTCAGGGAAATGTCTCATCCTGGCCATTCCCCCACGCAGAGTGCTTTGGCAAACGGCCCCCTTTGCTGAAGGTGCTGCTGAGAGCGGGTGCCTGCGCATGCCCTACAGCCCCCCCGGCCCGAGGCAGGAGCAGTTTGGCTTTCAATGCCCTGGGCTTCTGGGGAAAGCAGGGCGGGGTTGCCCTAGCCTTACTGGCAGGAAGGTGCCTGGAGGTTTGATCCCTGCAGTTGCTACAGTGAGTGGAACATGCCGTTTGTTCTCTGAGGCCCTTCTTGCTGTGGGGTAAGTGGTGCGGTGCTTCTTGCCCACCCCTCCAGCAGCCAGCTGGGGCCCCCTTTGGAGACTCCGGCTGGGCTGGCGCCCTGCTCCTGCGCCTCTCCGTAAAGCATCAAAGTACCCAGCGGTGCTGACGGAAATGCTGCGCCTGCCCAGCTGCCCCTGGGGCTGACAGCACCGAGCGCTTCCGGGCAATGCCGCGCGCTGGCCCAGCTCCTCCTCACTGAGGATTCTGGAGCAGGGCCCAAAGCACGTGGGGCTCGGGCCCGCTCTGCCGGCGCGGACACAGAGCCCCAGTGGGGACAGCAGAGAGCGCGGCAGCGTTAGAAAGCCACCTCCCCGGGCCCTCCTTGGCGCTACCTCCGCCTTCCCTGTCTGCTGGGTGCTGCGGAAAGGCCTTGTGGCCTCACAGGTTAAAAGAGGATAGCACTTTTCTGGGGCCAATTTCCTTGGGTAACTGTCTCAAAAGAAGTCTCAGCACCACACCTGCATCTCTGACAGGGAGGCGGGAACTAGCTCTCACTGGAAACCCTGCCCCCCAACCGCTGTCTGAGAAGGTTCGAGAACAACAGACTGCGCATGCGAAGTAATTAACATATGAGGCGGGACTGGAGGTGGGGAGTAGCCTATCGGCTAGCGGGAAAACCGCTGTCTCCGCTCGATCCCCCACGTACGTGCACAGGCTCCGTCTGCCTCACTGCCCCCTGCGATGGCAATGCAGAGATGGGGCCGGGCCTGGCTGCAGGCTGCCCCCCCGCCCACCCTCACGCCTTTCCTCCCTCCCACAGGATGGTGGAGAGACCCCCCCCCAGCGGCCCCAGGGTGGCCTGGGAGGAGGAGGAGGAGAAGGCTGTACCCCCCAGGTTCCCCAGCATGGCCTGGGAAGAAGAGTAGGATGGAGCCCTCAGCTGCACCTGGGTGGCCTGGTGGCAGGAGGAGGAAGACAGCTGCCCTGGCCACCTCAGGGTGGGCTGGGAGGAGGAGGAGGAGGAGGAGGAGGGAGCCGGCCCGAAGAGCAGCTCCCAGCTGGAGCCCCACAAGGTATGTGTGTCCCAGCCACCGCCAACGGGTGAGTGAGTGGGCACCGCTGGGCTGGGCAGGGCTGGGGGCTGCAAACCAGCCCTGCTCTGCCGTGGGCTCCCGTCTGCCCAGCCGGCTGCTCTCAGGGCTGCCAGGGCCCTGGTGCCTGAATGCCAGGGCATGCTCTGGGCTTGGGAGCCAGCCCCAGCACAGCATCATCCCCCAGGGGCAGGGGAGCAGAGGGCACTCAGCTCCTGCGTCGTGGGATGGGCAGGGAGAGGCAGCTCGGGTGGCACGAGGCAGCAATGCTGTGGGACAGGGACCTATCCTGCCTGTCTGCAAGCAAGTTACTAGCCTGGATGTGCTTGGGGCTTTCCCCCACATGCTGTGCTCCAGTGTTGCATCCTGTCTGCTGGGCACCTCCCAGACCTGACGAGCATGGGGCAGATGGGGTGTCCGTGCCCCATGTCAGTTCCCTGAGCCAAGGGCTCACTGTGTCTGTGGAGCAGGGGTGCGCTTGGGCAGAGGGCTCGGTTCTTTCCTCTAGTCTCTCCTGTCAGCCTCTACAGCTCTGCCGCTTCTCTCTCTTTATCAGGTCCAGGCCTGGCTCCGCCAGGAGAGGAGGCGGAAGCCCTGCAGAACAAGCATACCTTTTCTTGGCTTCTGTAAAAGGCAACTGCAGCCACCCCAGCCCTGGGCTTGGCTAATGCTTGGCTGATGCTCAGGGCAACCTCTCAGTGATCGCAGCCACTGGCTGAGCTCACCTGAGGGTGAGAGCCAGCGCTTGCAGAGATTTCTCCTCAGGAGGCACCGGGACAATGCCCACCTCTCTCTGTGGCCCTTGCTCTGGTCACAGCCTCATTGCTCCCCGGCGGCCTGGGCCTTTGCGGCCGCCCCAGCTGGGCCTGAGTCGGGTGGGAAGTTCTCCCCGAGGAGCTGGAGCAACTGGGCACAGGCACGGCGCATCAGCGCTCCTGCCTGCCCTACCCCCTGGACCAGCTCTGGCCCTCCTGTGCCCAGCTGGAGATGACCCAGGTGACGCTGCAGGTGCTCTCTTTGTGCAGCCAAGCCCTGGGCCTGCTCGGCGGCCTTTTGCTTGCACGCTGGCTTGGGCGTAAAGCCGTGAGACGCCGGAGACAGGTGAGTGCTGGAGGCGACGCAGGCGGGACGGTTGCCAGGGTGCTGGGAGTAGGGGACCGCAAAGGCCTGGGGCCAGGGGTGCTTGGAACGAGGGAGAAAAAAAAGCGGCTGGCCGAGAAAGCCTTGGCAGGACGCGGCACATCCGCTGCCTCTTGCCCTGGCCTCTTCCTACCCCCAGGTGGCAGAGGTTGGTGGCAGCCTCAGAGGGAGAAATGGGGACATAGTGCGCCAGCGGGGTTCGACCTGCCCGGCGGAAAACACACACGTGCTGCCTGAGGGCTTCTTAGTGCAACCTGCTGCCTGGAGCAGCGCCGGGAGGCTTGAGTTTACCAGGGGCCTCAGAGAAGGAGTCTCAAAAAGGGGGAGGGAAAGGGGGGGGGTAACTGTTTCCAGGAGCTTCAGACAAGAATGTTTGTCAAATTGAACAAAATTTGAAACAAATATGAATTGTGGCTCTCTTGAGCTGAGATCATTATTTTAACAGTACCTGCAAGCCTGAGATTCCTTGTCTTCCTTTCTCTCCTTTTTGTCCCTTCAGAAAAGAAACACATCATCTTAAAATATACATTTACTTGGGAGAAATGATTAACCTATCAAAAATAATACAAAGATGTAAATCCTAAAATCTCATCCTAAACCAAGCTCAATCAATCTAAATACTTATTCTTCAAGAGTTCAGAGTAGCACCTGTGCTGGCAAGATACTGTTTCTTCCCTGAACACACAGGAAACAGTTTAGCAACTGAGCAGTGACATGATATTCTCCTTTTCTTGTAGGTATGACAGTGGCTTTTAGATAACAAGACAGATAATTTTAGAATATTTAAATTTTGGAATAATTAGATAACATCAGATAATTTTCAAGTATTTTAAAATATTTAGATGATCCCACTGGTTACAATGTCACAGGTAGGCAGAGGCAGAGCGGTGTTACTTGGGTTACGAGGGCTTATAGGTCCTCCCGTGACTGCGGGAGGCCGGCAGCCCGAGGCCAGGCCAGCCCCAGGATGGTCCCGGGTGGCCGCGCGACCCACAGCCAGAGCCCGCCCCAGTGTGGGGGCCGCGCACGGGCTGCCCCGGTGCAGGCAGCAGGCTCACCCCCAGGCAGATGCACCGAGCGAGGGCGCAGCGCTGCCACCCGTCTTCAACCACACCTTCCATCCAGCTTCATTTTTAAATTTCTCTTGAATCCACTCTTAACACATATTAATAGTGTTGGCAAATGATTTTGATTAGAAACAAAGCTGATATGCCTGGATACCACTTTCACCTTGGCTTCCTTTGTCCCCCTGTAAAATATTAGAAGAAAAGTCTCCGCTGTAACATGATTCATCTCACAGACATGTTGTCTCTGCTCTAATTTAATTCAGTAAATACAAGAGAAGTATCTAATAGCCTTTACTTATGCCGAATGAAAATAAATTACTTTTTATCCCCGTGTACACAAACACTGAAGAAAGTACTGAGCATCATAATAAGAAGGAAATCTGTTACACAGAGAAGCAGTGATATTCATATATCAAGTTAAAATTAAAAATACAACATAATAAGGTGGCAAATCCAGTCAGTGTTCATCCAGTGATTGTATGAGAGTAGACAAGACACAGGGAGGAAGGGAAGAAGTTTTTGACGGATTAAATTTAGTTTGGATGTAAACCACTAAGTGTGCTTGCCTTAAACAGAGAACAGCGTATAAATAATTTCTGTTACATTTACTACAAGCCCATTAAATGTGTAACTTACACATGATACAGCAAAGAAAAAAAAAGCAAGACTTTTTTAAACCAGAAGAAATATTTATACTTATATTTAATCAAAACCGTGCAACGACTAAGTTTCATTTTCACCCGTTCTTTTTTACTTTGATAGAGATTTTTATTGCACTTAAATCTTACTGGGGTGAATAGCAATAGAATGGTGCAAATGGTACTTAAAAGTCAGGCATCCAGGTTTATCTAGTTGTCTGAATACCATTTAATTGTCCATGGAGAGAAAAAGGCAACTCTTGAAAACAATTCATCCCAATTAATAAAAGAGCCGTAAAATATAGATACTTCCAGAAGGTGCCTATCTCTCGTTATTACTGAGAAGGAAGCTTAAAGTTATAGGAGGTGACTCATGACCTAACTTTGACTCTGATAACAGACATGAATCAAAATGTTGGGTTTAAAAAACAGCAAACCATGAAACAAAAGATGGATCCATGGGGGCCATGCAAAATTGTTTTTCATAAGGAAAAGAAGCTGGGTGGAGGTTTTGTTTTGTCAGTTATCTAGTAAGAGACAAATATGTGTGTATGTGGTTTGTTTTTTGTTCTTTTTTAAGAGAGAATATTTAGTTAAATGCTAAACAGTAGCAGAGAGGAGATTTTGGCCATGGCAAATAGTTTCCTGATCAAAAATCCCTCAAGATAGGAAGGTGTTTATGCCAGCTGTATTTGGGTGCATTGTACTTGAATATAAAATATTTTGTTTGGTTTCAAGTTTTAAAATCAGTTATAACTGAAGGGCTTCACTTTTATTGTCAGATGCCCAAACTGTACTTTTTGAGAGGCTGTCATACTTATGAGTTGTAACTTCAGTTAACCTGCAATACATATCCTGACTTGTTTCTCTGTATATAATGAATGTTTTTTGCAAAACAGACTTACCATCCTCAGTTTAAAATTTAAAGATGATCCATACAAAATCTCCCTTCTTAAAATCAGTATTACTGCTTTGGTACATATGCCCTACCTGACCCTTAGATATTGGAACTGAGCATATGTTGATAATGAAACAAATTAAACTATTGTTATGATGCTGGCTCAACTCCCATCATTCTTACATTGGTTTCAGTGCATTGTGAGAGACTTAAGCCAGGAAGTCTTTGTCCTTATATGCTCTAGAAATCACTGCCTCAAAAATTGTCAAAAGAATAATTTCTCCACATTTCATCTCGGAAAAGGGAACTCAGGTTGAGACACCGTCACCTAAATTTGGATTATTCTCTAGCTTCCCCTGACTGTAGTGACCAGGGACTTGCTTCAGTTGGCTTAGCATAGGCACACAGCACTATTTAAGATGCTCCAGGCAACCTAAGGCATCCCTGTATGCGTCTAGTGACATTTGAAATGCTCTAGCCTAATATATCCGTACACAGCTGGCACATATGGCAGAGGACATCTGGTAGACCTGTGCCCTTCTGGAGCAGAAGCTAAAGTCTAGCAGAACAGCTCCGTGTGAGATTTTCCACAAAACCTCAAATACAACACCACCCTTCTAACTTACTGCTTCGCTCGCCCTGCTTCTTTCTATAGTAAAGTATCTGATTCAACTCGATTTCTGTAATGCCTGTCACATGAAGGTCTTCACCTTCAAAGGGTGGTCCTCTATACTTCTGGTGTTTCTACACAGGCGTGTTATCATTTTTATTTTTGCGTAACTGCTTATTACTATCTGACACCTTACCTGAGCTTCCTTTGCTTTTACAGGACTTCCTGCTTATCCTGAAATCTGTAATTTGAATATGTAATGGAGAAATCTTTGCCCTAGTTGACACTCCATTAGTCCCCAGAAAACACTGCTAAGCTTCTGACGCAAGTGTCAGATACATGACCCGAACACACCTAATTTACTTTTATATAAATATTTCTACAAGCTTAAAGGTATAATTTGGGCTGATAACAAATACAGCAACATTTTTAACCTTGATAGCATGTTGCTTGAATAAATATCTAGCTTGAAAGGTTTCAGGTAGAGCTTGTTAATTATAACAAACTACATCCTAAGGAAACAAATCTGTTACATGACATCCAATCCAAAGACACAGTATAACAGTAAAAGAAGCCTCATATTCATATGCGCCAACTAAGGAACTCATTTTTACAAAAATTTTCTTTGGCCAATTTGTAATGTTTTCCCATAGAAATACAATGAAATACAGAAAGTAGTAGCAGTACTCATTATCTTGGTAAACAACGAAACATTTAATTTTCAGGATACGCATATTGTTCCATGAAAGTTGTCCAGAATAAAAAAATTTTAAAACAAACACGTAATGAATACAAATCAGAACTTCAGTTACAATCAGAATTAATAGATTTGCAGCAATAGAATTATTTTGACTTAAACCAATTTTAAACCACTAGCGCTGCAAAGTCTTCAACACTGGAATTCTCTCCCCAAATCATGTTATTGAAGATCACAGGGAACATTTTTTCCCATCTGTTTCAAAAAAACATGTAGTATTTCCTTCCCATAAATTTGCCTAAGAGCATATGGAAAGGATAAATTCCTGAACTCTCTCTATTTCTTGGTTGAGTTATATAGAACAAAGGTGCCACCCCTGAAATAGCATCATCTAGAAAATGCAGTTTTGTTAAATTCTGATAAAAATCTTTGTAGTTGCCCACAGGACATAGCGAATAATGATTTTCAATTACTTCTAATTTTCAGCTTCTTAAATCCCATTCTGTAACTACTATACAGCTGATTTTTCCTCAAGAGAAATATTTCACACTCTAATGAGTTCTGTGAGCTACAGTAAGAGACAAAAAAGTTAGTATTTGAAAACCAGATTTATTCTAGGCCCTTTTTAGCTCCCAGTCAAACTAAAAGTACTGCCTTATTGGCTGACACAAAACTGGAACAACACATCTTGTAGAAGAAAACTTCAAAGGAAAGCACTTAATGTAATATCTTTAGATTATGCAAATTTCAAAAAAAACCCACCAAAGATCTACATTGCCTATGATCTTGTCAACAAGAGACTGCTTAAAGACATGTGATTGATTGTCATAAAATCCTACATATGTACGCTTTAAAAATAAGAGTGACTATTACAAAATTCAAGCATCAATACTAGATTTTGTAATGTGTTCACAAAACAGTTCTTCAGCACTGAAGAATTTCAGTATAACCACGTCTCTAAAACTGCTTGATAGATACAATGCTGCGCCCAGAGACTGCGAGATCCTGAAGGCAAGATCTCTGCAAGAGCTCAACATGCAAGAGGAAAAAACACAAGTTCTTATTTGAAAAGAAGATCCAGTTTCCAACATTGACCACAGAAGTGCAATCCATCTCACCTAATTTTTGCCATCTAAAATTTCAACATTTAATTTAGCTAATTGTCTTGGCTTCTTCTACAGTCAAAGGGGATAGTTAAGCACTTCCAGATGCATCCCATCCTAAGAAAGGCATATAATACCGATGTGAATGAATGACCCCCTGAGAAGCTCAGACTCCCTCAACTAAATATGGAGAGAACCTGGACTACTTGGTAAGATCAGATATCTAACTCTTGGTGGCTAAGGCTAACTGAGATGAATCTGTCCCAGCTGCCTACAGTTAATTGCTCCAGTTCTTAGGGGATCTCCACAAAAGACTTTGTAGAATAGACTTTGTATATATAGTACTTGCTATAAGAAGATATAATACGAAGTAAATCATAGAACATACTGTTATATACTATAACTCATAATGAAAAGTCCATTAATACCTACTTCGTAACATTTCATTTTAACAGTTTCTCTCTTTTGATCATTCTCTCCTCTCTAGGAAGAGCGACTGGTTTTCTAGAGAACAAACCTTCCAAAATTTACCAACTATTGTCCTATAATAATGCTGTATTAAAGAAAAGGTTTTCCTTTAATAATGATCACTTATAGGAAAAGCATTTCCAATAAAAGCTGTAATTAATGTAAAACTAGAAAAAAACTGCTTACCTTTATACCTTGTGTGCCAGGGATACCTGGGTAGCCTGGTTCTCCTGGAGCACCTGATCCTCCTAGTTCTCCCTGAGTAATACAATAGCTCCATAAATATCAATGATATGTTGTTGTATTGATAAATACACGTATTGCATGTTTTTCAAGATCACTTGATATGTTTTGGCTATGATATTCTGAAATTCTATAACTTAGGGTGACGAAAATGTCTGGAGAACTTGGGAAGGGATGCCGAATACAGACAAGCTGATTAACGTCACAAAAGACGCTCCTAATCCTTAATATTCAAGTACATATGCATTGTAACTAAGAAGTAAATCATGGAAAAGTAAATCAATCTCTCCTTTAACTACAGTACTTCCAGATTCATATTTACCTTGGCTCCTGATAATCCTGGTTTCCCCTGTATTCCAGGTTCACCTTTATCACCCTATAAAACAACATAAGAGTGCAGCTGATGCATCGGTATATTTTGTCACGTGCAGTATGAACAGCAAACATAAACAGACACTGCTGGGAAATCTGCTCTTAAAAATAGTCAAGGCAAGTGACCAGAAGGCTTAAGTTCTGTCCTCGTTCTGCAAACCTGAAGTTTCAGCCCTCTTTCAGGAAAGGCATACTGGTGACAAAATAGATCTGCCTGCCTCTGCTCACCTGTCCCTCCCCATTTTCCTTGCCCAGTCATACCATATTTGTGTATACTGACTTCACATTTCCATCATCTTATTTAATAAAACTCTCAAAATCCTTGGACTTGTCTGAGCCAAAGTATGTTTATATTTTGCTTTTTATTGAAGCCTATAGAACTTGCCATGTATTTAGCATGAGGTTTTCATTAAAATCTAAGAACTATGGATTACTTTTTGATACTTTTCTGTAAGAATGAGATTTGGGGGGGGGGGGACACAGTTTGTATTCTGAATGAGAGATAAATACATCTCTTTTGTACAAATGAAAGCATTTTTCTCAAATGAAAACACAACTAATTTGGGGGGGTTATTTCATAGGTGTTCAGCCTTCTTGACAAGGGCAATATGTTGTTGCCTTTAAATAGTGTTACCTTCAGCATGCAATTTTAAACAAGTATGTACTTTGGATATAAAATAATGTATGTGGAAATGGAGCTAGATGTAGATACAAAGCTTGGGAAATGGAATCTATATTCATAAATATTCTCCAGGACATACAGTTGAGGACTTACTAGCCAAAACTCATCTGAGATTAAATTAAAAGGTTGCACTAACAGATAAGGATTTATAGTATCTATTTTAGTTTCTGAGAGCATGGGTCAAATTAATTCTTGCTGTAGCTGCAGTGCAATCAATTGTGTTACATCTGAAATACATTTGGCTCCCTGGATGGAAAAAGCAGCACATCATAACTTTATTTAACACAATTAAAATATAAATAAATGTAACACAGGCCAAAAGTTCTGATGTATACTGAGAACTATCTGGCTCCTAGCACGGGAGAACATTTTCCAGGACTGTGCAGCTCAAACAAAATCTCACGCCCATTTCTGGAGGAGTTCCAAACCTCATGAGATGACAGGCACCATTCGCTAAGCTATATTAAGCTCTCTTGAGCATAGATACCAAACTATCGTATAAGGTAATATATGGCAAACCACATAGTTACTTTCCAATATTCAATATATTGAACAATTAGCTGCAAAACTCAAGAGTCCTGTCATTTTGTCATCAATAAAGCAGTCATTTATCAAAGTCACAATCAAAACAGCACAAATGCTCACCTTAGACCCAGGAGCTCCAGGTAGACCAAATGAGCCTTCTGGTCCCATCAAACCCTCTTTATTTTTGAAAAGGCAGAGACATTTCTAAAACAAGCTAGAGGAACAACGGTTTTAGTACAGTGTAAAAATATTATTTATCATATGTATTTCTATAATGAAATAAATGGATAGGAAATACAATCTTGCACAGTAGATTAGTTAGGCCTTCTGTGGCCAAAGGAAGTGTTACTACAAATGGAAAAAAAGAAAAAAAAAATTAGTAGGTTCTTAGCTATAATCGAAAGTGACACAAGAAAGAGTGTCTTAGTTTCCATTTAGGGTTCCCCAAAACAATGGAAGTATAACTGCTATTTCAGGACTCGCTTGCTTCTTTGTGACAGTGTGTCCCTCAGAGTTGTGATGCCTTCACTCCATCTCCAAACTCTGGGGAGATTGAGAGACAGCAGTTAACTTTGGGGGGCACACCTTCACTTCTTCTGCAGAGCCTTCAGGATTGAGCCACTCATTCATGAACCCACCAGCTTCTGCCATTTCAGATCGTGACACTTCAGCACACGTGCACAGGCAGGGCATTGCCACACGCAAGTTCCTTGGACTCCTCTGACGGGCATGTGTTGATAAAGGCGTGTTTAGCCATCTTTGGTCCATGCACAAACTAAGAACTAAAGCATATTAAACCATCAAATACCTGGGTTTCTCCTTTTTTCTGTTTAAAGTTACTCTCAAGTATACTTCAGGAAAGAAGTCTTATTTTGAAATCATACTTTCCAAGGAGGAATTCCCGTTTTTATTATTTTCCACATCTGTTGTTAATATACGTCTCCCTCACCACTTCATCTCACTTCTTTTGACTCTAGAACTCCATGTGTCAACAAAAACAATGTATTATTATTGTTTTATTTGGACGTGCATATATAGTCTGAAATACAATCTACTAGTAAAGTTTACATAATAAGATACAGCCTAAAATACAAGCATACAGAAAGTCAAACATCTAAATAGGGCCATGAAATCTAATTTGTTAGAGATTAAGTTTTATCAGTGCTTCTAATTGTTAGTATTTCCAAGAACCACTGTTATTTTTATTATTTAACCTAATCTCTGCTTTCATATATATAAAAACAACCACTCTCCATTCAGTACTAAATGTTAGGAACTATTCAGAATATATTGCCAATGACATTATCCCAGATCTTCTTCAAAAGTTATGTATGATCAAAAATAAATGATTACAGTAATTTGCTACAAAGATTGTAACTCAGTTTTGCCAAAAAAATTTCAATGCTTTTGCTAAGACTGAAAGGATGACTTTGTTTTTGCAAAAACAAAGAAAAAAAATTCAAAATATTTGGAATATGAAGTAATTCATTGTACCAGGGTTTTAATAAGCATTTCATCAATTTTCTAGTATTTCACCTGTGAGGCAACACAGATAACTCAGACTTCTTTCTTGCTGTGTTGCAAGAAATTATGGGAGACCAAAACTTTTGCTTTCCGTCAATAAACATAGCAACTTGCTCTTTGGGCCACAGACACAGGGCTGTGAGTCCACAGAATAAAAGGTATCAATCGCCAGAGCAAAACTCGAGTAACTTTCCTGCTAATTGTCCTGAGGGTCAGACTTTTCCCAGTCAGCCAGTTACAAATGAAAACTCTCCTATTAAACCTCAATTTCTCTATTATAGCTAATAATTTTATATACGGCATCATTTCAAGCACTTTTCTGAACTTCAAAGATTAGATCTGCTTGTTCTCACTTATCTCAAAAATCAGTCATCTTATCAAAGATGATGCAATTACTCTAGTATAATTTATTCTTTCGTAAACCAAAGGTTTACTATACCCTGTTCCATTTCTTTCATAGTTTTGGAGTAGGAATTATCCATTCCCCTCCAGCTGGAGTGAGGTATCCGAGTTCTACTTCCACCTATAGCTTAAGAGACAGTGTCGTCCCATTAGCCATTTGCTTGCAGCTTAAGTTCAGCAGCACCTTTGCTACAGAAAACATAAGAAAATATTCATTTGCTTTTGGAGCCTAGCGTCGATTGTTTTTAAGACCTGTCTTAATTTACTTGCATACCAGTCCTGCTTTTGCACTTTTTCTCTTTTTATTTGTATAACAAAATAAGCTTTTATTACTTTTTACTTCACTGGGGGGCTTAATTCAGCTTGGCTATCAACCAACTATTTAATCAACCTTCACGTTACGTATTGACCTCCTCACTTCTAAAATATAGCTTTTTTGTGTGATCTTCCTTCTGTGAAAATCCTTTTGATATTATTATTCTTTTCTCTTCAGATTCCTCTTCTGTGCTCATGTGCACATTACCCAGTAGGGAAAAGCAGGCTCAAGTTTGGGGAGAGAGAGTGTGGAAGAGATGAGAAATGAAACTAGCGGATTTCTAGCTTCTTTCACATTACTAGCTCAGTGGGGCCCTGTGTTTCAAGTCATGTAACACGCTGTTGAGAGCCTAAAATATATTGAGAGTCTGAAAATATATTCTCTCTGAAAAATAAAGTTATGATGCCATTCAGCCTTGAAGATCTCAAGCTCATCAACCTTCTGAGTGGAGGCGGAGGCAACCTTCACAGCAAAATGAAGAGAGAACAAATGGTCAGTGAAAAACAAGAAGTCTTCTTGCAGTGGACATAACACGCTAAGAAATCAAAGATCCACTCAGCAGATAGTCAGCTAGATAATCCTACATGAAACAGTAAAATCCTATGAAATTTGGGACAGAAAAAAATATAGACACACTCTCAGGAAGAGGGCAATGGGAGTGACACTCACTAAAAGGACTTTAACTGAACAGATGAACATAATCAAACGTTCAACACTAAGATATAATCAAAAATAGCAAGGATAGAGGGGACTCAGATTTAGATAAGCCTCAGGACAAGAACATACTCCATTTAGCCAGGTTGCCATATACTGCTCTCAGCTCTAGAAATAAGAACCATCCAGCATCCAAGCGTCATGAAACTGGGATTTCCCCTGAACCCTTCATTGTCAGGTCTGCTGGGTGTGAGAAGGGCATGGGACTCCTTATCAACAAACTCAGAAAATCCAGAAACTAAAACTGTCTTCACTGGCTAGGTGCAGGCAAGAGCTGGCAAGCTGCATCTGACTTTGTCTTTTGGTGTTCCTTGGACAACAATGGCAATATGGAAAAGGCATATAACATTATGTCCCTCTGTAACATCTACTCTATAATTCCAGAACTCTGTAAAACAGATTATTCTTCCAATTGAAAGCAAAAGATGCAAAACTTTGGAAAAACCCCACTTGTAAAAATGACACCAAGAGCAAATTTCTCACTCTTAATTCAATATTTGGGAGTAAAATTGTCTGACGCCCTGTTCAAGACTCATTAATGACTCAGATTTCTGACAAAACAGTAGCAAAGGTCAGTAGCTTGAATGTAGAATATAGAATGAAGTGGCATATGTGTATATACACCCTGAGGAACCTTCTAGCACTGCAGTATATAAATGACCCTTAGGCTAATAGTAGTCTTCATACTCAGATGGCTAATTTGGGAAAGCAATAGTGTAGATCCCTAATCAGAGAGTCCACAAATAGTCTGACATGCAGCCACACATAGTTATACGAGCCTGCACAGACCAAGATGGTCAGACATACGTGTTGCTGACCTCCATCAGAGCAAGGACACTTTCTCTAGGTGGGCAAATGATGCAGCGGGATACGAGCCCAAATAATTCTGAGTTCAGCTCTGCCATCATGGACTCTAGAAGATGGTAACATTAACTAGGATTTTAGAGTGATTCAGCAAGAAAGCCAGAGGATCTGAAGGCCCACAGTGAGATCCTTGGCATCCTATTTCTTCAGGGTTTCTCTCACACACCAAAATGATGGATGAGCTGTGGGAAGAAGCCTGGTAAACACCACTGGAAGCGCTGAGAGCAGAAACAAAAGGACTCTGAACTGAGATTATTCTTGTCCTGCAAAGAAGGGTAGATACTGACAGTAAGATGGCTTTAGCAGTATGACAGTAGGCATCCTGATGATTAAGAAATGCAAATCAGTCCCCTTTCAGAGAGCCATTCACTGTCCTGTATTTGACCTTGCAGATATAAGCATGGATTTCTTTATGATTAGAATAAGCCTCTCCGTGTCTTCCACTTCAATGCTGGAAAGCAGCCATAGAGAATCTTTCTTCTTTTGGAATGGAGGTAATCCGGCCTGACGGCTCATGAGAGCAAAAGAAACTACTTCACTACTTCACTACTGATGAAGCATCTTCATATGGAAAGATCTTGAAAGGTGATGAGGTAGGTAAATTAGGAGACAGCAAAGTTATGAAAGTGAATGAGACAATCTCTGTTAATGATCTCCAAAATCCAAGAATCTATAGTAATGATCTCTCACCTGCTGCCAAAATAGCAAGAGGCTTAAGGTGAGAGCAAGGGCAGCAGAGAGAACAGTTTACACCTTTCACCCAAAATTTCCAAACTTCAAAGTTGCCACTGAGCTAACAACCAACATTTGCCATAGACTTGTCATCTGTTATTGACAGAAGAAACATAGTGCCTTCTAAGCATAGCTTCCCTATTCAGGGATAAAAAGGTCAGTGCCATTTGTACCTACAAAGCAGACATCCACTTCTAAACTGCTCGGTCTCTTCCTTTTCATATGCTTATTCTTAAGGATTTTTCTGAAGCTCTGTCCAGAGTATTTTCCCCTTGCTGCTATTTAAGTCTCTCCAATTAGACCAGTTAATTTATTTTACTGCTTCCTTTGATTTATCCTACCATTTCAGATAGACTGAATGACTGTTGTTCCAAGATTATTTTTTGCAAAATGCTTTACATGTTTAAGTGTTTATATGTTAGCTATGTGTTAATATTTTAGCTTATGTGTTTACATGTTAGACTCTAATTTATCAAAACAATGCTCTGAAAGTATTTATAGGAATCTGATATTTCTTGTCAGTTTAGCCATTAGAAAACTGATCACCATCCTTACCAAAATGAAAATCACAGATACAGTTGGACTCTACCTCCAATTCATTTTCCAGTCTAAATATGTTATATCTTATAGTTTCCCATGTTGTCATATTTATCCAGTAGTAACACCACAGAAACACTGAAATTTCCCAACTAAATATTTTCACTGTAATACCTTCCTGGCTTCCTGAGCAAATGAAGTCGCACATTCAGTCTGGACTGAGCGTGCACAATCCTGTTACATGCACGACATACATTGAGTCTCAAGACAAGGCAAGAAAACACGTCTCTTTTTCCCATTGTTGTCACGCATCAGAATATTTGCACATATCAGTGAGCTTTGAATTAAGAAATACTACCTTATTTTTCCCACTGGCAAGTACTATTAATTCTGTATCCTGAGTACAATGACTTAAAATTATTTGTAGTTCCTGATCATAATAATACCAATATTACTTACAGTTTCCCCTGGAGATCCTTTTGCTCCTGGTTGCCCAGGTGGTCCAATTTCACCCTGTAATTTTTCACATAAATGCAATACTGTATAATTAATATATGTACAGTTTGTTAAAATACCCTTTAGTTATGCAGATTTGTTTAACTAGGATTATTTTTCAAAGTGTTAGAAGATTAACTTTGGGGTTTTTTTAAATCATGCACTCCTGGAATCACAGAAGTAAGACTAAATGAGAGATTTTTCAAACATTGCCACTATGAAAACTCTCCTTTCAGGGCAAACAGAGTCCATAGTTTGGAAACGGTACATATATGCACAGGTTGTAATTGAGTTTTGAACTATTACTAATACCTTTTGTCCTTTTGCTCCTTGATTTCCAAGGATTCCAGGAATTCCCTGAGGGAGGAAAAAAAGAAAACCTTTTAAACAGATAGAATAGTTTCTCCAGAAAATAATATATATATAAAAAAAATCCTTATAAATTTAACATTTTTGATTAGGGTTCAAAAATAGACAGGAAATAGAAAATTTAGAAAAATATATAAGAAAAAGGTTTCAGCTGCAAACATGCAAACCATTTCACCCAGGGATACAGTGAAACCATGATATGGAGCACCTGCCCAGTGCCTTCCTGCCAGGGCTCTGAGCCCGCAGGTGGGCAGCTCATGGCACCCTGGTTACCCACCACGGGCTGCAGCGCTGCTCTGAACATCCTGACCAACACAGGGGAAGACATGGCTTCTCATTAACCGTAAGATTTCCCATTGCAGAAACTACAGGCCAAGTTTGGCATCATTGAAGTCTTAAATAAGCAAGTTGGTTTTTACAGCTATCATAATATGTCTACATAGTCAGTATTTTGTGCTAATGGGTACTGTAATGTCATTCAAAATTTCTTTTGCAATATCATTACTTGTAGCTAGCTTTCTAAAATGACTATAAATCTTCACTTCATGCTACAAAACATAGTGTTTCCTATAGACAGGAATATCTTAGAGCATTTCTCCTTCCAGCAAAGGTCCTGGTAAATAGGACACTGGAGTTGATAAGTGTTGAGGGAGCTGGTGGATGTTATTGCTAGGCCACTCTCCGTCATCTTTGAAAGGTCATGGAGGACAGGAGAGGTGCCTGAAGACTGGAAGAAAGCCAATGTCACTCCAGTCTTCAAAAAGGGCAAGAAGGAGGACCCAGGAAACTACAGGCCAGTCAGCCTCACCTCCATCCCTGGAAAGGTGATGGAGCAGCTCATCCTGGAGGCCATCTCCAAGCATGTGGAAGACAAGAAGGAGATCAGGAGTAGTCAGCATGGCTTCACCAAGGGGAAATCATGCTTAACTAATCTGATAACCTTCTATGATGGAATGACTGGCTGGGTAGATGAGGGGAGAGCAGTGGATGTTGTCTCCCTAGACTTCAGCAAGGCTTTTGACACTGTCTCCCATAACATCCTCATAGACAAGCTCAGGAAGTGTGGGTTAGATGAGTGAACAGTGAGGTGGATTGAGAACTGGCTGAATGGCAGAGCTCAGAGGGTTGTGATCAGTGGCGCAGTCTAGTTGGAGGCCTGTAGCTAGCGGTGTCCCCCAGGGGTCAGTACGGGGTCCAGTCTTGTTCAACTTCTTCATCAATGACCTGGATGAAGGGACAGAGTGCACCCTCAGCAAGTTTGCCAACGATACAAAACTGGGAGGAGTGGCCGATACACCAGAGGGCTGTGCTGCCATTCAGAGAGAACTGGACAGGCTGGAGAGGTGGGCGGAGAGGAACCTCATGAAGTTCAACAAAGGGAAGTGCAGGGTCGTGCACCTAGGGAGGAATAACCCCATGCACCAGTATAGGTGGGGTGTTGACCTGCTGGAAAGCAGCTCTGCGGAGAAGGACCTGGGAGTGCTGGTGGACACCAAGTTAAGCATGAGGCAGCAATGTGCCCTTGTGGCCAAGAAGGCCAATGGTATCCTGGGCTGCATCAGGAAGAGTGTTGCCAGCAGGTGGAGGGAGGTGATTCTCCCCCTCTACTCAGCCCTGCTGAGGCCACATCTGGAGTACTGTGTCCAGTTCTGGGCTCCTCAGCACAAGAGGGATGTGGCACTACTGGAGCAAGTCCAGTGAAGGCTACCAAGATGATTAGGGGACTGGAGCATCTCTCTTATGAGGAAAGGCTGAGAGAGCTGGGCCTGTTTAGCCTGGAGAAGAGAAGGCTGAGAGGAGATCTTATCAATGTGTACAAGTATCTGAAGGGAGGGTGTCGAGAGGATGGGACCAGGCTCTTTTCAGTGGTGCCAAGCGACAGGACGTGAGGCAACGGGCACAAACTGAAACACAGGAAGTTCCATATGAACATGAGAAAAAAACTTTTTCACTGTGAGGGTGACAGAGCATTGGCACAGGTTGCCCAGAGAGGTTGTGGAATCTCCTTCTCTGGAGATATTCAAAACGTGCCTGGATGCGATCCTGTACAATGTGCTCTAGGTGACCCTGCTTGATCAGGGGGGTTGGACTAGATGATCTCCAGAGGTCCCTTCCAACCTCAACCACTCTGTGATTCTGTGTGATTCTGTGACAAAGCACAACAAATCCTATTTTCCCATCTACGATGGGATATGATGCTTGCTCACAGAACACAAGAGATGGCTATTATCATGTGCAATGTGTGCTAGCTTCCACCTTCATGAATACTTGGAGATTCCTATTATTTACTCAGTGTCAAGCTCATTTAACCCTGCAGTATACCTCACACTGTTTGCCTGTAGTGGTAATTTAAATGAATATAATTCAGCCTTTGAAACAAAACTCCATGTATACTTAAAACAGTAGTCTAAACTCAGTTAATCTAATTTTTCTCTCAGCTAAACCTATCTGTTGAACGGATATTGTTCTTACTTGTACCATCTTTAATCTGCAGTAAGTCCACTGTAGAATTTGGTGTATTGACTTTACATTTTACTCTAATATTTAAATATGCTGCAGTGAAAATGATAAGAGGATTGTTCTAGACATCACTGAAAAAAGGCATTTTATGAAAAATGACAATTTTTTAAAGAAAAGTGTGGCAACTGCAAATGGAAAATTATAGATTTTAATTCTGTTGGGAAATGAATCAAACTTTACTCTTTGAAATGATAATAAATGGGAACAAAATGATTATAAAAGGATTAAGAACACTTCTGCCTCTCAAAATTTTGGCATTTTGATCAAAAATGTATATGTGAGAGAAAAAAAACATACGTAATTCCTAAAATCAAGCCCAGAGATTTGGTTTTCAGACAAGGTTTTAACAAATCTGTTTATAACATATATTATTCTCAACTACCTAGGTTGTCCAAACTGTTAAACTAGTTTAAAACCATCATTACCAGAAAAATACCAGAAATTTATGGTTATATAGTAAAACAGACAGAGTGCTTCAGTACTGGTCTATGATCATCCACAGGCCTATGCTTACTGCCAACTGTTTTATGTGCTTAGTTCTGCCCCATGCCAACTTGCCCCCTTCCAAGAAATGTCCAGGCATAGGACATCTGATGGATAGCGTAAGCCAGGCACTGATCTCTGAAGGCCATGTGAATGAGGCCACCTTATTTTGGAGAGAAGGAAAGGAGAGGGACAGATTTTATCTGTAGAAGTCAGGTTGTACTACCCACCATCAGGGCCAATGTGTTGGGGTTTTTTATTTATTAATATAGATGTAGCCTATGACACATACTGTCTATTGTTCTAATTGTCAGTATAACTAACAGTCTGAAAACTATTACAAACCACTTCAGAACTACAGTAGTACGGGACATGATCAAGTCATTATGTCCTTACTCAAAATACGTACATCGTCAAAAAAATTCAGAAACGCTGGAAAATAATTCTGGAAATAAGGTACATTAGGCGAATGCACAGATGAGTTAATACATATAATAATCTGGTAATAATTAACTTAAAATTACAAAACTGGACTTGAAGTCACAATGGGTAGCATCTGGGTTTCAAGCCATGCTTTTTTCCCACATTTTTTCCCAGAACAAATATTGTAAGAGAACAGGAAAGCTCCAGCAGAAATTTCCTTCAAAGACAGCCTGTTTGTTACTGCTTTGAATTTGATTGCAACAGACCCAGAATGAAGCAATGTTTTATAGCAAGCAGATGTTAAATTCAAGCTGACAAAATGTTTGAATGGAGAATATGGCTTCTGTTAACTATTATATTCAAAAATGAATGAAAAGTAATGAGCATGGCATATTTCTGTACTTCTGTATTTAAATTAAGAAAATAGTCAAAAAAAAAATCTTTTAGTTTGAATGTACATGGACTCATGCAGCTAATAGACTGAATTAACTCTATATTGTTTAAAAGGTTAAAAATAGATTAACATACCCTCCAAATTCATGTTTTATCAATGTAATACTTCACCAATGATAGTTAACACTGTGTCATTATTGTAATAATTAAGGAGAGCTTCTAGTATCTAATTATTATATTATTATTATTATGTTATTATAGATCTAATATCTAATTATGTTTTCTTCTTCCATTAGTACCAGAAAAGGATTTCTCCTCCCACTTACCAGAGATATCTGCATACACACACACACACACACACACACACACACATAACATGAAAATGGAGCAGGATTCATTTGAAATAAAGACATTTAGGTGACATGTAGGTGACCAGGCTCCCATAACAGCCTACAGTAGTTTAGCCAAGACAATCTGTGGAGCCTTAATTCAGCTGCTTAGCCAGGAGCTCAATTCATTTTCCACACACAGGCATTTGGTCATATTTGAGATACCCAAGGTTGGCCTCCAGCTCCCACTCCAGAAAGGCACTGGCTTTCCGTAGCACTTTTGTCATATTTGGCAGCCCCTTTAGGATGCTTTGGATGCTCTAAGGCATCTCAAATGGCACTTGATACCTGTATGTAGGCAACTATGCTGGGCCCTATGAGTCTTCTTTATATGAGCTGAATTGCTCTTCAGACTCCACTGACTTTAAAGGGGACATAGGTAGCTGCTATGCCCATAGACACAGTAGAATTTGGGTGTTTCAAACTTCTCTGATTTCCATCCTCAGTGTACAATGTATTCCAGATTTGAAATGGAATTTATTATTCTAAGCGTATTAAAGAATGTATGTTAAATTGTCTTCACTTGACATATTTACATACCTTGAAACCAGGACTCCCCGGTAATCCATCTTTCCCGCTTCTGCCAGGGTCTCCCTGTGGCAATAGTTAGCAGTCATCAGTAGATGAATTAATAAACTAAAATTAAAGGCAAACTGTCTTTACAGAACTTACAGATCGCCCAGGCATTCCGGGAAATCCTGTATCACCTTTCTCTCCTTTTGAACCCTGAAAAATATAACAAACCAAAAGCAAATACTATTAAATGTTTATGTTGCAAATTCAGCATACTTAGTCAATAATTCATACATGTTATTTCCTTGTTTTGGAAGTTTATGAAAGAGATGTTTTGTTTCTTACACAGACAGTAGTCTATTAATAATTATCATCTGTTACTGAAATGTAAACATCCTCTCAGATATAGAAATGTGACCACAGACCCTCTTTCAAATTGCTTAAAACTCTAGACCAATAAAAACATGGGATGGGTAAAAACAGAAGTTACACATTGGACAACCAAAATATTCTCTCTATATATAATATAAATATGCAGGCACACATTGCTTTATGTGTCATTTTTAATGATATATAAAACAATGTATTTTTTCTAGTATGCTATCATTTTCACTACATTCATATATTTCCTTTCCTTTCCATCCCCTTCTACCTTTCCCTCTCTCCCTCTTCTTCGTTATACAGTGCATGTACATTGCTATATATTAAAAAGTTCAGACTTTTTGCAACATAATTATTGCATGTTTACAAGATATTTATTCAAGGCATAGACATATTTGTAAACAAAAATATATTTATAAGTAATTTATATTAAAAGGAATTATATAGATACATTGACAGATGGAAGAAAAAACTTTTCAAGATATCTGAATAAGCAGAGCATGGGAGTCTAGTATTACTAACGAGACAAAAATATATGCATTGACTTCAGTGGAAGTTTTTCTGAGTTAGGACTGCAGAATCAAATTCTTGATGAATAAAATCTATTATAAAATATGAACGATGTCAATAAAATGTTGTCACTTTGTTTTCTAATTATTTTTTTTACTTGCCTTTTTGCCATATATTCCCGGTACTCCTTGATCTCCTTTAGGACCCCTTTCTCCCTAAACAAAATAATATGTGTGAATAAGTTGTTCTAAAAATAGAACTATTTATATGCATATATATGAAGAAAAAACACATAGCAGACATAAAATTAAGTGGGCAAAGAGCTCCATTTGGTATTATAAAAATATGCTCAAGACAGTAAATGCACCTCTTGAATTTTCCAAGCTCTCCTAGAGGGAGGAGCCCAGAATGTCCAATACCACTGGTAAGACAATCAATAGCTTAATGCTTTTATTTTCAAAGAAAGATGGGCACGAGGCACTTTGAATGTCTCACCACTTCATATAGGTAGGTACCTAAATTAAAAATTAGCTCTTTGAAAAGTGCTCTACTCTTCTGAAGATCTTGTCTGAAACATTTAAAATAGAAATTAGAAGAGCAAAAGACAGCATTGATCAGTTTCTGAGGAACACGTATGTGAGAGGAATTCATTGGGTTAGACCAAAACAATCATTCCAAATACTGTCACTCAAACTGAGTGACTTCAAGAAAATTACATAATTAATCATTTTATGATTTTGATACATTATTTGTGATGAAGAAGGTTTCATGTGGTATTAAAAACAAAGTTCAAAGTAATTCATATAGAAACTCACAGAACAGGACAAAAATGAAAAAAATGGCAATTTCCATTGCTTGATAGGTATTTAATCAAGGTCCATGACCTGTATCACCTTTCAATTTCAATGCAGTGTCGATCTATTTATTTTATGTACTACAGCAAATACACTGACATTATATGGTATATAAACTTATTCAATTTTTTATTAAGCTACAGAGAAAGGCCAGATATATGAACACCATAGCACAAAGTTATGTTATTTAATTTCAACCTTTGGTGCTGGCATCCCATGTAATCCAGGAAGACCAGGAAGTCCATGGTCACCCTAAAATAGCAAGCATATTTGAAAATTTTATATCTAAAATAACAGTAATATACTAAAATAACATTCATAGTCCAAATATTCAACAAATAGTGGAAAGACAGTAAGTGTCAGCATATCGGCTATGTAACATTGGTAAGCTGACTGATGAGAGCTTGTTGGTCTTCAGGTAAGTTGCAATGCACAAAAGAAAAAAAACCCAATCATTATATATCAGTATTTTTTAAATAAGTTTTACTGTAATCTCTCATTAAGGCTTATGGAGGTTCCAAAATAGAAATCTAGCTCTTTGAAAAGTTCTGCACATTTCTCAATTCTGTTCTGAAAGGTTTAACTTAGAAAGAATTTTAAGTAAAATCAATTGAGCAGTAAATTAGATAAGCCTGACAGATCTTTTGAGGGTAGTTATCAAAGAGCTTCCATAAAATAGGCATCTGTTCTTTCACGTTCCTTTATCAGTTAAACTGTGTTAAATTGAATTTGCCAAACATCTACATTTATTTATTTTAATTAAAAGTCTTTCACTATCCCCATCCATCAACTCAGCAGTGATTGCAGTGCTGCTTGGAAACGTACAACTTATTTGGTTTCTAACATTCAGCAATCTCAAACATGCCATGGTGAGTCCTTGCTTTATTTCCACAAATAGGATTTCAAGATACTCTTCCATGGATAGGTGCAGGACTGTTTAGCAGCTCATATGGCTACTGCAAGCTCAAAACTAAAATTATATAATCTACATTTGCATATAAACTACACTTATCTAATTATAAGAAGGATCTAACCAACCCATTTATACATTATGTCTCAAAAATCAATACTTTCCAGCTTTATAATGGCTTTTAGGATTTATGACAACTCTACCATCCATTCCTCATTCCTAAAGAGCAAGGAAATTCCCTAAGACCAGGATGGCTTTGCTTCTACCTCTTCCTGAGAATATCACAGGCCTACTGACCTTATCAAATTTCTCACCAGCTTACTCTGGACGAGTCATGTATTCAATATTAAGATATTAAGTACTTCTCTAAAAATTAAACAAAACAAAACCAAAATAAATTGATTAAACAACTTCAGGCACTTTGATAAATGAGTTCTCATTTCAGATGAAGAAAGAATTCACTTTGTAAAAGCATCTGGCAATTGAAAACACAAACCAAAAAATCAGTCCATTCCTTTTGGGAAACTTCCCAAAAGCTATTAAAAATTAACAGAGCTATTAAAATAGCTCTGTTTATAATATTGCTCTTTCTATTGTCCTCACAACTGTCAGATGTCAGGAATCCTAAAGCTTTTGCTATTAGTACTGGAGATATTTATCTGATGATTTGTCTTCAAACTCCCTTAAGCTATTATAACAGAAGGCTAAATTATAACTTGGCACTACCTGACTTGAAAAAATAAAAGCAAGATAAGTTGCTTTTTTCAGTAAACTGAATCTATTTCATGAGGACACAGAGCCAGTCACCAAATCATTTTGGCCAATCATAACGGTTTCTCTCTGTTAATATCTGCTAACTTTATATTGGGCAATAGTTTTCAATTTGCTTAATGTCTTTCAAACATAAGAAAAGAATATTAAGCTATGCTCAGGATTTTGTTTTATATAGTATTTCAAGCTTGGGGCCAAAGGGCAACAGATAAGACCTCTCAGCAGTATTTATCAAAACCATTCATGCCTAAGCATATTTGAAGGTTTGTCACACATTCACAGGAGACAGGAACATGACCACAGAAATGACAGCTTGTCAGCTAATGCTATGAGACGTATCTCTCAACAAGTAAGTACTGAAAATAGGCAATACAAATGGAATGCAATTCAAAAAAGTCAGCAAAGTTTATAAATAAACTCATCATGCTTCCATTGCTCCTTATTGCAAGAAGAATGGAGCCCCGATTTCTGCTTGAAAGTGGTGATTTAATTATTGGATAGACTGAAACACTTGGCAATGGAAATAGTTTTAAATTAGTTGCTACAGAAACTTTACAAGTAATGGGATGAAATTTAGAAAAATTAGGGTCAATCATCAGGAAAAAAATTCCAATGGCAAGACGTACTTTACAGTGGAAAAAGTTTTCTAAAAACGTGGTGGAAGCCCCATTTTTTGGCACATTTTAAACAAGGCTGGACTAAACATTAGGAAATATTCTATCCGTCAAAACCCTGCATTGACAGAAGAATAGTGGTTTTCTTCATCATTGATATCTTACTCTCTGCACATGGCCCAGTACTGACTGATCAATTAGATTAACGTAAGATCCCTAAAGCACCAGAACACATAAGCACATTTTTCAGCTTTAATCATGCATTTGAGAATTGTGCTGAACAGTGAGGAATTTAAGGATCTGCTTTTAGAGTTAGGAACTTCAGAGGAAGGAAATTCAACAGTAAAAAACAAGTGCTCATTTTACAAAGAACAAACAAAAAACAAGCTTGTATCAAAATGAACTTTAAACTTTTCTAAATATACTTTCCAGAGGGTGAAAGTGTAAGAGAGCATGAGAGACGAGTGGGCACAGATATTCACATATCAAGGAGATCTGCCAATAGCCAGTGGCTAGTTTATTCACTGTGTATATGCGAGATCCAGATTCAAGTTTATCCTGATTACCAGAAGGGACTTATATATGAGCTTCCACATCTGTCTTCCACAAGAATTTTTCCACAGAACACTCTGGTTTCAATTAGTCAGTATTTCCTGATAAAAAATGCCATCCAAAAATTCTTACTTAGCTCATCTGGATGCCCATTAATGAGAAAAAGGGTAAAAAGAGATAGAAAGTAACCATTCTGACAGATGTCTGTATCATGCTTCCAGGTACCCATATTTAGATATGCTTTCTAAATATAAATTATTCAGTGCAATAAAGGTGTTACTGGCAGTACTAAAGCCTATATAAACTTTATTAAATAAAGCAGACCACATTCAGAATTGAAATAACATTCTAAATTTAGAATTCTTATACCCTCTTTATTACCTTTTTAGTAAACAACTTTCACAGAAGCTTCATGTGGAAATATTGAGACTATTAATTGTACCAACCAAAAATGATAAGAATAAAATCTGTTTTTTTCTTTTCTTTTCCTTTCCTTTCTTTCTTTCTTTCTTTATTTTTTATTACCTTAGCCCCATCTGTCCCTGGCTCTCCCTTGATACCTGGTAAGCCACATGGTCCCTAAGAGAGAAAACATGAAAAACAGCTTCGAATACTAATACACTTTGACAAGGAATGAGACCACAAAAGTAAGTATATGACACAGAGACTGATGTGTCCTTGTCTGATCACAACATTTTTGTAGCTGGATACAAAAGCAGAACCAGGCATAAAATGTATACAGGATGTATAAGGCATGCTGTTATAACCCATGACTGGGGAACACCAAAGCATTTCTTTGCTCTGAGGACCACACTGGGAAAGAAGGAGGTCACACAGTCTCCCCTAATCCAGAGATGTCCCTTTCCTATCAAATGTCCATCAGACAGTCTTCACATATATGAGGTTGCAGGCCAGCCCTTAGCCCCAGCATGTTCTCAGATCTTTACTTCAACACATTAATTAGTCCATGACTATTCAGCCAAACTGGATCATGCCACATAGAAGATACAGCAAAATTTTGCATTAACTGTCCCAAGAAAGGCTAATAAATTGATACTGTGAAGAAAGCAAAAAAAAAAAGTTCATGTCAGGCAATCTGGGCTTTATCTGAAATGTTCCTTTGAACCAGGGAATTGTAGGTAATTCGTCACCATGACACAGCATCAGATCATGGTTATCAATTCAACGAAAAACAGAAGGAACTACTGCTTAGCTTCTGGATCAGGATGAAAATGCCCAGGCCCATGCCCAGTCCTGCTCACACGAGCCTTGGCTAGCAATGATTTGATTTCTCCATCTCATCGGAAGCCAAGGCCATGGGAGCACAAAAGCAATTCATCCAAGCGTGGCCCCTGATGTCGTGCCATCCCTAGAACCCTGCTCATCCTCCACACCTCAACTCTCAGTGACGAACAGTGGAAATAAGGAGCGAGGTCACAGGATTTGCCTCACATTTCCAGACTCTAGGAGTGAAACAGGAACTTACTTGAACCCCTGGAGTTCCTGGGATACCTGGATTTCCTGCTGATCCTTGATATCCCTAACAAAAGGAAATGAAGACCTGTAACTTTTCATAACTTATATTCACAAATTTCCAACACCTATTTAAGGAAAACAACAATCCTCGTAGTTATTAGAGAACTTTTGTCATACCCCGTCATTTTAGGGTACAAAATTCTCAACAACTGCTGTCGCAATCTTACATTTGAGATTTAGATTTCAGCTGTCTGAAGCTTTCATCTCTGCATCCGAAATCTGCAGCCTCCACACTTTATGCAAAGTGTTTTTTTTCAGGCAATAAGAAAAATCCGTTACTTTAGAATTGTTACATGAGTATGAAACAAATGTATTGTTTTATCCTCCATTGTAAGAAAAGAACAAATTGACCCACATACTTTTTTCTTCTGTCTCCACAAAAATAGCTAAAGAATGCCAGGGCTTTAAAAGGCTTATTTCTAGGTACAGGAATAAGCTTTAACAAACAACGTATGTTCTAATACATTATGCAGCTAGTTTTTTAATATCTCTAAATAATAAAAATTCCATTCTGAATACCAAGAACTTAGCTATGAACTTAAAGGTGTGTAACAGGTTATACAAGTAAAAAAATAATTTGAATAACTGGAGCTAGGAAAAGAAACAAATAATTCGCGAGTTAAGGAGAGAATTTCAGGAACCCTTTACCAGAAACCAGCATTGGCAGAACAAGAGAACCTTGACAGAACCCAAAATATCTGCCCGAGCTGGTTTTGTAGATTGCATACAATGAGCATTCATCTTTGCAGTGAGCAAAGATGGCCATTTTTCTATGCAAAATTAGCAGTCTTTTAGAGGAACACTTTAATACAGGGAGGTAACTGAAGGATAGCGTGGGGTTACCTAACTCCATCAAAACACATGTAATTCCAATGGGCAAAATGAGCTACAAAGAGGGGTTCTTGTGAAAAGATGCAAAACAAGAAAAGGAATTGTCCCCACAAAAAATCCCTACAAAATTCTGAGGCTGTTTGGCTCAGACCCATCAACAGGCAGCTCAAACTAAATGGAAACTTTATTTCATTGATAAATCCCATAAAATGGACGATCCAATTTCAGGAATCCGAAAATTTGATATTGATTTGATCTGAAAGAATAAAGAATCCCATTTTTAAATGAATTTTCAGTCTTAAAAACAAAAAAAGTACAAAATTTAATGGGGAGATTTCCACACTAGTACAAGGAAATAACAGTACCATTTTATAAGGAATGCAACTCGTATGTCTGATTTGTTCTTTCTATCAGACCTGATCGGGAATAATAAACAGACCTAAAATTATTTGCTGGGTTAGATACAAGACAGTGATTGCCATGCCCTCTTCCCAAAAGACGTCCGAGCAGATGCCCGAAGAGCCAGCTGGTGGTGTTTAGCATAGAAGTAAACAGAATTCTAGGTCATACAGGGATCCTATACCAAGCATTTCACTTTTAGTGCCCAAGGCAGTTCTAGCAAAATCAGCTTTAGCTGAAAATGCAGTAGCATTCCCAGCTTGCTTATAAGCTTCCTGGGTAGCTTAAACAATTTACCAAGCCAAAAATGCCTTTAAAGGTTGTCCTTTTATTTCTGCTCCAAAAAAAGCAAAAAGTTCGTACAACTTCCTGTAGGATGTAGGCCTATATAAATAAAATTTTATTTCACATTTTAGATCTCTGAAATGCAATTTCCCTTCCTTTTCCTTTTCACTGAGCAGCAGCAGAAAGAGAGAAGGATAATTTCCTGGATGAACTGAATTTCAGAATTCAACAGAAGAATGGAGGATGGCAGAAGAGCTTTTGGGTTACAAAACTGTATATTTAGCTCAGAGCTAGATCTTGTAATGTGATTTCAGAGCAAATCAAACACATTGTCAGTGTGCTTGTGAAACGCAAAGCTGGAACAGAGAAGATTCAAAAGGAAATTCACTGAAATTTCAGAAAATGAGAATCAACATCTGACGGAAATAACCTGCTTTGACAAACTGAAAACACCTTTTATAAATTCTGACAATCCACTTCCATAAAAACTTATCACCTCTTTGTATGATTACCCCTTTGACAGATTATCAAACAGGAGCAGCATATTACTTTATTACTATCCATTTGCATAGCTTCCTTCTGTTCCCGTACATTAACCTTAATTACACGCTTAGCCGTCACCCACTTGATTTAAAAATACTTACATCCTAAATGACAATAGTCTTTTGCAGTACAGATTGCCAGCCTATATGCTAAAGTCTATTCTTTTTCTTTACAGTAAAGTCAGATTACGTCCTCTTTCCTTAACCTCAAAGGCCTCAGCAGAAGTAGGTACATGACAGATCCCTCCATGACCAGCTGTGCCGTAGCAAACATTTTACGTAAAAGGGACAGAAGTGGAACTTCCCTCTTCATTTGACACAGAGACAGTTTGGGATTGTAGATTCACTTTCAAATAAGGTGAAATCATTAAATTTGTCATGAAATAACTTTTTTATTTTTATTTGGGCTTGGTTTTCTCTCCTAAACTCATCAGACGGACATACAAATGGTGTGAAAGTATTATAGCTAACACTGATATTCAGTTCTGGATCCAGCTGCCTACATTTTAGACACATAGACACCTATGCAGGGTTAGAAGATACTGGCACAAAATATGCGGGAGGCACTCACCCGTCTGAAGCAGCAGCTGGAGGCAAGACAGAGCACCCTACAGCATATAAAATGACACTAGATGCCTACATTTAGGCAACTGAATCCCACCCCTTTTGGGATATATTAGTTAAGTATCTGTTGACTAATATAGGAACTTGGATACCCAGTGCCCATGTACACATGTAAACACTAAATGTAGGTGTCGTAAACTGAATCCCACCTGTAATGTCTCATAATGTCAATGATAAACAACAAGACACTGAGATGCTTAGGTTTGTACCAGATGGCCAGGTATTAAAAAATTAGAGAAAAAATTTAAAGTAATTTGGATATTTGAATAAAATGACAATAATTTACACATAACTGAAAAAATTGTAAGGATTATTTAGGCCAAAGAAATTATAGATATAAAGAGCACAGACAACTTAGCAATACTGACATAACCAGGGAAATAGGAGCGTAGTTGGAAAACTGAAGTTAGTTTACCTATGCGGAAAAAACTCAGCAAGAAGGACATATGATAAGTAATAATTCCAAAGAACTTTTAGGTGCAATAGTAGATTAAATCTCAGAAGTATATCTTCTTTGCCCCTGCATGGCTAAAGGATGAAATTTAGACAGCATTCAAGGGTGCATCAAATCAGAGAAATACAAAAGAAAAACAGAGGAGGTCCTGATACGGCAGTGCTGGTTGCTCTGCACACTTCCTTACTGAAAAGCTGTTGGATTCACTGACCAAAACACACAAATGATTCAGGACGACAACAGGACTATTTGGGCAAGACTTACGAGAAAAAAGTAAACAAACTGAATTTGGCTAGGAAATAACCAAGGATCAACAGTAACAGTCTAAAGATATTTAAAGACTGTAAACACCAAGTAAACAGAACTATTTAGGGTGATGTAACTAAGCATAATGGAATTCAACTGTGAAAGAAAATTTGGACTTGATGTTAGGAAAACATCCTGCCAGAGAGGTCTACTGACTTAAACTGTGCAACAGTCTCTTGTGGAAAACGCTTAGTACATTTAAAACACAACTGTCTACAGTGTAAGAAGAGAAGCTTTTCATCCCTTTTTATAAAATACATTACATCTTCAAGGTGAAAAAGTCTTATAGCTATTCACCATATACCCATAACTCAAATTCACAGTCATGGTATGACCTTAATCCTCACGGGCAATATTCCTACAGCAAATAAAATTATTCCTGTGAGGCAACAGAAATGTTAGGACGTATCTGATGTATTTGAATTAAGTGTTTTAGCCTTTGTCTGAGAAACTGTTTATCGTCTGATCTCTTTGCCTTTGGTCCTGCTTCCTTCTTCTCTCAAGGAGTTTCTTTTCTCCTCTCTCCCCCCCAAAAAACCCTCCCTAACACTTTTCTATGCTTGTAGTCATCTGTCTACTGCTCTTCTTTTTTCCTGTCCCTCTGGACACACTGAACAGCCAGCTGGTCCTCTCTTTGGACCATGTGCCTTCCTCATTTCTCCAGGGTTTTCTTAAACTTTACAGTTCCGCTGGTAACTCAGGAGACCAAACGACATGTCATCTCCTCTCTCCTCCCTCTCTTACATAGCAGGGGCCCAGTAATAGGACTTCTCATGTTCATCTACTTCTGGAGGGTACAGGACTGTCTCTGCAACGAAGATCCTACACCTACATATATTAAAACATGAAAATGAAGGGCAGATTCAGCATTGGATCACAAAGCTAACTAAATGCAGTTTTTATCCTCCCACTTTAATGTGTGTGTGTGGGGGGGGCCTCCTGACCAAAGATTTGCTATCACACGAACATTATTCTGGGAGTAGTACAGAAAATAGTTGCCCACTGCCCTGGGGTTTCTTGGCCTGTTTAACTCTTCGCTTTGATTACACCTCCTTCCATTGACCGTTCCATTATGGGCCAAGGCTTTCATAGCTCAGGTCTACCAGCACCGTGCTTTCACTGAGCCTGACCTAGTGTGATAGACATCTGCATGGGTTCAAAAAACACACAGAAGAAAAATCCCATCAAGATTATTAAGCACAAGGCCATGAAGTATGGCTTCAAAAGCTTTTCCCAGAATAGAGAGTACCATTTTACAGTTGCATTATCAACTGTGCTTGTGAAAGTTTCCTGAGAAATGTGGCTGCAGAGTTTTTATCAACTTAAATCCCCACATAGATCATCCAATGGCCACAGGTAATGTATATGTGAAACTACTACCCATTTTTCTTTCAAGAGCACTGTTAAAATGACTGGCCATTATACAAAGTTCATGATAAAAGATTCAATCTTCATTCGGTCAACAAATACGAATAAACTCTAGGTAGTACAGCTATAAAAGTATTCTATATTTAAAAAAAAAGAAATATTGAAATAACCCAAAATTATTTTATTATGTGAGACTTTTAATATGTTATGAACTGTCCATCTGGATATATCAGTAAAGTCAGTCTCCCCAGATTATTTTAAACTATTAATTGCTTACAGACACTGTAAAGACAAGGCAAATAGTTCTAAATTTTCATGAACTAGACGGTATACTGGAAAATTCCCCAGATTTGTCAGCCACGTGGTTCAAAACTGACAAATATTTTTGTTCAAAGTTCAAAACTGACAAATATTTTTCATTTCTTTCAACAAACTGATAACCTATCACCTTTATTAACCACAAGCGATTGCTGCACTTTCTTCTCTTTTTTTTCTCCTAAGCTAGAGTTTTTCCTCTGTATGTCTAAAGCATCCTTTGGAATAAAAAATGGCTCTGTGACCACACACAGTGAGGCCGCTGAGTATTCTCCAGGCCAGTAAACACTCCAGCTGCTTCATTCTGATGAATAATGCCCATTAAAATAAGGTCCAAATGAGATCCAAATACTATTTTTACCCTCATCCTTATTTACCAGTGCTATCTCTGCTGACAAAACAATTTAATCATTTCAGGTCAAGACTGCCATTTTTGACTAAGAGGAAATGTATTTTTATTAGTTATTAAACTTCTCATTTCTGTACTTTTCTCCAGTTATTTCAAGGGATCCTTTGTGTATATATCAGAGCATGTAAAATAAACAGAGCTAGTGATTAAAGCAAAAAAAAAAAAGCCTAAAACCAAAACTATTTTTTTTTAATTTAAGAAATGTATGACTTTGAGTCATGTTTTTATTCATTTTCCCCAAATATTACAGCAAACGATTTTACTCAGGGAACAAGTAAAACAAGGAGAACAATTATTTTATGGTAATATTGAACATATTCATGGGAATTGGTTTGAATTTTTCCAGACTAAAACTAACTTTAAGTGTTACAACCATCTAGTCAGCCCATGATCAATAAACTATTTTTTTTATTATTTTTTGCTTTAAAAAATCAATTACATATATAATACAAATGCATGCCTAAAGCCTTTCTCAGAGAGAGAAGCATTTTCTTGAGCAGTTATCCTGTCAAAGAAAATGAATACCAGATAGGCAAACTGGAGTAAGTTTAGACAAGAACATAAAAATGTGTTTGAGAACAGAAAAGACTGACTTTCCAGGAAAAGCTTTTCATGCAAAAGCCACTTGATCAAACAACACTGACTGCAGACAGCAGCTACCTATAAGCCTGTAGTGCTGTCTGAATTGATAGCTTGCTTTTCAGGGTTCCCCAAGGGGATATGGCTAAAGAGATTCAAAGGAGTGAAGTTATCTCAAACAAGGAAAATCACTGACAGCATAGATAAAGTGTAAGTAGTATTAGCAACAAAAAAAAAGGAAAAGAAATAGAAAACTCAGAGAGAAAAAGACAGAGAGAGGGATCTGTTTTCCTGCACAGTGTATGTAAAGGGTCTCCCATCATTCCTGGCTAAAAGCTAGACTGGAAAGCAGTCGAGAGTCTACTGTAAGGAATAATAATATACTGGCCAGAGCTGCAGATGATCTAATGGGCTTGCAATTATCTCCTTACAAAGAACAAGTGCAAAAAGCCATATTTGATTTTTCAAAAAGATAAGTCAGTTGATAAAACTAAAGGATTTAACTGCAATCCTTTCAAACAACATTAACTTCTGAACAGCAAAATTTAACCTCTGACTTTAATCTTTCAGTTTCTCCACTAGCAGGGCGTGTTGATTCAATTCTAATTGCCTGAGATACTTTTGTTAATCTTTTCCATGTTCACAGAATGCCTATCTTTGCACATTATGACTCATTTGCAGGGGAAAAAAAACCCACACAACTGCCAGATTACAAAGCTACAGAAAGACTACAGAGTCAATTTATTTCTCCTCTGTGATTCATGGCATTATAAATTTTAGTGCTTATGAGGAGATGTGTGGCATTGAAGTGGAAATCTGTTTTCACAAAAGTATGAAAAAGTCATGACAGATTCCTTCTAAAACAATTCTGACTGTATTTTACTGGATGCTTTGAAAACAGAGTCTTTATCTCTTCTTTAAGAAAAGGAATGGAAACTGACACTTCTCTACAAATATCCAGGCGATTCTGGCTTCAGCAAAGGCTACACAATATCATTTTATTTTTCACAGCATCAAAGTTAGTGAGGGTAAACATAGTTCTGCTACACTTATCCATAGCGTGGCTCCACTTACAGCATTTCTCATGGTTGAGCTGTGATGCACAGTGTCTCCCATGGAAGTGCTGGCCGAGGCACTTTGTATACCTCCCTCTGCACAGAAGAACTGTACTGCTCCTCTGAAGTTCAAGTGCTATCAATAAACAACTGAATAAAAATGTTATTCTGATTTGATCACACTTCCCTAGCCCTTTTCCTGCTTTAAAATCCACGTTTTCATGATGGTCAGAACATAGTATTTTATAGCACTGGCAAACTCAATTCAAAGACTGCTATCTCTATTTCTGGTTCCAAAAAACTTTCAAAACAATGGCCATCAAAATCTGATTGATACAGAAGCAAAAGAGTAAAAATTCTGAGACCAGACATTTTAGAGACTGGAGAAAGAATTATATATCATAGGGCAATAATGGCCAGGTCTCAATTTACCAAGACCTATCTTTTAAAAGAGTAATTTTCTTTTTTTTAGAAATAACTAAATTCCCTGTTTTCAGTTGCTAATTTTTTCCCCTCATCCAAACTCTGCTTTCAAAAGGAACCACCACAGTTAGATCAATCATCTGCTGTCCATAAGAAAGGGCCAAAATGTAACTAAGCAAGAAAATAAAAGAAATGTGAACACTTTATAACGTGCAGCATGGAGCTTTCTCTTTCTAACTGACAATATTTATTACCCTTACCACACACACACTTCCAAGTAAGTATCAATCTCACTGTTTCCATCTTTAGCTGACATAGAAACAGAATGTATTAAAAATTCTTAACAAAAACAGAACGTTAGGTGTTTTTATTAAGCCATCAAAATTGACAGGTAGTGCCTCTTTAGCAAGAGTAACATGCTGCAGGCACTACTAACATTGATAAGCAAGCCCAGATTTGAGAAAGACCCATGATTAGTTTCAATATCCTCATCAATCTTTCCGCAGGACACAACAATTACTAAAACAGAGAACTAAGTTGAAAGGCCCAGTCTAGCTTTTTGCTGCCCTTCTCTGAAGCCTGTCTCGTTCGTCAAGCATGATAAAATAGCCCAAAATAAGTGAACCCTGCTAAGTCTCACCAAAACCCATCGAATGTTATTTTCCCCATCCATTATCCAACATCTCTTGCCTAATGGATTTTGTCTTCTCTGCAAGCACCCACGTAAACTTTTTAGTGTTTTGGGTCATCTTGTGCAGGTTCCTCTTACAAAGCGAGGACAGAGCATCCCTAGAGAATGATTCATCATGACCGAAGACTAGACATACGCAGTTACTCACTTATACTGTACATTTCATTTTTTTAGCTATCTAAAGTTGGGTAAGATAAAAACATTCTAGGGACTCAAGCATACGATTTACTCCTCAAAATAAGAACAAAAAGGCTACAATAAATTAACAGTTTGTAGTATGTGCATGCACTTTTCTTTCCCTATTTTGGGTACCCACGTGCCCAGCAGAGAAATTGTACTCTTTTCAGAAGCAGAATTTGAATGCTCCCAACTGTCTTTCTCTGTCTTTTTCTTTTTTCTTTTTTTTTTTTTAATAAAATGACACAGCCTAGTAAGTAGTAAGCCACATCAGGGGCCACATTGCTGTAACAGAAACATCGATGGTGAAGTGTCTGAGCCGTTGGCCTGCCTTCTTTCAGCACGCCCGAGGCGCACGCGCAGCTCTGCTTTGGCGATGCAGAGGCTGCAGGCTGTTAACCCAGCCTTGCCCAGCAGAGGAGCCTGCGTGTCAACAGCTTAGCGGCTTTCAGGTAGATCCGAAGATCTAATATATTTTTAAATGAAAATGTACACTATTCTTATATATGTATTTAATTATAATTTATCACAATAAAAAAATGTTAGTCACAAAGACCAATCTAGCCATTGCCAAATTTGTCATTTTTATTTTAGGGACATCTGTTATACATCTACTTTCAGTCTTTACCATTCATACGAATGCAATGCTAGTTTAAAAAGTAAAATCTAGGGTGAGAGAAAAATACAGACATTTTTATGACATATGTTTTAACTCGTAATGTGTAGAACTGAAAATATTTGTATGTTTAACATTGTATATGTATATCTACATATTTTTATTGATTATTGCTATAGGACTCAGACCAAAAGAAATTAAATGAACCAAGCCTAAACATGAGGTGCAATCCCTAAAACAAAATAGACAGGATTTTTCCTGTCCTAAACAGCTTCCTAAATCAAAAAATCTAAGCAGTGAAGATTTCAAGTCAGAAGGTGATAACTTAACTGCTGCGAAATGACGCAAAGACCAACAGGAGCACTCATACTCTGTTTTCTGCTTTACAACAGTGCCTAAACTCATGCTATCATATTTATAATATTTTAATTGAAATAAAGATATTGTTATTAACACATTCATAGACTTGTTACATTTAGATGGAGCGTAAACAACATTCACAGTTTCATAGAATGGCAACAAAATCATCTGAATTTGAGATTCTGATATGAATAATACATGTCTTTCCTCCTGTTAGTTTACATTTACAATATATGATTAAGTTTTTAATACTCACAGGCTTACCATCTGGACCAGGCAGTCCAGGATAACCATGATTTCCAGGCTGCCCGGGGTCACCCTATAGGGATATAATATGTTAACACACAAAGGATACAAAAAAGCAGTTTAACATTAGCACAGTCTAACCTTAATCCTAATCCCAATACAAACAGTGGCTGCAAAACCAGATACCTGCCACTGTTCCTACAGCAAAAAGCAACTGATCTTGTAACCCCTGCCTGGGAAAATCCTCCCTCACTCCTTGCGCAGGATGTGGAGACGTGGGCCCATGTGCAGGGCCACCTTGCAGATCAAGCCCTTTATCTCACATGCTTTCAAGCTTTTTAGCACCCTCAACAAGAGAGGTAAAAACACTTTTCATCAAATAGATGAAAAATTCTATATTAAAACCCTGTTACTCTAGCACTTCTCCTCTGCACAAAACTTCCATCTCTTTATCAAAGATGTGGCTGAGTCTAGTTCTTACAGCCAAACACTGGGAAAGCAAAAATTGGGATTAAAACCTGCTAATAACAAACTCCTCTCCACACATTTATTGTTGTTTAAAAAAAAAAGTATTGCTTTGTAATTCTTATAAGAAGGTCTTTGCAATTCTGTGATTATTTCGATAGCCTTTGTTATGACCACACCAAAGAAAAACAAAACTCAGTTCCCCAGACATCATGTTTATGACAAGAACATAACTTCTGACTCAGTATATCCTCTTAGTGTATTTATGTCCTCTTTGTTTATTTTACCAGAGGACTTGATTTGAGCCCAACAAAATTCAATAAGTCTTGACTCATAAAAGCCTTTTACTTCTACAGGAGCTTTAAGCCTGTTCTTCAGCCTGACCCATTACCAGGCTCTCAGCTCCGTTACAGCTTCAGAATTGACACAGACAGGGAGGACACGAGAAGGGAAACACCAGACTGGCTTTCGGGGTGACTATGAAAAACATCTTTTCACATACAAATCACAGATGTGTTATGATGAATGAAATGGGAAAGTACATAGAATAATGTCTCTTTACAAAACTCACAAAGCAAAAGCAGTTATCATTTGCTAAATTAACAGTAAGTTATCTGGAATTATAAATGTCCAAACTAGGGAGTCCAGCTTTGATATGAGTGAAACTAAATTTGCTTTTAAATACTCAGTATCTAAACTATGCAGTGTTATAGCCTGTGATTTAAAAAAGTTAGTTTAAAAAAAAATTACTTGTATTTTTAAATTGCTTTAATTGAATTAATTTTATTGTACTGCATTAATATTGCAAACACACAAATTATGTTTAAATGTATAAGGTTGCAAAGTCCATTATACAGAAGTTAAGATATTTTGTAACTAAGACAACCTATGCAATCTTAAATTGGCTTCCTTTTCACTCTTTCTGTAGTCTTTTAACTTAGGGACTATCTTGTCACCTGTCTTATTCAGTTAGCCCAAAACAAATGTTATACTGCAATGCAATTGAAAGACTGCTTATTAAGCAGGTATCTAATTTAAATTGTATAGATCACCTTAATTCTGACACTTCCTAACCTTTCATGCTTTACAGGGTGGGGCTGTAGAAAATTTTTTGTAAGTATTTTCTTCTCCCTCCCTCTTTTTTCTCTAATGTGCTACAGAAGAAAAAAAAGTTAAAAAATTCTATTACATGAAATAATAATGATCTCCATCATTTGGTTTCCAATTCCCTGATCAGAGAGACTTTTATCATTATAGCATAAAGCCCTTTAACTTGAGGTAGCTGCAGCATAACTGCTAAACATTATATTACTAAGTTGTTTGTTTGGGTTTTTTTTGGTAAACATTTGCTTAATGAAGGATAAGCAGTTGGAGTTTTCCTGTCAGTTTTTACAAGGCATGCTAGTAATTGTGGACAGCACTGCTTAGCATAAATACTGGCGAAGGTACTATGGCAAAATACTAAGGATTTGAGTGAGCCACATTCGAGATCTGAGACCCAAGTCTAGTCCTTGTTTTAGGCTTTTAATCCTTCACCAACACTGAAGGGAGGTCATAAAAATCAGATCGGCCCAGGGTGGAATTCTCTCAGTAAGCATTTATTCTATTACTAAACAAAGAAAAAAAGATCTCCATTAAAAGACTGACTAATTTATTAGCAAACCATTTCATTATCAGGCAAACACTGCAAGATCATTTGCTGAATAATTACACAGAAACACAATTTTACATTGTATAAATGTAATGAGATTACATTAACGAGCAGTTTCTTGAAAAGTTAAAAGATGCATTAGTGTTATCATGTGGCACCAAAACCTGGCCTTTAAGGATACTAACCACTATTCTGCTCCACTGCATTTAATGGAGGCAGAAGTAGTCCCCTCATTTTTTAACCCACATGACCACAGTTGTCAACATAACACTTGAGCAATAATAAAAGCACTATATGTTTAATAAGAAAGACTGGAAGCTTACTTTGGGGCCTGGAGGTCCTTGCTTTCCTGGCGGGCATATGCAGGGGGCAGGCGTTGAGCCTACGTCACTAGGACCATTCATGCACTACCAAGAGCGAGACCAACCATCAATACACATGCCAAAAATGTTAAACAAATACAATATTATATCAGGCTGATCTTCCTTAGGTTGCACAGGTCCTGGTTTTCATGCATTTGTTCTGCTGGAACTTCTGCTTATCTGAATATCATCCCCCAACAAATTTGCATGCACGAATTCATCACTTTACCCAGAAGAAAAATAAATAAATAAACTCTACTGGGTTGATTTCTGAAACTGGCTTTGCTCTTCCACAAACTTTTTGTCAAATACTTTGACAGTTTTCAATCTGCTAACATGCAAAACCGTTCTTCTAAACTAATGGATAGTCATCATTTGTAGGGTGATCAATAATTCAAATATCACTATTTAAAACTTAAAAAAAGAACCTAATAATTGTTATTCTCAGAGCAAACTGACCACAACTGATAGTGAGATTAGCATGTCATCATGCGGAACAAGTCTGAAAAGAACTCAGAGTCCAGGTGTCCCACCTCCTGGATGAGTGTCCAACCACCAAGCTACTTGAGAAACAAGGGGCATGGCTGCTACTCCCATGCACTCCCATCAGCCCCCAACCCCGGCCCAGGAGCTGCCTCTCCTCCAAAGAGCATTAGCTGACTTGACTCCAGACTGTGCTCCCTAGCAAACAGTGGTAGCAATAAACCTTGGCACACTGTGTCATTCTCTACAGATTTTTTTTTTTTTTGAGGGATCTACTTCCCTCCATGGACATCACAAGAAACCTGAGTGTTTTACCAAGGTCTGTGGGTATGGAGGGGGAATGCAGAGGAGAAAACTATTACGGGCAGGGGACTGAAGTCACAGAATCACAGAATCACAGAACGGCTGAGGTTGGAAGGGACCTCTGGAGATCATCTAGTCCAACCCCCCTGCTCAAGCAGGGTCACCTAGAGCACATTGCACAGGATTGCATCCAGGCACGTTTTGAATATCTCCAGAGAAGGAGATTCCACAACCTCTCTGGGCAACCTCTTCCAGTGCTCTGTCACCCTCACAGTGAAAAAGGTTTTCCTCATGTTCAGATGGAAGTGTCTGTGTTTCAGTTTGTGCCCATTGCCTCACGTCCTGTCGCTCAGCACCACTGAAAAGAGTCTGGTCCCATCCTCTCGACACCCTCCCTTCAGATACTTGTACACATTGATAAGATCTCCTCTCAGCCTTCTCTTCTCCAGGCTAAACAGGCCCAGCTCTCTCAGCCTTTCCTCATAAGAGAGATGCTCCAGTCCCCTAATCATCTTTGTAGCCCTTTGCTGGACTTGCTCCAGTAGTGCCACATCCCTCTTGTACTGGGGAGCCCAGAACTGGACGCAGTACTCCAGATGGGGCTTCAGCAGGGCTGAGTAGAGGGGGAGAATCACCTCCCTCCACCTGCTGGCAACACTCTTACTGATGCACCCCAGGATACCATTGGCCTTCTTGGCCACAAGGGCACATTGCTGCCTCATGCTTAACTTGGTGTCCACCAGCACTCCCAGGTCCTTCTCCGCAGAGCTGCTTTCCAGCAGGTCAACACCCCACCTATACTGGTGCATGGGGTTATTCTTCCCCAGGTGCAGGACCCTGCACTTGCCTTTGTTGAACTTCATGAGGTTCCTCTCTGCCCACCTCTCCAGCCTGTCCAGGTCTCTCTGAACGGCAGCACAGCCCTCTGGTGTATTGGCCACTCCTCCCAGTTTTGTATCGTCAGCAAACTTGCTGAGGGTGCACTCTGTCCCTTCATCCAGGTCATTGATGAAGAAGTTGAACAAGACTGGACCCCGTACTGACCCCTGGGGGACACCGCTAGCTACAGGCCTCCAACTAGACTGCGCCACTGATCACAACCCTCTGAGCTCTGCCATTCAGCCACTTCTCAATCCACCTCACTGTCCACTCATCCAACCCACACTTCCTGAGCTTGTCTATGAGGATGCTATGGGAGACAGTGTCGAAAGCCTTGCTGAAGTCTAGGGAGACAACATCCACTGCTCTCCCCTCATCTACCCAGCCAGTCATTCCATCAGAGAAGGCTATCAGATTGGTTAGGCATGATTTCCCCTTGGTGAAGCCATGCTGACTACTCCTGATCACCTTCTTTTCCTCCACATGCTTGGAGATGGCCTCCAGCATGAGCTGCTCCATCACCTTTCCAGGGATGGAGGTGAGGCTGACTGGCCTGTAGTTCCCTGGGTCCTCCTTCTTGCCCTTTTTGAAGACTGGGGTGACATTGGCTTTCTTCCAGTCTTCAGGCACCTCTCCTGTTCTCCATGACCTTTCAAAGATGATGGAGAATGGCTTAGCAATAATGTCCGCCAGCTCCCTCAGCACTCGTGGGTGCATCCCATCAGGGCCCATGGATTTGTGGGTGTCAAGTTTGCTTAAATGATCTCTAACCCACTCCTCCTCCACCAAAGGAAAGTCTTCCTTCCTCCAGACTTTCTCTCTTGCCTCCAGGGTCTGGGGTTCCTGAGGGCTGGCCTGAGCAGTAAAGACTGAAGCAAAGAAGGCATTCAGTAACTCTGCCTTCTCTGTATCCTTTGTCACCAGGGCACCCACCCCATTCAGCAAAGGGCCCACATTTTCCCTAGTCTTCCTCTTGCTGCTGATGTATTTGAAGAAGCCCTTCTTGCTGTCCTTGACATCTCTAGCCAGATTTAATTCCAAACGGGCCTTAGCCTTCCTCGTCGCATCCCTGCATACTCTGACAATGTTCCTATATTCCTCCCAAGTGGCCTGTCCCCCTCTCCACTTTCTGTATACTTCCTTCTTCTGGTTGAGTTTTGCCAGGAGCTCCTTGCTCATCCATGCAGGTCTCCTGCCTCCTTTGCTTGACTTCCTCCTCATAGGGATGCACCGCTCTTGAGCCTGGAGGAAGTGATGTTTGAATATTAACCAGCTCTCTTGAACACCCCTTCCTTCTAGGGCCCTCACCCATGGGATTCCTAAGTCCCTTTGCCCAGGGTCAGGCACCCAAAATTTAGGTGCATCTGGACTGAATTTGTATGCCACAGTTGTATTCACTGAATCTTCTTTCACACAGTGAGTGCTTAGAGCTATGTGAAGGCAGAAATTCAGCAATCCAGGGTGTGGAGGAGCAGATTTTGTACTTATTATCAAATTCACTTTCTATAACATTTTACTCAGATTTTCTATAATAATGCAGATATTTTACAATCTTCTCTGAATGCAATGCTTTCTCAGGGTCAAATGAGCATTCAAAATACAAATCCACGTTTTCTTTGCAACAGCACCAAGCGTGAGTGGAGTTACCAGAGTGGCTAAGGGAATTATCATATTAAGCCTTCATATTAGCTCCCATTCAGGGAGCTCCCATTCACATGATGCAGGAACAGCTACTCAACTGTGCATATCCCCATTCACTTTGCAACAGCATCCAGCCCTGCAAATAAGAGTAATTGAATTGAACTGGGGAGAAAAAGAAAAAGAAAAAAAAAAGGCCATTTATTCTAACAAACATGGGTTTCTTCAGAAAGCTGGTTTTGAATTTGTCTATTAACTTGCATTCAATTAATGGAATTCTAGTATTTTTAAGTTTAGCAAACCTCTGTCCATTTTTCAAAACAGAGCATATGTTCCCTATAATAATAATAAGTTTATGTAAAGTCAAATACTACCTTAAACTGAGTTTGAGCAGGTTAGGATTGAGCCTACCTCTCCATTCTGAAACAAGAAGAAACATAGTTTAAGAGTATAGCGATATTTGTAATAAACAAAATCCATTCATTTGCAAATGCTACCAAAATCACTCATAAATTTGGGGCTGTAACTGTCAAGCAATTATAACTCAAAATTTCACACTTTCTCAAATGTATGTGCAGTTGCTATCAAAGCCAATGCATTTTAGTATCATTTAAGGGTTTTTCAACAGGGGCCACCAGCAGCAATTTTACAAGGAAATGACAAAACTAAAATTAAAAATGAATGATGTAAGTACTTATACACTGTATGTTTAGATTTGTGTCAAGATTTTTGCCAGGAGTAATTCCTCATCAAAAAAAAATCCTCTGATTATTCATTCATGTCCAAGAATGTACCATAACATGACAAGACAGAAAGGATGTAAAAAACTTAAATATAAGAAATGTACCACAATATTACAAAACTTTCTGATCTCAGCCTGAATCCAGCATCCAGGAACATACATGGCAACACAGAGGCAAGGCTGGCTTTTTCCTCACTTGCTTTCCTGTGTGATTGCGTAAGACTCTGCTATAAACTGAAGCGAGGTTTCTGGTATCTGCAATATCGTAGAACAATGCGTCCCCAAATATTTCAGCACGCCAAACTTGAAATTGTCTTACTTAATCATTTAGTAACCACCATTACCTGCACCATGTACAGGAGGTTTCTGATGCAGTCACCATGGATTTCATACGCAGCCAGTGGAAAGAGACAGGTTCCTCTATATTCAATCTACATCTTAGGCAGCCTCTAGAGATTATTTTCCTCCATTGTTTGTACAGGGAGCTTAAAATGAGTCTGCACCCAGGTACCCCAGGTAGCAGGGATGAATTCAGGCCACAATTAGCACATACAGGCCTTGCTTAGTTTCAAAACTCTGACACAAACACAGTCCAACAGAATATAACCACAAGCCATATATACCTTGCTGTTTCATCACCTCCTCAGAGAACATCCACCATATTTATTTTCACAAGGAGTCCAGAATTTTCATGGGTGAAGTCCAAAATTAATTTATAACAGCAAGTGAAACTGAGCTGACAAAATCAACCCTTTTGCTCTGACTTCTTGCCAAAATGCAGAGAATGCAAAATGATGGGGTTTTGAGTGTTTACTTTCTATACCCCCCCAATTTTTTTTCATTTGTTTTCCTTCCATATCCTACTCATATTTTGTAAAGAGCACAGAGATATGTGGGGCAGTTAAATAGCCGAAGACTACGTTTACTTCAGGAAGTAAAGCTAACATTATACTGCATTCCTGCACCCATCAGTTCCTGACACACACAGTCAGATTTCACGACAGCTAACAGTCTAGCCATGTACTTGCTGCTTAAGTTTGAAAAGAAGTAGGTCTTAATAGGGGTGCTATACTGTATGGGGGCTATTATTATATACAAACTGGCCCTCATCAAACAGAAACAAGACAGACTGGCTCTGGATCTATGTAAGAGTTGGGCAAAGAAGGAACTATCTGGATGTTGAAGACTCCGCTGTCAAGCTGGCAAAATCATCCTAATACTAGACCAAATCATAACATGCAAAGTATGGTTTTACATACTAAGACACCGGTGTCTGATTATCTTTAGCTCCGTTCTTTCCAGACACCACATAAAGGATGGCATTTTCAAGGCAACTGTAAATATAAAACAATCCTTTGCTTGTATTTTGAAAAGGGAGTTGGACGCTTTTGAAAATCTGTTCGCATGTGTTTTACATTTCATTGCATAATTAACTCTAAATAAAAGGGCAAGGAGAGGGCCAAAGCAGCCCCTTAAGCTTCCTAATTATGCATGAGCTGGACTGGATTTCAGTTTTGTATTGTCCAAAACATATTTCATGAAGTCTTGGCATCATTTCAGCCAAGGGGAGTTTTAACGCAGATTTTAGCATAGGTACTTATAATAGGAAAACGTAATTTAAAAGATAGTTCTGTTGGTTACATAAAAAAAAATCTGAGATTAAATGACCTCCTGGTGAGTATCAATACACTGGTGAGTATATTAGATAAATTAAATAATATTTAAAGTACTTTATCTTGTTATAACCTAGTTGTTTTATTAATTCATAAAGTTTGAAGTCCTGAATTTGTGATGTAAGATTCTGAAATTCTTCTATACTGTTGTCAAATTTGCACCATCAAATATCTACATTTACATTAAAGCCTGCTATGCTACCTATGTCAGGAAAAAAAATTATTTAAAAATATGTTTGTGCAAAAAGAAGGCTGAGAACAGACAAGTTCTATGTCATTTGAATGACGCTGCATAGGTAACAAGCATTTGTTTGCAGCAGCTGAATCAATGGAGTGTTATGTATTTTAAGACTTTGTTGTTAAGTTAGCTTTAAACAGTGATTTAGAAAAAAAGCCAAGTAATCCTCAAAAGTTCATCTATCAAACTCACAAATCCTGGGATCTCACAGACTGTTTCTCGGTTATTTTGCTCTGGGTCACAGTAGATTCGCAGTTTTTGTAAATCAAACTATAATTCAAAACATAAAAGACTTTTTTAATAAAGTGTTAAAAGTCTAACATTAAGTAAATTTAAACTATACCCTTCTTAAATTATGTCACCCTCAGGCATAAAAAAATGAACAAGAAATTACAAAGCAACAGAAACTGGAAGCTCTCTGGGTCTAGTACACTTAACAAGCAATTAAAGAGGTAGAAGTATTTTTACTCATGCTACTCACAATGCTTCATACGTGCAAGAAGTTACATGGTCTGTAACAAAATTATTTAAAGGAAAATAATCGATCCAAGATTTTGTTTTCTGAAATAATGAAATTACTACCCCTAATCCTTGAAAATAAATCAAATCATGCACAACACAAATAACACTGGCTGCCAATATCATTAGGGGACAGTTACAACCCCACAGGCAAAACCTAAATACCTAAATAGTCCTGGGAAGATGTCTCTACACCAAGCAGTCTGCACTGGATGTAAGGTTAGTAAGTTTTGATGAAACAACAAAAAACATCCCTGATGCTTGAAAGGATCTGGCCTAGAGTTCAGATGTAAAACATAAAATTTTGAAAAGCAGCCAATAAAAACTTTGGCACCAGGTTAGTAAAAGTTGTGCCATTCCGGTCTGTCACTGTACACCAGAAAAATGAAACTCTGCTCAAGTCAACTTTTCTAGTTAAGACTATCACAACTGAGAGGAGAAGAAAGCCCAGTCATTCTTATGGGAAATCATGGGACGTGAGCTTGACTAGCGGAGGGAGTGAGGGGAAGGCACAGCATGTGCAGTCTGCTAATAACAGCCATCCCAGGAATGCATGTTTTCAAATTTAAAATGCCTTAGCTACAATTCACAAAATTTAAGTACGTGCATAAGTTTATCATCACTATACTGGAAAGCACTTAAGCCTGCAAGATCCTGACTACTTGGAGAACACTTGCAAATTATCACTGGAAAATATCTGATCCAGAGCACATGAAGACAAGTGAAAATTCACCAGTTTCTGAAGAAATTTTTTGTTTTTTCTTTTCTTTATTGCAAATTGGTTTCTCTAGTTTATTGTGAAATCTGACTCTTGTATCATTCTTTGTATCCAACCACAACTTGTTTCTTTGTTAATGGATTTCAAAACACCTTGTCACTGAAAGGTGTTATGCAGATTCATTAAAATATTTCTCTATAATAATAGTTTAAATAGATATATTTTGGCAAAGTTTGACTGTTAATGGCTTATAGCATGTGTCACAGAGTCTGAGAAACTGCAGAAAGAAAATACCTTTTTTAGATTATAGAAATCATCTGGGAATATAAAATTGCTCCCTGATGTAGATTTTGTACTTTTCTTCCAGCCCACTACCAGAAGTGGATCTTTCACAATTCTACATTCCTAAAATGTTTTCATTTTTATTTTAGATAAAATGTCTTAGTAATAACATTCCTTAACTGAGAAACAGAATTAATGGGAATCTAAAAAAGTCCCATTTCTGCAGCTGAGAGGAAAAAAAAAACAAACAAGAAACACCACCAACAAAAAACAGCCTAAAACCCTAGAATGCACAAAGCTATTAAAATGCAGCAAATGGGATAATTCTGCACTGACAAAAAGAATATATGAGATGATTCATTATAATTCTGAAACCTCTACCTGTCTTGAAACAAATACCTGAAGGTCTACCAGAAATCTGCAACAAGAATAATTAATTATTTGCTACAAAGAGGTATTTTAGTGTACTAATTACATTTCTACCAGGCATGCTGAGTCACAGAAAGAGCGTGTCATTCAAGCTCTCTGTGTATGTTTTTAGAACATGATAATAATAGATCTGAAGCCTGGCTACAAATAAGCAAAAATGCAGGAGTAACTGACTAAAGGCAGCTGAAGAGAGTTAATGAAGATGATGAAAAACATATTAATTTAAAGGCAGCAGTAAGCATTAAGAAATTAAACAGTAGAGTATGAAAAAAGCATAGCTTTCAAAACGCCTAAAAATAATGCCTATTTAAGTAATTCAGTATTTCTCAGTATTGCCTCCGTGACTCTCAGTCTAATTAGTAATGTCATTACTACATTGCTATAAATAAATCATAAGAAATTAAAACAAGGAAATAATCTATTTAGCAAATGTCTGGAATGCTGTCAATGTTATAGTCTTTATCACTTGCATTGACCCAAACAGCCTGAAGTTTTTACCAATTTTTCAGTGGCTGCAAACAGCCAAAGGCAAAAGGAGTTTAAGGAGCTGCGGAACAGATGAGAATCTGTGTACAGCATTTGCAGGGTCTCTTGCAGCACTGCAGACTCGCACAGGGCCAGCTGGCACACAAAATATTTGCAGTATGACAGAAACTGAATTTATATGCTTCATTTATATGCTTCATACTTTCCTGACAGCCAGTGATGAGACAGAAGCTTCTTGAAAATGTTGCTCTCTCGCTCTTGTGCCAGCATAACTGCTACACTGATGCAAGGAAATGACGTTCAAGTGTCAAGCACAGAGCAGATCCCCTGCTTTGAGATACTACTCGCCAAATTTAGGGGGCCACATGGCATGAAATTATTGATGCAGCAAAAACTGACATCCCCTGAACTTAGTGAGACCAGTTAAGCACTCCACTCCTCCCGACAATTCCTGTTTTTTGGACAAAGATACTTTCTTCCTTTCCCATTAATTACTAAAATGTTATATATTCAGTGTCCAAGGCTCCAATGGAAATGTTAGCCTGCAGCAGAATTTCTGAATTAGTCTGATATTGAAATTACTGGGTTTACAATGTATGCTTACCTGTACAGTTTCCTCCTTCCCAGAACACTTTCCAATTTGTGTTAGGCCACTGATGTAAATACCTAAAACAGGATGTAATGGCTGTTTCAATATCTTGGTCATCTATATACAAAGTTACAAACTCTTCTGTTACTAAGAGATGAACTTGATGCCAGCCTTCATCAAACAATGTCTAAAAAAAGTGAAGAAAACAGAAATGCTTGAAACAAAATGTCTTCAGTTTAAACTACTGTAAAACTTCATTTCAACTCTTAATCTGCCTGTTTATGCTAGAGATGATCAATGATTCTGGCTTTGCCATGCAAAAAAAATTTAACTGTATAGGCAAAATAAGTATTAGTCAAGTAATTCTGTAACTGAGAATATGATATTTGCTAATAACTAGTCACTATTTCAGGATTTTTTTTTAACTAGAATAGATTTTTCAGCCTATGATCCTGAACATGTTGAAACCTATGTTTGTTTTTCAGCAGTGGTATAGTGTTTCATGCACTTTAGACCTTCAAGCTCAGTAAAAAAGAAGTGTTACTCGAAAATCTTTCTACCTAATCTGTTACGAAAAAAAACTTAAAGTAGTCATGATATTAGCAGAAAGAATCACAAATACTACAATGAAAAATCAAGTATCACATTCTTTTCACAGAACTTGAGCTATTTAAAGGTTTAAGATTTGGTCTAAACAAATAGCCTATAGGTAACAGAGAGTGAGGGATACCTTTAGAGAAATACTCATCTCATCTACCTTAGAAATGAAATTCAGCATGGAAAGAAATGCCATCTTCTTGAACCTATCCATTAATTAAAAAAAAAAAATCTAGCTATTGAGCCCTGATGCTTATCTTTTATATAGCTAAATTTAATTGAGATTAATCCCACACTAGGTTGGTATACCTAAGAACCGAAACATACACCTTCCAGTACATTTTATATTTTTGTCACCTTGTGGAGGCATAATCAGAAATTAATCTCACTTCCCTTACTAGTTAGTACACACCCTCAGATAATTAATAGTACTTGCCAGTGGGAAAAATAAGGTAGTATTTCTTAATTCAAAGCTCACTGATATGTGCAAATATTCTGATGCGTGACAACAATGGGAAAAAGAGACGTGTTTTCTTGCCTTGTCTTGAGACTCAATGTATGTCGTGCATGTAACAGGATTGTGCACGCTCAGTCCAGACTGAATGTGCGACTTCATTTGCTCAGGAAGCCAAGAAGGTATTACAGTGAAAATATTTAGTTGGGAAATTTCAGTGTTTCTGTGGTGTTACTACTGGATAAATATGACAACATGGGAAACTATAAGATATAACATATTTAGACTGGAAAATGAATTGGAGGTAGAGTCCAACTGTATCTGTGATTTTCATTTTGGTAAGGATGGTGATCAGTTTTCTAATGGCTAAACTGACAAGAAATATCAGATTCCTATAAATACTTTCACAGCATTGTTTTGATAAATTAGAGTCTAACATGTAAACACATAAGCTAAAATATTAACACATAGCTAACATATAAACACTTAAACATGTAAAGCATTTTGCAAAAAATAATCTTGGAACAACAGTCATTCAGTCTATCTGAAATGGTAGGATAAATCAAAGGAAGCAGTAAAATAAATTAACTGGTCTAATTGGAGAGACTTAAATAGCAGCAAGGGGAAAATACTCTGGACAGAGCTTCAGAAAAATCCTTAAGAATAAGCATATGAAAAGGAAGAGACCGAGCAGTTTAGAAGTGGATGTCTGCTTTGTAGGTACAAATGGCACTGACCTTTTTATCCCTGAATAGGGAAGCTATGCTTAGAAGGCACTATGTTTCTTCTGTCAATAACAGATGACAAGTCTATGGCAAATGTTGGTTGTTAGCTCAGTGGCAACTTTGAAGTTTGGAAATTTTGGGTGAAAGGTGTAAACTGTTCTCTCTGCTGCCCTTGCTCTCACCTTAAGCCTCTTGCTATTTTGGCAGCAGGTGAGAGATCATTACTATAGATTCTTGGATTTTGGAGATCATTAACAGAGATTGTCTCATTCACTTTCATAACTTTGCTGTCTCCTAATTTACCTACCTCATCACCTTTCAAGATCTTTCCATATGAAGATGCTTCATCAGTAGTGAAGTAGTGAAGTAGTTTCTTTTGCTCTCATGAGCCGTCAGGCCGGATTACCTCCATTCCAAAAGAAGAAAGATTCTCTATGGCTGCTTTCCAGCATTGAAGTGGAAGACACGGAGAGGCTTATTCTAATCATAAAGAAATCCATGCTTATATCTGCAAGGTCAAATACAGGACAGTGAATGGCTCTCTGAAAGGGGACTGATTTGCATTTCTTAATCATCAGGATGCCTACTGTCATACTGCTAAAGCCATCTTACTGTCAGTATCTACCCTTCTTTGCAGGACAAGAATAATCTCAGTTCAGAGTCCTTTTGTTTCTGCTCTCAGCGCTTCCAGTGGTGTTTACCAGGCTTCTTCCCACAGCTCATCCATCATTTTGGTGTGTGAGAGAAACCCTGAAGAAATAGGATGCCAAGGATCTCACTGTGGGCCTTCAGATCCTCTGGCTTTCTTGCTGAATCACTCTAAAATCCTAGTTAATGTTACCATCTTCTAGAGTCCATGATGGCAGAGCTGAACTCAGAATTATTTGGGCTCGTATCCCGCTGCATCATTTGCCCACCTAGAGAAAGTGTCCTTGCTCTGATGGAGGTCAGCAACACGTATGTCTGACCATCTTGGTCTGTGCAGGCTCGTATAACTATGTGTGGCTGCATGTCAGACTATTTGTGGACTCTCTGATTAGGGATCTACACTATTGCTTTCCCAAATTAGCCATCTGAGTATGAAGACTACTATTAGCCTAAGGGTCATTTATATACTGCAGTGCTAGAAGGTTCCTCAGGGTGTATATACACATATGCCACTTCATTCTATATTCTACATTCAAGCTACTGACCTTTGCTACTGTTTTGTCAGAAATCTGAGTCATTAATGAGTCTTGAACAGGGCGTCAGACAATTTTACTCCCAAATATTGAATTAAGAGTGAGAAATTTGCTCTTGGTGTCATTTTTACAAGTGGGGTTTTTCCAAAGTTTTGCATCTTTTGCTTTCAATTGGAAGAATAATCTGTTTTACAGAGTTCTGGAATTATAGAGTAGATGTTACAGAGGGACATAATGTTATATGCCTTTTCCATATTGCCATTGTTGTCCAAGGAACACCAAAAGACAAAGTCAGATGCAGCTTGCCAGCTCTTGCCTGCACCTAGCCAGTGAAGACAGTTTTAGTTTCTGGATTTTCTGAGTTTGTTGATAAGGAGTCCCATGCCCTTCTCACACCCAGCAGACCTGACAATGAAGGGTTCAGGGGAAATCCCAGTTTCATGACGCTTGGATGCTGGATGGTTCTTATTTCTAGAGCTGAGAGCAGTATATGGCAACCTGGCTAAATGGAGTATGTTCTTGTCCTGAGGCTTATCTAAATCTGAGTCCCCTCTATCCTTGCTATTTTTGATTATATCTTAGTGTTGAACGTTTGATTATGTTCATCTGTTCAGTTAAAGTCCTTTTAGTGAGTGTCACTCCCATTGCCCTCTTCCTGAGAGTGTGTCTATATTTTTTTCTGTCCCAAATTTCATAGGATTTTACTGTTTCATGTAGGATTATCTAGCTGACTATCTGCTGAGTGGATCTTTGATTTCTTAGCGTGTTATGTCCACTGCAAGAAGACTTCTTGTTTTTCACTGACCATTTGTTCTCTCTTCATTTTGCTGTGAAGGTTGCCTCCGCCTCCACTCAGAAGGTTGATGAGCTTGAGATCTTCAAGGCTGAATGGCATCATAACTTTATTTTTCAGAGAGAATATATTTTCAGACTCTCAATATATTTTAGGCTCTCAACAGCGTGTTACATGACTTGAAACACAGGGCCCCACTGAGCTAGTAATGTGAAAGAAGCTAGAAATCCGCTAGTTTCATTTCTCATCTCTTCCACACTCTCTCTCCCCAAACTTGAGCCTGCTTTTCCCTACTGGGTAATGTGCACATGAGCACAGAAGAGGAATCTGAAGAGAAAAGAATAATAATATCAAAAGGATTTTCACAGAAGGAAGATCACACAAAAAAGCTATATTTTAGAAGTGAGGAGGTCAATACGTAACGTGAAGGTTGATTAAATAGTTGGTTGATAGCCAAGCTGAATTAAGCCCCCCAGTGAAGTAAAAAGTAATAAAAGCTTATTTTGTTATACAAATAAAAAGAGAAAAAGTGCAAAAGCAGGACTGGTATGCAAGTAAATTAAGACAGGTCTTAAAAACAATCGACGCTAGGCTCCAAAAGCAAATGAATATTTTCTTATGTTTTCTGTAGCAAAGGTGCTGCTGAACTTAAGCTGCAAGCAAATGGCTAATGGGACGACACTGTCTCTTAAGCTATAGGTGGAAGTAGAACTCGGATACCTCACTCCAGCTGGAGGGGAATGGATAATTCCTACTCCAAAACTATGAAAGAAATGGAACAGGGTATAGTAAACCTTTGGTTTACGAAAGAATAAATTATACTAGAGTAATTGCATCATCTTTGATAAGATGACTGATTTTTGAGATAAGTGAGAACAAGCAGATCTAATCTTTGAAGTTCAGAAAAGTGCTTGAAATGATGCCGTATATAAAATTATTAGCTATAATAGAGAAATTGAGGTTTAATAGGAGAGTTTTCATTTGTAACTGGCTGACTGGGAAAAGTCTGACCCTCAGGACAATTAGCAGGAAAGTTACTCGAGTTTTGCTCTGGCGATTGATACCTTTTATTCTGTGGACTCACAGCCCTGTGTCTGTGGCCCAAAGAGCAAGTTGCTATGTTTATTGACGGAAAGCAAAAGTTTTGGTCTCCCATAATTTCTTGCAACACAGCAAGAAAGAAGTCTGAGTTATCTGTGTTGCCTCACAGGTGAAATACTAGAAAATTGATGAAATGCTTATTAAAACCCTGGTACAATGAATTACTTCATATTCCAAATATTTTGAATTTTTTTTCTTTGTTTTTGCAAAAACAAAGTCATCCTTTCAGTCTTAGCAAAAGCATTGAAATTTTTTTGGCAAAACTGAGTTACAATCTTTGTAGCAAATTACTGTAATCATTTATTTTTGATCATACATAACTTTTGAAGAAGATCTGGGATAATGTCATTGGCAATATATTCTGAATAGTTCCTAACATTTAGTACTGAATGGAGAGTGGTTGTTTTTATATATATGAAAGCAGAGATTAGGTTAAATAATAAAAATAACAGTGGTTCTTGGAAATACTAACAATTAGAAGCACTGATAAAACTTAATCTCTAACAAATTAGATTTCATGGCCCTATTTAGATGTTTGACTTTCTGTATGCTTGTATTTTAGGCTGTATCTTATTATGTAAACTTTACTAGTAGATTGTATTTCAGACTATATATGCACGTCCAAATAAAACAATAATAATACATTGTTTTTGTTGACACATGGAGTTCTAGAGTCAAAAGAAGTGAGATGAAGTGGTGAGGGAGACGTATATTAACAACAGATGTGGAAAATAATAAAAACGGGAATTCCTCCTTGGAAAGTATGATTTCAAAATAAGACTTCTTTCCTGAAGTATACTTGAGAGTAACTTTAAACAGAAAAAAGGAGAAACCCAGGTATTTGATGGTTTAATATGCTTTAGTTCTTAGTTTGTGCATGGACCAAAGATGGCTAAACACGCCTTTATCAACACATGCCCGTCAGAGGAGTCCAAGGAACTTGCGTGTGGCAATGCCCTGCCTGTGCACGTGTGCTGAAGTGTCACGATCTGAAATGGCAGAAGCTGGTGGGTTCATGAATGAGTGGCTCAATCCTGAAGGCTCTGCAGAAGAAGTGAAGGTGTGCCCCCCAAAGTTAACTGCTGTCTCTCAATCTCCCCAGAGTTTGGAGATGGAGTGAAGGCATCACAACTCTGAGGGACACACTGTCACAAAGAAGCAAGCGAGTCCTGAAATAGCAGTTATACTTCCATTGTTTTGGGGAACCCTAAATGGAAACTAAGACACTCTTTCTTGTGTCACTTTCGATTATAGCTAAGAACCTACTAATTTTTTTTTTCTTTTTTTCCATTTGTAGTAACACTTCCTTTGGCCACAGAAGGCCTAACTAATCTACTGTGCAAGATTGTATTTCCTATCCATTTATTTCATTATAGAAATACATATGATAAATAATATTTTTACACTGTACTAAAACCGTTGTTCCTCTAGCTTGTTTTAGAAATGTCTCTGCCTTTTCAAAAATAAAGAGGGTTTGATGGGACCAGAAGGCTCATTTGGTCTACCTGGAGCTCCTGGGTCTAAGGTGAGCATTTGTGCTGTTTTGATTGTGACTTTGATAAATGACTGCTTTATTGATGACAAAATGACAGGACTCTTGAGTTTTGCAGCTAATTGTTCAATATATTGAATATTGGAAAGTAACTATGTGGTTTGCCATATATTACCTTATACGATAGTTTGGTATCTATGCTCAAGAGAGCTTAATATAGCTTAGCGAATGGTGCCTGTCATCTCATGAGGTTTGGAACTCCTCCAGAAATGGGCGTGAGATTTTGTTTGAGCTGCACAGTCCTGGAAAATGTTCTCCCGTGCTAGGAGCCAGATAGTTCTCAGTATACATCAGAACTTTTGGCCTGTGTTACATTTATTTATATTTTAATTGTGTTAAATAAAGTTATGATGTGCTGCTTTTTCCATCCAGGGAGCCAAATGTATTTCAGATGTAACACAATTGATTGCACTGCAGCTACAGCAAGAATTAATTTGACCCATGCTCTCAGAAACTAAAATAGATACTATAAATCCTTATCTGTTAGTGCAACCTTTTAATTTAATCTCAGATGAGTTTTGGCTAGTAAGTCCTCAACTGTATGTCCTGGAGAATATTTATGAATATAGATTCCATTTCCCAAGCTTTGTATCTACATCTAGCTCCATTTCCACATACATTATTTTATATCCAAAGTACATACTTGTTTAAAATTGCATGCTGAAGGTAACACTATTTAAAGGCAACAACATATTGCCCTTGTCAAGAAGGCTGAACACCTATGAAATAACCCCCCCAAATTAGTTGTGTTTTCATTTGAGAAAAATGCTTTCATTTGTACAAAAGAGATGTATTTATCTCTCATTCAGAATACAAACTGTGTCCCCCCCCCCCCAAATCTCATTCTTACAGAAAAGTATCAAAAAGTAATCCATAGTTCTTAGATTTTAATGAAAACCTCATGCTAAATACATGGCAAGTTCTATAGGCTTCAATAAAAAGCAAAATATAAACATACTTTGGCTCAGACAAGTCCAAGGATTTTGAGAGTTTTATTAAATAAGATGATGGAAATGTGAAGTCAGTATACACAAATATGGTATGACTGGGCAAGGAAAATGGGGAGGGACAGGTGAGCAGAGGCAGGCAGATCTATTTTGTCACCAGTATGCCTTTCCTGAAAGAGGGCTGAAACTTCAGGTTTGCAGAACGAGGACAGAACTTAAGCCTTCTGGTCACTTGCCTTGACTATTTTTAAGAGCAGATTTCCCAGCAGTGTCTGTTTATGTTTGCTGTTCATACTGCACGTGACAAAATATACCGATGCATCAGCTGCACTCTTATGTTGTTTTATAGGGTGATAAAGGTGAACCTGGAATACAGGGGAAACCAGGATTATCAGGAGCCAAGGTAAATATGAATCTGGAAGTACTGTAGTTAAAGGAGAGATTGATTTACTTTTCCATGATTTACTTCTTAGTTACAATGCATATGTACTTGAATATTAAGGATTAGGAGCGTCTTTTGTGACGTTAATCAGCTTGTCTGTATTCGGCATCCCTTCCCAAGTTCTCCAGACATTTTCGTCACCCTAAGTTATAGAATTTCAGAATATCATAGCCAAAACATATCAAGTGATCTTGAAAAACATGCAATACGTGTATTTATCAATACAACAACATATCATTGATATTTATGGAGCTATTGTATTACTCAGGGAGAACTAGGAGGATCAGGTGCTCCAGGAGAACCAGGCTACCCAGGTATCCCTGGCACACAAGGTATAAAGGTAAGCAGTTTTTTTCTAGTTTTACATTAATTACAGCTTTTATTGGAAATGCTTTTCCTATAAGTGATCATTATTAAAGGAAAACCTTTTCTTTAATACAGCATTATTATAGGACAATAGTTGGTAAATTTTGGAAGGTTTGTTCTCTAGAAAACCAGTCGCTCTTCCTAGAGAGGAGAGAATGATCAAAAGAGAGAAACTGTTAAAATGAAATGTTACGAAGTAGGTATTAATGGACTTTTCATTATGAGTTATAGTATATAACAGTATGTTCTATGATTTACTTCGTATTATATCTTCTTATAGCAAGTACTATATATACAAAGTCTATTCTACAAAGTCTTTTGTGGAGATCCCCTAAGAACTGGAGCAATTAACTGTAGGCAGCTGGGACAGATTCATCTCAGTTAGCCTTAGCCACCAAGAGTTAGATATCTGATCTTACCAAGTAGTCCAGGTTCTCTCCATATTTAGTTGAGGGAGTCTGAGCTTCTCAGGGGGTCATTCATTCACATCGGTATTATATGCCTTTCTTAGGATGGGATGCATCTGGAAGTGCTTAACTATCCCCTTTGACTGTAGAAGAAGCCAAGACAATTAGCTAAATTAAATGTTGAAATTTTAGATGGCAAAAATTAGGTGAGATGGATTGCACTTCTGTGGTCAATGTTGGAAACTGGATCTTCTTTTCAAATAAGAACTTGTGTTTTTTCCTCTTGCATGTTGAGCTCTTGCAGAGATCTTGCCTTCAGGATCTCGCAGTCTCTGGGCGCAGCATTGTATCTATCAAGCAGTTTTAGAGACGTGGTTATACTGAAATTCTTCAGTGCTGAAGAACTGTTTTGTGAACACATTACAAAATCTAGTATTGATGCTTGAATTTTGTAATAGTCACTCTTATTTTTAAAGCGTACATATGTAGGATTTTATGACAATCAATCACATGTCTTTAAGCAGTCTCTTGTTGACAAGATCATAGGCAATGTAGATCTTTGGTGGGTTTTTTTTGAAATTTGCATAATCTAAAGATATTACATTAAGTGCTTTCCTTTGAAGTTTTCTTCTACAAGATGTGTTGTTCCAGTTTTGTGTCAGCCAATAAGGCAGTACTTTTAGTTTGACTGGGAGCTAAAAAGGGCCTAGAATAAATCTGGTTTTCAAATACTAACTTTTTTGTCTCTTACTGTAGCTCACAGAACTCATTAGAGTGTGAAATATTTCTCTTGAGGAAAAATCAGCTGTATAGTAGTTACAGAATGGGATTTAAGAAGCTGAAAATTAGAAGTAATTGAAAATCATTATTCGCTATGTCCTGTGGGCAACTACAAAGATTTTTATCAGAATTTAACAAAACTGCATTTTCTAGATGATGCTATTTCAGGGGTGGCACCTTTGTTCTATATAACTCAACCAAGAAATAGAGAGAGTTCAGGAATTTATCCTTTCCATATGCTCTTAGGCAAATTTATGGGAAGGAAATACTACATGTTTTTTTGAAACAGATGGGAAAAAATGTTCCCTGTGATCTTCAATAACATGATTTGGGGAGAGAATTCCAGTGTTGAAGACTTTGCAGCGCTAGTGGTTTAAAATTGGTTTAAGTCAAAATAATTCTATTGCTGCAAATCTATTAATTCTGATTGTAACTGAAGTTCTGATTTGTATTCATTACGTGTTTGTTTTAAAATTTTTTTATTCTGGACAACTTTCATGGAACAATATGCGTATCCTGAAAATTAAATGTTTCGTTGTTTACCAAGATAATGAGTACTGCTACTACTTTCTGTATTTCATTGTATTTCTATGGGAAAACATTACAAATTGGCCAAAGAAAATTTTTGTAAAAATGAGTTCCTTAGTTGGCGCATATGAATATGAGGCTTCTTTTACTGTTATACTGTGTCTTTGGATTGGATGTCATGTAACAGATTTGTTTCCTTAGGATGTAGTTTGTTATAATTAACAAGCTCTACCTGAAACCTTTCAAGCTAGATATTTATTCAAGCAACATGCTATCAAGGTTAAAAATGTTGCTGTATTTGTTATCAGCCCAAATTATACCTTTAAGCTTGTAGAAATATTTATATAAAAGTAAATTAGGTGTGTTCGGGTCATGTATCTGACACTTGCGTCAGAAGCTTAGCAGTGTTTTCTGGGGACTAATGGAGTGTCAACTAGGGCAAAGATTTCTCCATTACATATTCAAATTACAGATTTCAGGATAAGCAGGAAGTCCTGTAAAAGCAAAGGAAGCTCAGGTAAGGTGTCAGATAGTAATAAGCAGTTACGCAAAAATAAAAATGATAACACGCCTGTGTAGAAACACCAGAAGTATAGAGGACCACCCTTTGAAGGTGAAGACCTTCATGTGACAGGCATTACAGAAATCGAGTTGAATCAGATACTTTACTATAGAAAGAAGCAGGGCGAGCGAAGCAGTAAGTTAGAAGGGTGGTGTTGTATTTGAGGTTTTGTGGAAAATCTCACACGGAGCTGTTCTGCTAGACTTTAGCTTCTGCTCCAGAAGGGCACAGGTCTACCAGATGTCCTCTGCCATATGTGCCAGCTGTGTACGGATATATTAGGCTAGAGCATTTCAAATGTCACTAGACGCATACAGGGATGCCTTAGGTTGCCTGGAGCATCTTAAATAGTGCTGTGTGCCTATGCTAAGCCAACTGAAGCAAGTCCCTGGTCACTACAGTCAGGGGAAGCTAGAGAATAATCCAAATTTAGGTGACGGTGTCTCAACCTGAGTTCCCTTTTCCGAGATGAAATGTGGAGAAATTATTCTTTTGACAATTTTTGAGGCAGTGATTTCTAGAGCATATAAGGACAAAGACTTCCTGGCTTAAGTCTCTCACAATGCACTGAAACCAATGTAAGAATGATGGGAGTTGAGCCAGCATCATAACAATAGTTTAATTTGTTTCATTATCAACATATGCTCAGTTCCAATATCTAAGGGTCAGGTAGGGCATATGTACCAAAGCAGTAATACTGATTTTAAGAAGGGAGATTTTGTATGGATCATCTTTAAATTTTAAACTGAGGATGGTAAGTCTGTTTTGCAAAAAACATTCATTATATACAGAGAAACAAGTCAGGATATGTATTGCAGGTTAACTGAAGTTACAACTCATAAGTATGACAGCCTCTCAAAAAGTACAGTTTGGGCATCTGACAATAAAAGTGAAGCCCTTCAGTTATAACTGATTTTAAAACTTGAAACCAAACAAAATATTTTATATTCAAGTACAATGCACCCAAATACAGCTGGCATAAACACCTTCCTATCTTGAGGGATTTTTGATCAGGAAACTATTTGCCATGGCCAAAATCTCCTCTCTGCTACTGTTTAGCATTTAACTAAATATTCTCTCTTAAAAAAGAACAAAAAACAAACCACATACACACATATTTGTCTCTTACTAGATAACTGACAAAACAAAACCTCCACCCAGCTTCTTTTCCTTATGAAAAACAATTTTGCATGGCCCCCATGGATCCATCTTTTGTTTCATGGTTTGCTGTTTTTTAAACCCAACATTTTGATTCATGTCTGTTATCAGAGTCAAAGTTAGGTCATGAGTCACCTCCTATAACTTTAAGCTTCCTTCTCAGTAATAACGAGAGATAGGCACCTTCTGGAAGTATCTATATTTTACGGCTCTTTTATTAATTGGGATGAATTGTTTTCAAGAGTTGCCTTTTTCTCTCCATGGACAATTAAATGGTATTCAGACAACTAGATAAACCTGGATGCCTGACTTTTAAGTACCATTTGCACCATTCTATTGCTATTCACCCCAGTAAGATTTAAGTGCAATAAAAATCTCTATCAAAGTAAAAAAGAACGGGTGAAAATGAAACTTAGTCGTTGCACGGTTTTGATTAAATATAAGTATAAATATTTCTTCTGGTTTAAAAAAGTCTTGCTTTTTTTTTCTTTGCTGTATCATGTGTAAGTTACACATTTAATGGGCTTGTAGTAAATGTAACAGAAATTATTTATACGCTGTTCTCTGTTTAAGGCAAGCACACTTAGTGGTTTACATCCAAACTAAATTTAATCCGTCAAAAACTTCTTCCCTTCCTCCCTGTGTCTTGTCTACTCTCATACAATCACTGGATGAACACTGACTGGATTTGCCACCTTATTATGTTGTATTTTTAATTTTAACTTGATATATGAATATCACTGCTTCTCTGTGTAACAGATTTCCTTCTTATTATGATGCTCAGTACTTTCTTCAGTGTTTGTGTACACGGGGATAAAAAGTAATTTATTTTCATTCGGCATAAGTAAAGGCTATTAGATACTTCTCTTGTATTTACTGAATTAAATTAGAGCAGAGACAACATGTCTGTGAGATGAATCATGTTACAGCGGAGACTTTTCTTCTAATATTTTACAGGGGGACAAAGGAAGCCAAGGTGAAAGTGGTATCCAGGCATATCAGCTTTGTTTCTAATCAAAATCATTTGCCAACACTATTAATATGTGTTAAGAGTGGATTCAAGAGAAATTTAAAAATGAAGCTGGATGGAAGGTGTGGTTGAAGACGGGTGGCAGCGCTGCGCCCTCGCTCGGTGCATCTGCCTGGGGGTGAGCCTGCTGCCTGCACCGGGGCAGCCCGTGCGCGGCCCCCACACTGGGGCGGGCTCTGGCTGTGGGTCGCGCGGCCACCCGGGACCATCCTGGGGCTGGCCTGGCCTCGGGCTGCCGGCCTCCCGCAGTCACGGGAGGACCTATAAGCCCTCGTAACCCAAGTAACACCGCTCTGCCTCTGCCTACCTGTGACATTGTAACCAGTGGGATCATCTAAATATTTTAAAATACTTGAAAATTATCTGATGTTATCTAATTATTCCAAAATTTAAATATTCTAAAATTATCTGTCTTGTTATCTAAAAGCCACTGTCATACCTACAAGAAAAGGAGAATATCATGTCACTGCTCAGTTGCTAAACTGTTTCCTGTGTGTTCAGGGAAGAAACAGTATCTTGCCAGCACAGGTGCTACTCTGAACTCTTGAAGAATAAGTATTTAGATTGATTGAGCTTGGTTTAGGATGAGATTTTAGGATTTACATCTTTGTATTATTTTTGATAGGTTAATCATTTCTCCCAAGTAAATGTATATTTTAAGATGATGTGTTTCTTTTCTGAAGGGACAAAAAGGAGAGAAAGGAAGACAAGGAATCTCAGGCTTGCAGGTACTGTTAAAATAATGATCTCAGCTCAAGAGAGCCACAATTCATATTTGTTTCAAATTTTGTTCAATTTGACAAACATTCTTGTCTGAAGCTCCTGGAAACAGTTACCCCCCCCCTTTCCCTCCCCCTTTTTGAGACTCCTTCTCTGAGGCCCCTGGTAAACTCAAGCCTCCCGGCGCTGCTCCAGGCAGCAGGTTGCACTAAGAAGCCCTCAGGCAGCACGTGTGTGTTTTCCGCCGGGCAGGTCGAACCCCGCTGGCGCACTATGTCCCCATTTCTCCCTCTGAGGCTGCCACCAACCTCTGCCACCTGGGGGTAGGAAGAGGCCAGGGCAAGAGGCAGCGGATGTGCCGCGTCCTGCCAAGGCTTTCTCGGCCAGCCGCTTTTTTTTCTCCCTCGTTCCAAGCACCCCTGGCCCCAGGCCTTTGCGGTCCCCTACTCCCAGCACCCTGGCAACCGTCCCGCCTGCGTCGCCTCCAGCACTCACCTGTCTCCGGCGTCTCACGGCTTTACGCCCAAGCCAGCGTGCAAGCAAAAGGCCGCCGAGCAGGCCCAGGGCTTGGCTGCACAAAGAGAGCACCTGCAGCGTCACCTGGGTCATCTCCAGCTGGGCACAGGAGGGCCAGAGCTGGTCCAGGGGGTAGGGCAGGCAGGAGCGCTGATGCGCCGTGCCTGTGCCCAGTTGCTCCAGCTCCTCGGGGAGAACTTCCCACCCGACTCAGGCCCAGCTGGGGCGGCCGCAAAGGCCCAGGCCGCCGGGGAGCAATGAGGCTGTGACCAGAGCAAGGGCCACAGAGAGAGGTGGGCATTGTCCCGGTGCCTCCTGAGGAGAAATCTCTGCAAGCGCTGGCTCTCACCCTCAGGTGAGCTCGGCCAGTGACCGCCAACGCTGAGAGGTTGCCCCGAGCATCGGCACAGTGCGGGCTGGATGAGGTCATCAGCCCCAGGTGGCTGTCACCAAAGGCCCTGTGAGGTCACAAGGCCTTTCCGCGGCACCCAGCAGACAGGGAAGGTGGAGGTAGCGCTAAGGAGGGCCCGGGGAGGTGGACAGAGCACCTCATAGCTGTCGCAGGTGCTCCCGCCCCAGCAGGGTTTCCCAAGAAAATAATATCTGAGCGGAAAAAATAAATCTCTTTACCTTATATATCCAGACTACTCTCTTAGACATCACTTTCCAATGCTGTACTATAAGAGCCCCAGAAGCACCTCCAGGAGTTTGTGCAATGTAAACGGAGCAAGCAGGAGCTCTGGGGGGTGGCTATAGCTAGCGCGGAGAGCCCACGGCAAGCCAAGGCACTGACTTCTGCCGCAGCACGCCAGGAGCGTTGCATAGGTGCTACGGATGGCGGGCAGACGTTATGGCCCTGCTGGCTGTCCCTACAAAACAGTCCGCTCAGCACAGCACAGTCGCCGTTATTTTTGCAGAGCCGCGCCGGCAAATGCAAACGCAGCCCTGAGCCTGCCTCGGAAGGCAAGCTCCGAGTAAACAGCAGCTGAGATTTCCTACACCCAACGCACATGCTGCAATTCAGCAAGGGCTGGAATAATTCTAGGATAGGAGAATATTTCATGCAGCATGAATGGGAACCCAAATTAATCCTCCTATCACCCATTGAAACGTAGCAAGTGAGGCACCGTGCTGTAGGCAACAGATGGAATTGTAAATGTCACTCACTCATTCACTGCAGAGAAATTTCTCGCTTCTCTGATTACTAATAAGACCTGAAGACATAATAAGGGTAGAGTGCTTTGCAATCGCTCTAACCAACTTTTTCAGTCATGACACCTTCACTAAAAAGATACCTGATTATCGTTTTTTAGACAGCTCCATGAGAGATCTACATGCAAGTTTTATTTGTCACAGTAAGGAAACTAAAAAGTGAAGACGACAACATTTATCCTGCTCTCTCCAGCTCAAGCTTCCAACAACAACAACAAAAAAAGCATTTTTGTATGTTTTCTTGCTTATTTATACATCTCCTCATGAACTAGAAATGCATAGTGTAAACATCAGCATTCATCAACCTAATTCTGTCTAAAAGAAGGATTATTAAAATTCCCTCTTGGGATCCAAATACAGCCTCAGAGAAGCGTATCAGAGTTTGGAAAAGTACAACTTTCTTGGCTAACTATCTATACCTTATAGGCCAGCTGTATATTTGACGGCCCAGTCTAAAGTGTTGCAAAGAAATTCAACATTCTTGAACAGAGCATGAAGTATCCTGATCTCCAGATCACCTTCAATCAGTATTATGTCTTCCCGCAGCAGGAAAGCAGAACACATCACAAGTAAAACAGCGCACTGAAGAACAAGCACAGTAATAAATAAGAACGAGAATCCTTAACAAGAATCTGGAGAGTTCACATCACAGTGTCTGAGAAAAGGCCAAGACTAAAAACCTTGATTACACAGATGTCTTCAACAGATGAGCCTATGCAGGATAAAGAAGCTCCAAAGGGAGATGCTGAAGTTTCACTGCTTCCTTTTCAGTCATTATCCTGCTCCTTCTCGTTGTTGTTTTAATCAATGACATATTTGAAAAATGAGTATCTTGGATGATGCCAAGCCTTTTACCAAAATTAAAGATAATGAAATCTAATGAGTAAGTTTGGAATACTTCTCACTTTAGACTTCATACAACTGTGGCAAGCCTTTCCTTGTACACTTTCCTGGTGCTTTCCTTGCAAGCTGGGGGCTAGCCAACTGAAACCCACCTGAGATTCCATGGGAAAATGTGCCTAAGTCAAAAACAGAACAAAACAAAACAAAAAATCTTCTTAAAAAAAACCCTTCTGGGAACACAGTTTTGCCTACCTTCTCATTTCAAGCATTATCCAACAACTGAACCTCTTTGAACCATCTGTCTAGTTGTTGGTATAAGAAAATCCTCACCTTACTAGATATCCAAGACAAAAAGGTTAAAGGAAGATCTGATATACTTCTGGAGAAACAAACCCACACAGATTTCTCATATGCTTCTGTCTAATCTCATCCTGAACTTCCTTCAAGGGAAAACAATACTTTAGAAAACAGAATTAAAGGCAGAGGAGATGGAGCAGGAGCCTGGAAAAGGACTGAAGTCTAATGAGAATATATATGAAAGAAGCTCCCCACGAGAAAAAATTCCAGTCAGCTAGATACACACAGCTGAGCTGGAGAGACACACAGCAAAGCTGGGATTACACACGTGCCTAGACCATCTAATGGGGTTCTCTCAGGAGACTGTATAGAGCTGACCTCTACATCACTAAAAAAAAGAAATAGCAGATCAAGCAGCTATGAAGCAGGAGAGCTTGAATGCCAGGAGGTAAACAGTGGACATTCATAAGGGAAATGACTTTCAGGAGGACAGCAGACATCACTTCTCCTCCTTGCTCTGATGTATCAAGGAAGGAGTGTTTTTCCTACTATAAATCTTGCCCAAGCACAGTGGTGCCATTCATGTAGCTGGAGGGGATCCTGGGGCTGAGTGGGCAAGATGATGTGGTGAGAGCCAAAGTGAAGGTTTAGCTTGCAAGTGGAGATGGTGCCAGCTGGTAAAGAGCCAGGCCATTCTGAAGAGTTGTGTGATAAAAGCAGTTATTGCTATAGGGAAATGCTGTCAGCTTCCTAAAGACATTCAGAGAAGCTAGGAGATCAAAGTCACCTATCTGTTGCTGAGAAGGAATGCTGGTCCATTGCCTAAACCACATGGAGAACATGCAGCCAACCACTGCTTTCCCGCGCCTGATGGATCCTATGAGTTTGAGAGGCAAGAAAAAGAATCATTATCATTAAAAGCAGAAAAAGCAGTAGCACAAACGTTGCTGAAGGCAGGTCTAGGCACCACAAAAGAAAATTGCACAGCAATACAGGAGGCAACCCAGCAGTCTCTGGATCAGCAGCTGGTCACTCCATGAGAACGAACGCTTTAACAAACACTTCTAAACATATTAATTTGTTTAGAAATTAAGCAATGGCATGTTAACTCTCTAAGATCAAAAGACAAGGTAGAACAAGATTCTTAGGAATTATCCGTCCCCTGACATATACTATAATTTTATTAAAAAGGCATATTCGAATTATTTTAAACAGCACATGAATGAATGGTTGTAACTAATAGACTGGACAAATCATGTCTGTCACAGTTCAAGTGACTCCCAGCTGTATGATAAGCCCCAAAACACAGGATGCAATCTCCTCAGTCACAATAAAAGTAAAAACAGCAAAAATAGCAGCTAAATAGCAAACTGTAAGAGGAAAGAGTTCAGCAAGTCTCAAAAAATCCCATTGATTGCTCAACGGCTGCAGAGTTTTCAGTAATTTAGTAGAAACTAAGACTGTGATCCATAGCTTTCTATAGCTCATTCTCATGACTTTTGCTTTCAAGTAACACATATTCTTATGTACTTCAGCTGCATTAAGATCCAGTATATTATTTTTTACCCATTTAAAATGAACGAGATGGGCGGGAACAAACTCTGCCATTTTAAGAGAATGTTAAAAAACAATAATTCTAAAGAAATGTAGATAACCTCAAAATATTCAGATTCCACGACAGTTTTGACAGAATGAAAATTTAGCTATGTTGATGTCTCTAGTTAACTAATATCCAGGCCATGTTTCTTTTACTAAAAATGTCATATTTACACCAAGGGCAGTTAACTAAAGTTTGACACACAAGAAGAGGCTTGCATTTTGAAGCAACATCAAATGCAATTGCCTCATTCACCAGAGTGGTGAGTGAAGACTTGCTGCCGTCTTGCTCTGGTTGCCAGGAGTATAGGTGTAACATAAATATAACCCCAAACCTTATCCAGCTGTGAATTATGTATCTTCACCTTAGATGCTACTCAGTGGGTGGTCTTTAATACTGGGGTCAAAATAAAGGTGAGGCTTTAACTTCTGGACCCAACTCTCCCTCCCTTTGCACCTGTCTTTCGACTTTTCCATACATATTGCCAAGTTTTTGAGGGATGGGCATCACAGAGAAGGAGATGAAAGTCTGGTGAAGGAAATCTGAGGGGAAGCGAGATCTCATCTGAGTATTCACCTGCATTCATCCACCCTTCAAAACAAACAAACAAAAAAACCCCCAAAACTCAACAACCTAGTTTCTCTAACAGTACACCTTAAGGTAGGAAAATACTATCTATCCTACTCGCCCATTGTCTTCTAACTACCTCCTACCCAACAAGATGATAGAGCCCAGTAGAGGCAAAAACACTTTTTGCCAGCAGCCGAGAATCGTCCTCAGGCTCTGTTCTGGGACACAGCTGCTGTTGATGGCCATGTCTCACTTATATCATAATAAGCAGTATTGTATAGGGTCCATAGGCACAGAGTCATGCATCTCTTGCCTGCACATCAGTACTCTTGGTTTGCTCACAGGTGGTGAGAACAAGGAAGGACTGCCAAGAACCAAGTGCACAGTCAGCTATCTGGCCTGGAAAATGTATTTTGGTGTCTATTACTGATCTGCAGAGTCTAAATTGCTTTAGAAAATACTGAAAACTGCACCGTGTGTTTATTAGACTTTCTGGATAGCCTCCTTGCTTTTATTTGAGAAAGGTGACTTGAATGTCCTTCTCTTCAAATTAGGGGAAGCACAAAGCATCACAGGAATGAGGTAGCTCCTCAGAGCCTGTCTTCAGACACAGCATCTCTTTTTATAGAGCACTACAATCACTGAAATGTGTGACAAAAACAGGACTTACAGTTCCTCTATCCACTTCAACACTGGCATACAAAAATTTGTTTCAGAGAAGATATCCAAAGCTAAACAAACAATCACTACATCAAAAACCAAACGCTTATTTTGATAAAATTCTTATTTGATACCAATATACAATCCCTTCCGTATCAAGCACACCATGTTTTACAGCGTGTTTTATTTTTAAGCCACTTCAAGCACTGTACATCCTAAAGCTTCATCCCTCCAGACTACAAATTCCTTCTTAATTGATGTTATTCAAGATATGCTACAAACCCATTCATATACAAGAATTTTCTTTTCTTTTGTGTAATACTTAAGGTTGCCCCCAAAAAGCTGCTTCTGAAAAAGCAAATGGCACCTCTCAAGAGGCATGAAACAGTGCTCAGCTCTGGGTTCATTTGCCATTATATCTATTGCCTTTGTAGCAAAATTGTGTATTAAAGCAGCCAGTGTCGTATTTTTTGTTCATTTCTGAAGCATATTGAGTTATAAGAAATACTAACTTTTGAGTCAGGAATTTCTTCTTTGGCTTAGAGTAAATATTTTATAAAATTACTCCTGCTTAATGTGCAATTGTCTCAATGAGCTGAGTCATTTAAAGGGATCCTGAACTTAAGTCATCAAATATAATGCATACCCAAAAGATTACCAAAACACAAGTGATCCTTGCAAAGAAACCTAGGCCATTTGAAACATTCAGAAAACCCAAGAGCATGTGTGAGAATGAACTGTTTAACTCTCCTTTTAGCTCATCATCATTTGAAAAGCAATGCTTGCTTATGAATAGCACCGACCAAAACTTCCAGTTCCAGCAACTGATTTCTAAGATGTGTGTTGAAGAATTGGAACTACTGCAGAAAAAAAGACCACAAAAATGACTGGAATACACTGCAATGAAGGACTCTTAAGGATGTGAGATGGATCAAATTAAAGAGCTACAATTGTAATGTGCAAGCACCAACCAGGAAGAAAACGTCAGGTGCTGGTGGGCTCTAAGGCTGCAGTAAAAGGTCTCTTATTTCCAACAGCTGAAAGTAAGATAGAAGTTCAAATGGGGCAAAACTAATTGTCAAGATGATAAAGGCCCACAATAACTACCATGAAAAGCGGTAGATTTTCTTTCCCCCTCTCAGGGTCTTCAGATCACAGCTCTATGTCCTGCTAGATGATAAGTTTTTGCAGAACAACGTACTGGCCTATTTCTGGGCACAGTTTAAGCTAAAATACACCAGAAAGTCAGAGTAGATGACCTAATGACATCATGTGCGATAGACAGCTTCAATATATTCCTAGTTGCAAGAGTGATCCCAGAACACTAGTTTCCTAACGTGCTAGAAACAGCACTCAAAGGCCATTCTCACACCACCTTGCAGCAGAAAACTTTCACACCCCAGATGACATGGAGGCCACGAAACCCCCTCTCTTCTCCCCAACTAATCAGCAAAAGGAACTACTGCCTGGGAATTCAGAACAGACCTTCAGCAGGAGGGAAAAAAACATCATGCATAGATTTTATTAAATGTTCTCCGGTTGCTCTCTGGCGCTTCTCTACATCGCCAATAAATAAAACATGACCTCTCATCTCAGAGGCAGCCTCATCAAGATACTCTCATACTTTTCTAGAAGCTATTCTCTCCCTCAGCATACATTACTGGCCTAAACTCGGAATCTGATGATTCAAGAATAGCACTTAGCATTTTCAAAATGCCATCGCTATAACTTTTAGTAGAGACACACTTCTAGGAACAAACGTGATTTTTTTTTTTTTTTTTTTGCGTTGGTCTCTGTGTCAGACCACCCATCTTAACTGCAAAGGCAACATGCAGAATTTACAGCATGTTAAATCCTGTGCAAGTGTTTTCCACACTGAAGTAAAGCAGTCGTAAATCACTACAGTTTAATCCTCCCACGATTTAGCATGCTTCAGTTTGCATGTTTCCACTTCACAGCTGATTTGCCTCGAGTTTGCTTAGCTGCAGTGTAACAGGTTTTAAAGGCAGAGCCCTGCTTTGGCAGGTATCATGCGACTATCAAATCCTTTATGCCGATCCCTGCAGCTGCAAACAACCTGGAAGATTAACTGAAGATCTTACAGGCTGTGCATAAAAGCACCTGGGTGTCCAAATTTTAAAAACTTGGGTTTAAAAGTTTTGCAGTAACAACTGTACTTACAGATAAGACAGAGCTGGATAAATCTGATCAAACAAAAAGTAACAAGTAGGAAGAAACATTAGGCTGGAATATCTTAAAGTAATTTTACCACCAGGGTGTATTTAGAAGTAATAAAATTCATTCTTGGACTCAAAGTTTGACTTTCTTGTATGATCATCACTTTGTCAGAAATGTTTTCTTGGAAACCGCTGGTTAGCAAGCTTGTTATATCTTAGAGGTCATTGTTTTACCATCTGCCTTGATTTCTGTTTCAGAAGTGTGTTCCTTGTTAAATCCCTAGCGCGTACGTGACGGTACCACACCAACATCAGCAAAGGCGTCAAGACCAGAAGTGATCAGGTTTTGCATAATCTCTGTGTAAATACTCACAGTTGATGGAAAAAGGTATTGCCAAAATCTTGCAAAAGGGCTTCACCATTAAGTGGGTTTTGTCCTTCTTGCCCCAAAGCCCAATATGGCTATATCCCCCTGAAGATGCAGGGTGTCATAGCCTGAACGGCAGGGCTTAGCACTGGGCGCCGTCCATCGCCCGCCTCCACGGGGAGCATCCCTGGGGAAACGCCTGTCCGCCACCACCTCCAGCAGAACAGTAACTACCTGCGTGTGATAGCTAAGGCATCCCTGAAGAGCCTCAAAAGCAGGGACAGAGGCAGACCGTCACTGGATTACAATGAAAACACAAATTTATCTCCCAGAAAGAAAATACTTCCATGCTTTGCACACACTCAACCCTCCAAAGGAAATATCCAGCACCGGTCAACAGTGTCCAAACTTCTATAAAGACAGCTTTTAAGCTTACCACAACCATGTGGGGAAAACATCCTGGGATATAAGTAAAAATGGAAGGCAATGCTGCTCGCCTTTGATTCAAAGCAATTCCACTTCTGCAGGCTGATGCTTTCAGACATGCCAGCCCTCGACCACACCATCCTCTTCTTCCGGAAAGGGCCCAGAAATAAATTTAGACAAGGCCTACACAATATTTAGGCAACCTTCTAAACTGATATATTTTTTAAAAAGCCTCTCACTACACACACTGCTTACTCCCTTCCTGTTATATTTGTCTGATTCCCTCAAATCTTTGAGCTGAATCTACCTTTACACGTTTATTAGCATAAATGAGTCATCATGAGGCACTTGGACACATTTACTGCTTAAAGTCAGTTTATGAATCAGAACATGGGTATCAGAACAACAATTCTGCGTAGTCCATCCTTAAGAGACTTGTGTGCCGTTACCCGATGGGAAACGAAACCTGTGTCAGGAGAGATCCTGAACCACAAGATGTTTCCTCTCCCTGCGAATTCATCCTGGATGCACAAAGAAGGTTTTCCAGCCATACTGACAGTAACAAAAATAAGCCAGTGCTACAACTGGCTGGATCATTTGGAGAGGAAAAAACAAAATTCTTTAGTAAAGTCTTGGAATTTTATACTGGACTTGTGCTTCTTTTGACCATCATCTCACACATGATGCAAGCAACAAACCCATCGGGCACATGTCAGACCCGGAATATCTGCTGTTTGTGAAGACAAATGCCTTTGAAAATTAGCATCCATGTTAAAACTTGGTTTCTAATAGCTTAAACTACAGAAAAAGTTTGCTTAATTTAAACTCCTTTGCTCTTCCAAACTGGTTTACCAAGAAAGTCTAAATCTGTTCATCCCTAACAAAAAAAGCGAAGTTAGTGAAAACCAGCCATGCTATATTTGGGCATGTTCTTAACCCAGTTAAAAGCCCAGGTTTTGAATTTGCTTTAACGATAACTTTTTTTTATCTCGCCTGTGGGCGGCAAATAGCCTTCTGACTGCAGCTTTTCAACAGACGTATTATATGAGGAGAACTTGACAGTCTTGACATTACAGCCCTCCCTGCTCAACAGGGTCAGTGGTGGCAGGTAATGAGTTGGGGAACCTAAAACTGTGACCACATGAAGCATCACTGAATCCATTAGCTAAGTAACAGATTTAAGAAGGATTTAAACTTCCTCATTATCTATGTTGTAGTTAGAAGCGTCCTTAATACTCATAGACAGCTGTATTCAGCAAATGATGCATGGCTTGGTCTTTTACATATAAAAGAAGTATTTAGATATAAAATAACACCATGCGTTACACTTGAACTTTTAAGTAGCTAGCTACTTGTTTTTTTGTCATATGCAAGATCCTATTTTTGAGATCAACTGGAAAACAGATTTTAAACTGTATACCAACTTAATTTTTAGCATATTCTAGGTCTATTTGAAAAGAGAAAAAGAAAGCAATTTTTAAGGGCTAGCATTTTTCTTAATATTACAATGAATGTTTTTATACTGCATACAATTCTTATGTCCGTTCCCTCACGCATTTCACTCAAAAGTGAGTTTTCTTGTACGAGAATTGTGTTCTTCAAGCATCCTATCTTGACCAGCACTGATGATTTTCTTCACACATGTATACATAAGCCATATCTCTAAATTGCAGGAGGAAAGGAAAGGAAAGGAAAGGAAAGGAAAGGAAAGGAAAGGAAAGGAAAGGAAAGGGAAAGGGAAAGGGAAAGGGAAAGGGAAAGGGAAAGGGAAAGGGAAAGGGAAAGGGAAAGGGAAAGGGAAAGGGAAAGGGAAAGGGAAGGAAAGGAAAGGAAAGGAAAGGAAAGGAAAGGAAAGGAAAGGAAAGGAAAGGAAAGGAAAGGAAAGGAAAGGAAAGGAAAGGAAAGGAAAGGAAAGAAAGGAAAGGAAAGGAAAGGAAAGGAAAGGAAAGGAAAGGAAAGGAAAGGAAAGGAAGAAAAAAAGTGAAAAATATATATTGTTAAGAATGTGAGAAATAGTGCTTTGCAGAAGTATATGATTACTTACAAGCTTTAAGAATTTGGTATGATTCAGTGATATATAGAGACAAGTTGCCAAGTAACTGCATTCTCTGCTTCTTTCTTGTTGTGGCACTGCACCAAGCTTCTTCAAATTTAGCAAAAAGCATCAAAACTTCAAATCTCCTCCTTCTGTGCAAAAGAGTACAATTTTTACAAGAACCCAATTTGCCAGCGGACTTTTACCCAGAACCAGTTACCCTTGGGTATGAGTGAACCACATTTTTGACCCTGAAAATACACAAATGGCATCAGTACATGAATGCTTTTCAGGGGGAAAAGAAGTCAGCACTTGGAGCATTTAAATCCAATCCAACTTGCCTCTTTTATCAAAGAGGGAGAAACGGTCATGGCCCTACATGCTGCAGGAAGAGCTCCCAAACTTCACCTCTTCCACCTTGCAGAGGCCAAAGCTCAGAGTGGCACCTCAACACCTCCACTTAAAAGAAAGGAAGGGGGTAAAAGCAGCAGCAAGTAAGCACTTGTAAAAGGCCAGGTGGGAACTGCACTGAGATGACTCCTGGCGTGCGCAGCTTGCAGGCTTTCCCACAGTTCAAGAGCTTTGATAAGCGCTTGGAGTTGAAAAGCAAGAAACGCAGTGGAGAGGCAAACCTCCCCCTCCTGGGGCACAAGAGGAGTCAAGGCAGTGGCAACGACAGCCAGCCCTCACCAGCAGAGCCACGTGAGCCGTGGGAGCTAGACGAGCTTCAAGTTCTGGGTCCTTTCCACTCCCTTGTTGCCAGTGGACTTTTAAGAGTTCAAGGTTTGCAGAACATTGCAGTGGCAGAAGATGACAGATCCTGATGAGGTCAGTAATCTCCCAACTCATAGTCAATCCATGCAAATATTTCACCACTTGACTGCCGAGCTACCATCCATGGGAGCACAGCTCAGGCAGATGCCCTCTAATGTTTTGTGCTGCTTTCAAAGCACCAAAACCAACCTGAAGCCCTGCTGCTACTGATTCTAAAAATAAAAATAAAAATGGAAAGGCGGTACAAGGAAAGCATACAAAACCCAAGGAGCAACAAAGAAAACCAGAAATAGGAAGCCATCAGGCACCCAACTCATGCAAATCGTACACATCCTGGAAGGTGCTAATCACAATGCTGTAAGAAAGGCCGAGCTGAGTTGTGCTCCCCAAGCCAATATTCATATATTTGCAATACATGATCTGACTAGAGAAATCTTTTCCTAAGATCTAACGTGAATACTCTTCTGCCATCAGGGCTCAAAATACAAACCAATCTGTTTCTGAACACAAATTATATATCCTGTGTGTCATTACTATGAATATATAATATATATACTATGCAAAAGGGTAATTTGATTTTTTTTTCCATTTTAGGGTTCTGCTGAAAGTATTGTTCTCATTATGATAGTGAAGTGCATCACTTTTTTTTTTGTTCTTAACGATGGGCTCACCACTACCTAACATCAGGAGTGGATAGTTAAAAGCAGGGTGGATTAATCCATGTGTTCCCAAATCAAGATAAATTGACATTTTTTAAGAAGATTCCCCCAATTCCCTAGCTGTTACACTGAATGAGAGGAAATTACTCAACATCTCCCACTATGCTTCAGAATGGAAGAACAACTAATTATAGATACTGCAAATTTTCATGTAAAACTAGATGATCTTTCTGGGCTGCTTATTCTGGATACTTGATACTTGTGTCAACATAGCCAATGCCTCTCCTGCTATTTTTATTCCATCTCTTACCAGCATCTGTATATTGCCATATTATGTATCAAGGCTAATGTAAAGCAATAGTCTGAACTGAAGTTAAACCCTTCTTCTGTGCTTTCCTTGCTAGATCTCTACAGTTTTAAGGATTACTCTATTACTCCTTTTTTACTATTTTTTTTCTTTTTTTAAAGAGGGGGAAAGCAGTTTTTTTCTTTTTTTAAGTTGCGATTCTAATTAATTAGATATAAAAATCTCAAAGTTGATATATCCTTATGCTTCCCTTACAGGGCAGGCTTTTTGGTGCAACCATAATTCTGTACAACTGAATGCTTCCTATGTTAATTCTAAAATGCCCATCTAGTGATGTTAAAAACAGTAACTATTTTCACAAAGAACATACTCGGTGGAATTTCAAACTAACATCTGCAACGGAGCGTGTTTGAGACTGAAGAACCATTTATCATTTCTACCCCAAATAAAGATGCTGAAGAATTAAACACTGAACAGGGTACGCAGTCCTATCTAAAGACACATACTGCCCTGTACATCAAGAGAAAGCGTTCCCGGCAAGAATACACAATATTCTTCCAAGTTCCTTACCAGAATGGAGAGTTAATACTACTTGGTTGGGTAGCACTCATGAGAAATACTATTAATTGGGTCATTAAAGTACACAAAAAGAGAAAACAATACTGTAAAGTTATTTGGGGTGTCCTTTTCCCCCATTAACTTACTTGCATTGTGTAGTTCATAACATGGTTGAGCTTTAAAAAGACAAAGCAGCTCAATAAGTAGATACGTTCACACAGGGTTCACATTACAGCATTCTGAAAACTCCAACACTCGAGACATACTGATTACCATCATCTTGCATTGATAGCTTTTAAATATATTGTGACAACATGACTGAGTTAAAAAATATGTTACCAACAGAGCCTTATTCCTAGAACAGATCAGGAAAAGATCCCCTTCACCCATATGCAGCACACGCCCCATGCCCTTGTGCTGCAAACGTAGGCTGTGATGATGTCTCATTATGACCAGTCATAACGTTAGGTCCTCAAGGTCACAAGAATGTGTTTTTTTTGTTTTTTGGGTTTTTTTTTAGTAAACAAATTCTCTGTCAAAACAGTTAAAAGGTGCCCAGAACCAGGAGAAGAAATGATGGTATAACACTGTTTCCAGCTGAAATGTTGTGATCTGATGCCATACACTGCCTATTAGTACTGTCAAATAGCCACTTGATAGAATGCTCTTGCACAGGTTGAGTTGTTGCATGTAAAATGCATCACAAGTAGCTGCAACACTCCCTTAAGGGCTACTTGCAGCAAAGATTAAAACTAGATCAACAAACCTCCCAGTTCAGAGAGACCTGGTGTAACTCTCTGAGATGGTCTGTAGTTCCTCAAACTCAACTACATTGAGGAAGCTGAGCTTCTGAGAACTGAGTGGAGCTTCTCCAGAGGGACAAACTGGGTCGTAGTATAAAAGTAGTTAAATGCACAAGATTAGGAGAAGAGGTGACCTGTGAAATCCAGGTAACCCCCAGCCATACCCAAGATGAAACTTCCTCCTAAATTCCAGCAGTTTTATAAAGATTTCACCATCCTCCATTCCTGTTACGTGGTGCAGCAGGGCAATCTCCTCAGTACAACTAACAACAGGTTTTTCTGTTAGTTGAAAATGACTGTAACAGATGCATACGATTACACACTATCACATTGTGGAGATAAACATCCGTCCAAGAGATCTGCTTGTCTTGCACAGTGTGCCCAAGAGTATAGACAACACATTAGAAGAACAATAAGGAATGGGTAATTTGGGAATTGAATTCTTTTGCAACAAACTTTTTTTCCCCAAAAAAAGCACCATTAACAATGCTGATACTTTATAAAAGTTACATTCCACATTTTTGGGGGGCGGGGGATATGGCTTAAAAGAAAGTTTAAGTACTAAACAGAAGGCTTTCCATTCAACCTCAAATACATAGGCACTGTTACTGATCCCATAATGACCAAGTCCTTAAGTACTAATCCCATAATGAGTAAGCCCTTAAATAATTAAAAATTTCTAAGATAACACAGGGACACTGGTACACTATGACCAAAATTAAAATTCCCTACAGAAGTCCTAGTGAAACCCCGGTGACTGAACGATCATAAGAACTCAAGGTACACCAGCTGTCAGGCAAGTCCTCTTCTGGTTTACACAATGACTGCAAGAGCACACTTGAAAAGAAAATCTATTACTAATAAGACTGTTGGTAATTCTTAATTTCAACACAATTACATTTTAGCACCTCAAGAGAAACAAAGTGTTCTAGCTCCAATCATTACCATTCACTTTTCAGACCAGCTGCAGATGGAAATTGTTCACCTCCTTTATCCCATCGTGACAGAACAGCTTCAAGCTAAAGCATTTTTTTCACTTATGCAAGGTGCATGGAGTAAGTATCTGGCAATGATTTTTTTTTTTTACACAATGCTGCCTTCATTTCCCAAAGGACTACATAGGGCCCTGTAATAAAGGGTTACAGTCACATTAATTCACACTCCATTAAAATTTATACATCTCTTACCCAGTCAACTTTTTCCTGTAATATCACCTATAATCAGATTTGGGGATCTCTCCCTCTCCTCCCACTCCAGTAGCTTGGGCCAACGTGGAAAATCATGTTTATTGTAGATTATCCACTTCATACAAGACAGAGAATTCCTCAGCGTCTCTGGCTTTGTGCTTGAATCGAGATTCTTCTGATCCAACCTTGATTCAGTCATCTTCCTTTCCAGTCCTTCCTTCTGGCTGCTTTACAGCTTTATCTTGCAATCCCACAGTTCCCACAGCCCTGATCCTGAAAAAAGATGATAACTACAAATACAGGACAGGGGTCTAGATCTTATTTAGCACTGCTTCAGAGTATGATATAGTCCCTGTTACAGGGTTTTACATAAAATGTGCAAAAATATGTGCATTTTTGTTCTTGAAAAACATACCTAGCCTTTCAATTTGCCAGCATAACATGCTTTCAGCCACACTCTGTTTAAGATTCAGCGAGCTGAGCCCCGCATGTCGTGTTCAACTCCGCACCGCTGCTCTCAGGTCGGCAACGCGCTCCGTGGTTGCCGCTGTGAAGCGTGCCTAGTCCTGCTCAGCTTTTATAATGTTATTTTTCACCTAAAAATATAAATACATAGCTCTAGATATAGACTATATATATATTTTAACTAAATTCATATAGGTAACAAAGGGATCTCTGAAGTGGCTTTTTTATTCTTGCATGCCTCTATTAGCCAAATTTCGGGATATTTAGAAGCAGGAAGCGCTCCCAGCTCCAGCTGAATTTCAGTGCAGGTACACAAGCACACAGGTGTCTAGCCAATATAATCCAGTTAAGATGGGGGTGTTTCACTGACACTTTTAGATATCTGCCACTTGTTTAAGCATGCCCTTTTTGGAATGGTAGGAGGTATCAAATCAAATACTACCAGACCCCAGGGACTAGGTGTGATAGATGTGAGAGTGTAACACGTTTGAGAGCTACAGCACCACTACTTTAGGTAAAGAGAATTACTGCCACACTGAGCTCTCAGTATTATGAGCATAACTTTACTGCTCAGTTAAGCAAAATCCTCAGTCATCTGGACTGTGCTGAGGCAGACAGGGTAGGTCTAATACCATCTTAAGAAACTCCAAATTTAGATAAAAAGCATACCAACTCCCTGGCCTACTGTCGAAAGAGCGAAAACTAGTCTAAATTTTACCTGTTTCTTCTCTACTGGTCACAGACACCTTGCATTCACAGACCTATTTCTGATCGCAAGGCCTCAAATCACTGCCTTTCACTATCACAAAGCAACTAAAAAGAAATGATGTAGAATAAAATAAATAAATAAAACTCCACCAGCTGGCTTGATAGCTCTATGTTTTACACATTAGTCCCAATACCTTCTGGGCAAACGCCTTCCATTCTGCATGCCATTGAGGGGTTAAGAGAAGCAATAATTTGATCGCTTTGACACAGGACTTAGAAGGGCAAAGCTGTGTTACGTGATCACAATATACCGTCTCCTACAAGGGCATCTCTGCTCCAAACAAGACTAAAGGTCCACCCTCGGCTTCCATGCTCCCGCTTCTTGCAAACCCTGCCATACAAACATGGCATTCGAAAGAGTCTTGCTCTCCCCTCATCCTCCTTACCACCAGGAAAAAAAAAAAAAAGCAAATCCAATGAGGCCCACAATTACACCTGTGCTACCCATTTTGTATGTCACTAGGAGTGTGGGGAAAGCATCATGGTTACTAAAAATGAGTTTATACAGACTGACCAGAGCTTTAAAAATCATGACAGTAACACACAAAATGGAATAAAACTCAGTGCCTTCAATTTGAGCCGTTGCGGCTTAGACAGTCGAGAGAAAATAAGAATACATCACTCATGGCAGGCATCCAACAATGGGCAGCGAGGATTAAGGACCGCCTGTTTTCCTTGCAATTGCACACCAAAATAAAAAAGAAGCTCTATATTATAAACATTTGTCATCAACACAGAGATCAAAGGCATGATGATACAATTAGCAGTGTTTGCTATTAACTCCAAAAGATTGTGACACTTAGTTTCCATGTTTTTTTGAAAACCCTCACCTACAGCAAGGAGTAGTACATATGAGGGATGCCCACTCCTCTAATAACCAGAGCCCAAGACTAAGCCCTTGAGGACTGAACAGTGTCTGCACATGAGATGACCCAGGGATGCCTACACATGCCGAAGAGCTCCCTGGTCCCCAGGAACATCACACATCCATGCTCAAGGCAGGAGCACATCAGGACCGTGGGCTCACGGTGGAAACCAACCTCAAGAGAGCTAGGGTTTTCTTCAAGGCAACGTGGGCAAGGAGCCCAACACGAAGAGCACTGAGGCCAATGGAGCAGGAGCAGGGCTCCTGCAGCCAGGTGCATGATTTGAGTCACCACATTGGGGTCAGCAGCCCTTGGCCGCAGAGCCATGTCTTGATCCGGGCTCCATTCTCGGTGCTGGCCAAAAGCAGGCTGTCCCTAGGTACTCCTCATGCAGGCGGCACTAAGGAGTAGCTTTGCAGAACTCAGTTCACGTCAGGCTGAGACATGCTGGCCCAGAGCTGCTAAGTCACAGTGGACCCTCTTGGCGAAACCTTGCCATACAGTGCTCCCTGATGTACCCTTCAGTGTCTGTGTGACCCAAACATTCCCTTACCCAGAGCGGCCAAGTCCACTCGGATATTAGGTGGAATCATTCTGTTGAGTCAGTCCCAGTCGACTGATTAAAAGGGAAACTGCTCATGAGAGAACAGCATTTTGGCATTCCTCCTCTGCAACATGTGTGGAGAGGATTTTTTTTTTGTTGGATGTGGGAAATGTTTTCTGGAGGAAAAAAAAAAAGCCAGTACACTGCTAATCTAATTTAGAAGGGAGAGAAAAGAGACAGAAAAAAGCACTGCAAAAAGTAGAACTAGTGTGTTCTGCCAGGAAGAAGGCAAGTCTTGAAGTATTGAAGTGCCCTGGAACCAACGGCACAAGTCAAGGCAACATTTTCTCGGACAATTTTCAACATTAACACAGCTCCATGCAGCTCACCATGCGGTTCTCCCGACTCACTTCCCCTTCCCAACAAGTAGCGTTCACACGTGGCTAAGGATGCTTCAGAATTTAAAGAGGCAAAATTGCATTTTGCAGTAAGAGGGAGCAAGCCCTGTGTCTTTATCCTAAGGCTGACTGAAGTCTTCCCAACACCGAGGGTGGATACGGTAACATTTTTCCAGCACTGACGCTCTATCTTAACCTAAGTTACAGAATCACAGAATCACAGAACGGCTGAGGTTGGAAGGGACCTCTGGAGATCATCTAGTCCAACCCCCCTGCTCAAGCAGGGTCACCTAGAGCACATTGCACAGGATTGCATCCAGGCGCGTTTTGAATATCTCCAGAGAAGGAGATTCCACAACCTCTCTGGGCAACCTGTTCCAGTGCTCTGTCACCCTCACAGCGAAAAAGTATTTCCTCATGTTCAGATGAAATTGTCTGTGTTTCAGTTTGTGCCCATTGCCTCACGTCCTGTCGCTCGGCACCACTGAAAAGAGTCTGGTCCTATCCTCTCGACACCCTCCCTTCAGATACTTGTACACATTGATAAGATGTCCTCTCAGCCTTCTCTTCTCCAAGCTAAACAGGCCCAGCTCTCTCAGCCTTTCCTCATAAGAGAGATGTTCCAATCCCCTAATCATCTTTGTAGCCCTTCGCTGGACTTGCTCCAGTAGTGCCACATCCCTCTTGTACTGGGGAGCCCAGAACTGGACACAGTACTCTAGACGTGGCCTCAGCAGGGCTGAGTAGAGGGGGAGAATCACCTCCCTCCACCTGCTGGCAACACTCTTACTGATGCACCCCAGGATACCATTGGCCTTCTTGGCCACAAGGGCACATTGCTGCCTCATGCTTAACTTGGTGTCCACCAGCACTCCCAGGTCCTTCTCCGCAGAGCTGCTTTCCAGCAGGTCAACACCCCACCTATACTGGTGCATGGGGTTATTCCTCCCTAGGTGCACGACCCTGCACTTCCCTTTGTTGAACTTCATGAGGTTCCTCTCTGCCCACCTCTCCAGCCTGTCCAGGTCTCTCTGAACGGCAGCACAGCCCTCTGGTGTATTGGCCACTCCTCCCAGTTTTGTATCGTCAGCAAACTTGCTGAGGGTGCACTCTGTCCCTTCATCCAGGTCATTGATGAAGAAGTTGAACAAGACTGGACCCAGTACTGACCCCTGGGGGACACCGCTAGCTACAGGCCTCCAACTAGACTCTGCACCGCTGATCACAGCCCTCTGAGCTCTGCCATTCAGCCACTTCTCAATCCACCTCCCTGTCCACTCATCTAACCCACACTTCCTGAGCTTGTCTATGAGGATGCTATGGGAGACAGTGTCAAAAGCCTTGCTGAGGTCTAGGTAGACAACAACCACTGCTCTCCCCTCATCTCCCCAGCCAGTCATTCCATCATAGAAGGCTATCAGATTGGTTAGGCATGATTTCCCCTTGGTGAAGCCATGCTGACTACTCCTGATCACTTTCTTGTCCTCCACATGCTTGGAGATGGCCTCCAGCATGAGCTGCTCCATCACCTTTCCAGGGATGGAGGTGAGGCTGACTGGCCTGTAGTTCCCTGGGTCCTCCTTCTGGCCCTTTTTGAAGACTGGAGTGACATTGGCTTTCTTCCAGTCTTCAGGCACCTCTCCTGTTCTCCATGACCTTTCAAAGATGATGGAGAGTGGCTTAGCAATGACATCCACCAGCTCCCTCAGCACTCGTGGGTGCATCCCATCAGGGCCCATGGATTTGTGGGTATCAAGTTTGCTTAAATGATCTCTAACCCACTCCTCCTCCACCAAGGGAAAGTCTTCCTTCCTCCAGACTTTCTCTCCTGCCTCCAGGGTCTGGGGTTCCTGAGGGCTGGCCTGAGCAGTAAAGACTGAAGCAAAGGCAGCATTCAGTAACTCTGCCTTCTCTGTATCCTTTGTCACCAGGGCACCCACCCCATTCAGCAAAGGGCCCACATTTTCCCTAGTCTTCCTCTTGCTGCTGATGTATTTGAAGAAGCCCTTCTTGCTGTCCTTGACATCTCTAGCCAGATTTAATTCCAAACGGGCCTTAGCCTTCCTCGTCGCATCCCTGCATACTCTGACAATGTTCCTATATTCCTCCCAAGTGGCCTGTCCCCCTCTCCACTTTCTGTATACTTCCTTCTTCTGGTTGAGTTTTGCCAGGAGCTCCTTGCTCATCCATGCAGGTCTCCTGCCTCCTTTGCTTGACTTCCTCCTCATAGGGATGCACCGCTCTTGAGCCTGGAGGAAGTGATGTTTGAATATTAACCAGCTCTCTTGAACACCCCTTCCTTCTAGGGCCCTCACCCATGGGATTCCTCCAAGTAGGTCCCTGAAGAGGCCAAAGTTTGCTCTCCTGAAGTCCAGGGTTGCGATCCTACTTGGTGCCCTGCTGCCTCCTTGCAGGATCCTGAACTCCACCATCTCATGGTCACTGCAGCCAAGGCAGCCCCCAACCTTCACATCTTCCACCAGTCCTTCTTTGTTTGTTAGTACGAGGTCCAGCAGCACACCTCTCCTTGTTGGCTCCTCCACCACCTGTGTCAAGAAGTTGTCACCAATGCTCTGCAGGAACCTCCAGGACTGTTTGTGCCTAGCTGTGTTGTCTTTCCAGCAGATATCAGGGTGGTTGAAGTCCCCCATGAGAACCAGGGCCTGGGATCGTGAGGCTACTTCCAGCTGTCTGTAGAAGGCCTCATCGACTTCCTCTTCCTGATCAGGTGGCCTGTAGTAAACACCCACAACAGTGTCACCCATGCTAGCCTGCCCTTTCATCCTTACCCATAAGCTCTCGACTCGCTCTTCATCCACCCCCTAGGCGCAGCTCAATACATTCCAGTTGCTCTCTCACATAAAGAGCAACTCCACCACCTCTCTTTCCTGGCCTGTCTTTCCTAAAAAGCACGTAGCCATCCATGACAGCACTCCAGTCATGTGAGCTATCCCACCATGTCTCTGTAATGGCAATGAGATCATGGCCCTGCGACCGCACACATATCTCTAGTTCTTCCTGTTTGTTCCCCATGCTGCGTGCATTGGTGTACAGGCATTTCAGAGAGGTGATCGAGCATGCAGGTTTCCCAGGAGGGGTAAAAGAGGGTCCTCCATAGCCACATCCCATGCACACTTCCCTGGCTGCATTCACCTGTTGGAGGCATCCTGACTTGAGCTGTCTTTTGCCAACTACCCTGTCACTATAACTCTCCCCTTCCCCCATCTTTCCTAGTTTAAAGCCCTCCTTACCAGGTTGGCCAACCTGTTGGCAAAGACCCGCGTGCCCCGCCTCGTGAGGTGGATCCCATCTCTCGCCATCAGTTGTCGATCTTCAAACAGGGTCCCATGGTCGTAGAAACCAAAACCTTGTTGCCAACACTGCATTCTAATTGGGATAAGCTATAAATAGGACAACTTATTGGAAATTCAACAAGCATACATGCTAGTTCCTGCTGCTTGAATCAGGGTACTAGAATAAAATCTAGTTTGCTCCAACTGTATTTAGTTATGATTAATTGGTCGTGAAATGCAAAGCTTTAACCTCTTGTCAAGTAAGCTGCGAAAATAAGGAATGAGCACAATATTTTGCTCAGGTCTCCAAAGGCCTCCACTTAAATAGCAGCAAGGTTACAGTTACTTCAATTAAGGATGGTAACTCTCAGGAGAAGTCCAGCCAAAATGTTCCAAGTTCAAAGAAAGTACAAGAACAAAGAATACAGGATCACAGACAATATTAAAATAAATAAAACCCAACAACACGGACACTCAGGAAACCACTGCTACTTCTCTGACATGTTCTTTTGTCTCCATTATTCCAAATTTTCCAAATAGAAACTTCCCAAGGTGCTGATTTAACATTGAGAATATTCTAAATAGATTATCTCAATATCATTATGATTTTCATCCTCATACAAAATTTTTGCAGTTCTTGTCATTCCCCCACTTTCATTTATTTTCAACATTTTAGAAGCCCAGATTATTTCCTGTAAATACTTTTTTTTCCCTCCATCCAGCTTATTTACTCTTGTAATACATTATTTGCTCAATAGGAACATATTATATAGGTGTTTAAAATATAACTATAGAATGAATGAATGAATACATAAGTTTACCTGACTCTATATTGAAGTGAAAGCCTGCAAAAAAGCAAGGAAATACACTTACATTTATTGTACATAAACCCTCATGCTAATATGAAGGCTCAATGCAAAATAACTAATTTTCTTAGGCATAGCACCTGAGTAGACCAACAATTCAAGCTGCCATTATGCGAGGAAGTCTCACTAAATGTCCTTATTTCCAAAGTACTGTTTACAAGGACGTGATACCTGAACTCCCAATGATCCTCCAAGCCTAATCACCTGTGCATTTATTCTCACCACAAAGCCTGATAAAAATAAGAAGCTGGCCTGTGATTTTAAAGTGACCTTTTAGTAAAAAACAGTTGAAAACCATTGCAACAGATGACTGCAGAGAACCCTCCAGTGTCACAACTTATGGGCTTAAACCTCCAAGCTCAGCTTTACTTGTGCAAACCATACTAGCTTCTATACATCTGCTAGAAGAAGATCTGGTAGAGAAGATTTCCCATCTTCTATACATCACCTGGAAATCCCTCTGGTCTTCCCTGAAACCACTGGCATGCCTAGAGATCAGGTCTAATGCGACACAAGCCAGATGGGCAAGAAAACTTTTCCTTGGTATGTCATCTCCCCACTCCCAAATAAGAAGCTTGTGTCAGATACGCACAGACAATCCCATTTCTCTTAATGATGTTCATTTAGCTTCATGACAAAAAATAACCCATGTTAGATCCCTGCTCTGTTCAATTTGCTCCTGCACCTGTTGCAGGATCCCAGTGACGTATTTGATACCAAGCCACAACTCAGCTCTAAGAATTACACAAAAGCGTCCGCACTGGACAGGGTGTTTGTCTAGTCATCCTAAAAAGGGTTAAAATATCTGAGTTTTTTAATTAACCTTAATTAACCTTCCAGGACAAGATTTGGCTACAAGCTTTTCTCAGCATTTAGGAAAAGATACGGCTTACCAAGCATGACACCGTGATGAGGTGCAACCATTTTCTCACTGCTCCTTTTGAACAACTAACTGAAAAGTAGCACCAGCTCCATCACACTTGCAGCAAGCTTCTTCCAAGCCCAACACTGTAACTCTTCTTTCAGTGCACCAGGGAAGCAAATGTGGAAGGGGTTGTGAGACTGAACTGCTTTTCAGTTTGCTAGAAGTCAGAAGAAATGTTTTTCCGTTTGCAAAGAAAAAACACCCATAAACATAAGCAACAGAAGCCCTGAAATCATTTACATTTGCAGGAGGGGAACCAAAAGTTAAGCAAACTAAACAGTCTAATATCACAGCAGACTTTTCCTTTCCTAATTGGAAGAATTCAGCTTCAGCTAAAACTTCACAGAAATCATTCAAATAGGACATGGATCTGCTTCCTTCAGGGGTACGTAATCAATATGCTGCATAATTTCCTGTCCACGGCCCTTTTCAGAAAAATAAACTGAGACTGAACCAAACACTCCATTCCCCAATACAGATCGAACTCAAGAAAAGTACAGCAGGAAGTAAGTTTGCCTAACATTTTTCTAACAAAACAATTTGCCAAAATATTTAAAGCGTGGGAATAAACCGTCATTAAATACAACTGTGAAATACTTAACAGCTTCAGAGAGTTTTGGAAGAGTGAAAAGTAAAGCACAAGGGTAGTTTTCCCACACACATTTATATTTATTTATTTTTAATACCCTATTGTAACAGCCTAATCAAGTTTTTGAAGAAATTGAAAAAGAAAAAAAAGTTCTGTATTCATTTATTTCATCTGAGAAACTATTTGCCTACAGGTGGCAAATTCACTCTTATTATTGAAAAAAACTATATATGTCACTTAACCAACACTCTGCCCTTACAACTCTGGACCTTAAAGACCCTCACAGCGTCATCACACCATGACTGTCTTTACGAACATGATTGCAAATACATTAAGGAAGGAAAAGGGAAGTTTGGACCTAAATTTCACCCACTCTTTGCCCTTGAGCACAGCCTGGAGAACTGCTGTGATCACTTATGAAGACTTCCTCTTTCCAATGGAAAAGATCAGTCACTGACTTTCATTAGAAACTTTAAAACAAACGCACCTTATGAAATTCGCTACTAAGAACAGTAACAGCTTAGAAAATTTTCTAGCAAAATAGCATAAAATGTGCAGTCCATTTATTCTGCATATTACAATCACAGTTCCAGGTCAATGACTCCAAAGCCTTTTATTAAATCATAAAACTTAAGACCAGTTTCCAATGAAATCTCTAATCAAATATGAATGAATCATCCAATAGGACACCATTCCATGAATGAAAAACAGATGGAGCAGTAGTAACAATTGAGTGGTTTAAATCAAAAGATATTAGCTAAGCCAAAGGAGCAGATATATATCACAAGTGCTTGCTTCACATAAACGTAAAGGAGACACTGGCTTAAGGTAGACCTCAAACCAAACCTTTTAATTGCCAAATGCAGAGCCAGCATCAACCATAAAGTTCAATGAGGCAGTTTGAGTGAGAATGAACTTACTACCACATTTAATGCATGGAAAATTCAGATTTCCAGGGGCATTCTGTCTCGACTGGACCAGTTTTTGGTCAGAGGCGTTCTGAGCTCAGGATTCTTGCCTGTAGCAAGACAAGCTATTACTTTCCAAACTCTTTTTAGCAATCCACTTTTAAGGCTGCATCCAAAGAAGAAGCAAGGACACAGAGACAGAAAACATGCTGGTAAGCTGAAGTGTTTACTTTGCAATTCAGGTCTCGGCTGATCCTATTTTTTGAAGATGACATCCCACCCTTCAAGGTCTAAGCACTTAAAAAGTTAAAACAAAGTGACATGATTAAAAATTGGCAGCATTCTCGCATTTACTTTCCTTGTCAGTGTTGCCAATGTTTCTTATTTTGGAGCAACTCAATTACGGTTTTTATTTGTAGACTTGACTTATATCTTAGCCTTACCTGGTTTTGGCTTTCTTTTTTGTTTGTTGTTTTTGTGGTGGTGTTTGGTGGGAGGATGAGGAGGAGGAAACATCCATTTAATCAATGAACAGCAATTCTCTAGACCAGCATCCGGAGACTGCTACATTATTCAAAGCACCAGACAAGCCACGCAACTGATACTCCCACTGGCATCCAAAAACAAAGTGCAGCTGAATATAGCCCTGAAAATCAATATACACTAGGGAACAACCTCGAGGATCGTGATAAATGCGCCCTGCGTCAGAAAAAGGAATTCCTAAAATGCTGAGGACACGTGTGATTGCTGGGCACTGACCAACTTGCATCTACTTCACTTTCAGCAATAAGTTACCTAGAGTTAATCTTGGTGTAAAGCACTCTAGGGAGCTCTGCAGCACGAAACACTCCAATTAAAAAAAAAGGAACTTGGATCAAAGCAAATATACTGCTAATCGAGTAGTCTTCAGCTTCTCCTCCACTCTCACTCTGGCTAACACTTAGCTAAAATTAGTAGGAATCAGGAGAAGGTGACAAAAACCAGGGCTTTTTATCACAGTATGAGATGGGACACTCCAAAATCCCTTAACCTTCTTCTATCTAGAAGAAACAAAATGTTTGCTACAAGCTGTAGGGCAATGGTATTCATATATTTTGAACAGGCGAGGAGAGAAAAATAAAAACTAAGGGCTTCCTCTTGATTTTCAAACCCCTCTAGGGTTGCAGATCCAGGCAAAACAATTGATTAGACACATTAAAAACAGGACATGACAAAGTGACTAATAGATTGCATCTGAAAAATGCAGAATTTTTCCACTGAAAAATGCCTCAAACCACGATCAACTTTCCATGAAATATTTATCATTTTTCATTCACTGCATAGTATCGTTATTTTTAGAAAAGCCAGAGGCAACGAGAACAGATTCCTGATTAACCATTCAATGGAGCCTCTAAATGTTGGTTCCTATCTTGCCATCGCCTTCCCCTTGCTAAGAGGTCTAAAAACTTAATATAAATACTGTCACGCATTCAAAGGCTCTTCTCTCCCTCACCTGCTCTTATAGGGAAACAAATGCACAACACAGTGTTGCCTTTGGTGGAGAAGCAGGGAGACAAATTATTTTGAACACAACACTGTGAACATCCAGGACTAAACAAATCCTGTGAAATCTATAGCTGATCAGTGTGAACTAATAAACTGAGGAAGGGGAGGGAGAATAAAGAAAAACAGCAAGTTGGGTCTTGCAGTAAAGAAAACTTTCCTGCCAGTTACCTTTTATCTAAGAAAATAGTTCCGTATTCACACGCTTAAGATTTAAGTGCTGCTTCCAGCTTTTAAAAGAGAAACAAGTCATTAATAATTAATCCTATCTCCTCTATTTAATAACCATTTCCTTGTGTGTAAGGAACGAGGTGACAGACAAATGATTTCTCCAAGAAAAAAAACACACCAAAATAAGAGTTTAGGAGCTTCAGGCTCCTGCTCTTGACATCCTGCAGGATCAGGACATCTATGGACCATGTTCTGGGCATACACTGGGGTGGTTCTGACTCCAGCAAATGCAAAGATGCAATAAAAAGGGTTTAATTCCTTAGAGTCTTATGCACACTAATGCTGAAGTTCACATAATGAGCTTTGATACTCAGCTCTAGCTGAGCCAGAGATCCTAAAGCTTCAACTTTCCTGCTATTCAAAAGGCCTAGAGTCTCTAGAGGTGGCAATTCACTCCTCTGTCCTTCATAAATAACCCCAAATTTGTTGACCACATTCTGGGCATGCTGCAAAGGCTTTTTTTTTTTTTTTTTTTTTAACGGAACAACACAGCAAATCATCTGTGGAAATCTGAGAGCTGACTAAAGTGTTACACAATGTTGAACTATGTTCAACACATGTAAACTATGTTCACATAGTCCTTGTTGAACTATGGATTACAAAGGTGAACTTTACTACTATTTTCAGTTGTTACAATGCTTATTTTATTGTCATTGAATGGGCTGCATTTAGTATTTTTAGCCTAGGACAGTAAATAACCTTCTATTCACTCTAACAATTTCTCAAGACCTCACTTTTAATGATAATTTTTTATCATCAGCTTTTCAGACACTATGGAGAACAGATATCTAACATTAAAAGACTGGGCTTTCTGCATGGGAGCTACAGCTTTGGAGTGTGATGAAGCCATGTAACATCCCCACCCTAACATGTCCCAGCGTGAACAAGGATGAACAAGCTCAGGTCTGCAAAGGTGAGAGCCTGCTGGGAGCCCTGAATCCCAGCTGACCAGCCAAGCTGCTTCAAAGCACCACCACACCAAGCTGCTTTGGTAACCTTCTGCAGGTGCTTTTGAAGAAGACATACTGGAGAAACTAAGACAATATCTGAGAATCCAGTGTAGTAAAAGAACATCCCTTTCCTTTGAAGGGATAAATTAATAAAGGCACAGTATTCTGTTCTATGTTAGACTAACTGGACTTCCTCTCCTTGCTCTTAGAAACTGGGATTAATTGACGGTTTAAAAAGCCTTTAAAATGATGTAACAATATGAGTCTAGATGCTCTTGCAGACCATTTATTCGTATGTACATCAGCATTTTTTTTTTCCAGATGAATGTGAAAGTGAGACTGGATATTCAAACCCAGGGAGAAGAGAACTCAAGCAGCTGAAATCTCATACATAATCCTATCACTGCCCCTGCCAGACTGCTCTTGTTCTTCCCAGTGTCAGGATCCAGAAGAGCCTCAGCAACATGCTGGAAGAGTTATCCTGAGGGATCAGCTGGCCAAGTGGCAGATTGGGAACCAACACAGATCAGCACACTAGTAATTGTGCAAATGCAGCGATGGGAGACCAGTGCATCCAGCTGAAGTGGCCTGGGAGGAAAGAAGTGGTGCAAACCCATGTGTAAGAGGAGTTTTAGGCAGCCACACATGTAAGAGGCAGTCTGCTCCTCACCATCATTAGGACTTCTACAGTCAAGCTCTTATAGGCGCTGCTCAGTTCCTATTGCAGCCACCATCATCAATTCCTAACATTTGCCAGCAGATTTCTATCAACCCTCAATAACTCATTAAAATACCACAACTGCTCACCTCTTAAACTTCAGCATGCCCAGTAGCCTCACAGACCTTCATTGGCCTGCAGATCACCCTTTGAGGACAACCCCAGGACACCGTGCAGAAGACGCCTGCCTGATCTGCAGCAGCTACTATGGAGAAGACTTCATCTAAGGAGCAACAAGCACAGCTGCTTTTCCGCAGCCTCTCCATGCAACTTTTCTATTTTGCAATGAATATCGCACAACACAAATCATTTGTCAGCTCTACGTAACCACTAGTTTAAGTGCTCCAATCATCACTATTACTTTTATCAGAAATTGGGAACACATCCTTGAAAGCCAATGGAAATGCTATGGAAAAAGGTGAATTTCTTTCCAAATTCAATAATTGGGTTGATAAATGCTTTAAGCCAGATAGCCTCACAATTTCACATTATGTTGTTATAGGTAAACGTGACAAATTGACAACCACTCGGGCCAGGTTGCATAAATTCCAATTTAATAAAATAATTGAGCAAGTCACAAGTAAGCAAAACAGCGCTGGGCGGCCGGGGAGTCTCCTGCTCCACCAACGGCGCGCGCAATCCCCCCCTCACAGTCCCCTTATATGCCTATAACTTCTGTGGTTGCGCCGGCTGTTGCTGGGGGGGTCGGGATGAAAGCTGGTACAGTTCTCCCCCTCCCTCCATATGATTGGGGCTCTTGGCAGACTGGGGTTAAGTCCACCCCTAAAATAAATAAATAAATAAATAAATACACAAAATTCTTAAAACAAATAGTAGGATAATAGTAATAATAGCTAAGGAAAAGCAGCATTTCCCAATAATTGCAACATTTCATCACCCTTCCTGCCCAGGCCAAAGATGCACTAATATTCTGGATCTGTAAAGAGAGAAAGAAGCATTAACAAGTTCTATCAAATTGACTATAATATTTCTGTGCGCAACATGGGTTGTGGGGTTTATGATTTTCTTTCTCTTTTACAAGCAGTTATGAAGTTCAGAAACACCAGTCAGAGGCAACGCAGTTTCAAAAAAGAAAAATGTTTCCTTTCCGCGAATTAATCCTCAATTTGTACCAAAAATTGAGAAATCATTTTCCTAAACACACACATCTGCTAGTGCCTTGCCAATAACTGAAACATATTTTATTCAAGCTAATTCACTCCTAAAATGATTTAATGGAAAATGCTCTAAACATTTAAATTCCATAGTTGAAATGCACTTCCACATGACACAGCATGTTTAGGACTGGGGTATTTTACATCCCCTCGTCACCCTCTTATATCAAAAAAACACAACTCACACGGATCAAACTTTTCCAAGGCACTTTCCTTCTCTTTCTTTAGTGACAAAGTCAGGCAGAAAAGCTTCTGGTTTTCCACAAATACACCAAAATCATTTTATCTCAGCTTGAAAAGTAATGCTGGAGATAAAGGATACTCATCGTCTTCTGCCACACTGCAAAGAGTTTCTTCCTTTGCTTTTTGCCAAAATGTGTGCTTCCAGGTTTTAATTAGCATTCTGCCAATATAAAATATGCATTCCCTCTCCGTACAAACGTTGCAAGGCTGAAGACAGTACTCCAACATTTAGCAGAAGCTGAGGACGCTTAAGCTCTCTGGAGAAAAAGTACCTGGGTGACCACTGCCCAAAGCCAATGTTGCTCCTTGCGTAAGGCCATGTTTTCCTGCTCCCTAGATAAAAGTCAGTCTTACCCATTGCCCGCCACCAGCACCATCAGCCTGAGCTTTCTAGCACGAGACAAGAATTCCCACTGCTCAAACCCTGGGAAAAGCCACTTGAGTCGGACAAAGATGACACTGCCTCTCTCATGTTGCACCCACTTAACACTAATACAGCTCTCCACTAACGGCTGGCTGTTCCCTCCGCCCTCCCCCCCCCCCCAGTAGAAATGTCGTTAAGACAAGCAATTAAAAACATTCAAAATGCAGTGCAAAAGGGAAAAAATACATAAAATGCATAGAAGTCCATGACACCTTGACTCCATCTCCAGTCATTTGGGGAAAGCAGAGTGATAGAATACTGAACTCTTAACATCAGATGCCCTGAGTTCTTACTGAGCATAAGCCTTCCTCTTGAAATATCCCTAAAGGAAGTATGAAAGATAACAAGCAACAGTAAAGTCAGCTCCAAGAAAAAGTGAAATACGAAGAATATCACATGCATACCACTGGTTCCCTGGTCCACTGAGAGCAAAAAAAGGAATGCAGTTCCTCTTGTACACCCAGACAGACCCACAAAATTGAATCTAGCAGATGGATAGCAAATGGGAAGGAAAACCTTTAAGCTGAACTGTGTTATTCTGGTAGTCTTAACATGAGATTGTCTTTCACAGTTAGGAAAATACAACATCCCTTACCTCAAGAACAAGTTTTAGAGTACACAGAGGGAAGAGAGACTTCTCAGGATCTGAAGCCAACCATTAGCACTTGATAAATGATCCTCTCTTCCTTTTGTGTTAAAAAAAAAAAAAAAAAAAAAAAAGCTCTCCCTGCTTAAAGATTTCCTTCCTCAGATATGCATTTAAGTCTGCAAAAATCTAGCTTGGGTCACAGCCCCCTTTTTTTTCCTCCCTAATCTATTAAGTTATTTTGAATAAGCTTCGTTTACATTTTTTTCAACTTGCATTACCAGAAGCACTTAGATCTCCTGCAAGATCTCTTCCTTAATATAAAAGGGCCTAAAGGCATTTTTGGAAGGCAATGAAGAAGAGAAAGCCAGATTTTCAGATAGCTCGAACTCCTACCTGGAAAGTAGACAATGCTTCGTGTAACAAACCACCAAAATTATAAATACCCCTTATCCACCTCCAACATGTAAGTCCCAGGACACGAGCTATAGATAATCCCAAAGCAGAGTTAACTTGTAGCACTGGGACAACAAAAAAACAAAACAAATGCATACTTGTGGGGCTGGGTGACTATTTTAAGAGGGAGGAAGAAACAAGACAAGATCCAAGCCAGCTTTTTTACACAGACCCATTTCCATCCATTGTACAGAAGGACGGCCTGGAAGGGGAGGTAGAAGGATGGCCTTTTTGACCTCTCCTATAACATCTCATCTTTTTAAAGCTCCCCAAACTTCTCAGCAGTTAACAAGCTCTTACCAACAGCTACTGGCCTCAGAACCATGTGCTACTGAACTTGAGCTCAAAGGCTTTGAGGATCTATATAAAAGGGCTTCCAAACTACTTGAGTCCAGACTGGGTTAAGAAGTTCACAACTACACTGAAAGACACACTGAAGGCTGCTGGCACCTGGAAACAAAACACTCCTTTTGAGGAGAGAGAAGGCGGAAATTTGAAGAAAGCAGCAGACTGCTTTCCATAGCATTGCTGTATTTTGACCAAAATCGTGTTTTCCGTAGCTGGAAGTGCTGCAATTGTGAGCCACAAGGTATCTCTCCTCAGCTGCATGAGAAGCAGTCAGTCTCCAGGATGAACACCCTACTTGCTTTGTTCTCTTCATACCAGAAAGACAACTCCCAAGAAGTACTACAGCAATATAATTAGAGGAGGTAAGAAAAAAGAAAACTCAAGAGCCAAGCATGATATGCTTTGATCAACCTAAGTTTGGCTTTGACTTTTTGCCCATTTCAACCCGTGGAAATCTTTCCTTATCAGGAGCAGCAGCTCAAAAAACTTACTTTGCTTCAGTTTCCCTTAGAGGCTGTGAAAAGACCAGTACGGTGCTGCTTTGTTCTGCTGTCCTCTCCTTTCTAAGAAAAAAAAGAAGCTCCAACGAGATCAGTCTCTCCCTAGCCCTTGCCAAGGGTGGGGGCTGGTTATTTAAGACTCCCAAGACGGTTTTGCTCCATTCTCCCTCAGCTCCCAAATCCCACTCACTCAGCCTGCGAAAGTAGATTTCTGCAAGTTCTAACACACTTCATTGCATCGTTTTACATTTGCATTCTGCTATCCCACTTACAAGACAGATCTGCAGAATATTATACTGCCTTCCCAGAATAGGAACAACATTTAATTAAAAAAAAAAAAGTTTCTTCTTACCAGAGAAGAACTTTTAACTCCTGGTGGTACAAAACAGATGTTGGAGAAGGTCCTAGACCCCTGGATAGAGTCCTGGGCAACATGCTCTAGGTGACCCTGCTTGAGCAGGTGGGTTGGACTAGATAATTTCCAGAGGTCCCTTCTAACCTCAACTATTCTGTGATTCTGTGAATTCCTTAAAGAAAGGAACCTCAATAGGAAGAAAGCAGAGCTGAACTGAGAGCCAGTTGAAAAGGCACAAGATCTCAAAGGTACAAAGATATTTTGTAACATGCAACAACAAGCACGCCAATTGTTCTTCTACATTTTATTCTAAGCAGCTCTGACTTTCATCCATGAGATTACCATTGGCTTAATTCTGCATGCTTATGGCTCTCGTTTATTGCTCAATGCCTGCAGACTCTTCACTGCAATAGCTCCTTCCATTCTCTACATTCTTAGCAAAAAAAGTCTCTTCCTCCCTTTCCTCTCAGGTTATGTGTTCCAGTACATTTGCATCTCTAGGACCCAGGATACTCGAACACAGATCTGTATTTGGATAACTCATGCATATTTCAAACTATGCAAAATTTTCATCCTCATCTCATACCTTGCTTCCTCTTCCCCAGCCTCTGAATTGTTGGCACTTCTCTCACAGACCAGCTGCTGAGACCCCACTGGATGCCTTGGTTCGTCTACCGAGATTGTTTTACACTCATTGGCAAAAGGGACTACTGACACATTAAAAGTATTAGGTGCTTTAAACTGAGAATGGTCACAGAAATTGATTTAAGCCTACAGTCAAGGGAGAGCCACCATGACTCATCCAGAAGACAATTCCTCAGTGCCTGCTTTGATTCACCCTGACAATAGAAAGACAATGGCAAGTTACAAGGGGAAATGTAGCCATCCCTAAGCAATAGCTGGAATTTACAAATTTCTCCTTCCCACCCTAGAAAAAGCTATCCAAAAATTCAGTTCTGTTCTATTGCAAATGGGGACTCAACACTCGCTGAAATGCTCCTGTGATACGTGGGGGTTTTTTTGCCTTATTGCTTCTCCACAACATATCTTTCTTCCAATGGCTAAACTATATGCATAATCTGCTATGGTAAAAATAAATAAATAAATAAATTGAATTAGATACAGTAACTCGAGGAAAGCAAGGTTTGAAAGAGAATTTTCTAGTCCCTTATGTGTTCAGAAGCAGTTTCCAAGCCAAGAAAAGTGAGTCCATGCTACCACGGGGTTAACCCAAAACACTATTGCATATCGTCAAAATAATCTCAGATGTTCAGTACCTGGGATGCAAGAGTCTTGCCAGCCATCCTCTCTCCCCTTTACTTGAAGTTTTGCATTCCTCAGTAGCTGCACACAGCCAAAACACTAGCTGCACATCCGCTGACTGGGCGATCATGGATGATCTGTGAGGATGACAGAAGCCACCTATGGCGGGCATCACATATTTATTTCCAGAACAACTTCTTGGCAGCTCAGGATTATTCTTTCATATCACACAAACTCAAGCGAGACCACATCCCTTCTTCACCGCAGCGATCAGAACAAACGTAGAATAAATTCAGAACGTATCAGGGAGGTAAACTCGAGGAAACTGTCTTTGCACACAAGTGTCTCAGCAACGGCTCAAGCTGAGCACGTCAAGTAATTTTAAGGCAAGATCTGTAACGAGGTATTATGGTCCTGGAAGCTTTTTCCCAGTAGATGTCACTGTCTCCAACAAATAGTGAACTGCAGATGTCTCCCATTGGCAATCAGCTACAACCCAAGATGAAATTCTACAAAAAGGTTTTTCTCTTGGGCAACCTAATTTCACTTTAAAAACCAGTAACACTGTAAATATTGGAAAGAAACTATATGAAAGCACAGGGAATATATGCGAAAAAGATTTTTGCTGTTATTTTAGAATTAATTGTCCAGTTGCCTTCTCTCCCCCCACCCACCCCAATAGGAAAAGCATTAGGCAGGGAATCTGTGCATCCACTGCAGTGCCATGCAGCTTTATCGAAATTAAGCAAGAGCGTGCTCCTTACACAAATGGGGATAGTCTCCTTCCACTTTAAACAGCTTGCTGCTTGTCAAAAGTGTTTTGCATTACCCTAATCCCTGGTAGGGAATGCCTTTTAACAGTGAAAAGCCGTGTTAACTTTAAAACAAAAAAGCACCAAAAGAAATTCACACAAACTGTAGTTCTGCGCAGAGGTTGCCTTGACAGAGAGGACAAAAGGAATGAAATAGTGTATTAACAAGTATCACTTGGCTGTTCTTTTAGAGCATGGAAGCTCTTCTTTGCAATGTGTAGTCTCACATGGGACTAAAAAGTGAGGAGAAGAAAGAGCCAATCAACCCCATGGACTGCATTTGCGTAAATACCATAACCACCTGCATATACACAGTGCATGAGGCCTATCCAGAGACAGTTTTAATGACATAATAAGAAATCTTGGTAGATTTTTAACGTCTGGGTGAGGTCTGAAATCCATGAGGATTTCTTTTAAAGTTACATCAAGTGACTGCATGATGAAATATTTTTCATGTGTTACAAAAGAAAAAAAGAAATTGTTCCAAGAAATGCTCCACACAGGTCACCACAAGGAAAAAAATGTTTGCTGTATGCCTTAATATCTGATCCGCTTCTCCACTACAAGTACTACTTGGTTTGCTACAAGATAGTTGCCAAATTCAACCTTCATAAGCAGGGGAACTACGCAGATGAATGGAGGGCAACAGACTGTGAACCACCTAAATATCATACAACCAAAAAAGCGTTAAAACAGCAGAAGACTCAGTTTAGGAAGGTCTAAAAGAGCACTTACACTTGTCCATTTATAAGCAGACCATCAGAGACTACCTATGCAGCTCTAAGTTTTCCCACTCATCCCTCCCTGCCCTCCCAAATGCTGCCTTAAAAAAAAATATATACATATGTTGGTTTCAAAATCAAATTAGCCTGATTAGGATAAAACACTAACAACATTACGTTTTTGCTTTAAAAGCTTATTCCAAGTTTTTGCAAAACAAAACACTGATTTACAACCACTGAAAATACTGGGCTTCAAGTCGCACATGAGCTGACAAAAGGTGCTGCAGTTTATGCTGGATAAGGTCAAGCACTGTCAGCATGCACATTGAAATGTTTGTTAAGTAAAAACAGTAGTAACCTGATAACTGCTACCGGAAAGGCAAGCCACAGTATCATAGCTATAGAGAGTTTAACAAACACATACTCCACCACAAGCAGGAAATTAAAAACCGCAGCTAAATAAAACAAAGACTGAGAGTTTCAAGCAATGCAATAAGCCAACTTACAAAAACAGCAATAACAAGAATTGTCATATTCTTAGTAATCAAAAATTATCTAAAAATCAAGGCTTGGGGGAATTTTTTTTTTTTTTTTTGGTAAGTCATTCATTTCTCATTTGGTGACGGCAAGTAGAGAAGTGTAAACTAAGATACTGTTTTTTCCTTATGGCTCCACTTGGTCAGTATTAATCAGAAAGAAAAAAGAAAAGCCAACATAGGATTTCAGTGTTTTGTGGGTTTTTTTATTTTTATTTTTTATTATCTGAAGATATTTGCGGCCCGTTTATCATTTGAAAGCCAAGCTTGCAGCAACTTGCTCTCTGTCCCAAACCAAATGCAAGCAGCATCTCACACAAGGTAGACAAGTCAATTACAGCTTATTCCAGGAGGGAATCTTCACACAGAAGGTGGAAAAAATTTTTTGAAAAAGTCATCATCAGCAAATGCAGAGAGTAAGGGGGGAAAAAAAAAATCAAGACTGGTTTCTTGTATCGCCATTAAACAAATCTTGCAAGGGAGAGGTGAGCGTGAACAGGTAATATCGTATTCCTAAAGGTACAGAAGTCCAGTGCCTTTGCTGGACAGTCACTTTTGCAAGACCAATGGGCTTCACGAATGCTACTCAGAAGCAATACAGAAAACAGTCAAAGGGCCAAAGAGGTCTATTTTACCCATACACCTAGGAAGGCTGCAAGAGAGATTCAACAATTCTCAGGGTGGGAGGGCCATGCATAAAGTAAAGCATGTAAAATGTGCAGGGAAGACGGCAGCTTGAAATCAGCAGATTATTAATCTGGAGCTGCTACAAAGAGCACCCAGAAACACCATGCTGGTACAAGTACAAGCGTCCGTGCTGCTTCCTAGCAGTAAGCCATCTCCCATGCTGCTGGAAGCCCACCTTCATGTTTGTTCCTAGTGACAAGAGTTTTCTGCCAAAAAAAAAAAAAAAGTCAGGTGCAAGTCTCTTGGTTATGCTTCTGTCTCTGCTAAATAGACACAAAGATGAAAAGGTGCTCTGAACTAGGGCAAGATTGGATAAAATAGCCCAGTCTTTTTTAAGTCAGTCACCTCCCAGGTGATGTTGCTTTCACTAGCAAGACAGAGAAGATGTATGCAGCACAGAGTATGATCTAATATTTTTAAAGAATATTTTCATTTAATGAAAAACTAGCCTTGAACACTCTCTTTCTCAGAAGATGAAAGTAAACTTAAAAGTAACACCCTTTCTTTCACACTTGTTTCATTATGGACTATGGCAACAGCAAGTCCATATTAGGTATCATTGCTGTTCAGTTGTGCTCTATATGAAATGAACAGTGCGTCACCAGAAAACAACTGTGCTGGGTATCTGGAACACCATAAAACAGAAGGTTTATTATTTAAGACAATGTTATCATGTTAATTAACACATTTACATATATATGCATGTGCATATGCATATATATGTGTGACTATGTAAATGCATGTATATGAGTATTGTCCTAATACAATAACATGTGCCCTTAGCTTACATGAACATCAAGTAACAGCACATTCAGTAAACTGAATCATATACCAAAAAAAAGCAAGAAAACTTAAAAGGAGTATAAAGATGGCCAATTTATTTGGACATCTTCGACTTTGACACATCTTTGTGCAAGCTTTATCCTCCCCTCTTTAATGTGGGAAAGAGCAATTGCAAATCGGCAGGTTCCTTAGGCGGCGGGTTCTTGGTTTCCCACTACAAGTGCTTTACCCGTTCAATGGTGACAAAACACACAGCAATTGCCTGTATTATAACAGGACATTAATTTTGCACACTGCATAGCCGACTAAAAAGAAGCTCAGGATATGCAGAAAACACAAGTGAAAAATCACAAAACAGACCTTGTGAAAAATGATCTGCAACAAGAAACAGCAGAAGAGGTTAAGTTGTTCCACTACAGAAGTGCATTCTCCTCTTGCAGATGCCTCTGGCATCTAGCACGAAAATTACCAGGAATAGCCATAAATTTACATGTAACGTGCTTCCTCTTCGGAGGGACGACAAGGCCCAAGACAAGCCTAATGTTAGGCACAACGTGATTATATAAACCATTCCTGCAGCGTGACCCTGCCCAAACACCTTTAACCGTATGGTTCTCAATCGGGCCATTCCTTATGCTGATTTAAATAGCCCTAAGTAGAAGTATGAGATTTTGTTCTTGTGCCAAATCATTTTGAGACACTAAATGACTACGTGGGATCTCAGGATGACAAAGCTGACACCAGTTAAACAAGGCGAGTGCCAGCAGGTGGAGTCGCCTGACATTTGCCACCGTTCATGACATTCGTTACTAACAGCGATGTTCACATTCTCAGTTTCTCATTTCCTAGAACTAGTGTCTCAGATGAACATTAATCAAAAAAAAAAAATCATACCTTGCTAGCTGACAAATAAATGCCTCGATCATCTTTGGCTCTCACTTTCGATGTTTTACATATCCTCAAAAATTAGACAGGTATTTTAATATCTCTTTTCTCCGGCCAGTGGCAGGGAACCACCACTCTGCTGCTCTCTCAAATATTATCATGCCTCGCTTTCGCTGGTGCAACAGCACTCAGAGACAACCTAGTCAAACTAAAAATGACAATCAATGACCTCCCCGAAAAAAAATCAATTTTGGCCCACATTTCAATACACAGGGCACCCAACTAGCAAGAATTTCTCATCCTTTGTACACCACATGCAAAGCAGCAGCTGAAAACACTTAACATCTGCTACTTCTGTTACTCCATATACAAGTCCCCCTGCTCTGTAGGGCGCTTTGTTCTTGAATTGAAAAATCCATGAAGGCAAAGCCAGTCGGACCACATTTAAGCACTACACGAGAAGGACCTGAGCCAGACTGAAGCCTTTGGACAGGCTTTTAATACAGAATGAGCAAGCTGAAGCTCACACAGGACAGACCAGCAGCACAGAGAAACCGTTCTCCATTCTGTATCCACTGATACCTGAACCCACACGTTTAATGCAACTCTGACAAACGGGAAAAAAAAAGCTTGATTTGCCACTTACCCATGTACTAGTCCACCACATTATCCAATAGGTGAAGCAACCAGTACCAAAAAAACAACCCTTATCCATTCCTAGCTATGCATCCCATGTTTTGACTCCCCTCTCTGATACATCAGGAAGTCACTGAGCAATACAAGAGAAATTCTCACCGCTTTGCTTCCAATTACTACTCAATACCCAAAGCATGTATTTTGATAGTTTTCTCTGAACAGATATTGTTTTTGATCTACAGTTTAAAATTCATCTGTGCCATGGCATTGTTGTCAGTGTGTATTCCCATCTGCAGCATACTTGAGGTTTGACCTTTTCAGATTTACATTTACAACATTCAAAGTCTTTGAGAGCTCTGTTAAGTCCCATTACAGAGAAAAATGAACTGAGAGGAATTTCTGGAATGGGGACTGGAGTACTGATGTTTCCTAAGGCAAAACACATACTGTTTGTATTCGAATTTACTAATATGCTGGCAAACAAGAGAAAATTGAATGACAAAAGCAACCTAACTAGCTGGAATCTTCTGAAAGATGGAAAACAGACTTCTAAGTTGACCAAAAGAAAGGAAAGAAAACACGGCAGTTAATGTTCAAGGGTAACAAACAGTAATGCTCCAAATTAAGAATGCAACACAAAAAAAAATGCAGATCACCAACTGTATTTCCAAATGAAAAAAGGTTAGGCATTTACTAACAAAATTGCTCTACCACATATCAAGCCTCTTCTCTTTTTTTGCAGATGCCATATTTCTTTTTATAGTGTACTTAATTTATATAGATAGCTTCCATTCAGCTGTACTGTATTCCATTCAGTACTAATATAGTTAGTGTGTTCTCCACTTTCTGGGTCCCCGTTCCCACCCCTCGACTGGAACAGGCAATTTTCTCCACCACTACCCCTGAGTAGAAGACATCCATGCTTTTTCTAAAATATTGATCACTTGTAATATATACTTACACCCCAAAACAATGGATTTACCAGCACTACAACGCTATCTGACGATACTTGTACAGTCACATGGGAAGTCAGAACCAGATTTCCTGCTCAACTCGAACACAAGATGAACCTTCTTCTGTGTGCAATATCTTTGAGTTGGTCTGCTCAGCAAAGAAATAACAAAATTGGGCCTCTTCAATCCTAACTGTTTTTCATTGCTATAAAGCACCAACATCTGGAAGTACTTCCAAGAATACACAACAGAAGACACCATCAGTACTAATAGTAAGCTATGGCATAAAGGAGTTTCCTTTTCAGGGGAAAAAAACCCTCTTAGTCAGTAATGCTACTAATTGCAATTTAACCCTTCTTAAATACTTTAGTTTTTAGCATGCTGATCACTGAAAACAAAGAGCATGAGGACAAATAGGGGGAATAAGTTTAAGGAACAGCAGCATATTTCATACACTGTCCACCAGGACCAGCCACCTCCTTTAACACAACTTTGTATCACAGCAAATGCATAGAGGTTTCAGCTTTGCAGACAGAGAAAGTAGACAGAGGGGAGGGTGGGAGGAAGAATATACAGGTGGCCCAAGAGAAAGATGCATATTTGATGGACAAGAAACACATTCGTTGAAAGAACTGCATGTGCCTTGGTGAGCCATCCAGGTGAGGAGGTCTGAAGGCACTTACCTGAGCAGTACAGATGAACATAACATTCCAGTTAATTGCTGACAATTTAAATTCTTTCAAATATACTGGGACTGCTCATAAGGCAATAGGTGAAAGCACATTTAAAGTTAAGTTTCATAAACACAAGCTATGCTCCCATGGCTGCTTTCTCTACCAAGGTAGATGTGCTCACCTCTTCATGCTTGATGCAAATCAAGCATGCCAACCTGCAAACTCACTTAGTTTGGTACCCTGCAAATCTTAGCCCTCCTATAAAATATTCAGTCTCATAAAATTATTCTCCCTCAAAAAAATTCAGCTGCAATGTATAATGAATTGGTGAGATTTAAAATATTTTATCTTTTATACAAAACCTGTAGATACTTCCAGTGCTGTATACTGCACAAACAGGAATGATACATAAATGCACATATATGATACTTTAGCATAAATCAGAAACATTTTCCTCAGCTGTTTATAATTTCTTCTACTTTACTCCAATGCACAATCTATCCATCCTGTCCTCCCACTAATAACTCTGGAAAATTATGATCAGTGGAGCCACAAACATCCAGCGGAAAGTTAGACAGGGTCAAGAAACTGATGGTTGATTGAAGAAGGAACAAAACTCAATATCCTCACAGAGATGGAGACTAGAGGAAAGTATTGTGCAAAGGGAAACGGGAAACACTGGAGAACACAGGACTCCAAGAAGAGTGCAAAGAATTAGGAAAATGGGACACAATCAGCCAAAATCAGACCTCAAGAGTCCTGGGAAATACTACCTGGAACTGCAAGCCAGCTTGCTTTTAGAGTTTCTCTGAAAGCTTGCCTGGGAGATGGAGAGGGAAAGGAGGGGTCACAAATTTCTCTAAACTTTTGAGCAAATCAGCTAAACAACTGAGAGCAGAGCTTTATTGCACTAAAGAGGTGATGGCTGGGATGCAAGCTGGTACTACAATACCCACCTTCCAAAATCAACTAGTAAGACTGAGTAGGGGTGGTTTTCTAGCAGTCTGAGTCACACTGTATGCACAGTTCTCACAATCTGAATGGCATGGCCTGAAAAAATTACTGAGGTAGCAGAAGCAGTGTCTTTAAATCTTTAAGGGATGGTTGATTAGCCCCACCCCACCAAAAAAAAGAAAAAGGGAGGGGGAGATATTTTAGCACATCAAGAAAAGAACTCTGTATCCCATTGACAATTTGTTATTTCACTCTATTTCTTTAATTGTAGTTACCATCACAAATCCCATATTCAATAGTCTTTGGGAACTGGAACAAACAGAATCATTTCACATTTGGGAAACCCACTGAGATAAAATTATATGCAAAAATTTGTACAGAGGTTAACTACAGAACTAATATCAGTGCAGTTAGGATTACCTGAGTAATCAATTCCAGGCAGACAAGAGTAGGAAGAAGCCAGTATTTGTGGACTGTTCATATGAATCACTAAGCGAAAGACCCAAATCAGATTCTTCCACCCTGGCTGGCCAAGCACCACGTCAGGGGAGGTGACGTTTTCAGCTCTGTGGAGCAACAGCACACCTCAAGGTGATGCACAGGCAGCCTTGCAAAAAGGGCCAGGTGAAAAACAAGATGCTCCCAGCAAGCACGGGAAATCCATTCTGGTACCTCTAGGGAAAGGACACTCAACCCAGGTGACTCTGGACTTAAAATCACAGAAGCAGCATTCAGTAAAGTCAAAACCAACTCACAAAATATTTGTTCCTTTGTTTTCAGGCTGAAGATGCACCTGACTTCATAACTAGCTGGCTCTTAGACACAGGCTTTTAGATCACACCAAAAACAGTTTAATACAAAGCAGGCAGGTCAGTCCAATGGTTTAAGCTTTCCACATATAGGGCTGTAAGTTTTCGTTAGAGTCATGAAGGCTGTACAATGTGTTTAAATCATATAGTATCCATAATACCTTGGGAGAACACTCATCCCAGAGAGACTCAGCACAAAACAAGTTACAAAGAGAATTAGGAACACCAAAAGTTAATTGCCCATTTTTTGCTAAATACTTAGATAAACAAAGTCACAGAAGAACAACAGAGTTCTGTATCTTGATGGACATTTAAAAGTTATATAGATGAGAAGTGAATAGTTCTAGCCATTTGAATGAGTTATCCACATTCTTTGAACAAACTTTAGAAGTGGTATGCTTTTTATTTAAGTACTACCTGTTGGAAATGTGGTGAGAGGCAAAACATAAGTACAGAGAATGTCTACATCACACAAACTCAAATTTCACCCAAAAGAGATTATATAAATACTTTAATCTGAAACCAGTGACAAGCTCTAAGACAAAAACAAAATTTCTCGTGCTGTTAGACATCAGGTTGAGATGTGCAGAATGCTCCCAAGAAGACATCTATAACAGAAATGTAAATATATCTGCAATTACAAACAAATCTGGAGTAAATCGGTTTGGCACTCCCTTCACAGGAAGGAACAAAACCAAAAGAAGAGTTAACAAAATGTAGTTCAGACCATTAGTAAACATCATTAGCAGATGATGGAGCAAGTTCTCTAGGAACTTACTATCCTCAGAAAGGGCCCGTAAGTCCCTTTCTGTAGCCAAGACTTAAAAAAGGAAAGTCTGTTCAATCCCTACATGACTTCTCTTGTTTAGAAGTCTAGTCTCTCCTTAGTTTTTTTACTTTAATTTTAGTTGAAGCAAATCACAACCATTTCTAAGTAAGAGCAATTTCACAGGATTAACTCCTGCTTCAGTGTCTTAAATTTTGAGACCATATCAGCAGACGAACAGTCACAGCAGAAGACCTGTAGACTGGAATCATTAAAAGTATGGTAAGAGCTGAACTACTGCAATTAAAATCCTTCAGTAGTAACTAAAGAGCAAATAAAGGTAGAAAAACTTGTGGTTTTCTTTTCTGTAACTGTCTCTACAAGAAGTGTGACCACATTGACGCATCCACACCCAAGGAATTAAACAGCACTTGAAGTAACAAGCTATTATGTAGACCTGGAAGCATGATGTTTCAACGCTGTTGCAATTCTAACAGGCCAGGTTTACTGCAAGCCATTTGATGTTGTACTGTCAACTTCAATGCCAGAGTATCCGTTATACACCAATATATTCGATATCAGACTCACCATTTCAAACAACTCTTAATAAAGAAAGCTTCTTCAGATCTTCATTGTGCTATATAACATAATCTTTAATGTTGTCTTTTGCTAGTGAGGCATAATTTGAAAATGCAAATGTAACTTTGCACTGAAAGTTATAATGCACGTGGCTCACTGCTGTGGACATGGAAAGATTAAATTCACAGCTTATATATAACAGAAAATGAACTTGTACAAATAGCTGAAAGGCAAGAAAAGTTAAAAAGTTGCACCATAGTTAAACACTGTTGTATTTATCATCAGTCTTTAAGAGAATACCTATAATTATGCTATGTTAGTAATTAAAGCAGACCAAAAATGCATATAGTTAAATCATTTTTGATGCTATTCCTGGACACTGAGGCAATCATCTCACCTTTCTGTGCTGGAAAGCAGCCTACTTAGTCCAGTACTATTTACTTCTAAAAGTGAAGCATTTTTAGTGAACTAACAGTGGAACAATGAAGCAAAGAAACCCAAGAATAAGAATGCGTGACATGGGGTCTTCACAGAACAGCACCCTTCAAAAACCCCAAAATTTCAAGGATGGCTTTATCATGACCAGTTTCTTGTTCTACAGTTAGCATGGACACACAAATAAATAGGAGAAGGGCTAAATATCACAAGCTTTGCTTTGTTTTCTACTTACTGTAGTAAAGAAAATGCTCCTTGAAAAAAACCTTTCTTCAGGCACATCTTCAGTGGTTAGTGGAACACCTCCACCGTTCCTTCTCATCTATCTCTGCTCCTCACTTAACTGTATGCTTAGCTTGTTAAGAAGGCAGGCTGTTGTCAGAGTTTAGGTAATTTGGCAACCACTTGCCTCAGGGAAGAACAGTCAATCTGCTATTACTATATTGGCAGCATATTGTGCCAGCTTCCCTAAACACACGTCAAATGAATAATGAAACCACGTAAGACAAATCTATTTTTACTGTTGCGAACACCATTGGAAATGCAAGCAGTCCCTTACAATATGGTGTTTTTATTATGCACATAAAATTATGATCAGTCCTCAAAAGTAGATAGTAGCTATAGAAGTCAAAAGACTTTGAACACGCAGTTTGGAAACACACGGATCAATGGAGTTCTTGTTTACCCTGCAGTTTAGGAATTTTCACTTTTAAGGATGCATTGCACTAATTCGATGCTATTATAATATGGCTGAGCTGGGGATTTCCTGGTAGCAGCTCCTCCACACAAAATAATGCACACTTGTTACGGTGAGACTGCACTACTCCATGTAATACAGACAAGTATATCCACATGTGTGCATAACAGGATGGAAATATTTAAGACTAATCAAAAAAAAAAAAAAAGCAATGGTATTCAGACACAACATAACTGACAATTCACAGCTATACATTCACATTTGCTGTAGAGGCAAAGACCTCTCCTGAAAAACAGCACAGCAGAGCTGTGAAAACCCAGCAGGCAAATTCCTAAACATATTCATGGTTTTTAGAGCAATGACTGGCACAGAAGAGAGCAGAAGCTTTTTCCTATCTATCTCCTGGTGTTTCCTCAGATGATGACTACCATAAAAAAGAAGGGGGGAAGTTGAGAAAAAGTTGATCAAGGGTAAGCGGAGATTTCCACAGGAACAAGCCACTGAGGAAGTTATCAAAAACCAAACCAAACAAACAAACAAACCAAAAAAACCCAACCTTTCACCTCAAGTCCAAATCTCAGGTAGGAATTTAGGACTTCCCAACTTCACGCTGTACACAGGCATACACTTTCCACCAGTATTTGTCCACATAATCCCTGGATCAAAGAACCAGGCTCAATGACAGAGCCCTGAAAGCATTTCAGCTACTATACTGCTGAAGCGTCAAAAGGTTTTAGAAGCATATGTGTATGCAATTATCTAATAAAATCTAACTTTGCTCAGTGAAGTGTCATAAAACAGGAAGCACTGGCCCGTGGATTTTGAAGAAACTTAATATTAACAGTTTTTAGTCCAGGAGATCTACTTAATATTTCCTCCTCTGCTTAAAGAGTTAAAAAAATATATCATGAAGAAGGTTCAGACTACTGCAAAGAATCTCAGAAAGATCACAAGCAACCCCAGGACATGGAAAGCTAATGAAGAAGAGTTAAAACAGCCTGAAAATTTCAAAGTGCAATCTTAGGTTACAGAATGACAACATATCAGGGTATTTAACAATTTCCATTTAAGTCAAGCTAATAGAAAGATTTAACACAAATTTTCACTGAATTACTACCAAAAGCTTTCCTTTCGTTTAGAAGGGAAAAAATACTTCCCCTCCTACTTTTTCAGATTGTCCAGGATTCAGTTAGGAATGGAGATGAAGCATGAAAAAGTGCCAAGATTAAGTATGGTTTGACTGATTACAGCTTTCCCCTTGCGTTTGGCTCTTTCTCAGCACAAGCTTTCTGCTTCTCCCATCTGCCAGGCCACACACTATCACAAAACCCAGTGAAAACCTGCAACATGCCTAATTTTGACTGCATACTTTCGAACAAACAGGGCAAAACCTCAAATAAAATACCTCTTCTCTTCCCTGACTCTAGGTTTTTCTTGAAAAGAAGTATTTGTATCTGCTCTGCACCAGGAAGACCTGCAACAGGACTTGTGTCACAGCTCACTCTTTTAAATAGCCACCTGGATTCTTTTCGGAGGCAAAAGTGTTATTAATGCAGCTGGCGGTGGTGGGAACAGAGCAGCAGCTATGCCTGTTTACAGAGCTGAAGCCGGTCTGCACCTGTGCAAACTCCCCAGAGGAACAGAGTCCCCACGTCACCGAGGCCCTCATTTGGCTGGCAGATCTTTTCCGGACGCTTCACGTGTGCACGTGGGACTGACAAGCCCAATTGACTTCTCCAGCTGGGCATGCCCCACCGGATGCACGTCTTCCCTTGTCACGCTAAGCTCCCTGGGGAGCCAAACACAGTGCAACTGCACCTATCATGTGCCAAACCAGAAAGACACTTCATTAAAAAGCAGCTGTTGAATGAAGATTAACATTCCTAAACATTTCAAAGCTTGTGTGGGTATATAAGAAATTTGGAGATAGAGCATTAAACAGGTGACGTGCAAGCAAAGGCTTAAAAACCTGTATTATGCTGGCTTTGAAGGTCCTCCCTTTTTTATGCAGAAGAAAGAGTCTCGGTTCTTTCAAAGCCTTTTGTAATACTGATGCCCTTTTACTCCCTCATTAGCCTTATGTGCAGCCATTTGCTAATTTCGAAACGCAGTTCATAAATCAAAGTTCAAAAAGTGCTTAAGAACAATTTAGTCACTGCAGCTGGCAACCGTTGATCTTTACAACTTTAGTAACTTCTTAACATGGAAATAGCCTTCTATTGACAGCATCAATCCAGGCATACTACCAAATACTCTTGGTTGATGGGCAAGTTATTGGTAGCACATGAATGTTAGCAGGATTAGGTGGCAAAATATCAGCAAAAGTACTCAGCAGCCACTTGTCAGTTGAGTGTTCAGCTGATGAAGACATGCAAGGCAAGGACTGGTGCGATAGTCACAAAACTCTAGTCTCAGGTAGGTTCAAAGGAAAGGACATTTCCAGTGTCCAACCAAAAGAAGATTAAGAGAATCCACATGTGCATGCCATTAAACAACTGGAATTTCTCAAATATCCCACAAGTCAGGGAGGAATTTCTGCTCTAGGCCTAACTTAAGTTGACTCTTCTGTCATGTCTCCCACCCCACACATCTACAACTGCCACCAGATTGCCTAACACTGTCTTCCCAAAATGCTTCTAAAATAGCACAGTGAAACCAATGTTGCAATTTGCAGACAATTTCTTTCCTTTATATACAAAAGTAGGTTTGTGTGTGGCTGTGTATATAGACATAGCAATAAGATAAATTCCTTTTTTTTTAAAAGCTTTTCTCCTAAAGCATATGAAAACAGGAAGCTTTCACTTAGGAAGAACTTTAAGAAAAAAATATATATAACCCTCCCCCTCCCCCAAATCCTTTCTTTGAAGCATCCTTAATCAAACAGAAGAAATCAATACATTTCAGAAGAGGATCGGGTAGAACGGATTTCCCTGTTTTCAGAGAAGAAGTCTGTTTTACATTCATCTCTTCTATATAAAAAAATTGAGTTTGACTAACAGAAAAACTGCAGAAAAAAACAAGCATCTAGATGATAACACCATGGTAACCACCAATACCGTCCACTTCATAGCTCTGATATCTTTAGACCAGAAGGACAGACAGAAAGATAGTATGACCAGGGGCCTTCAAGCGAGCTACTTAATTTATTAATAGTATATGAATAAATACAGATTTCTCAATCGAATAATCTATAACTATTAGCCAAATATATGGAACACACCTCTGTCATCACACTCAACATGAGAAAGGAAAGCCTGCTGAGTTGACCAGTATCATGATACTTGGAGGAGCATCAGGATGACTGTTGTAACAACTCACAGCAGAGATTTGATAAGAACAATCGTGTTGCATATATATGATGTAATGGACTGATAAGTACAGGTTTGAAAGGACTAGATGGGTTTAAAAGCTGTGTTCTTTATTTTCAAAAATAACCCAAAAACTGACACTGCTTTTTGGTTCCCGGAGTTTACTTTTAGTTATTTCTTGTCAGTATGTCAGTCCTCTTCCCTGCCTCTACAGCCAGCCATCTTCACGTTTCAGTTACCTCTTTGCTAGTCCATTCCACAGGATTACAGAAAAAAAAAATCAGCTAGCAATGATATCCATAGACCTGGGGGAAAGAGGCAAGCAGGTCTGTTAGTGCTCATTCATTCCCTGCAGGGAGAAACTTACGGTCTCCAAAAATGGGACAGTTAAGACCAACCAAAAGTTACAGTCAGTGCATTCAGAGGAGAAAAATGGGGGGGGAGGGGGGTGACAAAACCTGTACATGCCCTAGGATTTTATCAACATGTATTGATTTATAAAAAGTTTGGTAGAACGTGAGTAATTAATAGACTGCCATATGCCCATGTGCTGCATCTGCTACAGCAATTTATTATTACAGTTATTTTATTAGTTTCTTTGGGAACTGAATGAGATAAGGATCAGCATCCTGACACTTGGAAATTAGCTCATTTCCATGATTGCTAGCAGAAAAGCAGGAATTAATTCTCTAATTTTATCCTTAAAACTAGCGAGAACAAGTCCAATCAAGAAAAGAAAAATGTTTCTAAGAGGAAAAAAAGGTTTGGAAGAGCAGTGGCCTTATTATGCTGGCAAGGCTACAGCCTATGAGATCAATGTTTTGATGAGCACAAAGGACTGGTGCCAGAAGGGGACGGGAAGGAGGAGAAAAGACTTCAATGCGCTGCAAGCATGGAGAGAGGAAGAGACAGGGAAGTGGATGAACTAGCTTCAGGGTGGGTTTAAGGACAAAGGACAAGAGAGCATGCTGCTGTAGGAACAGAGCTAGCAAGCAGCAAGGCACATGAGATATGGGGCTTGAAGGCAGGGAGAAGGAGGAGAAAAAGTTGCTCTCACCTACAAGTGCATACTAAGAGGTTAAAAAAAGGAGGAGGATTTACACTGGATGCTGCATCCTGCAGGAGAGCAGACAGCTTGCCTAACTGCTAGACATCCCTTTGGAAGCCCTCTTGATGAAGGTAACAAACAGGAACAGCTCAATAGCTATTTCACAGATCTCTAGGTAGGCACCAGCAATTTTAAGAGAAGCTAAGACTTTTTTTTTTTTTTTAAACATCTCTCCAAAAGACTTTGTGCGTATTGGCAGCATGAAGTCGTCCCCCTGCCGCAGGCCGAAGTTCCCCAACAGATTTACTTCTAGGCTTGCAATCCACTTCAAGGTGGGAGCTCTGTTTCTGTACTTGCCACTGAATGGCTCCCAAGCCCCACTGCAGCCACATTTCTGAGATCAGGAAGCACTGATTTTGTTGTCTAAAAGTACAGATAATTCTGGAAGGAAGGACTCCCACGTTTGGAGATATGTAAAGATGATTCTACAATGAGTTTGATTTGATAAAAGTCCTTCTTAAAACAAACAAACAAACAAATAAATAAATAAATGTGAAGACAAATCTGCATCCCTTTAGAGAAAACACTCATCACAGCAACCCTGGGAAAAAACCCTGTGCTTACAGGCAGAAGCCCAGCTGATAGTTTCAAACGCTTCAAAAATAACACACCATATCATCAGGAAGGGTCTGGGGGACAGGGAGGAGAAAATGCGAACCTTACATCTCCCAGTTTAACCACACGCTCTTTCCCTTAAGCCCGGACCATTGAAACCAGTTTCAAGAGAATCTGCTTGAAACTGCCATTTGCATCCTTGCTAGGTCTTGTGTTCCAAACTGTGAACAAAGCCTCTCTTAAATGTGGTTTGATTGACGCAAATCAAGAGCTGAGCGGGTGATTCATAGTTGTCAGAATGTAACACTTGCATAAAAACAGCATGTGGACAAACTTGCTGATGCATCCAAATGCTCAGCACATATCATGAAAGGCATCAGAGTTGAACTTAGACCACTCACTCAGGATAAGGCCCTTTCATTCTTACTTACAAAAAGTAATTTGGATTTTCCTTGGTAACAGATAGTGTTGTAATAAATCTTCCGGCACAACTGTGTAATAAGCATTTTGCTGTATTTCTCTACTCCTTGAAAGAGAAGATTAGTATGTCAAATGTAGTTAAGGGATAACCCATAACCACAACCACTCATTTTCTGCAGTTTGACAGTAGGACTGCCTCAGTGACCACTGTTTATTTTGACCTTTCAGTACCCGATTTAAGTCCATTTCCTCTTCCTCCATGGCAAAGACATTTTTCCTTCCCTCTCCATGCTTTTCCCATAAGCTTCATGGAAGTGTGAGGAAGAGCAGAGCCAGAAAGGTCAGTGGCTGGGGAGAGAAACCTTGAGTCCCATTCCATATGTGTGCCTTCAGGAAAGAACCGAAAGCAGCCTCAGACCCAGCTCCAAGCTACAGCGGTTCTTGCCTTACCCTGAACTGGTCCCACAAAGAGGACTCTTTCTACTTTTCTTGCACTTCATGTTGGCTCTGCATAGGATGTTCACAGATGTAGATAAGAGACAGATAAAACCAATCTTTCTATACTCTGCATGTATGTCACACTCCAATGTAGCCAGAAGAGACACCAAGAAATGCAAATGTGATCTCACTGACTCCATACCTTCACACTCAGAGCAGTCCAATTGGTCTTTGGTCTAGATCCATGCCATGAGATAATTCCAGCTGTCTCTTGGAGGAGCTGGCACCCTTTCACAGGAAGACAGTAGTGTCAAAAGCATGCTTCTTACTTACATGAAGCCACATCTGGCCCCAAAATTAGAGATGGGAATCCTGCCACCACATCCACAGGGCTTACAAAAGCAATCGAGAAAGTCAGAATCACCAAAAAAAAGGAAGGACAGACCACACTACTCTCTGTATTTACAAATTTGGGAGAAATACTACAGACCATGAAAGAGCTCAGTTCAACTCCTAATTAGAGGAGGGTGGGAGCAGAGGAGGATGCCCTATCACCGACAGAAGGCTACTGCTGTATTGCTGTAACACTCCCTACCACACATAAAGAGAACATACAAATTTCTGCCATAATAACTCATGAAAATGACATCATTATGTTCCTGCAAACAACTAGGAAATAAAATATACAAAAATTACGCCAATGACACAAAATAAACTGAAAACATTGTTTCATGCTAATCTTTTCATAAACCATTTTAAGACATAAATGCAACTGTAGGTAAGATGATTCAAACAAGCATGAATTCTGAACTTAGCATTAAATCCAAGTTGCACTTCAGTAGTGCTCAGACTCCCAGTGGGTTTAGATCACTCTGCATCTCTTTTCCAACAGTCTGCCTAAACAGGACACCATCTTTCCCTCTGAGGAGCTGGAACCCTACTGTTGGAAAAGGTGTCAGTCTGCCCCACGCCCTGCACCAAACCTATGCTCCCCAACCTCCAGCTCTGATCATGTGACAGTCTCCAATCTGCCCATTCCAAAGTCTTTGGGTCTTGAGCTGGCTTTGCTGGAGCAAACCTGCTTTATCTAAATTCTGCACTGCAGCGCCCAGTAAGGACTTTCTGTTCCATGTATCCACAGCCCTCCAGCTTCTGGTGTTTTCAGGTCTCTCCCATCACCACCAAGGCTCCCCAGCCTCACACCTCTACCTCACACTGGAATTTGGACCTAGCTACCTTGCAAAAACCCCAGAAAAGCAACTCACTTAAACAGAAATGTCGCCACTACAGCCCTTCCCCAGCTCCACTCAGGACTGTGCAAAGAAAAAGGCTAAGGGATGGAAACACCCACTATTTCATGTCCACAGCATGTTAGAGCCCAAGGTTCACATCCTCCCACCACCTGCTCAAAGGATCATTCTCTTGGAGACGCTGCAAGAAAAGAAACACTGGTGGCAAGAAGAAGACAGAAAGATAACTGAAGGCATCCCCACGCCTGAGAAGACCCAACTTCTTCCTTTGATGACTGCTACTTTAAGTGAAGGGAACACTTACTCATATTTGCCCTAATTGGTTAGAAAAATAGGTGCCCCAGGACTTTGTAAATCTAAGGACAAAGAGGGGGAGGAGAAAGAGTGAGGAATAAAATACAAAGCCCCCGTATCACTCTCTCTGCTTCTGCACTGAGCTGCCCACCTAGCACCCTTCCACAGCCACCTTATCGCTGGACCCAGGCCTGCCTTAGCCACTTAACTCATAGCTATGTTCCCTTCTCGCAGCACCCTCTTCCCCAGGATACCACCATTCCCCAGCCATCTCCACAAGCCTTTCTCCCCTCACCTCCATGAGCAGTTATAGACCACTTATCTAACTCTCTTCCAAAGGACGGCTTCACTAAGAAGTGGCATTTCAGAGGTGCGCTGCTTTTCGCATAGCCGCTTTTTGACAGCACAAACTGCAGCCAAAAGAATAACAAAAAGAAATGAGTAACAGAAAGGAGATAGCATATAAACAGCATTGCTCCACTGCCAAGAAGATATTTTAATCTGAGGATAAAAACTGAGAGAGCTTTCAGGATAACATAACCAGAACCCTTCTAGCTGGCTCAGAAAGAGCAAGTCTAAAATATGCTTGAGGCACTAAAATTTGACATCTCTCCATTACTTTAAGGCAATTACACAAATTCACATGGTTAAGAACTCTTTCACTTTGACACCGAAAAATCTTCCTTGTTAAGCTACTCCATTTTAAAATGAACAGTCCAAGCAAGCCTTAACATCTTACAAACCAGTATAGTGTCACTGTTGCATTACACTTCAGGCCAGTCTAAGGAGAAGTCATTCCACCAATGCAAGAATCTCGCATCTAACCCGCTAAAACAAAAATAAATGGGGGAGCAGAAAAGGGGAAAGAAAATTTGTCAGAAAGACATTGTCGTGAAAGAGTGAATTATAGCAAGTTGAACACTGCATCACTAGAGTGGTCACCCCTCCTCAGTTTCTGGTTTAGTCACCTTAAAAAACACAATTCGACAAAGCACATAACCCTTATGAAGTTAGCTGACGAAGCACTGAAGCCTATTTGCTGGGAAGGAAACAGAAAAGCCAAAATGACTCAGTATTTCTGAGTATAGGCAAATCCAGTCCCGTGATGTTTAAGAACTATCTCAAATACTCAACCCACTAAAGCTGAATGAGCTTTAGATGTGCAGGTATTACAAGCCACTACAATAAACTATGCTCAAAAACCTTCTGGCAGTTTCTACTTAAGAGAGTAGGTAAAAATGCAAGTAAGATGGCAGACAATTAGGTTCTATTAATGGAAACAGCTCACTTAAAAATCTGAGCTTCCAAAAAATTAAGAACTGATACTTTTATATTTAGGGCCTCCCATTTGAGCTCCCAGGAAACTCCCATTTCTCTGTCTTTAGTAAATATTCTGTTTGAAAGCCTGGGGGGGGGTTGTTTTTGTTTTTTTGTTTTTTGTTTTTTTAACTAGTGTTCAGTTCTCAGTTGGTATTAGCAAATCAGTAAGTGCCCAGGCAATTACGGCAGGATTTTTCCCCCTCCCCGTTACATTGCCGCCCAAGAATCTGGCAAGATACAACTTCAGCTGTGCTCTCCACCGGCAAACAACAGATCACTTCTTATTTTTTGGCCAAAGGAAGAGACGAAGGGATTTTCGGGCAGGACACTACAAGCAGCTGTCTGCAAGTGTCAACAGCTGAAACATGTTCTCTGAAAATAGAGCAGAGAGCAGCAGAACATCAACATGTGAAGATCGCGGCAAGGTGACAGACGAGCGAATACGTACTTTCAAATATGGTCCATATGGGAAATTTCTATGGCTCTTCAGGTTTGAGTTTTAAGGAAACAGTGTGACTCACATACTCAAGGAGTCTAGAAACCAAATTTTATGTTGTTTTCGGCTTAATGCAGGAAATCAGCTTTAATGACAGCCTACAGTTAACTCTGCAGTAATTATCTTTCTGCTTCATTGACATACATGACAAGACTTTATTAACAGTGCTAAAATTAAAAACAAAACATTTTTCCCATTGTAAAGAATGCTTAAGCATCCACTGACACCTGCTGAAAAGAGACTGAAGAAAACATATTTCAAAGCAGTTCCATTACCTTTTTTGTATTTCAGTTTTTCCTAATATTTTACATCAGAAGTTTTGCATTACATTTTATACGCTCAGGACTACAGAGTTTGCATAATTAAAGTTAACTGCTGTGGAAAATGACTGTGACATAAAAGACAATATGCATTGATATATCACAAATAAAATGATGACTTCTAACTTAGAAAAACAGCAAGAACACATACTCAGAAGGGATACCACTGGATGGTTTAGATTCCAAGTTTACTCAAAATTTTTATAGTTTAACACAACCCAACTACTGGTATTAGAAGTATCTTAATAGATTCAAGCGTTTTACAGGGCGGGAAATGAGATTTGATTTAAACAGCCTTCCATATCGGCCATCTACACACACTCCCGTTTAAGCTCATGCCCGGATGGGGGAGGGAGGGGAAGGAACCCTAGATAATATTAATAATATTAAAATATTAATAATGATCAGCAGAATATTTCACCAGCATTCCCCATCTGCAAGGGAGTAGCACTGCCCTAATGCTTTCGTTCCTCATTGCCTACCAAGCGCGATCTTAACTGTTTTATTTTTTCCCCTGCTCATGACCCTTTTGAACAGCTGCCTGACACCTTGAGCAACCATGGGCTCCCGCAGAGAAGCTGGAGGCAGCTCCGGATCCCCAACGTCACACAGCGCAGCACCTTCGAGCAGGACACATCTAAAGCGTAAAGAGCATTCGAGCATCTCCGAAGCGTTATTGGGGGGGGGGGGGGGAGACCCTGACAAACAGCCCCCCTCCTGCCCCCCTCGTTTTTCTGCCGCGTTGCTACATGGGTACCGAGCACGGCTCGGGGAATGCTGCTGGTGAAAAGATTTTAAAAAGCAAGGCAGGTTTGTTTAAAGGACACATGTCAAGCTAAAACGCTTGCTATTTGCAGCTGTCCCCTTGAAAACAGGCAGGAAGAGAACTGGGTATCTAACAACATCCTAGTGCAGGCAGAGTGGCCTAAAACCCTTCTACTTTGTCAAATGTTTAGACCTGGCTATTTTTTAAGCAGAGGAAAGATATAACACCATCCGAGATGTATTTTCTGGAACTTGTTTTGAATTAGTGCTCTTTCCAGGATGTAAACAAAGGTGTAAATCAACAAAAAAAAAGCTTAACACAGTTGAAGAATATACCCTAAAAATACTTCTCCCCAACACAGTTTATCTGAACCATGCTTCCCTGTTCCCCCAACAGGTTTTCCAGACGAGACTGGCATCCTGCTTCACGTACACATAGGTTCTTTGCGCACTAAAAGCACCTTTCCAAAGCAAAAGGCAGTCCAAGAGCTAGCTCTCAATACTTAGGTTTTGGCAACAAGAGCAGTTTACAAGCTTTAAATGGATGCCGCAGAACTGAAGGTTTGGGAGGTTTGGTTTTGAGGGTTTTTTTTTTTTTTTTCCTGGCATGAGGAGGGTGGGAAGGGGCTTGTTTCGAATCAAATGTCTCTAAAGACAAGCAGGGAAAAAAAGCTGTGCTGTTCATTTAGAAAGATTCTCTTGTCTAGCTGAGATTTTCTTCTTTTTCAGTCCTGCACAGTAATAGCTACCTTCCCCTCTCCCAAGTACCTGTCTTCTTTAGAAAGGGCTCAAATGTAAGGGGGGAGGGGGCAGCAAAGTACAGAATATATAAAGTAATGTGGTTGGAGGTTTTACTAACACTTGTTTGGAATGACCAGGATAGCTCTTACGGCTTTACCACTTGTGAATAATGGAGACATTTAAAGACAAAAGTCAATAAAACATTTATGCTACATAAATATGTGATGTATATTCAGAGGGCAGATTTTTTAGGGTTTTTTTTTTTAACCCTTTAACTAACACTAAGAGTTGGCAAGAACTTGTTAAGCAGCAAGGGCAAAGCTACATAAGTTATTGCCACGGTCGGTATCTTAGAAGAACAAACAACATGACAGATGAAAGAGATACCGGTACAAGGAGCCAGGCTCACACCTCTGTACAAGCTCCAAATGGATAATTTAGGATTATCAAATCAGAAGCAGAAGTATGGCTTTTTCTTCGAAATTTTAAGCTATAGCTGGGTTTGAGTACCTTCAAGGATTTTGGGGGGGGGGGGGGGACAAAAAATCAAAACCCCTAACAGATTTTGCTTGAGCTCTTCTCTCTGACCTTAGGGAACCTCTGCTTTAGACATACTTCAAAAACAAAAAAAGAATAGAGAAAAGCAGAAAAAAATGACAATTAGGAGAAGAAAACTTGTTTTTGCTAATTTGCCACTGGGGAGGGAAGTTATGGGAACAGAAGATCCCACAGCACAGCAAACACCATCCCAGGACTCCCCTATCCAGCTTCTCCAGTGAGAATGCTCCTGTAAGAGCTTCCCAAATCCTAGCTGAGGTGTAAAGAGAACGGTCCAATTTACTGGAAGTAAGCACAGGTACATCTATTTTAGAGTCCTTGACACGGTCATCAATATTTTCACCTGGCTGCAAAAAGGTTACCATGGAAGTATGGCTCACAGTACGATCTGGGAAAAAAAAAAGAAAGCTTTATTGGCTGTAATATGAGTTACTAGACTTTGAGGAAAAATAGGGCGAAGCAACTAAAAAAAATCAGGTATCACTATATATATTGTGGCTCAAGGCTGCAATACCTCAACTCTTCTGTACTTTGTGTATCTGAAACTTAGTACTGGTGGGTTTGGCTTTTTGCATGATAGTCAACAATCTTGTCTCTAATAAAGAAGAGTCAGCCCCAAAAACACAGCAAGTACTGTGACTGCCATGCCAACATGTATCTTGAGCGCTGACCTCAAGCATGTTTCTTACACGTGCAGCTTTAATCAGGACTAAAACAATCACTAACTCACAATGTTTCGCATAAATCTGATATGCATTTTCTACAAGCACTAAACATTTGAGTCGCTGTAAGTGACCTAGAAGAGTCCTACCTGGTAATTCATTTACAGTGCTTGAATACCAGCTTGGCAATTAGGGGAAGAAAGGAGAGGGGAGGTGTCATGATTTTATACATGAAATTAGTAGTAGTGGTAACGAACAGGGATAGATTATCATGACACTTGCTTTTCGCTGCTGTGAGAACCGGTGTGACTTAACAGAGCAGCTTCACGTTTTCCTGCTTACACCAAACAAATGCAAAGGCAATTCGGTTTACGCTTCTCGGAAGGCAACGTTCTGAATACAAACCGAAGTGATCAGTGGCAAACAAGTACAGATTCCCCACTCAAAACTGTGCTGACCTGAAACTGCTCGCTGCTTTTCATTTGTATTGCACATTTTGTGTATTAGCATTTTGTGTATTTCCTCATTTACGGAATATCTATTTCCCATTTATTAATGAAGCTTATTTACTGATATCATAATCATTTATCAAGGAAGTGATGACTGATACAGTGTTGCATTTTATGTTATACCTCTCTAACGCAAGAAAGATTCCAGAAGCAAAGAATTAGGTGCTGCAAGTTCAACACTGCTCTAGCCATGTGCTTCTCTACAGAATCAGTGTTCCCTGGGCCTTCACGACAATATAAAAACTTAAAACTCTATCCTCCAACAAATTTCAGCTGCCACTCTGATACAGAAATCAAGCAGTAAGCAAGAAAGGCACACTTTTCACAAGAATATTAAAGGCAAGGACACGATTCAGGCCACGAAGCTCTTGATTCCTTTCACAGTGGACAGAAATATCCCCAACTGTGGAAACACAACCTTAGTCAACAGCATGACAAATCCATACACAGATAAATGTCACATGCTGACGTCAGTGCCACAGCAACCTAATCAAAGTACAGCCTTCATCTATTTTTAAACCTTAATTAAAGCTATTTTTCTCTAAAGCAAAACAACAAAAAAATCTTTTAAAATCCCTTTAAAAATTATATATATATAAGTAAAACAGTGCTGAAGTATTTATTTCTCTGTGTTACTGGAGGCATAAAAATGAAGCTACATCCAGCCCTGAAACTAACTTCCATCTGATGCGTCACCGCAACTAGAAAGCAGAAGATAAGAATTTGGGAAAGTGTACACATCAGATTGGCGCTTACATTTATACTGGAAATTTACCCAGACAGGTTAAAAATAACACTGAGAACGTTCACAGCCATTCTGAAGGTCGCTTTCAACAGAACTGCTGTTTTTATAGTAAAAGCTCTTGCCTACATGTGACTAGCTATTGCTAGCACTTTTGTCCCCAAAAAACATGCTGCACAGTTAAGTTCCCTTGGCTGAGAATTCAGGTCACAAACAATACGAGAAAGCCACAGCACAGAAATCAAGTCCACCAGCTACTTGACTGACTGATTTTCCTTTTTAAAATTAACCCTTCGCTGACTTAAAAAAAAAAAATCACTTTTCTCTACCAGCACAGCACGGCTAATGTAGTTATTACCCTTTTCTATGGTTTTAAAGCCTTGTTATCACAGGGTCCCACTTCTATAGTGCAAGAGGCAGCAAAGGGCAAGAAAAAGAGTTTGCTTGGACGAAGCAGCACAGCCTTCTGATTTCCTGGCCTTGCAGGGCACCAGGCAAGGGAGAACAGCAAGGCTACCTGCAGAAAGGCAACATTATAATTGAACTGGCTGAACGTCCGCACTAATTGATCTCGCAGCCTGTTCTTTGCTCTGACCCTGACGACTCACAGGCTATACTCCACATTCTCCATTTCGAAAGGAAGTGATCCAGGAAGAGAAAGCACCCAGAAATGCCTGATTCAACTCTTGCTTTATAGCAAAAAGTGCAAGAGGCCTCGCCCGTTCCCTACGGGTTTTAAAGTTTTCTGTGATTGCTCTATGTAAAAAAAATTAAGCGTCTTCAGTAGCGAAATCTCCAATGTAGGGGGGCGTACTTCAAAATGAAGCCTTCATCAGGGACTCCTTCCCTGAGACAACAGCAGGTTGCTTTCATAAACAGATAATAAACCAGTTTTCATAAACAGATTCAGGTTTGTTCAAAAAGAGCATAAGGAGCAGACAATTTTTCCCATTTTCACTCCATCAGTCCTCCCGTGTCATTCACCATACGCCATACAAGACATTTTCAGCAGGGATTCAACCAAAGATAAAGTTTGCATATGCATTTCTATACAGTACGTGGAAGTGAAGTGAAATGGCATCAAGTCCTGAAGTCCTCTATCCTTCTCTCTAGCAATCCAAGGCTAACCACCACTTACCATGGCAGCAGGCTCGTTTTCAGAAGATTGCTTGACTGTGCTCCAGCAGCATGCAGAGTACTATCTAAGAAAGCCTTACGCTCATAAACAAAGCCCGTGTTACTTCTGGTGTTGCAGGAATGGAAAAAGCCACTATTTTGCTTTGTAAGGACGGCTTGGTCACAAACATCAACAACTTCCTCACACGTGAACTTAGGTACGGAGTTGCAAGAACTTGCAGAAGTCATCATTCAGCATTGGCACAGAGCTCAACGGTAACCACACGTAACCTGCACCGACGTCCACTTTCCAGGTTTTCCTTGAAAGAGGGAGTGGTAAAGACTGGAGTCTATTTGCAGAGGTTGGCCGCAAGCGTTCGCATCGATCTCTTACCCTGATCCTTCTATGCATTTTTAAAAGAAGAAACTTGCTGTTTAAAGACTCTTGCAGCAAGAGTCTTAAACTCATTGCCAGCACTTCCTTTGGCTGGAACACATGACAGATTTAAGAGTTTCCGTAAGTTATGTGTGCTTAACAGATAAATAAAGATATCGGCTTCATGAAAGATTTCCGTCTTATTATTCCTTGCAGAAACATAGCAAACAAAGGCCTGCTTAGCATCCATGCAACACTAAGCAGCAGCCGCCACCCAGGAAAAAGCTGTCAGCGCAGAAGAGAAAGATTTTTATTTGGTAGGATATGAAAGCTTCATCCGTAACACACTGCACAGCTGTCAGTGGAAGAGCGCACTAAGAGGAACTGTAAATCAGTCGTGTCAAACACAGCCTGCAGAAGGCAGCTGGGACGCGTAAGACGCTGCGAGGTGCACGGAGCATTCCCCCTCACCAGAGTCTCCGCTTTCATGAAAAAGTTTCCTTTCCAAGCCCTCGTGGCCTCGCACAAGCAAAGCAGTGCTGCCCCCCGAGCGCACAACCAAACTGAGCTATACGGAAGGGAAGAAAATGAATCTTCAGCAATAAATAACAGGAGTTTAAGAAATGAGACACACGGAGAGACAGAGAGAGTGCGCTGGACAGACAGACAGACAGAGTGTGACAGAGACAGAGCGACAGAGAGAGACACAGACAAACACACACACCCAGGCACAGAGAGAGAGACACACACAAAGAGAGAGAGAGAGACAGAGAAACACACACACCGGGAGAGAGAGAGACACTGACACAGAAAGAGAGAGAAGAGACAGAGAGACAGAGGTAGAGAGACAGACAATTTCTCCCATACGGAAGATACGGAGAGAAAGAGACAGAAAGACAGACACAGAGACAGTGAGACACACACATGCACAGACACACAGAAAGACAGAGACAGCGAGTGAGCAAGAGATGGAAGGCGCGAGTGTGACAGAGGGAGGGCGAGCGAGCAAGAGAGAGCGCGCGCGTCACAGAGAGAGAGAGAGCGAGAGAGAGAGAGCGCACGCACCACAGAGAGAGAGAGAGAGAGCGACAGAGCGCGTGCGCCAGCCACAGAGAGAGAGAGAGCGCGAGAGAGCGCGCGTGCGCCACAGAGAGAGAGAGAGCACGAGAGAGAGAGCGTGCGCGCCACAGAGAGAGAGAGAGCACGAGAGAGAGCGCGCGCCACAGAGAGAGAGAGAGCGAGAGAGAGCGAGAGAGAGCGAGAGAGAGAGCGCGCGCGCCACAGAGAGAGTGCGAGCGAGAGCGCGCGCCACAGAGAGAGAGAGAGAGAGAGAGAGGGAGCGCGCTCGCCACAGAGAGAGAGAGTGAGAGAGAGAGCGCGCTCGCCACAGAGAGAGTGAGAGAGAGAGCGCGGTCGCCACAGAGAGAGAGAGTGAGCGAGAGAGCGCGCGCGCGCCACAGAGAGAGAGAGAGAGAGCGTGCCACAGAGAGAGAGAGAGAGAGAGTGCGCCACAGAGAGAGAGAGAGAGAGTGCCACAGAGAGAGAGAGAGAGAGTGCGCCACAGAGAGAGAGAGAGAGAGAGTGCCACAGAGAGAGAGAGTGCACCACAGAGAGAGAGAGAGAGAGTGCCACAGAGAGAGAGAGAGAGTGCATCACAGAGAGAGAGAGAGAGAGCGCACTACAGAGAGAGAGAGCGCACCACAGAGAGAAAGAGAGCACGCCACAGAGAGAGAGAGAGCGCACCACAGAGAGAGAGAGAGAGAGTGCACCACAGAGAGAGAGAGAGTGCCACAGAGAGAGAGAGAGAGTGCACCACAGAGAGAGAGAGAGCGCACTACAGAGAGAGAGGGAGAGGGAGAGAGAGCGCCACAGAGAGAGAGAGAGAGTGCCACAGAGAGAGAGAGAGAGAGAGTGCCACAGAGAGAGAGAGCGCGCACCACAGAGAGAGAGAGAGAGCGCGCCACAGAGAGAGAGAGAGAGTGCACACCACAGAGAGAGAGAGAGAGAGCGCCACAGAGAGAGAGAGAGAGTGCCACAGAGAGAGAGAGAGAGAGAGTGCCACAGAGAGAGAGAGTGCCACAGAGAGAGAGAGAGAGCACGCCACAGAGAGAGAGAGAGAGAGTGCCACAGAGAGAGAGAGAGAGCACGCCACAGAGAGAGAGAGAGAGAGAGCGCGCCACAGAGAGAGAGAGAGAGTGCGCACCACAGAGAGAGAGAGAGAGAGAGCGCCACAGAGAGAGAGAGAGAGTGCCACAGAGAGACAGAGAGAGCGCCACAGAGAGAGAGAGAGAGAGCGCGCCACAGAGAGAGAGAGAGAGAGCGCCACAGAGAGAGAGAGAGAGTGCGCACCACAGAGAGAGAGAGAGAGCGCCACAGAGAGAGAGAGAGAGTGCCACAGAGAGAGAGAGAGAGAGAGTGCCACAGAGAGAGAGAGAGAGCGCCACAGAGAGAGAGAGAGAGCACGCCACAGAGAGAGAGAGAGAGACAGTGCCACAGAGAGAGAGAGAGAGAGAGTGCCACAGAGAGAGAGAGAGAGCACGCCACAGAGAGAGATCGCACCACAGAGAGAGAGAGAGAGAGCGCACCACAGAGAGAGAGAGAGAGAGAGTGCCACAGAGAGAGAGAGAGAGCACGCCACAGAGAGAGAGAGAGAGAGAGCGCGCCACAGAGAGAGAGAGAGAGTGCGCACCACAGAGAGAGAGAGAGAGAGCGCCACAGAGAGAGAGAGAGAGTGCCACAGAGAGACAGAGAGAGCGCCACAGAGAGAGAGAGAGAGAGCGCGCCACAGAGAGAGAGAGAGAGAGAGTGCCACAGAGAGAGAGAGAGAGAGCGCGCCACAGAGAGAGAGAGAGAGGGAGGGAGCGCACACCACAGAGAGAGAGAGAGAGAGCGCCACAGAGAGAGAGAGAGAGAGCGCACCACAGAGAGAGAGAGAGAGAGCATGCGTGCCACAGAGAGAGAGAGAGAAAGCGACAGAGCGCGTGCGCCAGCCACAGAGAGAGAGAGAGCGCGAGAGAGCGCGCGCGCGCCACAGAGAGAGAGAGAGCACGAGAGAGCGTGCGTGCCACAGAGAGAGAGAGAGCACGAGAGAGAGTGCGCGCCACAGAGAGAGAGAGAGCGAGATCGCGCCACAGAGAGAGAGAGAGAGAGAGAGAGGGAGCGCGCTCGCCACAGAGAGAGAGAGAGAGCATGCTCGCCACAGAGAGAGAGAGAGAGAGAGAGCGCGGTCGCCACAGAGAGAGAGAGTGAGCGAGAGAGCGCGCGCGCGCCACAGAGAGAGAGAGAGCGTGCCACAGAGAGAGAGAGAGAGAGAGTGCGCCACAGAGAGAGAGAGAGAGAGTGCCACAGAGAGAGAGAGAGAGAGTGCCACAGAGAGAGAGAGAGAGAGTGCGCCACAGAGAGAGAGAGAGAGCGCCACAGAGAGAGAGACAGAGAGAGCGCTCCACAGAGAGAGAGAGAGAGAGAGCCACAGAAAGAGAGAGACAGAGAGCGCCCCACAGATAGAGAGAGAGAGAGAGCGCTACAGAGAGAGAGAGAGAGAGAGAGCCACAGAGAGAGAGAGACAGAGTGCCACAGAGAGAGAGAGAGCGCGCACCACAGAGAGAGAGAGAGAGAGAGCGCGCCACAGAGAGAGAGAGAGAGTGCGCACCACAGAGAGAGAGAGAGAGAGCGCCACAGAGAGAGAGAGAGAGTGCCACAGAGAGAGAGAGAGAGAGAGTGCCACAGAGAGAGAGAGCGCCACAGAGAGAGAGAGAGAGAGCGCGCCACAGAGAGAGAGAGAGAGACAGTGCCACAGAGAGAGAGAGAGAGAGAGTGCCACAGAGAGAGAGAGAGAGCACGCCACAGAGAGAGATCGCACCACAGAGAGAGAGAGAGAGAGCGCACCACAGAGAGAGAGAGAGAGTGCCACAGAGAGAGAGAGAGAGCACGCCACAGAGAGAGAGAGAGAGAGTGCCACAGAGAGAGAGAGAGAGCACGCCACAGAGAGAGAGAGAGAGAGCGCCACAGAGAGAGAGAGAGAGTGCCACAGAGAGAGAGAGAGAGAGAGTGCCACAGAGAGACAGAGAGAGCGCCACAGAGAGAGAGAGAGAGAGAGCGCCACAGAGAGAGAGAGAGCACACCACAGAGAGAGAGAGAGAGGGAGGGAGCGCGCACCACAGAGAGAGAGAGAGAGAGCACACCACAGAGAGAGAGAGAGAGGGAGGGAGCGCGCACCACAGAGAGAGAGAGAGAGAGCACACCACAGAGAGAGAGAGAGAGGGAGGGAGCGCGCACCACAGAGAGAGAGAGCGAGAGCGCGCCACAGAGAGAGAGAGAGAGAGAGAGAGGGAGCGCGCTCGCCACAGAGAGAGAGAGAGAGAGAGCATGCTCGCCACAGAGAGAGAGAGAGAGAGCGCGCTCGCCACAGAGAGAGAGAGTGAGCGAGAGAGCGCGCGCGCCACAGAGAGAGAGAGAGAGAGCGTGCCACAGAGAGAGAGAGAGAGAGAGTGCGCCACAGAGAGACAGAAGAGAGTGCCACAGAGAGAGAGAGAGAGAGTGCGCCACAGAGAGAGAGAGAGAGCGCCACAGAGAGAGAGAGAGCGCACCACAGAGAGAGAGAGAGAGAGCGCACCACAGAGAGAGAGAGTGCCACAGAGAGAGAGAGAGAGAGAGAGCGCTCCACAGAGAGAGAGAGAGAGAGAGCGCCACAGAGAGAGAGAGAGAGCGCCACAGAGAGAGAGAGAGAGAGCACACCACAGAGAGAGAGAGAGAGGGAGGGAGCGCGCACCACAGAGAGAGAGAGAGAGAGAGCGCCACAGAGAGAGAGAGAGAGAGAGTGCCACAGAGAGAGAGAGAGAGAGCGCGCCACAGAGAGAGAGAGAGAGAGAGTGCCACAGAGAGAGAGAGAGAGCGCCACAGAGAGAGAGAGAGCGCGCCACAGAGAGAGAGAGAGAGAGAGCGCGCCACAGAGAGAGAGAGAGAGAGAGTGCCACAGAGAGAGAGAGAGAGAGCGCGCCACAGAGAGAGAGAGAGAGGGAGGGAGCGCACACCACAGAGAGAGAGAGAGAGAGAGTGCCACAGAGAGAGAGAGAGAGCGCCACAGAGAGAGAGAGCGCGCCACAGAGAGAGAGAGAGAGAGAGTGCCACAGAGAGAGAGAGAGAGAGAGGGAGCGCGCACCACAGAGAGAGAGAGAGAGCGTGCCACAGAGAGAGAGAGAGAGAGAGAGAGCGCGCCACAGAAAGAGAGAGAGAGCATACCACAGAGAGAGAGAGAGAGAGAAAGAAACAGGAAAATTAAAATCATCTACTGCTTTGAGCCCATATCCATGCCTTAACTTATGGAGATGAGCATGGAGACACGTGTTTGTTGATTCCTCCCCCAAGCAAGACGCTGCCTCATTTAATGGCAGACATCAGGGATAACCCCCTTGGATAAAGAGCCAGCGGGGGAATCCAGGCCCCCAAGCGAAAGATCAATGCTTATCCACTTTCCTTTCCATCCTCCCAGGCACCCAGTGCTTCTGAGCAGACAAGCGAACCACAGACGCCGTTTGCTCTCCTCCCAGGGATTCTGTTAGCTAAAGGACACACGGCAGAGTCTACCCCCAACCTGTTTTGATAGAATTTCCTTACAAAAGTTAGTCAACCGTGGTAAATAAAGCAGCCTCACTTTGCAGGCTAAATTTAGTCTGCAACCTCCATCATGCAACCTATAAAGCTGGATACAGCAGTGGTCTCTTGGGACTGAATGGTTTTGTCCAGTTTATCTTAAACTGGAAATACACTATTATATCTGGAGTAGCGTACAGACCTTAATTGTATGAAAGAACACAAGTATAAAATAACAAAGTCTTTAGGCAAGAATTATCCTGAGAGCTCTGAAATCCCCTGCAGCAATTTCCCAACCCCAAAACAAATAAAACTCCATATTCGGAGGGGGGGAGAAATGCAAAGTACATTTACTGTAATACTCATAGATGAAAAATTATAATTGCTCTGTCTTGACAGCTGGTTTCTATTTCACTTCCATTATATTAGATTACATAACAAACAGATGATGCACTAGATTTACAGAGTCCTTCTGCAAGTCTTGTGTGGATTCGGTGTTTACATTCTTGTTCATAAAAATTCTAGCTGTGCCACACATACAGACGTATTTGAAGCAGATGAAAAAAGCAGCAAAAACAAATGATCAGTTTTCAAAGGAAAAAAAGTAAGACTAAGATTTGGGCATGTAGGGTTTTTTGTTTTTTTTTTAAACAAATGCTTGTAAAAAAGATTCCATTTCACCATTTAGTTCAGAAATTGAATCTGCGTGTCAGCATTTACAGCTATGCCAGCAGTTTCTACAAATAAACCACGCGGAACACACAAGTTTACACCCAGGTGAGACGGTTATGCCATCAAGCTCTAGCTAGGAGTGGCTGCTGCTAACAAGCTCTCTGGGTTGCCCCTGACCAGAGGGAGTTGGGGCCTTTGATCCCAGTGGCCCTTGATTAGGGCGGTCAAGCACCCAGTTTGCGCAGAAGGGCGCGTGAAGGGACCTTTGTTTCTGTTCCCTGTGGTGTAGGTTTCCTCAGGAATGGTTGTGACACGCCGCACAGCGCGTTCCCCAGTAGCTGCTGGAGTTGCTGTGTCAGAGGCTTGGTCCCAGACCGACCCTCTGACAGTAGATGCGGCTCTGCAGGTCTCAGGCTGTAGGGAGTGCTTGGGGCCTCTCCGGGAGGCCTGGGCTGGCAGTCAGCTCTCCTGCATGAGGTGTGCTGCTGTTGACGAGCTGTCTCGTCAGGTAAGGGAGTTACGGGAGGAAGTCAGTAGGCTGTGCAGCATCCAGGAAGCAGAGCAAGAGATAGACAGGGTACTCTCGGAGACTGTGCAACTTCAGGAGTCCCAACCCCCCACAGCAGTGGAGTTGCCAGAGGGCTCTGTGCCGTGTGAAACAGTACATCATAACATCATAGAAGAAGACTGGAAACTGGTCACTGCTCGTGGGAGGAGAAAGGCTCCTACTCCTCCCGAAGACTTGCAGCTGAAGAACAGGTTTAGTGCCCTTCAGGATGGGGAGGAGATGGGCATGGCTGCAAGGGAAGTACCTGAGACAACAGACCCTGTGCCCTGCCGGAACGCCCGGAAGAAGTGGTGGGTGATTGTTGTGGGGGACTCCCTGCTGCAGGGGACGGAGGCATCTATCTGCCAACCTGATCTCAGGTCTAGAGAGGTTTGTGGCCTGCCGGGGGCTCGTGTGAGAGATGTTATGCAAAGACTGCCTAGGCTCGTCCATTCTTCGGACTATTACCCACTGCTGCTCTTCCATGTGGGCGCCAATGACACCAAGGGCAAATTGGAGACCATCAAGCAGGATTTCAGAGCTCTGGGGATGGTGGTCAAGGGTCTGGGAGCCCAGGTCATCTTCTCCTCAATCCTGCCAGTGAGGGGGATGGATGAGAGGAGGAGGACACAGACTTTCCAGGTTAACGACTGGCTGCGCCGCTGGTGTTGGCAACAGGGTTTTGGTTTCTACGACCATGGGACCCTGTTTGAAGATCGACAACTGATGGCGAGAGATGGGATCCACCTCACGAGGCGGGGCACGCGGGTCTTTGCCAACAGGTTGGCCAACCTGGTAAGGAGGGCTTTAAACTAGGAAAGATGGGGGAAGGGGAGAGTTATAGTGACAGGGTAGTTGGCAAAAGACTGCTCAAGTCAGGATGCTTCCAACAGGTGAATGCAGTCAGGGAAGTGCGCATGGGATGTGGCTATGGAGGACCCTCTTTTACCCCTCCTGGGAAACCTGCATGCTTGATCACCTCCCTGAAATGCCTGTACACCAATGCACGCAGCATGGGGAACAAACAGGAAGAACTAGAGATCTGTGTGCGGTCGCAGGGCCATGATCTCATTGCCATTACAGAGACATGGTGGGATAGCTCACATGACTGGAGTGCTGTCATGGATGGCTACGTGCTTTTTAGGAAAGACAGGCCAGGAAAGAGAGGTGGTGGAGTTGCTCTTTATGTGAGAGAGCAACTGGAATGTATTGAGCTGTGCCTAGGGGTCGATGAAGAGCGAGTCGAGAGCTTATGGGTAAGGATGAAAGGGCAGGCTAGCATGGGTGACACTGTTGTGGGTGTTTACTACAGGCCACCTGATCAGGAAGAGGAAGTCGATGAGGCCTTCTACAGACAGCTGGAAGTAGCCTCACGATCCCAGGCCCTGGTTCTCATGGGGGACTTCAACCACCCCGATATCTGCTGGAAAGACAACACAGCTAGGCACAAACAGTCCTGGAGGTTCCTGCAGAGCATTGGTGACAACTTCTTGACACAGGTGGTGGAGGAGCCAACAAGGAGAGGTGTGCTGCTGGACCTCGTACTAACAAACAAAGAAGGACTGGTGGAAGATGTGAAGGTCGGGGGCTGCCTTGGCTGCAGTGACCATGAGATCGTGGAGTTCAGGATCCTGTGAGGAGGCAGCAGGGCACCAAGTAGGATCGCAACCCTGGACTTCAGGAGAGCAAACTTTGGCCTCTTCAGGGACCTACTTGGAGAAATCCCATGGGTTAGGGCCTTAGAAGGAAAGGGCGTTCAAGAGAGCTGGTTAATATTCAAACATCACTTCCTCCAGGCTCAAGAGCGGTGCATCCCTATGAGTAGGAAGTCAAGCAAAGGAGGCAGGAGACCTGCATGGATGAGCCAGGAGCTCCTGGCAAAACTCAACCAGAAGAAGGAAGTATACAGAAAGTGGAAAGGGGGCAGGCCACTTGGGAGGAATATAGGAACGTTGTCAGAGTATGCAGGGATGCAACGAGGAAGGCTAAGGCCCGTTTGGAATTAAATCTGGCTAGAGATGTCAAGGACAGCAAGAAGGGCTTCTTCAAATACATCAGCAGCAAGAGGAAGACTAGGGAAAATGTGGGCCCTTTGCTGAATGGGGTGGGTGCCCTGGTGACGAAGGATGCAGAGAAGGCAGAGTTACTGAATGCCTTCTTTGCTTCAGTCTTTACTGCTCAGGCTAGCCCTCAGGAACCCCAGACCCTGGAGGCAAGAGAGAAAGTCTGGAGGAAGGAAGACTTTCCCTTGGTGGAGGAGGAGTGGGTTAGAGACCATTTAAGCAAACTTGATACCCACAAATCCATGGGCCCTGATGGGATGCACCCATGAGTGCTGAGGGAGCTGGTGGATGTCATTGCTAGGCCACTCTCCATCATCTTTGAAAGGTCATGGAGAACAGGAGAGGTGCCTGAAGACTGGAAGAAAGCCAATGTCACCCCAGTCTTCAAAAAGGGCAAGAAGGAGGACCCGGGGAACTACAGGCCAGTCAGCCTCACCTGCATCCCTGGAAAGGTGATGGAGCAGCTCATGCTGGAGGCCATCTCCAGGCATGTGGAGGAAAAGAATCACAGAATCACAGAATCACAGAATCACTGAGGTTGGAAGGGACCTCTGGAGATCATCTAGTCCAACCCCCCTGCTCAAGCAGGGTCACCTGGAGCACATTGCACAGGATTGCATCCAGGCGGGGGAAGAAGGTGATCAGAAGTAGTCAGCATGGCTTCACCAAGGGGAAATCCTGCCTAACCAATCTGATAGCCTTCTATGATGGAATGACTGGCTGAGTAGATGAGGGGAGAGCAGTGGATGTTGTCTACCTAGACTTCAGCAAGGCTTTTGACACTGTCTCCCGTAGCATCCTCATAGACAAGCTCAGGAAGTTGGGTTAGATGAGTGGACAGGGAGGTGGATTGAGAAGTGGCTGAATGGCAGAGCTCAGAGGGTTGTGATCAGCGGTGCAGAGTCTAGTTGGAGGCCTGTAGCTAGCGGTGTCCCCCAGGGGTCAGTACTGGGTCCAGTCTTGTTCAACTTCTTCATCAATGACCTGGATGAAGGGACAGAGTGCACCCTCAGCAAATTTGCTGACGATACAAAACTGGGAGGAGTGGCCGATACACCAGAGGGCTGTGCTGCCATTCAGAGAGAACTGGACAGGCTGGAGAGGTGGGTGGAGAGGAACCTCATGAAGTTCAACAAAGGGAAGTGCAGGGTCGTGCACCTAGGGAGGAATAACCCCATGCACCAGTACAGGTTGGGGGTTGACCTGCTGGAAAGCAGCTCTGTGGAGAAGGACCTGGGAGTGCTGGTGGACACCAAGTTAAGCATGAGGCAGCAATGTGCCCTTGTGGCCAAGAAGGCCAATGGTATCCTGGGCTGCATCAGGAAGAGTGTTGCCAGCAGGTGGAGGGAGGTGATTCTCCCCCTCTACTCAGCCCTGCTGAAGCCCCATCTGGAGTACTGCGTCCAGTTCTGGGCTCCCCAGTACAAGAGGGATGTGGCACTACTGGAGCAAGTCCAGTGAAGGCTACCAAGATGATTAGGGGACTGGAGCATCTCTCCTATGAAGAAAGGCTGAGAGAGCTGGGCCTGTTTAGCCTGGAGAAGAGAAGGCTGAGAGGGGATCTTATTAATGTGTACAAGTATCTGAAGGGAGGGTGTCGAGAGGATGGGACCAGGCTCTTTTCAGTGGTGCCAAGCGACAGGACGTGAGGCAACGGGCACAAACTGAAACACAGGAAGTTCCATATGAACATGAGAAAAAACTTCTTCACTGTGAGGGTGACAGAGCACTGGAACAGGTTGCCCCGAGAGGTTGTGGAGTCTTCTTCTCTGGAGATATTCAAAACGCACCTGGATGCAATCCTGTGCAATGTGCTCTAGGTGATCCTGCTTGAGCAGGGGGGTTGGACCAGGTGATCTCCAGAGGTCCCTTCCAACCACAACCATTCTGTGATTGCTACAGATGTGCAGTAACCAGTAGTTAAGAATTATGATAGCACTTTATTTACAAACCTCTACTTCTCAGAGACTAAACTGATATGGTACTTCGTTCAAGATAAAAATCTTGGCCTAAGGGCAAAGTTCCAAGATTGCTTTAAGCCAAGTAAGTTACATTGCTTCAGGATACCCAGATATCAATGACTGCTTCATCTGCAAACCTTGTCAGGCACATTCCATCAACACCCCTGGATGGCAAGATATATACTTCAGAGCTGACAAAATCACTTGAAAACATTAGTTAAACATAAATTTTAACTGCCTGCTTACTCAATGCATTAAAACATGGCATAAATCATACATGACAACCAAAGTGATCTTTGACAAATGCCTTCTTCATCCTGGAATTTCTTTAGGGCATAGCAGCATTCCAATACTGTGGGTTTTGGCATCCAAAAAGCATGGAAACACCTCTCTTCCAAAAAGCATTAGGACAAATTCTTCCGCCTAACATTACAGATATAAATGCAGATAACAAAAGATTGCTTTAAAAATCTATCATGGTATTTGCAATTCCTAGATGCTTTGATTGCTGGGTTAACAAGCAAAGAAGTTTAGCAATCCCACACACTTCACTTAATATGATGATGACAACACTGTGATGTTTGCTTGGATTCCTACTCCTAACATGCAGCCTGCAAAAGAATTAGCACTGCAGCATGTATGTGCTTTGTACAGGTCCACAGACACGGTTCAAATCAATTCCTCTGCTGAAGCTTATTGATCAAATCTCTCATTTGACAACAGTTCCAGAACTTTACGCAGGGGAAGGAGGGAACCTTGCTTTTCAGAAGTTCATTTTAAAAGACTGCCAGTATAGAATCTATAATATGACAGGAGGTGGAGACAAGGAATAGAGAGGAGGCATATAGCTGTTTGAAAATAATAATAGTATACTGTGACCACAAAATGATTTACTGTGTCTTTATTTATAGCACAGGCAGTGTCAACAGTCTCCTGGGCTGACTCCTCTCTGTAGGAGCCAAGTCTCCAGAGCTGCCAGTTTGCAAGTTAACAAAAATAATGGTGGTAGTTCGGAGGACCCACGCAGCTCTGCGACAACACCATTTCACCTCTTTTCAAGCAGAATACAGCTATGCAGCTTTAACAAATCTGTCCTAAGAGACCAAGTTTTACAAGCATTTGCCCACTCCCAAAGTGCTAGCTGTTCTACAGTTTCAACAATACACAGAGCTCTCCCAGAAAAAATACTCGCAAGCCTCAAACACTGTCAGATGCCCTCTCAAGTAGCTTTAAGTCACGTTTCTTTCTTTAAACACAGAATGCAGGAATAAGATCTTGCTATAAACAGACTGCTGTATAAAACATACCATCAGCTTAATGCACAGTTGCTGACAGAAAAGCAAGCCAAATATAATGACATTAATAGGAAACAGAACATCAACTGCCTGCTGTATTAAGCCAGTTCCTCCAAAACCATGAATATTTTGTGCAAGTCTGAACTCCTGCCCTATTTCCAAGTACATACTATAACTGGAAGATTTTCAAAGAAGGGCAAGAAAAATGATCAGAGATGTGGCACAAGTTTCCTGTATAGACTAAGATTACAAGTTTTCAGGCTGGAACAGAGGTGACTAGAGGATATTACAGTGATGGTGTGCAGCATCATGATCAACACAAAGAAGTTACCAATCACCATTTTCCATCTGTTTCTTTCACAGCAAGAAGTTTTTCCGTTCTTTTTCTGGGAGAAAGCCTGGGGGAGACAGAAGCAGGGGAAGGTGGGGTCTGGGGGGGGAATGGTGTGGCAAGTTAAAACAACCACCAAAAAGCCAGAGCATTACATACTCCTTCCAGCAGTATGTAGTTGCGCTGAGAACCTCTGACTCAGGGTGCTGCAGGCAAAAAGAACAGATATCAAGAGTTTTTCCACAAGGCCAGGAAATCCATGAGACACAAGTCAGTGGCTCATTGGGAGAGTGTTTCAAAGAAATATCACTACATGCATGGCCTGATCGTACGTTCCTCCCTAGGTACATCCTCTTTGATGCTGCTGGAGACTGTGCCTATCAAGTCCCTTTAAAGATAAAAGCCCACCACCAACCCATGCAAATAGCACCAGCAAGAAAAAGGAAAAACTCTGTTTGGATGTTAACACCTAATTCACTGATAATACTCTTGAGTCATCTAATGGGCTTTAGAAGGACCAAGTTCAAGCCTTAATCCACTACGAGGTTGCCTTCACAATAAGGCCCATTGTAAACAGCCTTGTTAAAATTTTAGCAAAGACATCAAGGATGAATAGCAATGGTCCACTGAAGTTGACAGTCAGACTCCAATGGCCTTAGACTAGTTACCCAGGGGAAAGGGAGAGGAGGGGAATAGATTCAAGCATATTTTTTTCCTAGGACTTGAGAAATATTCAGTTCTTTCACTGAAGTGCATGCTGTTCCCACATCAAAAAAAATCCACATGCTCAAGTCTGCTTTGTCCTACACTGACATGACAGAGTCCCATCTTGCAAATTAAGTTTACTTCTTATAACTTATATTGGACTGAAATCAGATACCAAACTCTTCATTAGTTTCCACAGTCAATACATGTGCATTCATTTCAGTCGAAGAAAATACCTCCACCTGCCATTTCACTTAAGCACCTACATAGCACTCCAGTATTTGTGCAGATTAACGACAGAAAGCAAAAATCAGCTTTAGTGCCTGAAGCTTTCATTAGTGAGAACTGTATAACTACCACAAAAAATCCAACCTAATATGGATGTTACAAACAGTTTCTCACCACTGGTATAATACACACATGCATTTCACAGTACAGATCCAGACTGGCTTGCCTAGCCCTTATTACTACAGCATCACATCTTTGCCCTTATCCAGCAGTAGCAAAACCAGAGGCACATACCCTTTTAAGATTAAAGGCTCACCACAGTGATTCAAATGGACTAACCATCTACGAAATACAAAGTATTACCCAGTACTTCAAGGAATTAAAATACAGTGTATTTGTTTAGCAAATGCTGACATTTCAATGCCAGCCATTTTAAGTGCTGTTCTCACATGACAGACTAGAGTAGAACAAATACTGTGTTTCCTCCTCTCCCTTAAATTTCCACTTTCAAATACATGCTGTGAAGATTTATTGAGTATATGCTCACACTTAACATTGTAACTTTGTGACAGGTTTCATATGGTTAAGAAAGGGATTCCATCTCAAACTATATTTGTCTTAACTGTTAAATTACAGTGTATGTACATTAAGACTTCAAGAATAACTGATATCTACTTTGTATTTATACAATTTCTTCAGAGAAGGCTACAATACATTGCTAGACAATCCCTGATAGTTGCTTTTGGAGCAATTCTGCTATTACTTTAGGCAGAAGCTTGCTAAGCAAGTCTTTGCAATATAAGCAGTGCTATACACGCACTGAAATCACCATTCAATGTTAAAAGAAAACAAAATGAACAATGACCACAAATGACAAGATACTATTAATTTATTATGAGCTACTTTATGAACACTGAAGTCATCCCAGGCTGTTCTAGAGTAGCAAACCTATATACACATAATGAGATTGATTATTGCTAATAAAATGTCTCAATGAATGTCTCAAGAAAAAAAATAATGCCTATAGTTTTGTATCTCTTTGCTTCTTATGCCATGAGATGAAATACTCTATTACTAATGCCCATGGCAAGCAAGTTCCTTAAATAAAGGCTGACTTTCTAAAACTTCTTCTGCAGTTGTCTTCTGAAGTGAAGTCAGCTGCTAAAAACTGTCTGATCTGTGGTATGGCAGCTTTAGTTGCACAAGTCCAAAAGCTGAGACACTAGCCCAAGCTGAAAATGTAGGGAAAAGAGATATTTCAGTGGCAGATGTGAAGACCTCTTCACCCATTTCAAAGCTAGATTAGCACATATCTGCAGCTGTTAGAGCTGGGCCCTAGAAGTCGTCTGTAAATTAAATGCACTTTCCTCATGAAGCTTTACACCAAGGGTTACTTGGAAGAATATGCTTTGTGCATATTCTGCCCAAAATCCCTTGTGGTAACATGCAGGCACTTTAGCAAATCGCTGTCTTAACCAACAATTACACCAGCTTTGAAAACGGAAGGTGTCTCCTGCACATCCGAAAAAGAAAAGCCTTAGATCTTCTGCTGGACACCATGAAATCCAAAAAATTGTCATGGCTCTTTTCCTTCGGTGCTAGGAGCACACGAGAGTATCAGCATTAACTCAACCTTCAAAGATTTCATAAAAGCTACTTTGATGAAATATACTGTACAAAACACCAACAGCAATACTACTGGGAATCTGAAGATGAAGTACATACTGGCACTTCCTCTATTTTTGGACTTAACAAGTGTCGCTATAGAAGCAGTACTCCATAAGGTATCTCAAATATCCATACAGGCAAGAAGCCAAGGCTTTGGAAACAACCAAGTGCAGACAAGTGAACCTAAATCATCTGATGCATAGTCCAAGATTCAAAACACAGTATTATACTTCAGGAGTCCTGAGAAATCTGGAAATACCAGCTCATGTTCAGTCTGTGGAAACTCCAATTTAAAGTGGCCAACAGCTTGGAAAAGTTTTAGATTCAAGCAGGAGCATAGCTCACAGAAGAGCTGTAGTTTCAGAAACACAATGGACTGTGTAAAACCTGGGAATATGTAGATCTGCAGGATTACAGAACCCTCCCTGACTAGCAAGACTCTGGCAGAGGGTCTGAAAGAGCAGGATGCTTCTGAGCTCGATCCAGTTTCTCAGCAAGAGCAGCAAGAACAAGCAGCCTCACAGATGGAACCGCGTGGGAGGGAGAAAGGATAAAAGTCTGCCTCAGGAGGCCTGTTCCAGCTGCTACTGAAGCCCTGGAGGAACTGGTACAAGTCATGAAGAAAAGAGTTACCCATAAGGAGCTACTCTTTGTCTTGACTTTTTCCTGAAGCCCTCTTACCCTACCCCACGTTTTTCTTTCATCCTGGTACTTCAGGATTTGAGAGAAGAGTTCAAATCAGAACACTGAAAACAGTGCTTGACAAAAGGCAAACAAATACTGTGGGGTTGTGCACAACATCCATCTCCTTTCTTCATTCTCTTTGTTGGGCATCCTAGAAGAAACTTAACTTAGAAGCAAAAAAATCAGAGCTCTCTTTAGAAATATATAATTGAGAAGTGACAACAAAAATATATTTTCTTTTCATAAAAATTTCCCTACTAACATTCTCAATGCCAGGAAGAGTTTGACCAGGACCAGGAGACAGCAATCCAATATTGATTTTTTTTTTTTTAAAGAACAAACACTGCTTAAAGGTTAGCCTTTTTTTTTCTTGAATGCTATCTGATTACCGAGAGAAAATAATTTACAGTCTATACACTAAAGCAACCCTGTCACATAGCTTGTGCAATTCTTTTGTCTAGTAAAATATTTCAATGAGTTTCTTTTGAAAGTGACTACGTTGCAATGCTAGTTTTAACCAGCATTAAGTTTAAACAGAAACTTAATTATTCATATTCTTAAGTACTTCATGTTCATTGCATGATTTTAACTGCATAGCCGTTCCCACACACTTTTCATCAAGCTCTTAGTTCTGACCTTTGGCATGCTCTTGGAAAGAAATATATCTCAAAAAACAAGCTACATTATCTTCAAATGGACACCTTTACTCTCCCACTGCTTCTGAGGCTGGACTGTCTCAGCCCCTGAAGATCTCAGTGCCACTACATTGCCTCCATCTCCCCTTTTCCAGAAAGCAAGCAAGCTGACTTCTCCATCACAGCCAGGAGAGTTCCTCCCTGCATCCGTGCCTGCTGACTGAGCTTCATCCAATCATCACAATTTGGGAAGAAGGGGCACACGACTTAGCTCAGTTCTTCAAGGAAGTTTTTTTCTGTTCCTCAATTAACATTTTGAAAGCTCATTGAGCTATTGCAAAATCTCAGTTATTTTGTTTGAGGACAACATCAATTGCATTTCCTAAGTGTAGATGACACATACCATGCAAAAACACCTGCTGGTACAGCCCTCGTCACTGGCAGGGACCAATTTGCCAACCGTCTCTGCCTGTACATAACCATTACTCCCACCACTGCCACATCAGCAGGACTGATTCTGCAGCTGCATTAGCACAAGATGCTAGAAGTCAGGTGTAGACAAAAGGTTGGAGACCAGAACTGGTCAGCAGTGCGCTGATAAATACAGATAAATTCAGCACTGCTGAGATAACTGAATTTGCTCTAGTCACCAAAGAAGATGAATTAGAACCCCAACTTGCTCCCCATTCATACACAAGCACCCTTTTGCTTAGGAGCAATGTGCTTAGGAGCTCCCTTTCCCATAAGATCACCACAGAAACAGGACTACATTTGCTAATGTATACTGCAGGAAAGAAAGCAGATCTCATGAAGCACCCTCAACTCTGGCCATTGCCCAACTCATTTGACCGCAACAGCAGTCGCTCATCCACAGAAGTTAGGATCATGGGATTCAAAGTTTACATTTTTGTATGCTTTATTACTTCTTCCTTACATTGAAGCACATTTCTTCTTCTAAACATTAATATTGCTACCAAAACACAAGCACTTCCCACAGCAAAAGCAAAAACCCAAGAGCTTTCTAAATCTGGGATATAACTAGAGACCAGATTTCTGATCACACGAGAGAAAAACACACACATTCCCCCCACTTCTCTAGGGGTGGGCACATCACTAAGCCAATTGTCCTCTTTTTCCCAGTCCGAGCTCTTGTTCCATTCTTGCTGCATTGGGACTTTACTACCACAATAAGAAGGATGGATAATAAGGTCAAACTCTTCTGTAGAGGTACCACATCTCTCGTGTCCTCCATCTTCCACATGTAGACCCAAGCCTAACTAACTTTTGCTATTACTTTTCCATTTCTGCTTTTGATGCACCTCTGTTTTTCTACAACCTATAAAGGTGTTGTGATGTATGACTGTAGCACATTATATACTTGTATATCATTTTACTCAAAAGATTTTCTAACACAGCATCACTTAATCTCAAAATTTACATATGACTATAAAGGACACCGCATTGAACAAAAACTACAGATTCGTCTTTAAATTGCAATACTACACTGATTTTTTTCATTACTATGAAAACCTGTTCTCCTCCCCTCATCAGCATATGAAAAGTGATGATGTACACCTGCAAGAGCACAGCAGAGCAGTGGGTCAAACACTGAAATTCAGATAACTGACAGCACTAAAATACCAGCCGACATCTACCTCTGCCAGGAAAGGAAGTTTCAACTGCAGCTAGAATTGGATTTTTTTTTTTTTTTTGGTATGTAAAATATTAGTTAGCAGTCATTTTTTTCCCTTTGGAATAATCCAGAGAATCATTTTTTCTACAACATGCTGCTATTTAGCGTGGAGTTTATTACACAGAGTAAAATGTAACCCTATTTAGCTCATTTCAATGACTAACATCTCTTTAAAACCTGAACCTTCAGTTAAAAATTTCAAGTTGACACCTAAGAATTTCTCTCTAGCAAAAGCAAGGGAGAAACAACTCACCTTATTCAAACCTTTCTATTAAATAATCATTGAAGCAAAAAGCACAAGACACTTTCTTAAAGGGACGTTGGCAGGTTACCTTTCGAGAGAGAGATTCCATGAAGCTTTTGAGAGTTTACTTGCTACATGTTACGTGTAACACCAGGACTATTATTTAATTCAGAGCGAAGGAAGAGTCTTGTTTACTTTATGATTTAGACCACATTTTATGTAGCCCATTTTGTCTGCTTGCACAACTTTGACACAGCAAGATAAATTGAAATTGTTTCTCGAAATAAGCGTGGACTGTAAAGCCACAAAAACTGGGACATATTTCAAAGACTGACAGAGTATCTGCTGTGTTTTTAAGGAGATTTTAAAACACTGTCAACTGCCAGTTGAAAAAACAGACTTCAACTCACTATCTTCAAGGAAGGCTTAAATCCTTAGCTTAGATATGAAAGAATTCACCTTCTGTTAAGTTTCCATGATCTATTCCGTATCACCAAAGGAGCTGCAGATTGAAGCGTATACTGCTGTTTATGGCTTTGCACACTATTTAGCTACATGCACACAACATTCTTCCCTATAAAACATTCTTATCTGAGGGTTTGAATTAAGCATCAAAGCAATTTAAACCTTGCTTTGTCCCTTTTCAGCTGTCTCAATTATCAAAATAACTCTTGCCCAAACATTACAGTCTTTTATACACTCTTCCAATTTATTTTTTTAATTAAGAAACCCTTTTCATTCCCCTAAATATCTTTTAATATCTGAAGTTATTAAATAACTTAAACAATTTAAACTATTTATTTAGTATCTTAAATTATTTAATACGTTAAATCTTCACATAACAGTTTCAGGTAATATGCCAGAAGCAGTTGCTCTGGTTTCAAGATGAACAGCCAAGAAGTACCAAAACTATGCTATATTGACTTTCCAGAAAGCTCTAATACAAAAATCCTTTGCTTTATGACCTGCTATGTGCAATATGTTGAAATAAGTGGACAGGAAGGAGTACAAAGTAATTTAAAAATCCTGGATTTTGTTGTTTTCAGTGATAATCTGGATACACCTTGCGTCACCATGAATGTAATGATTTGTAAGTAACATTATGCCAAAGGGAAAAATGGCCTAGAAATGGTTGTTAACATTGCAATTCCTTTCTGTAGGAAGTCAGTGAACATGCAAAGCTACTTATGATACGCTACAAAAGACAAATAACTCCTTTGGATTTTAGTATTCTCTGAAAATTTATCTTTCAGCAACAGTTTTAAATTCTAGCAACCTTATTATGCAGGGCCTGCAAAGCAAACATGCCTCCGTTACCTCAAAATGCTCGGTTCTTGAGAAAATTAAGTTTTTCCCTGAAATGGAATGGGGAGATAAGCGAAAAGGAGCAGAGAGACTTACATCCAAGTGCACAGAAGCCAGCAAATATGTAACGAGGCAGTCATCTCCACCAAGAGTGCAAGAAGCCAATAACATAAGAAAACATCTGCAAGTCTGCTAAAATATATTGCATTAAAGAAGTTGCATAACTCCAACATGGAATTATACAGAACAGTTCACTTTGACCAAGAGAGGTTTACTTCTCATTCAAGGATTTACTGAACAAGTAGTTTTCTACCATGGAAGTCTCTTACCTCTGAATCTTACAGAATTTATGAATCAACTTTGGACACTTACCTCTTCCTACTCTGATTTGGAAGTGCTATAATCATTTTAATAGATGTTTACAGGACAAAACAATAATCCCACTGTGTTCTTAAATTCAGGGTAAACCAATAGCATGAAGACCCACAGCAAGAATTTATTCAAATATCCAGTTCTGACTTTACACTTAAGCCTCAATATGGGCTTATATCACACCAACTGACTGAAGTCAAAGGAAAATACACATCCACGTAAAGACCAGGAATACTGTTTCTTGGGTTTTCTGTGGTCCAGGTAAAAACACTTATCAACTGACTAGAGGAAATTAGTCCTTATATCTACAGTTTTTGCTTTGTGGCATGTCGGTGGGTGGGGAAGAAGGGGGAAAAAAAAACAACAACAACCCCCCCACACACACACCCTCGCATCCTGGAGGAAGAAAGCCAAGAAGGTATTTATAACACTGTTAGAGTCACACAGGTACTTCAGGTCCCATAAAACCAGCAGCTTTACAAAACAGCTATTTTTTACTGCCAGAAACCAAGTGAATCCTCAGCTTAGTGCACCACAGCAAAACATTAATTTTGATTACACACAGAGAAGAACCCATCATCCATATGTACCTACAAAAATCTGCTACTTGGGGTCTTGATTTTCCTTCCTCCCACTTTTTTCCTTCCACTTCCCCCCCCTTTTTTTTAAAGCAGCAACATGAAGTTGGTGAAAAATTCCCATTAACAAGACACAGTGTGGGTACACTAAGGGTGAGTCTGGAGGACCATACAAACAGTATGGCCTGGTGACTCCCATTGCAACAAGTGACAAGGGGAGAAAGCAAACCGGAAGGAAAGAGTCAATTCAGAGTTTGAAGGAGTCAAAACAAGGAACAGATGAAACAGTAAATGGGGAGTCTTCTTTGCTGTGGCTGAAAGGAACTGAACTGCTACAGCATCATTTCAGCACAATAAAAATACAAGAAATCTTGATCACTGTAAGTGCAGTCATGTAAACATAAATAAATAAATGGGGCAATGACCCAAAGGTATTTACTTTTTTCTCTTCCTCAACAAATGTTTACACATAAGAAAGAGGACATATGGGCCAGAGGATTGAGATGTTTTTCTCCCCGAAATACACCCTTCACACTGGGGATCAATGGAGAACTTGCACACAACACACACCCAACAAAGCTGTAAAGCATCCTTCCAAAGCTGCATCAATCAGCAGTTAGAAACATTTCCATGAATGAGGAAAGAGCTTCTTGCCAGGGAAGCCAGTAAGAACAAGTTTCACACAAGATTTCAGAGAGGGGAAAATAATGGCCATATTGACCATGCATCCCTGAAGTCAAACACTGCAGAGCTAGAACTAAAGTTCATGTGGCTCAATAGCAGATGATAACCTCAGAAGTTAAGAATCATCTCAAAAAAAACAATACTTGGACATCCATCTGTCATCCTTGAAGTCTTAAGAGGAAGAGATGCCAATCAGAAAGAAAAAAAAAAAAAAACCCACACACATACACACGTTGAAGCCAAAGTAAGCATTTCTTTTAATTTTCATGTCATTTATCTGCCTACCACCTCTGAACCAGACAGACAAGCTCAAAAGCCAGTTTTGGACCTTTCCTGAGATATACGTCTTGCATATTCATAAACAAGACAGTTTTGGTGACTGTTGTAACACCTGGGTACAGGTGTTACACCACCCCACATGTGGCCTGGGCATTTAACCAGCTGTGCAAAGGGATTTTGAGGAGTTGTGTTTGTTGTGTTTTGAAGAGTGATGGATTTTGGAGGGAGTAGGACGGTGTCAGATATGGGCTCTGCTATTGATGGCCGTTCTCACCTCAGGAACTGACTGCTAAAATCAATCCTGAACCCTCTGCAGAGCTGGACCCTGATTTCCTATGTGATAGAGCATCTTCCCCTAGTGGAGTGCATAAATGTGGGGTCATCCAACTGGGGAAGCATTGCCTGTAATAAAGGAAGGAAAGGCCAGCCACATGAAGTTTGAAGACTTCCTCACATCCTTCAGGGAATATGTTGTCAGACGTTTCTGGCCCAGAAAAGATAGCATGCAGCTGGTAGAAAGGTTTGGAACAACCATCTGAGATGCTACTTTGGTTTTAATCCAGTGCAAGGTGATGGAAGGACTGTGGGGTGGGGGCACAGGTACAAAAAGAGGTGATCACGCATGCGCCCAGAGTGGCGCCTCTGTGTCTTCAGTCTTCTCCAGCTGAGATGGTCACCCTGCAGCCTCTCTTCCTTAGCAGCTGTGGCAGGTGGGACCTGGGTGCATTTGATCTCCCCTGTCCCCACTCTGGCTCTGTTTAGCTACTTCCATGAGTGTGCACACCTTTAAAGGTGGTGTCCAGCCCTGAGTAACACAAGGCAGCTTTCATGAACCTGGTCCTGAGTAGTTGGACCTCAAAGACTTCAAGCACAAATTATGTCCCTCAGGGTCCCCTTTGGGGTGGTTTTCTCTGATAGCCAGAACAAAGGCTACCCAAGGGTCAAGGACAAAGCTGTTTAGTGGCCATTCACCACACTTCCCCTAAGGTCAGTGCCCCAGGATACATCATCCCATTGTTGCACTTCTATCATCTCCTTCTAGGGGCTGCCCTTTGTTTGTGACTTGTCCCTGGTCTGGTGGGGGTGATGTCTACCATTTCTCACAGGAATAATTGGTGTCAGTGAGATAAAAGAAGAGCAGCTGCCAAGGTGCAGGACAAAACCCAATTTCAGGAAAGAGTGGGTGCTTGTGGTACTGGGGAGGCATAACACAGCAGGCAGTGCAACAGGGTCCTGCCAGCATGAGAAACCTGGCCAAGGCACCCAGCAAGCAATGCAGAATGCCTCTGGGATGTTTTGTCCCTGGAGCCCATTCCCCTGCCATGACACTCCCTGCAGGATTAAATACCCAGCTGTGTGTGAGCAGCTAATCCTGCTCAGAAATGGATCTGAGCAGAGAGCATGGGCCAGGTTCCCCTACCCCACCCCAGCAGTATATGGTACCCCGATGTCCTACACCAGCTATGCCTGCTGCCGGGTAGGGCTTACAGGTCAGGAAGATGATGGAGAGAGGCAGACGGCATGCTATGCACACTTCTTATTTCTCTGCAATGTATACACACATCCAGCTGGTCCTTTCCATATTGCACAAATGGTCTGACTGGCTCTGCTCTGTGGATAACCCTCTGCTGATGCCAGAGACTGAGTTTCCCCAGCAATATGTTTTATTAAAACTTCTACCTCTGCTTATATGTCCACTCCCCTGTGTATTCAGTGACCCTCTTGATGTTTATGCTCCCTGCTTTCCCCCCATTGATTTATGGGTTTATTGTAATCTCTCCATTGTGTCACTTCCCTCCTCCAGGCAGCATGGAGCAGGCAACAGTCTTGGAAGGGTTTTTTTTGCCCTGTGTGTTGCTGGTTCGTCCCACAGCCATTTGTAGCAATTTGTGGCATACTTCAGTTGCAGACCATCCCTCGTCTCATCTTATATTGATGAAGGTGTGTTTTTCCCAGCAAGAAGTTCTTGAAGGCAATGAAGTTTGTCCAGCAGTGATGGAGATAACTGTGAATGATGAAGTGATTTTCACCTATGGAGGAGGTGGTTTTGGCTTCTCCATTTCTCCCCTGCTCTTTCCTAGATTTTGTGCAGTGCCTTTTCTGCAACCTCCCCTCCACCTCCCAGATGCACTGAGAGATGCATTTGCACTCTGGCCCTGGGGCAGCTGGAGCCCCATCCGGTCCCTAAACAGCGCACAATATTCAGCAACCCAGGGCCACAGTGGACTGTGAGGCTCATTCCTGCGAGTGAAGCGGGGAGATTTGAGCACCCAGTGTACTGAAGAGGTGCATGAGCACTTTCTCTGAGGGGAGATAAGAAGGAGAAAGTTCTGGGAGCTACGGGCTTATTACATACATCATTAGAGAGGAATGGGAGAGAGGCATTTCAACATCTCTAAACACTTGGCCCAAAGTTCCTATCATCAGGCCAGTGCCTAATCTGGAAGGACACTTTTGAACATGCAGGGAGGCCACCAAAGAGTGGCGGGGTGTAGGAAGCAGGTGAGTCATGTGGAGCCTACTTCTCCATCCATCTGCAGCACTGTGCTGCCAGAGCTGTTTGAGTGCTGTCAACATCCCTGCATGAAAAGACAGACTTTCCCTCGGCTGCATCTTAGACACTTGTGAGTTCATGGGAGAACAGCCCTTCAACCAGCTGCTGGAAAGGTAACAGGGACTCACCATGGTGGTGACGCACAAGCCATGGCTGTGAACTTGCAGGTGGTATCAGCCAAGGGGTCAGGCTGAGCTGCAGTTCCCAGAATGCAGCAGTGTGCGGATCAGCATGGGTGCTGGTCTGCAGTATTCACGCTGCATGAACAAACCCTCATGATATTCCGACTTGCCATCTTTGCCAGGAGGCAGGACCCTGCTGCTGTGGAAAGGCAACACAGCTCTGTGGGTCCTTTTGTCACTGTCCCATTACCTAAGAAAGCTCTCTTGGCTTATACCAAACAAGAAGGAATATCTTTTCCTGGAAAAGAGCCACCAAAAGGGCAGAGATATGCTGGAAGTGTAGGGATTGGGTTATTTTTCCACATCAAGCTTTCTTCTGGGGAACATGTGAATATCAGAGGGATTTTCATTTGTTTGTTTTTGAAAACACACAATTCTGCTCTCTACTCTCTGAGCACAGCAATATATCAGTGCTCTGTGTATTTGCCAGGCCTGCCTCGTCAGTCTCTCCAGCAGACACATATTTTTGTGCCATTTGGGGAAATTCTCTGAGATAGGAATCTCAATGACAGTTTTGATTTAAGGAGAAAGTCCATAGCTTTTGCATAAACAGGAGTTTCTGAGCATCGAGGAGACAGGGAGCAAGTCTGTAGCATAAGGGCACAAAAGGGAAAAGAAAAAATTGGTTTAGCCTCTTGTTCCTGTTCCTAAAATGATTCCTAGCCTCCCCCCGCTCTCACAAATCCTCCCTACCTATCATTTCTCCCCTGGACCTACTCCATACTGATTTCTCTCATGGTTCATCATTCTCTGCCATGCGTGGTGCAGACTAGAGGTGAGAATGGGAGACCAGGTTGCAACAAGATGCTGTGGGCTTCCTCACAGACTTCTGTGCCTGCAGGGGCTGTATGCCTACAGTGACTTGCACCACCTGGAGAGGTGACTGAGGACAGAAGAGGTCCCAGGGATGTGTGGAGACAGTGCAAGATCCAGGGTGGCTGCTGAGTGCTGAGTTGTTTGGGAAAACCAGGCCCTTCATGGACTCACCATATGCTAAGCTTGTTGCAAAATACAGCCTCAGCAGAGAATGCCGAAGACAGCATCCTCTGCAATAAAAACATGGGCAACATGGGCTCAGAAAGAGCTTTGCTGGTGCCCTCCCACCTCTGGAGCACTACCTGATGGATAACTGCCAGTGAGCAAGGGCATCTTGTATCTAGCACAGACAAATGTCTCTAGCTTGTAACACCTTCAGGTAAGCTCAGGTTAAACTCCTCATTTGAAATAAAGGGGCTCTAATTAATCCTTAGTAAAGGCAAGAAGCTTTTGGAGGAAGAGCCTCAGAGAAGTTTTGCACCCTGTGAGAGAGATCAGGAGTCTCTTTGCTGCTTTAGGACTTCCACTGGACTCTGGCTTCATTCCCATCCCCAATTCACAAGTGAGTCCACTGAGAAGACCTCCATGAAGAGCAGGACAAGGAATGGATTATAGGCAGATTTACCCACAAACTATAACACAGCCAGAGTTTTCACCCTCATCTAGCTCACATGAGCTATTTGAATAGCACTTGTGTCTAAACCAAGCCTTGGCAGGAGGTGAGAAATCCACCTGAATGCTGGTTGAGTTTGCTGTAGGCTCATAATCCTGTTTGCTTTTAAGCCAGCCTAAAACCTGGTCACGTATGGAGACACTGCAATTAGTCATGCTGGGTGCCTCCAGCTTATTTATATATTTTTTTAAATTATTTTAACCAGAAAAAAAACCTTAGTTCAGTCACTTCTGAGAGGAAATTCAGGAAAACTGTTTCACCCTATTTCTGTGATCTCTGTGTGCCTCAGCCCTGTGTCTGCCCAGAGGGTTGTAAACCTGGCAGCAGCAAGGTGTCTGCCCCTCTTGCGAGAAGTGGGAGGCCAGAACAGTTGAGGGAAAAGTAACGATCCTCTGGTGAGTCTGTGGCCATTGTCTGCCAGGCATGAGTAATGCTGGTTGAGCTTCATTCCCTTTAATATATTCTTGGATGTGCAGCATGTGGATTTTCACCTTCGTGAATTTCCTCCTGTCTTTGACCAGACAGGAAATCCTGCCCTGAAATCCAGACATGAGCATGCAAGACAGCCAAGGTTTATCTTGCTCATATTACAGGTCTACTCAGTAAAAACCCCACCATCGCAGAAAGTATGGGGCACCAGGAAGACAGAAGCCAAAAACCCTCCTCTGGTGTTTGTGCTTCCAATTCTGTGACTTGAGGGCAGCTGCATCCTTGAAGAAGAAGCAGAAACAACTGGGGCAAAGAAAAGGGCAAAATGAGATGATGCCATTCAGATTATTTCATCTCCACATTGAACGGGAACCGAGAGCAGTGCCTTCATCTGTGAAATCCTCCTTTGTGCAGCCATTACACCATCACCAGGCAGGGGTCACAAATGTGTGTAAGTCATGGAGAGTTTCACACTCTGGGAAGGAAACTATGTCTCAGAGAAATGGCCACACAGGTTTTTCAGCTCCTTAGTTATCTGTCCTGGGGCTCACTAGAGGAGGCTCCACTGACTGGGGAAATGAAACAAGGATTCACTGGACATAAAAAAAAAATCAGAAAAAGGTAAATTGTACATCCAGACAGCCTTTTGGGAAGATTGGCCAAATAGTGTTTTTTACCTGAATAATAGCATCTGCCTTCCCCACAGAAAAGCTTTTCGCTATCCAAACCAAAATCTGCTGGTTTATTGTTTTAAAATGAACCATTTTGATTTACTTCCCAATTTGAAAAAAATGTTCTTTTTTCAGAACTGATGTCTTTTCCTCATCCCTCTTCTTCCCTTCTTTTTGAAGGAAGGAGGAATAGAAGAACAGGCAGACCCACAGCTGTACCTGCTCTGCTAAGGCAGTTTTGTTTTCTTGGTAGAAGGAGATTCCCTTCTCTCTGACAGCCATGGTGTGGGTCTCCCTCTTCAGGCATGTTTTTTTGGCACAGATGTGATAAAAGGATGTCTCTCTGTTTTTCCAGAGGGCTCATTCTTTCTGGACCCTACATCTAGTGCTCTTTGCATCTTCACTGGCCCTGTGTGTGGCAGGCAAGTGTCTGTAAAGGGTTTGGAAGAGGAAAGGCATTAGACAGAGGTAATTATTAATGGTAATAAGATCAATTGCAGAGATGGACCCTACTTGGATTGCATTATCAAGACACTCTGAAACAACTCACCTCTGCAAAATAACCTCTTTGCTTGCTCTGCTTTGTCTTTACTCCTTCTGTGCACCAATTACTACATTCATCCCACTTCACATTTTTCTTTCCCATCCCTGGAATTCAGGTCAAGTGCCCCTTTCTGTGGCCATGATATTTCTCCTCCATATCTTCCTCCTACTTTGTCATGTGTAAAGAAAAAGGGAGGAATAATAATTATTTTAATCCTTTGTGAGCCCCCTGATGTCGCTCACTGTGTCCTGTGATCTGAAGTTCAGCTAAAGTGCTAGTGCAGATGCATAACTCGGCACCGACTGATGGAAATATTCTTTAAAGACTCTTGGTCAGACACACATGGTGAGGCAAAAGACACCCAGCTTTACTCCCAGGGCACAGGAAGCTTCCCAACTTCCCCAGCAAAGCCTCCCCTTTGCAAAGTTTTGGCATCTGGTGCTAACAGCTCTGCTGATCCCAGGAAGAGCTGGAGATCAAGGGGCCTTGTCATGGTCCTTCTTCCCCCCCACCATGAAGAAGGTTGTTTGTAGTGCTTCCTACCTCATCCTGCCAATGTCTTCTCAGCAGACTTTGGCTCTGAGCCCCTCACAACAATCCTGCTCCACTTTTGGAGGCAGTGTGGCCTACCAGAGAGTCACTGGCCTACAATGGTGACCTTCTAAGTGTCCTGAGGACACTTGTCCTTAGCATTCCCAGCTCAATCCACATGCAGCAGAAAGTGCTCTACAAAAGCCAGGACATCTGGGTTGAACATCTCTGTTCAAACAGCAGGCTGTTTCCCTGACTGGTACATCTGTTGAATGTGGTTCCTCCACAGAAAGGTGCCAAGGTGCCTTCAATTTCACCTTGCATACCAAGAATGTAACTTCATATGTTCCCCATTTGCCACATGGACAACCTCTGTTGCATCCTGTTCAAAAGTCACTTTCACAAAAACTAGTGATTCTCTGTCAGCCTCTAAAGTGAGTGATATTTAGGTGCTACAATAAGCAGCACTTCCCAGACTTCCCATATATGTACAGAGATGACATTTTAAAAGTCTGTCCTGCTGTCGTGTCTATAAGCCACGCCCATGTTGGACAGTGGGGAATGTTCAACTAATGTAATGCTTTGCAGCATGTAGCAATCCCTGTAGCCAGACAGTTTACAAACTAGAAAGTTCACGTTCATCAAATGTGGGATCTAAAGTAAAATACGATCCATTTTATTACTGGCAGCAGTGGGAGAAAAGAGAACCTCTAAAACCTATAAATCAGCTGCTTCTCAAATTGTGTGGGATTAAGGAAAAGGTGTAGAATAGAAATAATTTCCATGGGGAAAAGTATATCATTTCATTTACCCAGGAAAATAATACACACTCTTTGTGTGCATCTTCCATAAATCTTAAAAAGAATTAAATGAGGAGTCAGAAGATGCAATTACTAGCGTGGTTTCTCTGGAGGCAAAGGTGGTAGAAGAAATTCCCTTCCTCTCCCATGTCCCAGAGGTCCATACTTGCCCTAATGCAGCAGTTTACTGCCTCAGTTGTGTAGGCAACTACTTGACCTCCCTACTGCCCAAACACACACACAAAATGAAACATTGGAATAAGCCAGATACCAATATCTGTCAAGGAGCAGCTTATTATTAGCTTTTTAATCCAGATCCCACCCAACACAAGATGTTATCCAGGGTGAGCAGAAACTCTCAGTCTGGCTTTGCTATCCAAAAATGCTCACACACCCCAAATCCAGCTTCAGTCTGAATTGGCTGTGGTTGGCAGCAGGCCTGTGGCAACAGCTTCAGAGAAGGAGTTGAGCCCAGCATCCTCCATATCGAGGAACAGCTCTGCAATGTCCACCCTGACTTTGCCTTCGTGGCCCTTGTGTCTTAAGCATCCTGTGGAGCCCAATGCCTACCAGAGGGCCATGCTGTGTGCAACGTTCAAGCTTGCTCCTGCTGGCCAGACAGACCTTCACACAGCATGGCCATGGGGAGGGTGGGAGGCCCATACCCACTCTCCCTGTACCATTGAGCTGGAAAAAGGAAGCATGAGAAAGCTGGATAAGGCAAGGCTCCTCAAGAGCCTTTGATGTGTTCTTATTAGCTGGTGGGCCCATGCTGTGCAACATTGCTACAGCATCTGATCTCACCATGCTAATTTAAGACAGAAACTAGAATTTTTTATCCTGCCCCCCCCCCAAATACGAAGCAAAAATCAATAGCAGGCCTTCCTCTGTCAGCTGTGATCTCATCAGCATCCCAGCATACTCATGACAGTCAGCATTGAGGTCATTAAAATCAGGAGAGCTGAAGGTGGAGGAAGGAGGAGAATGAAAAAAAAGGAAAAAAGCAAGAAAACAGAGGGGATGGAGGACCAAATTTCTTCGCTTTTCTGGGCTGCTTTGGCCCAGCAGTGTCACCAAGACAATCCCTTTAAAACCCATGTTTATTTCCTTGGAGGCATTTGCCAGCTGTCTGATGGCAACTGACACTGCCCAGGGTGGTGGGATGGGGAAGGGGATGGCAAGAGCAGATTTCTGGACATGCCAGGGCATGGGAAGGCTGAAGCATAGGAGGCCAAAGCAGCTCCCTTGTGGGGCTCTGCTTCGGGCATCATGATAATTCAAGGTGCTTTGCATTTGTGTGAGGCTGGAAGCCTCTCTAGTCCCCTACTCTACTGTCCCACATGCTGTGATGAAAGAAAACCAACAGCTTTCATGAGTTTACTCCCCAGGCTTCTGAGTTCAGAGCATGCTGCTCTGACTTTTATTTGGGAGACCCTGAACACCCCGTGCAAGGCACTGCCTGCCCAGAGTGAGACAGTTACCCTCCACAAAAGGACCTGAAATCCCTAGAAAGCATCCACAAAGAGTCATTGGTTAGCAGCATTTTTGTCCCATTGACTTATGAGTTTCAGCAAGATCTCAGGGCAGCTGGGAGTGCTATCCCAAAAATCCCAATGCTTGGAACAAGTCTACACCTGGGCTCCCCGACTGTCCCAACAGCATGGGGAAGGGAGATGCCAGCGAGGATCACTGTTGAAGATCTTGTGTGGAAGAGGAGAGAAGATGCATAGGCGCCACTTTACAGTCTGCGTGCATCGAGGCAGCTAATAAAAGCGGCAGGCCTTGGCAGCATTTGTTTTATTTTAAAGAGACCATCTGCTCCCACCAACCAACAGACAAGCTATTCCGGCAAAGCATAGCCAGCCTTAAAACGGGAGCTGGCAGAGACTGCCCCGATGGGATACTGGGCTGGGGAGCAGGAGGACAGCAAACCCTGGACCTCCCAGCTCAGCCCCATGGCACAACTGCTCCCACATGTGCCGTGCAGACCCTGAAATCACCACACAGCAAGGAAGTTGAAACCTGTGCTGTGGTTGCAGCACTACACTGCCCCTGAAGGTATCTTTTATTTATTGAACAAAGCCAAAGTGATTTGTTGCAAATTTCTCCAGTGCCTTCACTCAATTGTCATATGAAAATTGGGTCTATTAAGCAGCTTTGGGCTGCAGCCAGTGCACTATCCATGACAGCAAACTTTCATCCAATTATTATTATTATATCTCCTGCTTCTGTCATAAATAAGATAAGATGCTTTTTCTGGGCCTCCTGTTGGAACAGGGCGGATGTGAATCACTGCCCAGAATTACACATGCTATCCTGGCACCACTGTGAACTTCTTCTACTTGCTTATAGGGACCCAATGAACATGATATTGTAATAGCAATAGATCAAGGGTGATTCATGGCTACAGGTTCCTCCAAGGTTATGGTAGAAGCAGAGGCCGTGAGGAGCTATCTGAACAAGAAGAGATGCTATTTCTTGAACTGGGCTTACTCTGCAGTTTACGGACTGATGTTGGCAAAATCTCAGCCAGAGGTACTGAGCAAGAAAAGGGGTCTGAGACCTTCTCCCCACAAATTCCCCCTTCTTCCTCTTCCTGGGCCACAGGACTTTTCTCACTTTTTTTTGCTTTGAAATTGGAAATGACTGCATTTCAGCACAATCAATTGGATTGGTTTGATTTTTTTAACTGAATTATCTCAAAACTCAACCCATAATGAGGCATAATGAGTGCCCTACCTCTCTGAGGGTTTTCTGTCTGTGTTGCTCATGAGGAGGAGGCTGTGTGTGTGTTTTTGAAAGCTGGTAGTTAGCAGACATCCCATATCCCCCAAAACAAGCCTCGCGGACCTGCCACACACAGACCTAGGCAGAAGGTGCTCTGCCTGCTCTGTGGAGTTTGTAGGCAGTGATACTGCTTCTTCCCCTTGAGGTTTTCTACCTTCTCTCTCCTTTCACATCCCGCAGCTCCCCCATTTTCTTCCTGTCATTGTTGCAGAAACCAACCAACCATTCAAACAGCAGCAATAATTAAAGGGCACCAAATGGCAGGTGTACTCCCAGCTGCAGGCAGGAGCTGGCCAACTCCACTCACACTCTCAGGTGGGCCTGGTCCTTTCCCAGGGAGATCTTCTAGTAAGAAATACCTCTCCAGCATCTTTAGAATGGGCTCTGCAGTGTCCTGATGCTCCATGCACCCTGCAAATGATGTCTCTGCACATGCCCTTCCTTGCCCCATGTCATGTGCATTTTCTCTGGATGCAATGACCCTGTCTTCAGTGGCATGGTTGGTCCAGCACTGCCAACCCCAACAAATTTTACTGAAAGAGGCCAAATTATTTCATCTCATTTGAAGAGCCAGGGGAGAGTCCAACCGTCCGATAGATGCTGCAGTCAGATAGTGCTAAATTGGGCTCTAATTGTTCATTTAAACTAATTAAATTACCAAATGCCAGGAATTTTGAGAGGACTGTAAGACCTCTGTCCTCCCATTCCTGAGCATGTGTGCAGGGGGGCAGGTAGACCCGTAAGTGCCTGTCACAGGCTTTCTTGCACTCTCCTCTGGAATAACTGTAGCTTCTAACGTCAGAAACAGAAGATGGAAGGCCAGTCTAATCCACTCTGGCAATTCCCACATCTCTAAGCATCTTTTCCTCCCTTCTACAAAACAAGCACGTTTAGTGTTACAGGGTTTCAGCATCTTAGTTGCCTGACGGCTTTAAAAAGGAGTAAACATTCATCCTGCTGACATGGCAATAAAAACAGTGCATCTGGAAGAGAGGAGTCAGCAGCAGATGTGCCCCTGCAAACTGCTCTCTGTGATGAATGCTCTTCCCAGATATTGCTAATCCCTTTTCTCTTGCTCCTAGGCATCCTTAATTGTGCTCCCTGTGTTTAAATAACTCTTAGAAGACACTACTAGAAGTTATTTCTTCCACAGTAAAATGTTACTCGCAAGGTTCATAGCCTTTGGCTCTGTCTGTAAGGAGCTCATTTTGCAAGGGAGCTGGGAAAACTGGTGTCCAGGATGTTGTTGTGACCCCAAACCACTTCAGGGAAAAGCCTCCACCAGAAATAGGCCAAGGTGACCCAGGGCTGGACAGAGAGAGGTGGTAGGCTTGATGGTCTCAGCAGCAGTGTGTCCAGATGCCTTATGTGAATGCAGAGATGCCAAACTTCCACAGCACTGCTGCTTCCCCAGGCAGGTGCTTCCCTTCCCATCTGATCCAGAGAGAACAAAGGGATGGAGCAAAGTGCTTGCCATATCAGCCTGGCACTGCCAGGGTGTCAGCACAGCCCTCCCAGCAGATGGAGGGCCTGCAGCAGTGCACCCCATGCACACTGGAGAGGAGGGAAACTCAGTGCTGTAGCTGGCACAGCGCTGAGCTGCCCGAGCCTGTGGCCGTGCACAACTGGGACATTGCATTAAATAGTCATCTTCTCATGGATGGAGAAGAGAGCGGTGAGGGGGGTTGGACCTGGTTACCTGCCTCTGCCAGCTTCCCTGGTGGGCATGGTGCCAAAAGCCTGAGTGCAGACCAACATTTTTTGAAGGATGCTGAAGGCTTGGCCCAGGAGAGGGACACAAAAGTGAGCCAAGGCTATAAGAGTGTCTGAGGGGCTTTATCGAAATGAACATCAAGAGGGGACTTATTTTATGGGTGCCTTCACACAGGAAAACTACCAGACACCAGCAGACTTTATGAGATGAGCCCTAACATGGTATTCCATCTTCTGATGTCTCCTCTCAAGTGCTGAAAACCTCTCTGAGTGCCCTCTGCTAGTCAAACATGAGTTGCTGGGTGTGCCCCTGAATACACCCTGCTCCCCCTCCAGGAAGGACCCTGGTCCCCATGCCAGCCAAGCCTACACCCGTCCCCACCACCCACTCACACAGCACTGGATTTTGGCACCCAGTTTCCGTGAGGCGGAGGAGGCAAGTCCCTGTAGATAGAGGTAAGCGATCGCCTGAATAGTCATGTAATGGCAGGCAAGCTACAGCAGGCCCTTGTTACAAACTGCTACCCAAACTGCTTACATCCATAAATGAGGGAAATAAATGCTTGTTAATTGACTTAATTACCCACTAGCAAACAGGAGACCGGGAATACATCAATAAAAATGTTTTAAAAAGCAACTCATAGTAATTCTTTTCCATATGCAAACCACGCTCGTCTCTTCTGTCTACAATAGACTCCCCAAAGACAAGAAATGGATTTTCATTACGTGGGAAGGAGAGATCAAAGTATGAAAATTAGGGTTGTAGCCCCAAATGAAGCCTAAATTTATGCCCTCTCCCCAAAATCTGGGCTCTTTGAAGCCCAGGTTGGGCCAGCATTTATCATATTGTCGTGTCAGCAGTTATTACAAAGAACCCTCCTCAAGCAAGAGAAATCCAGAAACTGAGGTAATCCTGTTTTCCACCGAGGACCAGACACAGAAGGAAAGGAGGCAGGGCCAGGGGAATGCTTAAAATTTTTTATTCAAATTAATTTTTTTCTGAAGACTCTTAAGAAAAAAGGAAACAGAAAAATAAACGACCTGTTTCTATCATTGCAATGCAACTATATCCAACCTGAGAGCAGGTTGCTCTGATTTATGCTTGATGGGGGCTGATGCTTGGTGTAAATATCCATGGCTGAGTGCTAAGCCAGAGGACCAGGATGAATAAATAAGAAGTACCACTCAAGCTGGAGGTTTATGGCCAGACTCTCCCATTTTTTTCCCCAGGGAAAACACAGAGGGTCTTGCGCAGGCAACTTGCTCTGGAGCTGCCCTGTTGGGCCTGAGAGCACAGGGTTTGCCACACATCACTGAAAGGAGAGCCCCCATCTCCATCCTCAGGCTTGGTGCGTGCCTCTTCCTCACTGCCCTTGAGCCCATAGCGTCCTGTGGGGAATTTTTATCAGGGTTTGTCCAAACTAGTCTGTGGAAATGAAACACACTGAGACATGGTCTGGTGACCAAAGTCAAAGAAGCTGTAATCTCTCACGGCCTTGCTTGATCATGACATGACACAAAAAAAAGTGAAAACAGACATGCCAGGCTTCAAAGTCTGCAACAACTTGAGTTTTAAATTTTTTTTTTTCACTTTCTAGAAATGGTTACCCCTGTATGGGTTCTGCCTATATTGGCAGGTGCTATGCCTAACAATTCAGCAATGCATGTAAAAACGACTACTACAAACTGCCTTCAGCATGCACCCCAAGCCTTCTCAGCCAAGACAGGTACCTGCCCTTTTCCAGCCTTGTTTCTCAGCATATTTTCTCTGTTCCTGGTCTGGCAGGGAGGTTGTGCTGAAAAAGCAGTGTAGGTTCCCCAGGGACTGCTTGCAATCAGTTTCTAATGCCGTTACCTGTATCACGCAGCCCAAACATTTAAAAAGTGCCCCTAGGGCAGGCAGGTTGTGAAAGAAGATCCATTAGTGTGCCCCTTGCTGCCTCTCTGACGTCAATATGATGCAGTGTAATCAGGGGAAAATGCAGAGCAGGATATGAAACAGGAGAGCTCAGTCTTTTGGGTGCAAAGGGAAAAAAAAGGAATAAATTAAGGGGTGAAGCAAATGGCAATAAGAGATGAAGGAAGATTGTCTTATCACGCAGATCTGGCAGTTAGAATGAATTTCTTCTTCATAGTGCAGACTCTGCAGGCATGGGCGATGCTCTCTCATTGCTGAGGTCCTGGAGATCCAGTCTTTACCATGGGCATGTTGGCAGGCCCTGGTCCACCTGCACCAGAGTAGGCTGCAGAAGGGATAGGGTGAGGCAGGGGACAGTGTGGACATGGCACACCAGCTCTCAGGCTCACCTTGTTCAGATCTGATGGCATGTGGATTTTGAACTATGCAGGGACAATGTTATGCCAGGGCACTCAGATTCTCCTTGCACCTAGATTTTGAATAGACCTCAGCAATATAGGTTGGAGGACAACTTCAGTAAAGAGCCAGAGCATCTATATCAAGATGAAGCTGTTCATATGGCTCCATCTGTCCCATTAACTTAGGGAAAGAAACTAGATCAACATAATTTCTCCGACAGCAACTGAGCAGCATCTGCACTACAGATTGTCCAGTTTGAATTGTATTGTGGCAGTGCCCGCCAGCGCTGGTATGGAGCAGAAAAGCATCAGCCTTGGTAAAAAAGCAACAACCACAGTCCTGAGAAAACAAGACTGGCACCAACCTAGCACAGGCATCAAGATGCAGAATTAGTATGAACATAGAGGATATTTTTGTTAGGGATTTTCCTGCCTATCCTGGAAGCAATTTTTTTTCATCTGGGGGCCTGGATGCTGGGAAGTGGGTAGGTACTAGAGAAATAATGCTTTGAATAAGACTGCAGGCTCTCTCCACTGAGACAGCCATTGAGCAGGTCTGGAGCTGTGATGTTATATCTGCTGCCGAAATCAGGCTTATGCCTGAAGATGCAAGGGAAGAGGGAGGCAGGTAGCAACATCCCTGGTTGCAAAGAGCTTGAAGCACAGCTGGCTGAGAACTTCCTGCAACTACACAGCCTACAGCTTATCCTAACTTTGGATGTACAGCAGAGTGTGTCCAGATGCTCTTCTTTCCATGCAGTGATTTCACCCTGCAAAGAGTAGGGGACAACTAGTCCCCACTGCTACTGCATGGACCTAGTGGGGGATGTAAACCTGCACAACCTCCTCACAGGTTCTCTGTCAGTAGTGGTCTGCATTTCTGCTTGAGGACCAGCATTATCTTTTCCTATATGTTTGCTTCCTTCCCATCCTCCCTTTACTTCTGCTCCATGGTAGCTCCATGGTTACTGCTGTTGTTCAGTGATGTTCCTGACCCCTCCAGAGCTAGCATGTAATCCCCAGAGTGTGTTGTGTATGTCATGTTGCACAAGATTGCATTTTCATCCTAAATTTTGCGTTATTTGCTGAGGCACCTCCATCAGTATTTCAATTTTTATTAAAAAAAAAAAAAAATAGAGTGAGCAAGAGCACTTCTAGTCCTTGTGGTTGCAGGGAAGACCCTGAAGTTGGAAGCCATGTAGACTGAAACAGCAGATGACTATTTATTTCAAAATCAAAATGAACCCAAGTCTTACTCCTGAATCCTATAGTTTTTAACACACCCTCCTGATATATTTGTTCCTGGAGCTCATAATGATGGCTGAATGTGGGTGACACTGGAGACATGGGCTAGAAGCAATACTTTTACTGTGCTGAGCTGCCTGGCCTTGGCTGGGCACTGCCAGCGCTCAGCTGGCTGACTGTCTGGAAGTCCCAAGAATCACAACTACAAGTCAGAGGTCATGGCCAAACACCTAGTGAGAACCAGGTGGTGGGGATGCAGAGAACTGGGCAGTCCAGCTGCTAAGCCAGTGTGGGGATGGGGCGGGGGGAGAAAGTGTAAGAACAAGGAAGCTTCTCAAAGCATGGAGGCAGCATAAAGCAGCTGAGATGCTCCCATTGCTCCTATTTGGGAATGTCAGCCCATGAGTCTGAAAAGAGTTAGACATAGTAACAGTATCTGGCACCTTTTGCAGTCTATCGCTACTGATCCTTTTGTCATGGGATGCCAACAATGATCTGCTGGTTCTTCTTTAAAGCTGAAGGCACATTGGTCCCCCAGACCTGGCATTGCTCTGCAGCTTTGAGGCCTCGTGAGAAAGATGCAGTTTCAAACATAGGACCCTCTATCTGTGCATCTTCAAGCCTTGAGCCCAAGGAAGATAAGCAGTGGCTCCATAAGCTGTCCAAGCCCAGCCAGGTACCAATCAACCCTGCCATCTGGCACTATTTCTATTTCAATGCCTGGGAAGTATAAAATAACCTCAGCTACAGGAATGGGACCATTACACATCCTTTCATCCTGGAAGTGCTGCAGAGACCCATCAGATGATGGTGGGAATAGGAGTGGAACATGCTGAGATGGTTGTGGTGGGGACCACAGTGGGGCAGGGTCATGGTCTTTGGGTGATCTGTTCCTGTTCTGGGGAAAAGAGCATGTTTCAGGCTCACCGAAGGAACAGAGCATTCAGGCAGGATCTTTGGCAGCCTGCTCACTGCCCTGCTAGCCTTGCACAACCAGTTTCCAAGAGCAGCATGTCTTTCAGCAACATATGCAGTTTCACCACCTGCTCATTCAGGCCTCTGACTGCCTCGTTACTTACTTGGCGTGTTTATTTGGCTTTCTGAAATGTGCCTGTCCAACTCCTCCGGCTTCCAACATGCTGCTGCCTGCCTCATGCGTTGTTCAAATTTGGGTTCCTCTATGGAAAGCATCCACATCGCCAGCTATTTTTGGAATAGAGGCATCTACTGTCTTGTGCTCTTCCCAGCTGGTTTAAGCTCACAGCTCCCTCGGATCCCCTTCCCCCAGTACCCTCTTCTTTCCTATTGCACAATTTCTGCACGGCCCACCGCCTCTCCAGTATATCATGTTGCTGGAATGCCACAAAGTAGGGCAGATCCCTGACACCATTTATGGAGGCTCCAAGCCTCTGTCTGCACCATGAGTCAGCAGAAGGTCTGGCAGTGGGGTACAGAGTGGTGTGTGAGGTGGATACCTCTAAGTGGTGGGTTCCAGTAGTCTTTTATGGTAAGTGACATGAGGTCCTGCCAAGAAGACAGCAAGCCAACCTGCTTGATGTTGTCACAGGCAGCAGCACAGGTCCCCAGCCTCTCTGGGCTGAAGCCAAGGATGGACTTGAGTGGCAGGGGCTCCTGATAGGGTGGATGGGAACTGGATTTAGGGATGAGTCCCTGCCTGGGACTAGGTGACATAGAGAGAGATCAAGGGACAGGCTGGAAGCTTGTGGCAGGATGAGTGTTGGATGCTGTTGCTGCATTGGGTGGGCCATCCTTCTCCCTTGCCCCAACCTTTGAAGCTGAACTGAGTTTTGCAGCCATGGTCCCCCTAGTGAGAAAGCTGGGCTGCTGCTTCCCAAGCTGGGGACATTTGACCACCTTTAACCAAAAGTTACACATCTTTGATTTTCTCACTGGTGTTGAGTTCCCTTTGCCTGCCAATTTATTTTTGCCTCTTCCAGAATGCTAGTCAGCAATTTTCAACTGTGTTGGTTTTCAGAAAGTTAGAAGCAGGAGGGAAAGGGGAGACAGGATGGAGCTATTTTTGTCTAAGTCCATCTGCTTTGATAATTCTCCATCCAGCCCTGATCATTACTGGAATACTTGAGCAGGACAATTTGCCGGATGGCCTGACCAAGCAAATACCCTGCATGCTTTGCAAGCACTTCAGTCTGTCCTTGCCCATGCATCTCTGCTTGCAGTGCACTGGGTCAGCACATGCTGAACTGCAAATGCAGACATTGCTCCACAACAAGGGGAACAAACAGAACCAGTAGCTTGTTTCCCACCACACATTCCTCTTGCTGAAATCAGATCTACAGATTAGAAACAGCAATTTCTGCACTGATGGCCCTTCAGCACGTTAGAAAAGTTTCATGCAATCTGTTTACTTTTGGACATATGTTGTGTTCGTTCAGCCTGGAGTCTTGCTGCCTCTAATAACTTTGGGTGTAATTTTCTCCAGTTTGGTGCCTGGGACACTGATTGACACCTGTGGAAATAGGCCTCCAAGGAGGTGCAAAATGCCCTCCTTCCTCTGGGATAACTCCTTTACTGCTGCTGTGAAAGATGGCACATGTTGTTTCTGAGGCACAGATCCTTCAAGGAAAATCGGAGGAGAGAGATGGGACCAAGATGCACTTCATCACCTCAGGAAACCTGAGGAAGGCTGAGATATCTGTAGCTGTGTGTATCTGCATGTGTATATATATGTGTGTATAATGAGATATATAAATATATTTATACATGTATATATATCTCAAAGAAATTGGATACTGCTGCCAAGGATGAAGTAATATGGAGAGAGGGTCTGCCCAAATATAGGGATATCCATGACAGGCCAACTCCGTTGTCCCAGGGACTTCTCACTTAGCAAGTGGCCCCCGCTCACAGGTCGAAGCAAGAAGCACAGCAGAAGCAAGGTGGGATGGCAGCCCTGCCTTGTCAGGGTGCTGCTGGCTCCCCAGACCAGCCTGGTCTAGAGGGATATGTTTTCTATCTTGGATTGTGCTAGAAACATCCTCCCTACAACCTTTCTTGCTACTCCATGTCATGCATCTCATTGACCCTTGCTGGAGGGCGCAGGGGGCTGCATTGGCCACAGAAAGCCTTTACCACATGATGAGCCTTCGCTGCTTTCTTTCTCTCCAGTTTAAAACTCCCAGTCCTTTAGCTTGTTCTGGTGACATTCAGCTACCTCTCTGCTCCTTGGCCTCTTTCCACCTCTCCCTCTTCCCTCCCCCAAATCCTGGGTGATGCAGTCAAGCCTTAATGAAACATTGCTGGTGACTCAAGTCGGCTGGCTGGCACATGTCGCAGTGCAGAAATGCCATTGCGGGTGTTTGCACTGGAAATCGCTGACATGGAAGGGAGGGGGATGCCCATGACAGACACAGGGTGCTGTTGCCTTGCCGCTGGCGGGGAGCTGAGCAACAGGACATTTTGCAATGGTTGCTGATTTGTGAGATGCTGCTAGCAGGGAGGGGTATATGCCAGCTCCCCTTGAGCAGAGGCTGGCATGGCTTATGGTGAGTGGAGGTTCCTGAGGAGCAGTGGTTATCTGTGCTCTTCATACCTGGAGATGGGCAGCTGCTAGAAGGTGCCAACCACAGCTGGATTTCCTGGTGCAAATAGCTCCATGGTATAAACTTTCATGGGAGGGAGGGTAAAGAGCACCAGGGGTCTGACTCCCTCCCATCAGCCACACCAGAGCCCTATTTGGCAAGCATCAGCCTGGGCCAGCATGAATCAGTGGAGGCTGGGGATGGGGGGAGGAAATGTCATAGTCTAATACCGGTAAAACCCAGGAGAGGCAAACTTGTTGTGTTGAAAGATAAATAAATAGTGGGCTAAACTGATTCACAGTGGACCTCTGGTCTCTTGCTCACCAATTGCTTGGTCTGTTTAAGAATAGCAAAAATGGTCAAAGGAGAAATAAATGAAAGAGGCAATGAGCATGGATGTCCTGAGGGGAGTGGGGGGAGAAAAGACTTTGCCCCAGGGAAATGCTGATGCTTGATATTATAGTATTTCTTTTGTTTTTCTTCTGCATCCCAAACATCCCGCAGAATGGGGTTTGTCTGTCTGTGTGGCATTGGTGTGTCCCAGTTTGCTTTGCCAGGGTGTGGTGGGATCCTCTGCCAGGACTTGAAACCAGCTTGTGCAGTACAGGACACCCCAGTGAAACTTTCTCCATCTGGCGTTTCCTGGGTCACACCAGTGGTTGATTCCTTCACCCTGCCAAAGCTTGTTTGCAGGGCACAGCTGGGAGGAGCAGCCAGTAATTTTCCACTATCCCTGGCATTAGGAGGCACAGAGAAAGCACCGAAAACCTGGCAAGGCTCCATTATGGGTTCACACCTATTGCTTTCACAAGACATGTGATGATAAAACCCTGAAAGGCAAAGAAAGGACATTACTCTGATTCACTTAGCATGCTGCAAGCTGTCTTGTTTTCTTCCTTTTCTCCCCTCCCCCTTTTTGGGATGAGAGGGGGCTGTTTCATGTTCCCAGCCTATTTCAAGCAGTTGTGATGTCAATGTCTCAGGTAGCCCAACCTAGCCACCCCGCTTCTGTCTGCAGGGAGCCCAGGATCTGCATATTGGCTGTGACACTTCATAATTGCTCAAGACGGATCACTTAAGAAAAAGCCTTCCATATGGTCCACAGGATTCAATTTTTTTATACTTTTTTCCCTGCTTCTACAACTGTTACAGAAAAAGATATTTTTCCCTCTGTTTGACATATATGTAATCTTCTTCTGATATGCAAATGCCAGATGGCACTCCAAAAAGATAATAAATGTGTCTGCAGCCTTTGACAGTTAAGTCTGTGAACTTTGAAAATGGCTACAGAGTAGCTGGGAGTGGCTGGCTGGTTTTTGGAAAAGGGGAAGAGTGCGGCTGAAAATGGAATATTTCATCAAAGGTGACTAGGTGAACCTGGAAATGCTTTGCCTCAGCCCCACACCTGAGCCATGGTGGGGATGCGGTTGCCAGACTGCTGCTGCTGGTTGAGTTTGCATGAGCAGCAAGCAGATGGGGGTGTTTGGCAGGGCCGAGGCTGGTGTTAACCCTTGCCTGCTGGCCACTTTTTTGCAGAACACCCTGGCCCACCCTCCCACAGAGAGTTTCCCAGGAAATATTTGTGCGAGGAGAAGTTTGGCCAGTGCACGACCCACTTCAGGCTGGTTCCCAGCAGTGCCAGCTGCCCTGTGTGGAGAGCAGCATGTGGCTCCAGCACCTCTGACAGCGGAGAGACCATGGAGGTCCAGAAGTCCCACATGCCTCCGTGACCTGGGAAGGCATAAATCGCTACTGGGCTCAGCGCCGGTGCAGCTGGAGAGGCCGGAGCCAGGGCTGCTCACCAACTCGCAGCTCCTGCCGTCCATGTGGCTCACAGAGGCGAGCACAGCTGTGCCCCTCCTGCACACACACGCTTCTCCTGCAGCCAAAACTCAGCATGCCTGTGCGTAGGGAGGGATCAAGATTTATTTCTTTTGCTCCTTCCCACCTCAGGTGACAATCTTGCCTTTCGCCTGTGCCTAGTGCTGCAGCTTTGACTCTACATTTGCTCTGGTCGCCTCTGCCAGTGGTGGGGCAAGGGGAAGTGGCAAGCTCCCAGCAATGAAAGGCAGCAGGGTATATTTTTTCAGCCTGTATAAGGCTGTCTTTTAATGTACTGGAAAATACAAACCCTTTGATAAAACCATGCCAAATTCTTTAGGCTTTTATGATGTTGGTTATTTTGCTGGCTTCTCCCAGGGAAGGTTTCCTGCTCCGCTTGTTCTGAGTGCGCTGGTTGTGGTTGTGGTTGAAACACGACACAAACCCTTCGAGTGAGCCTCATCCTACCCAGTCTGGGATTTACATTGTGCTGTTTCAGCAGCGAGCAAACAAAACTCACCTCATCTCTCCTGGGGCAGGCCATGCCATGCCCAGGCCTCGTGCTGGCTAGAAGAAGGAAATTTGAACTGCAGAGGGATATTGTTCTTAATACTACCCCTTGGAAGAGACCCCAGGTTTTAATGAGCAACGAGGAAAGAAAATTCCCGAAACCTGATAAAACAAAGCTTGTTGCAGTCAGTGTGTAGCTTACCATCAGTTTTTGACATACTTTGGGTCAGGTATTAAATCTCCTGACAAGAACAGTGCTATGAAAATAGTCCTGCCTGCTGAAAGGGTGAATAAACAAGATGGCTTTTAATTTGGTTATGAGCACCATTCTGTAACTGTATTACTCTATGAAAATGTTGCTTAATATTAATCTGCTAATACGATTTCTCTAATTATGGGAATGAAAAATGACTGTATCCTTACTTTATGCTCTGGGATAACTTTGGAAATGAGTTATTTCATTGCAGCAAGGAATTTCCTTCTGAAACCTTTGTTTAATAAACAAGTACAAAAGCAATCAGGTTGCAAAGCACTTTCCTGGAAAACAGCAGATTATTTTTTTGCTGAAGTTGGAGGGGAGGGTGTCTGTCTTCACATGTTGAACTTCTTTTCACATGCCGAACTGCTCCCACTTGGCAAATGTGACTCATTCCCACTGCTGAACAATGGATGTGCTTTTCTCAGAGGCAGCTTGTCCTCAGTAATTCAAATCTTGCTTCCGGCTTACAAAATCACAGTGATGCTTTCACCAGCAGACACCTCTATTTGCTTGATTTCTCCCTGATGGTTTTTGTCTCTTCTCCATCATAGACCATATTGTTCATGGTGAAGATAGGGAGGTATCAGACGCATCCACAACACATGCACTCTGTTACTCTTCTTCCTACTGAAATCCCTCATCATTCATTCATTTATCTCTAGAAGCACCTTTCGTAGCTACTTGCCTCTATCAGCCCTTGGCAGTGGGACGTACTGTAACTGATGATTTCCACAAACTCACTCTGCTTTTAGAAGACCGAAGGATTTCCAACCTTTACTCAGAAATGGCAGCACAAGTTATCATTTACATGACACTCACCTGGGGCAGAACACACCTATGAAGAACTTGATCCAGCTTTGAGTCACCTGCTTAGAGCAGAGGTTGGATTAGAAAGCTCCAGAGGTCCTTCCAACCAAAATCATTCTGATTCTGACCAGAACAAATCCATTGAAGAGAGGCACTTGGGGTGAGCTGCAGGGCTGTTAGATATCAGCAGTGGGGAAAAGCTGCCCAACTTTGCTGTATTCACTCATCAGCTCCATCAAGGGATTTTCTGTAGCCTTTGTACAGATTATCAGTCACACTATCCACAAGATAGCTAATGGCGTGTGTATAGGATTATGCAACTGGTTTTGAAAAGCTTTATTATATAAGACAAGCTATATGGGAGACCAAAGGGCAGGTAAACCTGCTTCTGCATGAAGAAATTTAACTGGTATTGCTTTTGTTATGTATAGCGCAGAATAACTGCCTTCATGGAAATGCTTATTCTAGAGCAAGAGTTTAGCACTTGATGCACTTGATGTGATCTCTCTTATGGGGAGCTGTGAAACAGAAAGGCATAAGATGTGTCCTGGGCTCCAGGCTGCAGCCTTTCCCACATGGATAAACTCAGAGAAGGGCTTACCACATAGCTGCACGTGCTAGGAGGTTTGCTCTTTAGTCTCTGCCGTCAGCTGAGACAGTCTTGGAAATCATGCAGCTTTCCTGCAGGTTGGAGTAAGTCTGGACATCGCCGTAACTTTGTGGATGCTGTTCTTATTTTGTGCAAGGCACGTTTGCTGCACATCCATATCTGGTGGGGAGGTTACTGTATCTCTCCAGCTTCCCACCAGCTGCTGCCATGAATTCCATCTGAGTTATGCATTTTTCTTCTGGGAAGCAGGAGAGTTCGGGCCTTTCAATATTCATATCTCTTTTGATGCTCCATGGTTAACAATTAAAACGAACAGAAGAATCCCCTGTCCTCAAACATGAGTCTCAAGATCTCCACAGACAGAGAGGCACTGCACCACTATGCTTAATGTGAACTTTGAAGGCTCTCTAGACAATCAAATGTGGAAGTCCACCTGGCTGGTCCAACTTTTACTGCACAGGCAGGTGAGACTTCTAAAAAAAGCCTGCACAGAAGTGAAATTAGACCTGCTTCCCTGGCAGGAAATGGCTAGGAAGAACGCCAGGCTCTCAGAGCCCTTCTAGCAGGGCGCTCGATCTGGTTCTTGATTGTACAGAAGTCTTCAAGCATCTCCTGTGAGCATGCTTGTAAGTTAGCTTTTGGGATCTCCCAGCTGAACTGAACCTGGCGTCTGACTGTGCAAGTGTTTCTCACTTTAATCCCAAACTTCCACACTTACTTATACTGGAGAAATGTGTGTTGGGGGGGAAAGCGACTGTAAAAAGAAGTGAAGCCAAAGCATGACATTTCCTCTTTCCTTGTAAATGCTTAGTGCCATCACTGTTCCTATCATTTACCAGTAAGCCCTGAACTGTTTTCAAACTTTATTTTTAACTGAAAAGGTGGGAGATTGCCACAAATAGCAGTCTTCCTGCCTACAGGCACAGAAGCCAGGAAGGAAATACTTGCTAGCTGAATCTCTGGCTTGCAGCCTGCAATATCTGGGCTTTTCCAGAGGCAGCTGACAAGGTTTTGACTAGGGGACCTTGGGTAGATGTGCTGCTGATTCAAGAAATTTCCAACTATGGGTGTTTTACAGGTGCTGCCGAGTGTTTATGAATGCCAGTGCTGCTCAGCAGCTGAGGTGAATTCAGGCCTTTGCAGGTGCGTTTGTGGGGTCTCAGACAGGATGGAGGTATAGCACTTTTCCTGGCTTTTTCCTGCTGTGGTGGGTGGTCATTAGAGGCCATCCTGCAGTGGGTCCAGCACTAGGTAGGAGCTGTGCTTGGCGGGCAGCACAATTCACCCATCCACTGGTGGGCTGCTTGGGAAGGCTGCAACATTTTGGAGCCAGAAAGCCAAATCCAAAGCTGTGGACACCTCTCCAAGGGGAGCAGTAACCTCGCAAAAGGAAGTCCACAAAGCACCATCACACATAGAACCCTTTATCAGTAAGAAAAGGCTTTTCCAGGAGGATCTGGCTTCTTGTCTTCCTCCCAGCTACCCAGGCAAGATGTTTGAGACAGGCAGCACTCCTTTCCCTGGAACACTTCATGTCATGCTCTGCCTTCACCAGGTGCAGGGTCTTTGAAGATCAGTTATCTTCTCCAGCTGAAAAAGGAGAGACTTATTTTTGCTGTTGCCTCACGTCTGCTTCAGACCCCACTGCAGACTCACACTGCTGTTTTTAGCATTCTTTCATGCTGGCCCACATCCTCTCCTGTTACAGGCATATACCTATACCTGGTTACCAGAGGAGAGCATAGGGAGGCTTTTGAAAATCTCAGTTTTAGGACAGATTCTTTCTTTCTGCCTGCATTGTCCCAGTGGGTGAATGTGCAACATTCAGGACCCTAGTGGCATGGAAAAGCCACTCAAAGAGGATTAGCAGCTAATACACAAAATGTATGACAGCTCTGTCCAGGGAGCACTAGGGTTCACTGTTACAGATCTCATGCTCTCATGGGGTTAAATGAAAGTGAAAACATTAAGAAAATGTTAGTGTCACTTGCATCAACTAAAGAGCTGTTGAGACTGGCAAAGTAGTTATTAGATTCGTTCCTAACATTCATTAACTATGTGTTTCTGAGATGTTAGCACTGCACCTCTGCATATCTTTGACATGTGGTTGGAGTTTAGGGTTAGGGTTTAGGGTTAGGGTTAGGGTTAGGGTTTAGGGTTAGGGTTGCGTTAGGGTTGGGGTTTGGGGGGGCGGTGCTTACGTGCGTGTGTGTGTGCATGTGTGTGTGTGCTGGGCTGTGTGTGTGCAAGTGCATGTGCATGTGTGTGCTGGGGTGTGCATGTGCGTGCTTGTGCATGACGGGTTGTGCGTGTGTGTGCATAAGTGCACTGGAGGTGTGTGTGCATGTGCATGGTGGGGTATGCGTATGTGTGCATGTACATGTGTGCACTGGGAGTGTGCGTGCATCTGCATGTTGGAGTGTGCATGTGTGCACACGTGCATGTGTGTGCTGGTGTGTGTGTGTTCAAGTGCATGAAGGGGCATGTGTGTGTGTGCATGTGTGTGCTGTGTTATATGCAGGCATGTGCATATGTGCACTAGAGTGTGTTTGTGCAAGTGCATGATGGGGTGTGCATGTGTGTGTGCATGTGCACTGGGGTGTCTGTGCATGCCTGCATGTGTATATGTGCGCTCGGGGGAGAACATGTGTGTTTCTTATGTGCCTGTGTCTGCTGGGATGTGCAAGTTCGTGTGTGTGTGCGCACTAGCATGTGTGTTTGCTGCATGTGTGTGCTGGGCTGTGTATGTGCTTGTTCATAGTGGGTGCCCTTCATGTGCATGTGTGTGCTAGGGTGCACATGTGCGCTGGTGCATGCATGTGCTTGTACATGTGTGCATTGCAGCATATGCTTTCATGTGCATGTGTGTGTCACCGAAATCGGGAGAAAATGCTACACCAATGTAGCATTAAGAAGCAGACATTCTCTTTATTACGGTGCCGGGTGCACGGGGGATAGCTCCACCCTACATGCACCCCATGTGCCTCATCATCTAAAGTTTCTATTGCTCTATCATATACATATGCATTAAATTTCCAGGAATTATTATACCTATTCATTCTATTTCCTAGAACTAATTATTACATTTACATAATCATTATGCATGTGGTCTGACTCTCTGGGGGTCTTCTGTGGGGGTCTCTGGTGGTCCCTAGTGGTGTCAGAAGAGGTGTCACTCAGCATCTTGCCATGAACTTTGCTCTACTTTTCCATGCATGGTCTCAACTTGGCCTGCTTGCTTGTCTGAGAAAAGCTGTCTCGGTCCTAATTTTGGCTCCAACTGGCTTCTGCTGGTTTACCTGTGCTTTCTCAGGATGTATGGGTCGCAGCTGCACCTGTGTCCTTGGGTATGTTTGTCTGAGGCTCCTGTTGAGACTCCTTCTTGTCCGAGCTGGTAACAGTTGCCCCATTTCCCCCCCCTTCCCTTTGAGACTCTTTCTTGTCTGGGCCTTTTGGTAGCATGTGCTGGGGTGCACATGTGCGCAGGGGTGGGCACGTGCATATGTATGTGGGTGTGTGCACCGGGGTGTACGTATGTGCATGCATGTGTGCACTGGGGGTGTGTGGGATGCAAGCAGGCATGTCTATATGTGCACAGGGGTGTGCATGTGTGCACATGCATGTGTGCACGGAGGGGGCCGTGCGCATGCCTGTGCGCGCTGGAGTGTGCGTGTGTGCACATAAGCATGTGCATGGGGGTGGGCGCATGCGTGAGCAGGCACATGGACGTGTGTGCGCTCGGGTGCGGGACTACGTGCGAACTGGTGTTTGTGCAGGTGCATTGGTGGGTGTGTGGTGGTGGTGGGGGGCCTGGGCACATGCGTGGGGGGCAGTGCACGGACACACGTGTTGCGCATGGGGCCGCCAGGGCAGTGTGTGGGTCTCGGCGCACTCCCTGGGTGCACCGGGGGCCCCTGCCTCCCTCCGCTCTTGCGGAGGGGGAGGACGATGTAATCGGGGGTTCTGACATCATCATAGCTGCTCCTGACGGGCGAGCGAAGAATTAACAGGACTGAAGTTTGGCAACTGATATGCAAAAGAACTGATACACACAAGAACTGATGCGTGCAAAGCTGTTGAACAGAGGAGTTAACAGGACTAAAGAAGTCTACCAACCAATATGCACAAGGATTGATATGCACAAGGCTGCGGATTGGAAGCATTAACAAGACTGAAGAAGTTTGCCACCTGGAATCTGCACGGACCCCCGCAGTGAGGGAAGAAACAATACGGAGGTGCTATGGTCTTGCCTCGCTAGCAGGGTCCTCCCAAGCAGACAAACAAACAGTCCTGGGATTGTGAAACTCGCAGAGGTCAGCAAAAGCGTTGTTTGCCCAAAGCCCCAGCCGTATAAAAAGAGACTTGGGAGCAAGGAGAGTTTGAGCAGGGATGGGAACGTGACCTGACCATCCTCTCCAGCTGGACCGTGAGCATTCCCCCTCCTCCCCTTTTCCTGGGACTCTGGGTTAAGGGAACTCCTCGAGGCTGAGAGTCCTCTCACTAAGAGAGTGAACAAGAAAGCTTTCAAGTAGGGATAAGCAGTCCTTCCAATGAAGAGCACAGTAATGGACGGTTTCGGGTTATCCTTTCTAAATTAGTAACAGATGGGTTTGTGTTATCCTTTCTAAATTAGCAATTGCATTATTTTAATGGATGTTACTAATCCAAGAACTTGTGTGAGGAAATAAACATTTTTTTACTATTATTATTCTACTGTCTCAGTCGTTGCTGTGGAACCTTCATAGCGTGACAGTGTAACAGTTCCTTCTGACATCACCCCAGTTCTGCTCCCGGCTTCCACGCTGGGGTGCACCGCAGGGCGCAGCGGCACCTCGAGGTGCCGGCTGCTGAGCACTGCCCAGAGTCCCCGGGCTTCCCAGCACAGGCTGGGAGCCCGAAACGCCTGCCAGCACCCACGACACACCCCGGGGCCAGCCCCCGCAGCTGCCCCAGCCCTCCTGCCACCAGGTACCGGCACCTGACGCCCCGCCGCTGCCCGCAGCTGCTTGGTATTTTACCGGGCTCTTTTCTCCCCTTTCAGACCCCATGGGGTGGAAACCTGCCCCCAGGGCACCGCCACGCAGCCCCCACCTGTGCCCATCCTGCCGCCAGGGATCCTGCGGGAAGGCGCCGGAAAGGAGGCGTGGGTGACCAGGTGCGGAGCAACCGGCGGGCTCTTTCTCAAGCTAGCAGGGGGCTAAGCCGGTCCATCTCGCCCTGGTGGGGCCCAGGCCCGCATCTGGTGGGGTGACCCCAGTGCCAGCCCCCCACGTGTCGCGCCTGGCCGAGGACCTGAAGGGTGGTTTAAAGCGGGGGGGGGGTCCTCAGTTGAGTGCGATGCCTTCGCCGCCCCCTCACCTGGCCAGGACCCCCGGTCCCTGGTGGCGAATTTGTGCCTCGCAGGAGCTCGCCGAGGGCCTGGCTTCACCGGCGCAGCAGGTGCAGGTCTGCACGGTGCAGGCGAGGGGGCGGCGGAGCATCGTGGGGGGGGGGGGGGCGAGGCCCCTGGTTGCGCTCCCCTGCTTTGTGGCCGGGACAGGGAGGAGGGAAGGGCTTCACCTGCTGCCACCCCAGCCGGGCACCCCGGCCCAGGCTTTCTTCTTTGCACTGGCCCCAAGGCCCCCCCCCCAGCCCCACTCCGACCCCCCTCTTGCCGGCTCTGCCCCCCAGGCCCTCGGCTGCCTTGGGAGTACGGAGAAACCCGTCCTGGCCACTCTACTGAACACATACGTAGTGCTGGCGGCAGCACCCGTCCCTGATGTGCTTTAGGGGGGTTTCTGCCTGCTTGGTGCCGGTGGAGACCCCGGGGTGCGGGATCAGCCCACAGCTGGGTTACGGGGAGAAGGGGGTGGTGCGGAGGGCGGTGGCAGAGCCACCGGGGGCTTGGGTGCCGCCGGGCTCTGCCGGTTGTTTTTTGTTCCAGCTGCGCGGATGCAGCAGAGCGCCGGTGTGGTACGAAGTCACCCGGAACCTCGTCCGCCTGGGTGAGCCCGTCCCGTCCCATCCTGTCCCGTCCCATCCCATGTGGTTCCCGTGCCAGGGGGCTCTGCCGGCCAAGGCGCATTATCCCTCACGGTGCCCCCGGCCCCGGCGCAGGCTGCCTGGCGGCGGCGGTGGTGGAGGAGGTGCTTGGGTGCCTGTGGGACGGAGGCCCCGTGCAGAGCGTGGACTTGCTGCTGGCGCTTGGCAGCGCCCTGCAAGCCCGCGCTGACGCTGCCAACCTGCTGTGGCTGCTGGGGTGTGAGCCCCTCCGCTGGGAGCACCTGGAGGACGAGGCACAGGTGGCGCTGCTGGAGCGGCTGCACACCGAGCTGCTGCTGGTAAAGCCAGGGCCGCGCCACCGCTCGCCCCGCCGAGCCCTGCCCCGCATCTCCCCGCAGTCTGTCCAGCAGAGCGTGGCCGTGGCCATGGAGGCTCTGCAGATGGAGGTGCAGATCTGGGGCATTTTGGAGAAGTAGGTGGGGCACGGTGCTGCGGGAGCCCCCAGGGCGGGAGCCGTTGCCTCCTGCCTCTCCACTGCTGGGCGCCTGCTGGAGATGGGCGATACATGCCCTCCCGCTGGGCTCGTTTGCCGCTATTTTGTTTGTGCTGAGTCCCATCTCTCCTGGCGGGATGGGGTTTGGCTGCAAGGGGCTGCAAGGCAGGAGGCCAGGAGAGACGGAGACAACTCCAGTGGGATGACACCACCATCCTGGGGGACCTTTCCGTGCCTCCACAGATGAAGGGAGAGATCTCCAGGCTCTCCGGGAGCCAGGGAAACGCTGAGCTGCCTTTGGTGCTCGGCTTTAATCCTCCCTCACACCATGCTGCAGGGGACCCTGGGGGGGAAGCTGGGATGGCAGGATTGTGCCCTGTGCCTCTGGGAGAGGGGGATGCAAGTCTCCTGCTTGCCTTGCTCCTTGCTGATTTTCTCCCCCTCTTGACAGGCAATTGCAAGCAAAGCATCACCTGGTCCAAAAGCAGGCTGTGGTTTCACTGGTAAGTCACTCTTCCCCCTCTAAACGCCCAGAAATCGCAGCGCTGAGTTCCCCCAGCTGCACGCAGGTGGTGGCACAGGCTCTCCGGCCTCCAGAGTACCCGCTCCCACGGGGCGAGCGTGAGCCGAGCTCCTGCCATCCCTCTGCTTCCCAAAGTAGATCACCAAGATGCTGTCCAAGCTCGAAGCCAGTGGGAGGCACTGCTGGAGGACCCACGGCTACCGCGTCCGGCAGATGAGGCTCTCAGCAGGTAGGATGCTCTGTGGCACTTGGAGCCAGATGGCTTCGTCCCCGTGCAGCCGCTCACCGCTCCCGTTTATCCTCCTGCCTGCAGGGAGCGTGCGAAAGCCCGGCCAAGCCTGGAGAAACCCCCTGGAGCTGCGAGGCAATGGGGACCCCTGGCCTCTGGGATCCCGCCGGCAGCTCAGGGGGGCTCTCGGCAGCAGGGACCTGGTTTGGAGCGGCAGCAGAGGAATTAAAAGATTTTCTGCTATGGATTTTGCTTTTTCTCCTGGAAGAGTATTAAATGCAGCATGTGGCACGCTGGGGAGAGCTGTATGGGCTGTGCATGTGTTTCCATGAATAAGGAAGGGGAGGCCTTGCGGGGGCAGACTGGGGGTTCTGGCTCCTCGGGCTGATGGACATTGTGAAGGAGGAGACGCAGGCCAGAGCGAGCAGGGGAAGGCGCAGCACAAACTCCAGCCTTTTGCCCCCCAAATCTGCCCTCAGATGGGACGCAGATTGAGTTTTCCACTTTTTGCAGCACAGAACTTCATTGCTTTAGATCAGAGGGAAACAGAGCCGGGGGGGGGGGGGTCTTCGAAACCAGGAGAAATCGGGGACTGTCTGAACCGGGCTGTCCAGGCTCTGCTGTTCACAGTGGGATCGAGCCAAGGGTTTTGCAGCAGCAGGGTCAGTGCAAAAGCATTTTGCCTCCCATTGCCCCAGCTATGCCGCTGCAGAAGGGTGGGAGGGGTGCACGTGTCCACGCTGCCAGTGGTGCTTTGACTGGAGAGCCAGGAGAGAGAAAAGAAATTAAAGAAGACGAAGAAAAGCCTCTATTGCATAATTTAAATAATTTAAAATGAGCTCTGCATGCATCTGGGCTGGGAGGACGGAGGGGAGGGCTGCCCCGAGCTGCCTGGCAGGGCTCATGCCTGGGGCAGTGGCCGGCCATGGAGCCAGGGGGACCACTGTGAGCTGACGTAGCCTGACTTTGACACTGCTGGAGGAAGGGTCTTTTCAGGTGCCCGAGGGTCAGTGCAAAGTTTGCTGCCGCCTCAGAGTCATGGGGCTGATAGTGAAAACAACCCTAGTGGCAAAAAACACCTGCAAGAAAGTGTGGTGAGGGGAGCAGATTCTGCGTAAAACCATCCGGCTGCTAAGTTGTCTTTAAAAAAGAGAAAAGAAAAAGAGAAAAAGTAGAACCACCCCATTCGGGTTTCTGCTGTATGAAAATCTGATGAGATTCAGATCCTCTTTGGGGATGCCCATGTGGAAAGATCTGGGCAGCCTCATGGAGGGAGCCCTGCGCCCCATCGCCGGCCCTGCATCAACGCACCCTGAGATGCCCAGCAGGGCCGCAGCAGCCTGCGGTGGCGTGGTATGGAAACCGCCACACTAGCACGCACAGTTGGTTTTAGCTGCCGCCAAGCTGGTCCTCTAGGCGCAGCCTCTTTTTTTGCACGTCCGCTCTGCTGTCTCCGCGGTATCACTGCCTCCAGGGCTAAGTCACAGCAAAGTGGAGGCACCTGGCAGGTAGCATGAGGTTTCAGTTCATCCTCCATTCATACGCTGCCTCCTGCGAGCCTGTCGTCGTAATAACTGTCAAGTTTAGACATTAAAAAAAAAAAAGCAATTGGGAACAACACGAGCTTAGGTGCTTCAAGAGCTGCAGCATGCCTGGGGTTCCTGGAGGCGGCGCGGGAACAGGCCGCTTCTGCTCTGTGCTGCAGTAAAGTCCTGCTGAGCGGCTGTGGAGTGCGGCAGCTGAGGTCTGTTTCTAGCATAGGCTTCAAGGTATTACATATGTACTAAACTCTTCTCTTACTGACCTGTTTCATCCAGAAAGGCAAGAGAAGATACTGTAGGTACCAAGCCAGTTTATTCCCCCCTTGAGCCAAATCTTCAGAAGTACTTGCCCATTTCAAGAAGCAGACAGCAGGATTAAAACCAGCCTATAATGGTTAGGTACACAGTTTAAGTGAGGAAAATGCTTACCCTGCTTAGATGCACAAAAGACCAGACTGCCTTTACACACTGAGTTGTCTTTGCATAGTTGGCTGTTGTTTACCTCCAACCTACCCAACATTTTCTGCCCTAAAGCACAGCAACTAGCCCAGTTAATTTTCAGAAAAGGGCTTCAATGAGCTTGCTATCAACAGGTTGCTCTCTTCCATGGACTACTTGGGAAACTGAAGGAGGAAATTTCCCTCTCCTGCCCCAAAGTGAGTGATCAAACACTGGATTAGGTGCAAATTTGTAGAATCTCCATCTGTGCTGATATTTAAAATTCAACAGGATCAGGCCGGAGCAATCTGATCTGACTGAACCTGCTTTCACAGAATCACAGAATAGTTGAGGTTGGAAGGGACCTCTGGAGATCATCTAGTCCAACCCCTCTGCTCAAGCAGGGTCACCTAGAGCACATTGCACAGGACTGCTTCCAGGTGGCTTTTGAATATCTCCAGAAATAGAGACTCCACAACCTCTCTGGGCAACCTGTTCCAGTGCTCTGTCACCCTCACAGTGAAGAAGTTTTTCCTCATGTTCAGATGGAAGTGTCTGTGTTTCAGTTTGTGCCCATTGCCTCGGATCCTGTCGCTGGGCACCACTGAAAAGAGCCTGGCCCCATACTCTTGATACCCTCCCTTCAGATACTTGTACACATTGATAAGATGTCCTCTCAGCCTTCTCTTCTCCAGGCTAAACAGGCCCAGCTCTCTCAGCCTTTCCTCATAGGAGAGATGCTCCAGTCCCCTAATCATCTTGGTAGCCCTTCGCTGCACTTGCTCCAGTAGTGTCACATCCCTCTTGTACTGGGGAGCCCAGAACTGGATGCAGTACTCCAGATGTGGCCTCAGCAGGGCTGAGTAGAGGGGGAGGATCACCTCCCTCCACCTGCTGGCAACACTCTTCCTAATGCAGCCCAGGATACCATTGGCCTTCTTGGCCACAAGGGCACATTGCTGCCTCATGCTTAACTTGGTGTCCACCAGCACTCCCAGGTCCTTCTCCGCAGAGCTGCTTTCCAGCAGGTCAGCCCCCAACCTGCACTGCTGCATGGGGTTATTCCTCCCTAGGTGCAGGACCCTGCACTTGCCTTTGTTGAACTTCAGGAGGTTTCTCTCCACCCACCTCTCCAGCCTGTCCAGGTCTCTCTGAATGGCAGCACAGCCCTCTGGTGTATTGGCCACTCCTCCCAGTTTTGGATCGTCAGCAAACTTGCTGAGGGTGCACTCTGTCCCTTCATCCAGGTCATTGATGAAGAAGTTGAACAAGACTGGACCCAGTACTGACCCCTGGGGGACACCGCTAGCTACAGGCCTCCAACTAGACTCTGTGCCACTGATCACAACTCTCTGAGCTCTGCCATTCAGCCAGCTCTCAGTCCACCTCACTGTCCACTCATCTAACCCACACTTCCTGAGCTTCCCTATGAGGATGTTATGGGAGACAGTGTCAAAAGCCTTGCTGAAGTCAAGGGAGACAACATCCACTGCTCTCCCCTCATCTACCCAGCCAGTCATCCCATTGTAGAAGGCTATCAGATTGCTTAAGCATGATTTCCCCTTGGTGAAGCTTAAGCATGCTGACTACTCCTGATCACCTTCTTTTCCTCCACATGCTTGGAGATGGCCTCCAGCATGAGCTGCTCCATCACCTTTCCAGGGATGCAGGTGAGGCTGACTGGCCTGTAGTTCCCCGGGTCCTCCTTCTTGCCCTTTTTGAAGACTGGGGTGACACTGGCTTTCTTCCAGTCTTCAGGCACCTCTCCTGTTCTCCATGACCTTTCAAAGATGATGGAGAGTGGCTTAGCAATAACATCCACCAGCTCCCTCAGCACTCGTAACTCAGCACTTTGAGGAGGAGGTTGGACTTGATGACCTCCAGAAATCCTTCCCAACCTAAATTATTCTATGATTCTATCTGCAGATTGAAAACGATCTTTTTGATCTCTAAAATGAAGAAATAGGCCTACCTTCCTTGCATGAAGGTGCAAGATATTTTATGCCATATTGACCCCAGAAATAAACTCTTATTTCAAAAGCTACAAACATTTCATGTACCTTCGTAATAGTGAGTAGTTTCCTTCTTCACTTCAAAGACATCTTACTGAAACAAATCAGAAGACTTATCTAAATAGAAAAACTTTAGGACTTCAAACTTGCAATAGAGCCCCTCCCTGCTCCAGACAAATGCCCAGATAAATGTTATTTGCTTCGATGTTTGCAGAACTACGCAATTCAGTACTGCCTTTGGAGCAACAGCTCCTTCTTTTCCCTATATGTTGCAGCTGACCTGCAGCCTGGGTGCTGTGAAACATTAGTGGAGTGACACACTGAGAAACAACTTCAATATGAAATGTGATATTCTAAATGTGATATTCTAACACTCAGCTTGCCGCTTTGGAATTCTTTCTTCAGAAAAATGGTGTTACTGAAGTACTTGGTGTATTTATGACTCTCGATGCAGTTTAATGTCTGTAAATCAGATCTCCTGCAAGACACCAGGCCTTAATTAGGAGTCTCAGCAGATGCACTGTAATGAAGAATCTTTCTGTGAATTAATTTCCCCTGCCCTTGGTTAGGGGTCCAGTCAACATCTATTTTAGGCTCCCCCTATAGACAAAGGAAGCAATATCACCTTCAGAGGACAATTCATCCCATCTTAAGATAAGTGTGATAAGCAGAAGGAATCATCCTCTAAGGGTGTCTTTGTTGTCACTGATTATAGGACATGCCCATCTCATTCCCTGCCCTTACTACTTTTTACTAGTGAAACTGATGACATAAGTATCCTAGCAAATTCAGGGAACCCTGGTCTGTCCCTATCAACTCACAAACAAAGCTTAACAAAGCTTTAGGCTGCAAACTTTAATATAAATTCTTTTAATAATAATAAGACCATATTCATGTAAATAGCAGTACAGTGTAAGATATCAGAGGAATCAGTTCTGCTTATCTGACTCTGAAGAACTGCAGTGCAACTCCATGGAGTTTAAGTATGCCATCTGGATGTGAATCCACCTCTGTTATTAATTATGATCAAACTTGATAATTCTTCCTCTCATTAAAATCCACAGTCCTGATACACAGTTAGCTGTTTTTTCCACAGAAGACTCCTGTTGTCTCTAATAACATATCCACCCTTGGACTCGTGTCCTTTTGTTAGATAACCTCTTTGTCTCATGGACCATCTAGTTTCAGGCAGCCTGCTCACCGGTGGAGCATATATTTTGCTGTGATAACCTGTTCATCTGTGGACCATCCAGGCTCAGATTATGTGTCCATCCATCGGGGTAGATTTTTCTTCAAATGCAGATAGAAAATTCTTCAAGTAGGTAATCGCTGGTGATTTGCTTAGAGTTCTGGTGCCTCTGCCTTAACACTGCCTTTGCACTTGCACCTAATCCCACATATATTTTTCTTCTAAGATCCTTGAATAATTAACTCTTTTGAAGAAAAGAAAAATAATGGTCTATTGGAAGATGTTGACATAGATATTGTGCTTTAGTAAACAGTTTGCCGTTAACCTCTCTCTGTTCTTGCAATATCACTTGGCACTTATTGAAATTACGTTACGATAAGATGATGAAGAAAGCTGTTCTGGGAAGCTGAGGAGCCTTTGAGACATACGAACAAAGACCCTTCCCCTGATTCTGGCATGAGTTTAAGGACATCTCTACCTGCCAGAAAAGCTAGCTTATTTGTGCTACTTTGAGGGCTTAGAGGTTGTTCGACAAACTGTTGGCCTTCAGAGCAGAGAGCTGAATTGTGTTACTCAGCTGAAGAGTGAACTGCTCTGACTGTCCCTAGCAGGGAAAGTCATCAGTGGGGCTTAGGCAGGCAGAAATGTCCCAGGTAACGCAGCCCCGGTTAGACTGTGCTTACAGTGGCTGCTCGTGTTGTGGAGTGGGGGCGACTCCTGGGACAATGAATGTGCAGTGCCATGTGTAAGATGATGAGTGAGGGAAGCTCGTCTGTTTGGGCTGCACCATGAGGTCTGCAATGTATTTGCATTGGACCGAGTCCTCTTCCAGACTGGATTAGACTGGCAATGTAATGGCTTCCGGAGTTCTCGTCTAGACTACGTGAAAGCCGTGGTGTTCAGGAGATAGCTGGGTTAAAAGTGGATCAACAGGTATTGCTTGTCTGGGTTATTTATCTTTCTTTGCTGTAGTCCTCTCTCACAGTTTAGTCAGGAATATCTGAAACCTCCACGGTATTCTAGGAAGCATGAAAACATTTGCTTGCAGAAAATTTGTACTTCTAGATGCTGCCAGAGTTGCTCTGGGAACTGACTGGTTATTGTTTAATAACACCTGTCAGTCTTAATGATAAAGCTATGGATATGGAAGAGTGGAACATATTTCTTCCTCAGACACTACGTTTACACATTAAGGGCTCTAAGTGGTTCAGGATGGGCAGAATGGGGTGCTCTGAGTGATGACCCCCAGTGAGAGGGAGTGTAGCTTTTTATGGGACCTTTACTTGCAGTCCTTCCTAAGGATAGGGAAAAATGGTCTTACACCCATTTGTCTAATAACTCTGTGTATTGAGGCAATGTTATAGCAGGTTCCGTTTCCTTCTCTGTGCTACTTCCATGGCCATGTGACTGAAGTCTTTCTCTACTGAAGCCAGTGGCTTTTTGTTCTCTACGAGCCAGCTCCCTGAGTCAGATGGAATGTGATCCAAAACCAGAACTCAGGGCAGCATTAAGCTGCATTAACGTCAACTTGAAATAATTCCATAAAACCTGAGCTGGTCACTCTACACTCTTCCTGTAATTCATAGATATAAGTATATACCTTTCAAGGGAGACAGAGACAGGTGTGATCAAACTGTGGAGGCAAACAGACTTTTATTTGCCTTCATGAGCTATAGAAAGAGCCTATAAGTTTGGTTTATGCTTTGGCAGCTCATTAACAGAAGTCTAAACTTAAGTAAGATGAATCCCAGCCTCAGCATTTGTAAAAAATTCTTCTGTGTACACATTTTTAGCCTGCGATGCATGTGAATTGGTTCAAGGATATTCACCCACAACAAAAGAGGGTAGGCTGTCCCTCAGGACCACCTGCTGTGTGGTAACTTTGTTCTTGCATGGAAGACTCGAGTCTCCCACATCACTAATACTGTAAACAGTTTAAGGTGCCTGATGAATGTGACCCGGTTTTACTGAAAGGTTAATGATCACCTTCAGACTGGGAGTCAGGAAAAAAAAGACTACAAGGATGTATGAGGTAAGGGAATGGAAACAGAACATGGAAGCAATACTGCTGAACTGGTACTAGTTAGCAACAGTTGAAAACAAAGCTGGGATGTCTTCAAGGCATCAAACTTGAAAGTAAAAACTTAGGTGAAACTAATCGCCTTCAAAAGTGTCACAATTGTACTTTCTCATAGTAAAGCTGCAGCTCTTGCTATTACAGAAAAGATTTTAATGTTACAGTTATTTCTTTCTTCACTTCTGCATTCACTTTTCTCCTACTTCTGTTGCATAACGAGCAATTATTTCAGAATAAATTCATCCATGAACAGCTGTACTCATCATTTTAATTTTTTAAGCACCTGTTCCAACTCCTTTGGAGGTTTTATTGACTGACAAACAATTTTCTCCATGTAACAGTCTGTTCAGTGCCTCATTTACCTCCTTGGTCCTCAAGCTGTAGACTGTGGGGCTTACCATTGTATAAAACACAGATATCACCTGGTCTTGGTCAGGCAAGGAGCCAGAGCTGTGGGGTGTGTAGCTGGAGTGCCAAAGGATATGGCAAAAACTATCAAGTGCACAGGATGCACAGGTGGAGAAGGCTTTGTGCCTTCCCTCGCTGGAGTGACACCTCAGGATGGCAGAGATGATGTAGATGTAGCAAAATGCGTACCTCCAGTATGACAAAGATGTCACCTAAGATGCAAAATGCTGTGAGGATGATCTTGTTAACCCCGAAGTCAGAGCAGGAGAGGCTAATCAGGGGTACCACACCACAGAAGTGACTGGTGATGCTGGAATGGCAGAAGGACACCCAAAAGGCATAGCTGCTGTGTATCATTGAGATTAGAGACCCACAAGAATAAGAACCAAGTCACAGCTGGATGCTGAGACTTCATGACATGACGGCTTTGTACAGCAGTGGTTTCCAGCTGATCATATGCCATCACAGCCAGAATGAAACATTCGTTGGCGCAAAATGTAGAGAAACAGTACATCTGGGCAGCACAGCCACCAAATGAGACAGCTTTGCTCTCTGCTAAGAGACTGGCCACAGTCCTGGGGGTGATGACTGAGCAGCAGAGGTCTAAGACCTCTGGGAGGAGGAACTCAGCTACTGTGGTGTAATTTTCTCCTGCCGTTTTGTTCAGATATTTGTTCACATTAGGTAAGCAATCTTGTCTTGATACACTCTGGAGAACAACTGGCAAAAACCGATCATGATCATACGCTCCCGCTAGCGGTGAACAGCTTACTTCCTTTGGTCAATGAGGACAATACTGATTTCATCCAAAATGCCATTCTGAAATGTAATCACTTGTCTGTGTTATCCAAAACCAGCTGTAACATACATTATCTACCTAGATTGTTCCAGTGTGAAGCTGGAGCACTATGAATGCCACTAAGTCACAGTCTAATAATGGTAAATACATACGTATCAATGTTCAAGAGCTGTTAGTGGGAAGTAGGCTAAATGAGACTGGAAACAGAAGAAATAGTCTCTGACAGATCTTAAAGAGGTAGTAACATTTCCCAGTTCTTTGAATTCTTAAATCAAAATTACCTATGCTAGTGAGCATTTCAATTACTACTGTTTCCAGGGTCTGAGGGCACTAATAGGCCTTGATGGGCCTGATCATCCTCGCCTGAGGCATCCACTTGCACCTCCTGCCCATGGGCCCAGGAGCCCCATTTAAGCTCAACCCTGGGCCTTCAGTTTCTTCTGAGCTACCCTAGAGGAGCACTGATCTCCAGCTCAGCTCAGCTCAGCGTGCAGACTCCATTGCTCTGGACCCTGCCCCGTGGACTGACTTCCCAGCTTGACCCTGGACCTATCTTGTCACTTTGGGCCTGCCCAGTAGGCACTGGACTGTCTCTGTCCCTGGTTACCTGATCCTGGCTCTGACCCGCAGGCTGACTTCTCAGCTTGACCTCATACCTGCTTCATCACCATGAACTCTCCTGGTCATCTGGACTCTTGGTTGAACTTGGCTGCCATCTCTAGGTCTTCTCTGCCCACCTGGCTCAGGGCCAGAGGGACAGGCCCTGGCTGGAGCCTCCTGAGCTTATCATTCTACACATCCTGAAATGAAGGTTTCAAATGCATTTGTCTGCATGGGATTACAATGATATTCCATAGTAGATGTCAACTGCACTTAAACTCCACGACTATGAAAAGAGTTAAATTCATATTCTTTTTCATTTATCATGTCTTTATTAAACCAAAGGTAAGTAGCTGCAATTTGTTTGCACAGAAGAATACATCACTACAATCTGCTGCTGCTGCTGCTGTATCAATTCTATCAATAAATTGGACATACAAGCCACAAAGAACACGTGTGAAAATGAGGCTATTCTAGGATTCCTAGACTGTAACATTCTAGTTCCACATTGTCCTGAAATGATGTTTTGCTAAATTTCAGTCTACTTTTAAATAGAAACAGACTTTATCTCTGTTATTTCTGTTTTGTATAACAGAGATGGTCTCTTTCCAAAATGTTGAGAAGATTTGGATTTATTCCACTCTTGGTAATACCCGGCACTCTGAGAAATAAGGAGATCTGAACAGGCTTTCATCTGGTTAACGATGGAGCTTCTATGTGTATGTATAGACATCTGGAAATCAAGGGTCTATAAGCAAATCTGGTAAACAATCCAGTCCTTACTGAAAAAAAAAAAAAAAGAAGAAGACTTTCAAGCAATTACATAGCAACTTATGCTTGGATCATACAAGAACTTCCAAAGTGAACACAGATGTTATTTCCCAGTTGAGAAAGCAAGCAACTCCACCTGTGTTGAAATCCAGTGTTATAGCAGGCAGGATTAAGCAGTGGGTGTAAGAAAATGAATGGCCATCCTTCATAGCAAAGAAACTAGAGATGGGAAATAGATCTTTCAGCTACTAATTTCTAAGGCCAGGAAAATGCAAATTTCATACTATCCAGTGCAACTAGTAAATTCCCTCCTATGCAATGTAAGAGTTAGAAAAAAGAAAAAGAGAAGTACTTTTTTTTTAAAATTTGATCTTAGTATGTAATATGGCTCAGATATCTTTCTCAGCTCCAATATTTCAGGATACATGAGAAAGTAACCGAGTTATAATTACACTCAGTGACTTGGATTCCCCAGTTTGAAGGACAAGATGTGAGGTTTTTGCTGTCTGTGCTTTGGCTGTCTATGATGTAAGATATATGATCTCAGAAGTAATCGCCTTCACCTAAGCTCTGCATCTCGTGTTCTTCATAGTTTACAAAGAAGATTCATGGATCCCGGGCTATGAAGATGTCTCTTCTAAGAAAAGATGAATGGTGCCCAAGAAGTGCTTTATTATTATTATTTTTTTTTTTTAAATTAACCTTAAAGGAAGATTAGATTGGTGAGGTCAGATGGACTCAAATCTGCTGCAGAGGTTTAAATTTGGGTAAGATAAATCAATGCGCCCACCTATGACTGGAATAAGCTGGGACAGCCTTTTGCTCAAGCCTATGACTAGATGCATAGTCAACTATCTGAAAAGAGCATGTCGGATATTTTTGTGCCACAACACTCAGATATGATGCAATGCAATGTTGGTCAGTACAATATAATGCAAGATAATACATTAAAACAAGTAGCAGCAGTAAACAATAAGTATCACCTATTTACAAAATAGAAGCTCTCCAAATGATGTATATATATAACTGATGGTATTATCAACAAACATTGAAAAACGGAAACTTTCTCAACCATCTTACTTATTTAGAATCCCCATTTTCAAACAAATATATACGGTCCAAAAACTTTCTCAGCTCTGTGGACACGCTATGATCGTGCTTTGCCACCAGATGGCGAAGGCACAAACCTGAGTGTATATAAATGTGTATACACTGGTGCTGATGTTTTCCGGTAAGTTGAAGATGGCTATTTTATTTGTTGGATTTTCTTTAGCCATAGTAGGGCGCTATATTTTAAAAAACTTTTCTGAAAATTGTCATAATTCTCCTGCACAAGTTAATTATGAAAAATCATACAAGGGGACATCCACAGGTAAAGGAGGAAGTGACACAATCCAGTTTTATAGCTGGGGAGGCAGCACAAGTATTTTGGGAAGCAGAGTAAAGGGAAGACAAGAGGATTTTCTTCTGTGAGGTGAATTGAATAACTGTGAAACTTCCACCTTGCAGTAATTAAGTTACTGTGCTCCTTCAGCAAATTATCCATTATGAATGTATTAATTATGTCACCAAATATGTCAAAAGTTCAACATCTGCCAACAAGAGAAATACAGGGAGTTACATTATCTGTTTGTGTTAGAGTAACTGACTCTTAGGATTCAGTTCATCTCGCCTAAATTCAGGCATCCTACTGAAGTACCTCATGCTGGTGCCTGGGTGGTTTGAGATCTCTCAGTAGAGATAAAAGGGAGAAATTAGGGAGGACTGTGGGTGAAAACGCTCGTGTCATCTACCAGGAAGTATGTAAAAGCTTTGTCTGAATCTAATCTAGTCATCTAAACCCCTTCTGTACTCAATGGAGAGAGACAGGCAGCTCCTGGAGATGATTCAACCCACCCTAAGGAAGGAGCCCTCTGTGAAGATGCTAACTTCTTTCTGATGAACACAGAGGAAGCCTGATTAGCTTTAAATAGGTCACTTGCATACAGCTAAAGCTCAGTAAGGAAGTCTTCCTGTATGTTTTCCCCAAGTGTTTCACACCTATGAGCATTTGAAAGAGTAATCATGGAGCCTGGCCTCCTGCATTGCTGTGATATGGAAATACGGTGTGATGGCATGGCGCAGAACTGCAGGCTTGGGAGGGTAAGGCTGGTGGATTTCCGGGGCAGGATTTTTTTTTTAACACATGCAGGTGCAATTTCACACATGCTTTCTCCATGCCATGTTGATTAGGCTCAATGCATCCCAGATTTCGGGATGTGCATAGTTTACTGTGCACATAAAGACAGTCAGAACAGCACACAGTGCAGCTCAGTGTGATATTTCAGAGAATGTGAAATGCATCTCCTGGACATAGCTGTGCAGAAGATCCAGACCCATCATGGATCTTGAGCACATGCCACATGTCTATACAGCAGATGGGATTCATATCCCTGCAGTTAAGCTATTTAAAAGTTACGTGACTAAATCTAATCTAGTTGTCTAAGCTGCCTTTGTAGTAAAGGAAGGAGACAGGCCATTCAAGAAGATAATTCATCATCTCTCTCTTGCAAACTTATCTTACATGGACGTGGGACATTTTCCATTTCCACTAATTTCCTGCTGGTATTTTAAATGCTATCTTAAATTTGCCCTCACTCCCACACCTGCAGAAAGAGAAGGAAGGTCAGAAGCAGTGGGGGAGTCATTGATATTCCTGGTGGAGGCTGCTCTCCAAAGATCTCCCATCTTTGGGCAAATAGTGTTTCTCTTCAGTGGTGAATTCCTACTTCTCTAATCTTCCTTTTGCATGAGAGAGCAATGTTGAAACACTGAAATGTCTTCTGGGTCAATTATGCTAAATTTCAATTGAGAAAAATCAAATGCTTCATTTTGATCCTTTTGAATCATTTAATTTCAATAAAGAAATTTTTAGATATTTCAGAATGTATACCATAGACATTGCGATACAGTCATATAGTATGTAATAACAGAGTGTGTTTTGAATTAAATGAAGGTAGAGAAGAAAGTAGGTATGAAAAATGTTTTGGAAACTGGAAGTGCTTCTCCATCTCAGATGTAACAATGGATCAAAGTCAAACTATACCAGCTGACTAGCTGGGCAGTTGGTTTAAAAGGAAGCGCTAAAAACCTGGGAATAGGAGCACTTACAGAGATGATTTATTTATTTATTTATTTATTTTTCCTTGGGAGATGTTGTGCTGGAAGCGGGAAGGGGACCTGTGGGAAGATGGAGGCACTGTGGGATGCGTGGAGGAATACCGGGGCTATTAAGGTAGTGGTAATTCTGCATGTGTGTCCATCGCATGCATCTCTAAGCACACGAGGTTTATCAGCTGGAAATAATTGAGTATGTAATTACCTCACAGGAACAGCTTTTGGGAAAGAGGTCTTCAGATATGCATGGGGGTGAGGGCAGACTGAAATAGCAGCAGGTGGCTATGGCCCAAAACTGAAGGGGCTCAGCTGGACTTCAGGGAGAAATAAAAGAATGGTGGAAACAGTGAATTTAGGAGCAGAGTTAGCCAGCTACAAACGAGGGACATGTCTGCAGAGGATGCGCAAATGACTTTTTTGCAATTTCTGATCGCCTCACAGCCTGTCATTGCTTGAAACAAAGTAAACCCTGGCCTCAGCTCAGTTCTGCCATTACGAGCATTCACAGTCTGTGTCGTTACCTGTGGAGGCTAGGTTGAGTGCCAGTCTGGACTTCCAGCTGCTTGAGCTTATCTAGGTAGTGCCCTAAACTGCGCTTCTCACGCTCGCTTCTGTCACTTGCTCCAATTACTCATTTCTTCTCCTCCTGCTAGGCTGAGCCATGTCTCCTTTTAGTCCTCTCCTCCCTTCCTCTGCCTTCCCTCCATCCAGAGTCAGCGTCCTCACGCACAACCTAACCAGGCCACCACAGCGGGACCATTCTTTCCCCAAACAGCCCCTGGAGTCTTCCTCAGCTGAGTCCCTTGCTCCAGGAGCTCAGCCAGACCTTGGCACTTACTTCACAGACCCCCTCGGTGTTGGCTGTAGCCTGTCCGGCCACCAACACATCCAGGTTCCCCCACCCCCTGGACTCTACCTTCTTCAGCCATGGCCTTGCAAAGGAGGCCACAGAGTTGTGCAGGGACAGCCCTGAAGAGCTGGCATTTACTACCCGCTGCTAAGGATACAGAAGAAAACAAGGACACGGTTGCCAGTTTGGGGAGGGTCTGTTCTTCCCTCCCTGCCCCACTCCTTCAGTGACCACCTCCATTTATGCCCCACTGAAATTTTCCAGGATTCTGCTCTGTTGGGGTCTTGGCAATTTTGCTGCCATTACTAATCTGCTGCCCAAGGCAACCCCTCTGCTCTGCCTAATAACCTGAGAGAGGTGGCAGGAGAGAGAACAAGTTGGGCTGGATTATGTATACTGTCAAATTTCAATTATTTTATTATTAAAGTTCTTTTTTTTTTTTTTTTTTTTTTTTTTCCGGAAGGGGCAACCTGTTTCATAAATTGTGGAAGTGATGGACTTCAGCACTGGATTCCTCAGTTGCCAGTTTGATTTCTCTCAGCATTAAGATGTATGCCTTTAAGAAGACATTTTGTGCTGGTGAGGCAAAATGGAGAGACTGTGGAAAACAGGCACGTCAGGCTGAAACTTATTAACTGATGACTAGTAATATTCGACGGATGCTAACATAGCCATAAGAACAAAACTGTGGAATTTCAGATTTTTTTTTAATTGCTTCACCTGTAATTGTGAAACTGTAATTTCCTAGTTTCTTTTTTTAAGCTTTACCTTTCCTCCAGGGGAAATGTCTGTGATTTCCTTTGCTTTTCTCTGCGGAAACACTATGCAGATTATTACATGTATTGATTTGAACTAATCACTCTGACTTTGACAAGGAAGCCAAATGCAAATTCCAGGTAGGTTACAGCTTTAAGGAGCCTGTGTCTAAAGACTCAAGGCAAGCAATTTAATATAATTGGTTGTCTTTCCAGGAAATGACTTAGGATGATTTTAGTAAGGTCTCCGTAGGTACAGTTAAGAAACTTGTGCCTGACAAATTGCAATGATGCAACTTGGCAAGTGAGTTTGCGAGTGTGTTTAAATTGGCTCCAGTGTGCATCATTAAAATCTCAAGTTCTTTCACTCCTTGAAATTAGCAGCTCTCTCATCTTACAGTCAGACGTGATTATTGCTCTAATCTAGGGACAGTGAGAGGCCGCCTTGAAGGAAAAGCAGCCTGTGAAAACTGGCAGGATCTCTACAATGCTTTTGCTGTATCTCCAGAAACCCACAGAGACCCTGGTCTAATCTATTTCATTTAAAGATGATGGGTCAAACAGAGCTGCCTGCATTGCACTAGTGGGGCTGCAGCTTTAAAACTGCCTGGACTGAGCTGGTTTTGAACTACTCTGTTTTTTGCTGGGATGATACACAGCTGACTGACCAATTTGGTCTACATAGCAAAGGCAGTAAACTCAGAAATGGTTTCTGGCAAAGATAAGGCCAATTCACAAGTTTCCCTGTCTTCTTCTGCTGTCCCAGGCCTCCTACTCTGCAGATTTCTTCTTGCTACTCCATCTCCTTTGCAGAACCTGGAAAGTAGGGGACAAAGTTTTCATTAGAAACCCAGTTTTTAATTTAATTTTAGAATAAAGAACATTCTGAGGGAGCCTAGCAGGGAGGATGGAGCCCACCTGCAATGTGAGCTGCAGTGAGGGTTTATTCCCTTGCAACAGAACTACCTCAGAGCATCTTGTCTCTATGTCTGAAACACAAATGGCCATGAAAGAAAAAAGGATTGTTCTCAGCCCCATGTCTGAAGGCAGCAGCTAAGTCTGTAATTGGCCTGGGGTCATAACGAGCATCCTTAGCTGGACAGCTCAAGACCTGACAAAGCTCATTAATTCCACTATTAGTCAAAATCAGATTGCTTTGATCGCATTACTCCAGGAACATAGTCCTGGTGTGGCATGAGAGGGCTGAACAAAGCCCTTCTCCAGACAAACACTTGCCCCTCTGCTGCCTACATAAACCCCATAGTGACGGCTCCTCAGGTATAAGGCCGACGACCCTCGGTGGAAGCACCAGTCTGCAGGGTTACACAATGCAGTAGCATGCACAGTGCAAAGAAGAGGCCTAAACAAGTCTCAACAGCAGTATGGCATGCATAAAAAGACTTTTCCTCTCCTTCCAAGCTTTCTATTTGCTTTGAGATCCAAAGCTAGGATTCAAAAACTAGAAAAAAAAAAAACAGCCAGGAAATTGCGCGATAATAATGAGTGTATAGATGTAAAATCGTGTGGCTGGGCACCAGGGGGAATGGCTGCTTATTTGTCTTGTCCTGGTTGCTGCACTGTGGATTGAGATGAAACTCCAGAAGATTTCAGTTGCCCCAAACATCCTGACCTTTGAGAGCCTTTTGGAGAGCAAGTGCCTTTGGCAGGGCAGGAGTTTGGTAGGGAATCTGCAGTTTGAATGCAGATTAGAGACAACTGAGAGTTGCAGGGGGGCAGTGTGCTGCAGGACTTGGCCAGAGCGAGGCCTCTGAAGTGACAGAGGGAGAGAGACTCTCCTGGTGGGCCAAGAGGGCCAGGGCTGAGTTTTCTGTGACCAAAAATGCCACTGAGAGGTGTTGACCTGGAAAGCAGGGCTCAAAGGAAGAACTATTTTTCCAAGGACTCACTGAATTCAGAGATGCGTGTTCAAAACTTTTTATTTAAATTGCTCCCCCAACAGGCCTGGGATTATTTGGGCCCAGCATAACATCAACTAGTGCATGCATGTATTCTCCAGATAGACTCCTGAGTTTTTTTGTTTTTTTTTTTTGCTGGGCGAACGAATATCCTTTTTACAAGCAATATGTAACATCTACTTGCAACTGGGCTAAAGGCCTCTTTTTTTTTTCCTGAGTAATACTTCACAAGTACTGCAATTATTGCATATGGACTGAATATTTCAGTATCTAGAATAGAGAGAGGCTAGTAATGCTATTCTTATGAAATATTTCTCTACTTAGGTAAAATTCACTAGGCCTTGGTAACCGTATGACAAAGCTGATAAAAAGAACAGCATAATACAGACACAGCTGAGGACGCTTTTGGTAATTGCTGATATTTTCCTAAGGCCTTAAAGTCGGCATTTGCATTTGGTACATAATAGTGGCACATACAGTTCACAAGCATCTTGAGGATCAGTAACATCATATTCACAAGCCTAGACCTTTGTAGTCTTGGGCTAAGAACATCACAACCAACCTGGTTAGTTGGAAGGCCTCATTAGATATGGCTAAGAACATATCTCAGATACTGTCCTATGTTTCTACTTTTAATTACCCGGTACAACTAAGAATATGCCTACAATGACACATCTGAAAACTAGAGGTGTCACTGAGAGCCAGCAGCCCAAAGCTCTCTCCATAGCCATGGGAGACTCTCGCCTTGAAAGGGCAATGCATCCCAACCTAAAAGAGGTTTCTAAGATACATGATGTGAAACTCTCCTTGAACTTGTTTATGCTTTCACATACAACTACACCACTACCTTTTAGACGTGTGCATTTTGATGAGATAGTTAGCTTTACCACGTACTTCATGCTGATGGCTAGCAATGTATGGTTTAGCAGAATGCCAGACATTGCATTGTGACAGGATTGGATTATCAGCACTGGGATCTAGATGTAAGGTCTCAGGTTAGAAGTTCCAGAAAGGGAGCATCTCACAGGCAGGAGGTGCATTCGTTTGGCTAGTATTAGCACATCGTCACTTGACTATCCGTACAGCACTGTATTTTGGAGCTGTGTATCACAGAGAGATTTTGTTTGAAGTATTGCCCTCTTGTGGCTGTCCAACAAAAGATGGGTAACCCAGAAAGTTTTCAGCTAGTGGAGAGCACATTAAGCCAGTTTGGGAAGATGGAAGGGCACAGCCCTAGTTCTACTCCTGGGCACACATGAAATGCATCTGTTCACTGTGTCTATTTCTGGCATCTGTTGGGTTTATTACATAATGACTAGCTCCATTCTCTGTTTCAAAACTTCATGGGATACGTGATTTCTGATGGTCCCAGGGCTTACTGCAGTACACACAAAGAGAACTGGACCTCATGCATTTATTCCAGCCGAAGGTCTATGCAAGCATTGCATAGGGTAGACCTGTGTTTGGTAATCCTTGGAGAATACCAGCATATCTTCTAACATATACATGGGAGTCTTAATTTTGTAAGAGGCACACACTGCAAACATAGAGAAGAGGCTTTAGGAGTGACTGATAAATGATATTATCCATGTTAACACTACAAAAGTTATTGGTTGTTAGTGTTGGAACAGTAACATATACACCAAGCTGTGCATCCAGAGGGAAAGTGCCATTGCAATAAATAAATGCATGGATGCTTCCTGGAACAAGAGTGGGATTTTTGATTGTTCTCTGAAGTAGTGCTGGTAATTTGTGTTCATTCTTATGCCTGGGTACACATGCACTTCAGGTAGTGCATGGATTTCACAAGTGGTTTACCCTTTGTCATTTCTGGAGGGCCTATACAAAATTAAAAGTTTGCTCCTGTGAAAGAATCAGATATTGTCCATAAAGTCAACACAGAAGGAGTTTGGAGGATGCTGTGCTAGCTGTCCTTGCAAAGCCATTCCGACACTTCCACAGCAGTCATTCAGGCTCTGCTCTTTACTCTGCAAAGAGACTCTGAATGTATGTGTTACCACTGCTCTTTCCTAAGGTATGCTCCTTTGCTGGGGAGCTGTTGCCGCATTTATTTTGGCCGAATCTGTGCAAGTGACTGATTTCAGACTTCACACCAAGAGAAACTGGTTTAAAAAACCATTTGGGATCAAGCCTTCTTAAGGCTGTAGCTTACTGTAAAGAAGTCATTTAAAACGGTGGACTCTCTTGAGATATGAAACTTTGGTAGCCTGGAAGGGCCCATGAGGCAGAGTTATAGGACCTAAGGAAAAAGACACTGTGTATTTCCTTTTCATGAGAGTAGACTTAAGTTCCAAACCACCTATAGAAAGATCCTAGAATGTGAAAGTCCTAGGAACCAAAGGATTCAGGATGATGACATACTTTTATTCTGAAAAAGCCTCCCATACCCAATAAAGAGAGCATCCAAGAAAGCCTCAGAGACAATCCTCCCCAGATACTATCCTCAGCACGTTTATGAAACCACATTAAAAAAAAGAGACACTTGCTCTCGCAATCAAGCAAGCGATTTTGCCAGTACTTATGGATGTCTGTATGAATATTCCTATGTTGCCAAATCTGAATTGACCACTTGCTTAACAGATTGGTGTTTCCTAAGTCAGCAGTGAAATAATTTTTCTGTCCTGTGAAGATATTCTTATCAGGTGTGGAAAGAAAGAAGAAAAGGACAGTTACATTTTCTGGAGATACAGATCAGTGTATATTACCAGTAATGAATTCCTTGTAGCAATGAGTATTTCTGTGTTAATTTTCCATTGTATGTGACCTGAATAAGTTCCCCATTTTAAGAATACGTGATGCTGTGGTTTAAAGCACCATGTGTTCCTGCTGACTAAAACATTTCTTATGGTATTTTTCAGGTCTGACCTTAGTCCTTTTCAAGCTGGAAATAAGCTTCTAGGAGAAGGAGAGGCAAGAGATGACCCTGTTTTAGACTGGGTATCATAGTTACCTATTTTATGTTGATCCTTTGTATCTCTTACAAGTGACAATGTATTATGTTGTTTACACCATGTCATCATTGTGATCCAGATTTCAAAATAAGGATGTGAATAAGACTTTCTTTTTTGCCTGTGTTCCTTGGGTGTTGGCCAGGGAGTGCAAACGACTTGGCTGATCATAGTAATGAATTGCTAGAATGGTTATCAGTAAAGAATGTCCTGCATAAGATTCAGCTAGAATATTCTTGTGAGCTCTCGCTATAGAACCAGTGTGTAAGTCATTCCTGCAAGTACTGAGTTACTGTTTAATATAGTAATGCAAGGTATACAGAAAGATCCTTCAATGCCAAGTCTGCCTAGACTTCTATGCACTGGGAGAGGGGAAAAAATTAAATGTCTGAGTAGATCCTAAAAGTGATAATACTGTTGTTATGAAAGTCTACAGGGCAAAATTTATAGGAAGAAGTGAAGTCTTTTATCAGATACTGGATTATATATTCCATTTTGTATCCCACCAGATAAAGCAGAAAGAACAGAATGCATTCTGGGTACACCATCCCTTCCAGCGATTACTGGGGGTGGGATTCCTCTGTGCTAGCATTACTTCATGTAAACATTAGGTCTCTAGTTTCAGCTAGTCATCTAACCTCCTTTGACGATATTAGCATCATGACATAATTGAAGCTGAAAGGACTTCTAGAGGTCTGTATTCCAACTCCCTGTTCAGAGCAGGGCTACCTTCCAAGCCATATTGGGTTGCTCAGGGCCTTGTCTAACTGAGTTTGGAACAGCTCCAAGGATGAAGAGGCCACTACCTCTCTGGGCACTGCTTCCAGTGTTGTAGCACACTGGTGAATTTCTTGTTTCTTATCTCTAGTTGGAATTGCCCTTGCTGCAGTTTGTTCCTGTTGCCTCTTGTCCTTTCTCTGTGCATCTCTAAGAGTCTGACTTCATCTTTACAACCTTTTCAACAAGTAGTTGAAGTCTGCAAATACTCCTCCCCTTCAATTTCTCTTCTAAAGGCTGAAGTTGAATCCTTTGATAAATTGACTTGACCTCTGCCTTCACTGTACCCACCTGAACTGAGGCAAGATTAACCCTACCTCTGACTACTCCTAACATCCTTACTGGGGAACACTGGGCTAGGCTTACACCCCTTGCTTACAACGCAGGGGTGTAGAAGGGGGCAGGCAGAGAAGAGCTGTCCCCAGGGCTGGTATGGGCAGAGCTGGTGAGGAGGAAGCTTCTCTCCTGAGTCCAGGATTGGGCTGCTCTCGCCACAGACTCTGCAGCCCCAGCATTGCAGCGACTGCTGGCCTGCCTACTGCATGCCTCCAGCCCTGTGTCACAGTGGGAGCGGGCCCTTCTGATGGGCTACTTTTCAGCGGTGACCCACACCAACCTGAGGGACCAAACCTTGCCTACTTCTCCCACATCGGACTGCAATGGAGATTACACGGCCTCAGAGAAGGCGCCCAACATCTCCCAGAGCTTGGGAACAGAGGGCAGGGTTGGCACAGGGGCACCAAGGCAGAAGACATCACCCCTGATGTGATCGTCCAGCCCTTGGCCTCCGGCTTATGAGGTACATAACTCTGTCCCTTCAGAGGCATCCCCTCAGGACCCTGTAGGCCCCTGAGTCAGATGCCTGGTGCTGCTCACAGAGCAGCTCCCAGGGTTCCTGTCCCCTGTGGAACTTCCCCTTCTCCGCCAGATGGGTCCGCAACATGATCTATACCATGCCATGGCAGGGGGGCTGAGCTGGACGGACAGAAGAGCCGGGAGAACTCACACCTGGAAACAGAGATGAGATGACCTGGGCCTCTGCTCCTCCTGCCATCTCTCCTGCCCCACAGCCTCACTCTTCAGTGCCGTTCATAACTCTAGCAGCAGTGTTTCCTCCAAATGCTCCCCTCTGCTCCCAGTCTCACCCAGGCCCTTTCTGCGATTTCTGTCTTCATCCCATCACTAACTCCTCCCTCAATCCCTCTCTCTCTACATGTCTTCTTGCTGAAATCCCACAGACAATTAATGGGGGGGGGGGGGTGGTGGCGGGGGTGGTGCCGAATGGGACAGGAGGTAGCACACACACTCACCCCTCACCCGCCAGCTCTGTCTATGCCCCCTGAGGGAAATTTTTACCGGTAAAAACCCAGGCAAAGAAAGCACTGAGGGCCTCTGCCTTCTCGGTGTGGTTCAATATACCGAATTATTGACAGATTTCACCTTTCCGTTTTTCATTTCTTTGCAGCAAAAAAGAGTCTACTCAACTTTACGTACTGCGCTTACGAGGAATCTGGGAAAAACTTGTTCTCCCTTTTCATCTCCTTCCTGAAGGCTGGTTTCAAAGCTAGAAGTCGTGAATGAATACCTTGCTTTCGGAAAAGATCTGAAGCATGGAGTGTTTGAGGTAGAGTAATGCATACGACAGGAAGAGTTGAAAGTCACTGAACACAGCATCACTCGTTCAGCACGCTTCCAGGTAACTACAGGTCACATTTCATTTCCCAGGAAGAGCAGAGCAGGGTGTTAGAGTGTTTCTTGGCCAGGGTAAGTGAGCAGAGCAGGGTGTTAGAGTGCTTCTTGGCCAGGGTAAGTCTTTGCTAGAGGCAGGTAAGTCTACTGACAGACATATTAACAAGTAATGGCAACTTTTAAGCTACAGTTGAAAAACGGAGTTTGGACAATCATAGCATCGCACTGGCACCAGCCGTCAGTGCTGTATCAGCCACCTGAAATTCCTTGACCAAGTCAGTCTCTTTCCAAGGAAAAATCACAGACTGAGGAGTCGGGGTTCTCAGTTGTCCTTTATATTGTTAAAGAGAGGGCGAGCTTAGTGGCAAGTATTCAGCAGGCAAACATCCCCCACAGCAAGGTGTAGTCGCGGCTGGACACACAGTGTGCCTGCACATGCCATTCCAGATGTGCGCAGTGGTGCCCCCGGAAAAGGGTGGTGCTGTACAGTCGGATGTTTGCCTGTCTGCACGGCGCCCAGTCTTCCTGTCGCTCTCTACCCCACACGGTGCAAGGCCAGGCGTATCAGAAGGGTGGCGGCCGTGCTGGGCAGCTCCCAAAGGCGGACGCCAGCCTGCACGGCAGGTCCCAGCTGACGCTGTCGCTCTTGAGCAGGACCAGGCAGAGCAGCAACACCAGCTGCAGGCAGGCAAGGAGCAGAAACTGCCTCCTGCAGGCCAGGAGAAGATTAAGACACAGGACGGGAAAAATCTGCCTCATCTCTTTCCAGACATCATCTGCAGACACCGCCAGGCCAGCACTGGCACCCTGCATCATGCTGGCCACACCACCCCCTGCCCCGCTCCTGGGCCTCAGGTTAAGGGCCCCGGCAGCTCAGATCTGCTCTTCATCTCCCTGCTGGGCCCACAAACAAGCACCACCCCACAACCCAGGCAAAAGGGATCCTGAGCAATGTCAGTGCTGAGAAGTTAAAAGCTGACGGATGCCTTGGGACCACTAGCCCGGACATCCCACCACCCACAAATAAGCCCTGGCACGCCGAGCCCCACAGGGCAACTCACTGCAGCCAGAAACTGATCCCACGCCTCTTTGCCACCAGCTGCTCCTCCTGCAGGTCAATGCACAGCAGGGACATGCATTGGTGTGGGCAAGACTGTTGGGCCTTGGGGGCTCAGACCCCCACCCTCATCCCCACTGATATCAGCGCCCCCAAAGCCGATGGCTACCCTGCAGACCCTCTCTTCCCCAAGTCTCGCATCGGGCTTCTCTGACCTACCAGCTTCACAGCCACCATCTCCTGCATAAGGGACGTGGACAGCCTGGCGGCCTGCTCCGTCTTCCGCCTGTTGTGGGCACCGCAGGTGTTTGGGCTGTGAGGAGAGAGCTCGCTCAGCACTGGGACCGCCACATGGCGAACAGGGAGCCAAGGTGCTGGGCAGGCTCTGCTGGGGCTGAGGCAAGGCGCCGCAGGGTGCCAGCATTGAAAAGACCCTGCCCTCTACTCCCTTCCCGCCTCAGGCTCCAAGGGCATTTAGGAGAGGCTTGGAGCTCTTCAGAGCTGCTTCAAAGAGCCAAGCGGCATTTGGGTTTTTTTTTTTTTTTTTTTTTCATGAGCTGCTTTGCAAAAGGCAACGGGCTCTTCAGAGAAGGGAAGGGAAAGCTGAAAGGTGTCCTAGAGCCACTTAGGGCTGCGCAGAGCTGCTCAGCACTCCTTAAAGGATTTTAGAGCTTGCGCGAGTGGTCGACTGCCGTTTAGAGGTGGTTTGAAGCCGTGCAGGCAGTTGGGAGTGCTCCAGAGGCATTCTAGTGGGCTTGGGAGCAGCTTAGATGTCATCAGAGGAGTATTAGATCAGCGGCTCTGTTGTCCAACGTTGGCACAGACCTTGCCAAGCCGGCCCTGGGGACACAGATCCCTGGGAGCTGCACAGAGCTCCACCCCCACAGGTTGGGCTCGGGTGCCTGTCACCACTCACCCAGCTGTTTGCCGTTGCAGACCCTTGCGTCTCTCCCTGAGGTGCCTGTGTTCTTTCCTCAGGACCTGCACAAAGGAAGGGCCCTGGTTAGTAGTCCACTCCCGTGCCCGCTCTGAGGGGGCTTTCCCCATACAAAGACCTTGTGCCACCGTGCCTCCTGTGCCTAGTACCTTCTCGATCTCGGCCTGCTCCTGCAGGGCCTCTGCCAGCTTGACTGCTGACTGCTTCTCCTGCAAAGCAACGGGGGCGCATTACAAGGGGCCCAGGTGGGCCTGGGGATCCGCAGTCAGTCTCCAGGGCACTGTGAGGCCAGCCAGGGCCAGGGAGGCAGGGACACTGGCATCCTTGGGAGCTGGCACCACACGCAGCAGCTCTGCCCACCTAAGCGGTGTTTTCATGTGGGTCACAGACCTGGTGGAGCTCCTTCAGGGCTGCATCTCCCTCTGCCTTCACCTCAGTCAGCTCTGCCTGGGAGAGAAGAGGCAGCGAGAGCATCTCAGTGGGGGCGGCTGGAGGAGCAGCATGAAACCAGCATGGGCTCAAGGCCCAATGCCCTGGCTGAGACTGGGCGTCCCCAAACCACACAGCTGCCCGCCCCCATCAGGGTGCCTGTCACACACGATGTCCCCAGACACCCGCGAGGGTTCCCCAACCCACTTTGCTCCCCCACAACCCTTCTGGGGAGCCTGCAGACCCACATCAGGGTCCCCCCGCCATTCCAGGCACCCTGCGGGTGCCCCAACATGCCCACCCCCAACCCTTCTGTCATGGTGCCTGTCAGACCCACAAGAGCAGCAGGCCTGGGGGCCAGGTGCGGAGCAGAGCATCTGCCTCACCTGGAGCTGCGTGAGGACTTCTCCGGTGCTCTCCAGCTGCTGGGAGCTCTGGGCATGCTGCGCTGCCAGGGTCAGGCGCTGCGGAGATGAGACAGGGGTGAGTGCCAACCGTGGGGTGCTCATGGGGCAGCCAGAGGTGTGTCCAAGCAGGTGTGGGCATGGGGGTCTCGGTACCTCAGTGGTGAGCTCCTGCAGGGTGGTGCGCAGCTCCTCTTTCTCCCTCTCCTGCAGGCATGGGGACAGTGGTGGAGAGCAGGGCTTGGAGCCCCCTCTGCACATGCCCGGGCATCGCCAACACCTACCAAGCGCCTGAGCTGCTCCCGCGTTGCAGCTGCCTCACTCTCGCTCTCCTTCAGGCAGCCCAAGAGGGCACCGAGCTCTTCCCTCAGCCCCACATGGGGCTCCTCAGGCACCTCCCCGGAGCACTGCAGCCTGCAGGATTGAGGGGATGGGAGACTGCTGAGTGCAGACCCCCCAGGGCAGAGATGAGGCACCCAGGCAGGCAGGGAGTGCACAGAGCCCTCCAGGACTGCTGGCAGGGCCCCCCCACCTCCACCCAGCCCCGCAGGAAGCCCCATCAAGGGCCCAGGCGTGCAGGTGCTGCGCACAGCCCCCGCGACCTGAGTCTCAGCCCCAAGCAGCACGCAGCCATGCACACCCGTCTTCCAGCTGGCAGCTGGCTGCTCGCAGAAGCCCGCAAGCCTGCTCCAGCTCCAGCAGCTTCTCCAGCAGCTCCCGGCGTTCATCCTGGTGGCACTGCAAGGAGAGCTGCAAGTCCTCCAGCTCCATGGGGCCCAGCATGCACTGCAGGCCAAGGGGCCTCCAGCTCCTTTGGGCCAAATGAGCTTCACGCCCTCAGCCCGAGAGCACCCTTCCTCCAGGAGCCGCAGGCAGCTCTGTGGCCCAAGTGCCAAGGATGCTGATGTGCCCCACTGTGATGTCAGCCCACCTCACCTGAAGCTGACTGCCTGCCCCCACCCCACCCCACCTCGTCCCGCCCCAGGCTATTGTGACATGCCTGCTCTTCTCTGACCTCACTGCCCTTCTCTGACAGCACTGCTGTGCCTGCATGTGGCTGCTGGAGCACAAGGGGCAACTGAGGGTTGCACACGCCTCAGCCCCATCCAGCGCTGTCTACACACCGCCACCTAGACACCAAGCCGCAGGGCTGCACTACACCCCAGGCTTGCGCAGGGCTCTTCCAGAGGGCGCTGCAAGTTCCAGAGGGCTGTGCTAAGCACCGCCCGAGTCCCACCGCTATGTACGAAACGGCAGATGTGTCAGGGAACTACGAGAGGCCCATGAGGCAATCATGTTCCTAGCGGATATCTGCTCCTCCTGCAGGTCAACGCACAGCAGGGCCATGCATTGGTGTGGGCAAGACTGCTGGGCTTTGGGGGCTCAGACCGCCACCCTCATCCCCACCGAGATCGTCTCTGTCCTACCAGCTTCACAGCCACCATCTCCTGCACAAGTGATGCGGACAGCCTGGCTGCCTGCTCTGTCTCCCACCTGTGGTGGGCACCGCAGGGGTCTGGGGACGAGCAGGGCAGGGACACAGGCATGCTCTGGGGCTGGCACCATGCCCAGCAGCTGTGGCCACCTAAGCTTTATTTTCATGTGGGTCACAGACCCGGGCAGTTTAATCTGGCAACGGGTGTCAAAGACAACAAGAAGGGCACAAGAGTCCTGGCCTTGGGATTCCTCGGGCAGCTTCCGCTGCCCAGCGACAGAGCAGACTGCCCTGAGCTGGCACCTGCAGAAACTGCTGATTTCTCGCCGGTTACTCTTTCTCATTCTTTCTCACCACATGCACACGCACACAATCCTCTGCTCTTCTCCAGGAAGGTCACTGCTGCACACAGAGGCTTTCCCCAGGGAAGTGCATCCATGCTGGCCTGACATCCATGCTGTTCCTGGACCCCCTGCCATGTGCTCCCTGCAACAGCCCCGTGTTTGTAGTGCCCCAGGTGAAGGGGTGACTTGCACTGGCAGTGATGGTGAGGGCAGGAAGCAGACCCAGCTGGAAGGGACTCACAAATACTCTGCCACCTTCCACTGGCTCTGTGGCTGAGGATGATACTTGAAAGGATCATGGGGCATTTCCAATGGCCTGAGGTGTGTTTGGGTGTGCAGCCAGATCCAGCCTGAAGCATTTCATTCAGCGTGACACAAATGACTCTCCAGTCTCTCTTCCTTGCGTCTCTTTGGTCCTCACTGCCTCCCCTGGGGTTGCAGAGCCCTGGCTTACCTGTGGATAGCTACATTTCACACTTTACCTTTGAGCGAGTTCAACTTGAAGGGTCTCTCTTTTTGTGAGGCTCCAAATCCTTACCCACCACTAGGCACATGGTGTCCCCGCAGACTCCCTGAGCTCTCCTGATGATGTCCAGATTCCCCTCCATAAGGCTGGGCATCTGCCATTAGCCCTGTTACATGTGGGACAGCCGCAGGCAGGTAACTGCAAGAAGACCATTCACCATCTCCACTGGCACTGGCCGCTGACCGACCAGTGAGCGCTAAATGCAGCCCTCACTCTTTGAGATCACGCTGCGGCTCTGATCTCGTCCTGCTGAGCCCAGGCAGAACCCAAACAAAGCAGCAGGCCTTTCAGAGCTGCAATCCCTTGGTCCTGCTCCTGACTCCAGCTTTGGAAGAAAAGCCCACCCTTTGGCACTTGGAATCAGCACCGACCATTTTATTACAGCGCTGCTGTTATGGAGGCCAGCTCCGGCCCAGAGGTGCACATTGTCTGGTCCTGAACACATAGACACAGCAGTACATGCAATGTTACAGTAGCATTTTGGCCTTATGCGCACACAAGAGCTCGAGAGGAAGGTCAGGAAATGACCGTAGCTCCAGGAAAGCAGCAGTTCAGACTCAACTACTGCGGTAAGGAAGTGCCTGCCATGGCAGTGAGGGGACTTTCCTGACAGGCACTAGGACTGTTCCTGCATGCTGTGGCTGGACTTTCCCTCTCTGCATCTCCTCTGCACACTGGTGCTGCTGCTTTGGCTCCAGAGACATGCTGCTCTTTGTGGGAGGGGAGAGCCCAGGCTGGAACTGCTGTTCTCCTCAAAGCCGCTCTGAGTACTGGTACGGTGCAGAAGGAAGGCATCAGAGCACAAGGACAGCTTGCTTCCTCCACCACAGAAGAGATGTGCCAGGACACACCCCTACTGTCAACAGAGGAGCTAAGGAATCCTAAAGGACATGTGGACCCTGGCATTCCTCATACCTTGCTCCTACCAGTCTTCCACATGTCTGAGCCTGATTCTGTCACCCTGAGCTCCCTCGGTATCAGTGCTACAACAAATACTGCCAGAGGGAAATTCTGCTCGTTCCAGTAAAGGCACCCAAGGCAGCTCCGAGGAACAGCCTCTGCAGATTCCTCCCTCTCCTGCTGACAGGGTAGCACTGACTCCTTGCTCACACAAGGCCTCTGGGTCAACTTCGAGAGGTAGATAGATGCCTGAGGAAAAGTGGAATGAATCCAAACATTTGTCTTTGAACGTGAATACAGGAGAAAGAAAGAAAGAGAGGGAGGGAGGGAGAGAAGGATGGAAGGAGAAAAGGAAGCAAGGAAGAGAGGAAAGGGGAGGAGACCTGGCCTCAAATACCCTGGGACTTATGAGTGGGAAGAGGAGGGCAGGTTATGGCTGCTGAAATAAAATTTGTGATATAAGTTTTCCCAGTGCATCTCTGACTTCCTCGTTCCTCATGCTGTAGATGAGAGTGTTCATTGCTGGAGGCACCACTGAGTACAGAACTGCCACCACCACATCCAGGGATGGGGAGGAGACAGAGTGGGGCTTCGCGTAGGCAAACACTGCACTTCTGATAAACAGGGAGACCACAGCAAGGTGAGGGAGGCATGTGGAAAAGGCTCTGTGCTGTCCCCGCCCAGAGGGGATCCTCAGAACAGCCTTGAAGAGCTGCACATAGAACAGAACAATGTAAAAAAAAAAAAAAAAAAACAAACCCAAAGCTAAGCAAAGACTAACCACAAGAACCCCACCTTCCCTGACGTAGGAGTCTGAGCTTTCCTGCTCAGACTTGCTCCTTGCTTGAGAAGCCGGGGAATTTCACGGAAAAACTGGTCCACAGCATTGGTATGAATGGTATTGAAAACGTATTAGCAGTGTGTACCGCAGCCTAGACAAAAGTGGTGCCCCAGGCAGCTGCTGCAGTTTTGATGCAAGCCCTCTTGCCCCTGAGTGTCTCAGAGCGCAGGGGTTGGCAGATGGCCGTAGAGCAGTCAAAGACCATAACTGTGAGAAGAGAATACCTGCGGAAAATGAGAAAAAGAGAAAGAAAGACTTGGGCAGCTCATCCCCAATGGGAAATGGCCTTCGTGTTGCACAGGGAACTGGCCGTGGACTTGGGGAGAGTGGAGAAGATGGAGCCAAGGTCCAGAATGGATAGATAGACTGAGGAGGAAGGAGTACACGGGTGTGCGGAGGAGGTGGTTGCAGACTGCAGCCATGATGATGAGGGCATTGCCCAGGAGGGCAGCCAGGTAGATGCCCAGGAGCAGTGAGAAGTGCAAGAGCTGCACTCGCACACGTCTGCAAATGCCAGGAGGGGGAACTCGGTCAAGGAGCTGCTGCTGGACATTTTCTCCTTCTGGGCATGGGGGACTGTCCAAGGAGGAAAAGGCATTACCAAGTTCCAGCAGGGTCCTCTGAGCAAAATCCATTCCATTTCTCACAGACACCCTCTACGTTTCCTTTCTCCTTACCAGCAGGGCCTTTGGTCAGCTCCTTTGACTGAGCTCTGGCTTATGCTGTTTGAGCGTGCCATAAGGAACAGGGGCCGCCCGCCCATCAATCCTCTTGTAGGGCAGGTATTTGGTGGGGGTTACTGGGACTGGATGCCCTGAGCTGAGTGAAGGGGATTTGGTCTAGTGAGCCAGTGGGAATACTCTCCATTTACTTCCGAGAGATGAAAATAGCACCCAGACCAACTGCCAGGCTCTTCTCTGTGTGACTGCATCTTCACTGGGGAGACAAGTCAGTCCTCAAACAAAACACTTCTCTGCTCTGGAAGTTTCTTTTGGCTCCACCGAACACAAAGTGAGTCCAATCCACCAGCTCACATGGGCATGTCTCCCCTCTGCCTGCTCCGTACAGCTCTCAAAGCCCCAAATGTCCCCGAGAGGTGCTTCTAGTAAGGAGCCCTAGTAATGAGCCATCTCGTAATGAGCGATCGTGGGCAGGTTGAACCGTGTGAAAAGTGGGCTGAAATCTCCAGTGTGGGCTTGCGAAAAGGTAAGACTGGGGAGACAAATGGGGTTCATAAGGGAGACGTCTTGATATGACAACAGGGAAGGAGGAGTGTGTGCAACAAATGCCCAGCTTCCGCGTGCCAGGAACTGGCAGATGAACCTAAGTGTCCTGTACATTAGTCCTGAATATGGACATTTCAGGGTATTATGCCAAAAGAGAGGGGCTAGGAAAAGCACTAGCTCTGTTCGGAAATAGGAGGAGGAGAAAGAGTAATTTGGGCACCAACACAACTGCCGGCTTGGAAGGAGTGCTCTGCACAGACTGACAAGAGAGGGGCAAGTTTCAGCACTCTCAGCCTTGACGCTTGTCCCCGATCTGCAGCAAGGAGTAAGACCTTGTTTCCCCTGGACAGCAAACTTGCTTTGTGTTCTTGCTGTTCAGTTCCTCTAGCATGGAGCAACTAGGACCCTGCAGGGTCCTGGCAGTGTGTCTGGCTCCCGGGCACACAGCTGTGTGGATCTGCAGAAATGGAGCAGCAAGGTCAGGCTGCTCAGGGAGTGCTGGAGGCCTGGGGTGGGGGTGGCATCCAAGGATTTCCTGAACATCTCTGCCAGCACAGCCCCCAGGGCCCACGAACAGCAGCACTGCCCCAGATGTCTTCTGCTGCCTGCTATGACACATGGTCACTGTGGCTGCCTGGTGAAGGCTGGCTCCAGAGGATGATTAAAGGGTCATGGTCAGAGTCTGGAAGGAGTTTCCCTCCGCAGCCAAACAAGGGGAGGAGGCAGAGGGTGATTTCCTCCTCAGCGCAGGTGATGACACCACTGTCACACATCTAATGGGAGGAAAGATCAAGCCCCTTACTCTGCCTGCCCCTCCATTACCTGCTGCTGTCCCCAGGTCAGACTGCAGCTTTGCCATGAAGCCCTCTGAAGAGGAGCCTGGAGAAAGGAGGAGCGGAGGGGAGACCGCAGAGCAGGGACTTGTGGGGAGGAAGGCATGTGACTCATTCTGCTGCCGAGGGACAAAGGCAGTGTCCAAACGCCTTGCAGAGCTGTCCCAGGACAGTCGCTGCCCTCACCCCCTTGCTTACAACGCAGGGGTGTAGAAGGGGGCAGGCAGAGAAGAGCTGTCCCCAGGGCTGGTATGGGCAGAGCTGGTGAGGAGGAAGCTTCTCTCCTGAGTCCAGGATTGGGCTGCTCTCGCCACAGACTCTGCAGCCCCAGCATTGCAGCGACTGCTGGCCTGCCTACTGCATGCCTCCAGCCCTGTGTCACAGTGGGAGCGGGCCCTTCTGATGGGCTACTTTTCAGCGGTGACCCACACCAACCTGAGGGACCAAACCTTGCCTACTTCTCCCACATCGGACTGCAATGGAGATTACACGGCCTCAGAGAAGGCGCCCAACATCTCCCAGAGCTTGGGAACAGAGGGCAGGGTTGGCACAGGGGCACCAAGGCAGAAGACATCACCCCTGATGTGATCGTCCAGCCCTTGGCCTCCGGCTTATGAGGTACATAACTCTGTCCCTTCAGAGGCATCCCCTCAGGACCCTGTAGGCCCCTGAGTCAGATGCCTGGTGCTGCTCACAGAGCAGCTCCCAGGGTTCCTGTCCCCTGTGGAACTTCCCCTTCTCCGCCAGATGGGTCCGCAACATGATCTATACCATGCCATGGCAGGGGGGCTGAGCTGGACGGACAGAAGAGCCGGGAGAACTCACACCTGGAAACAGAGATGAGATGACCTGGGCCTCTGCTCCTCCTGCCATCTCTCCTGCCCCACAGCCTCACTCTTCAGTGCCGTTCATAACTCTAGCAGCAGTGTTTCCTCCAAATGCTCCCCTCTGCTCCCAGTCTCACCCAGGCCCTTTCTGCGATTTCTGTCTTCATCCCATCACTAACTCCTCCCTCAATCCCTCTCTCTCTACATGTCTTCTTGCTGAAATCCCACAGACAATTAATGGGGGGGGGGGGTGGTGGCGGGGGTGGTGCCGAATGGGACAGGAGGTAGCACACACACTCACCCCTCACCCGCCAGCTCTGTCTATGCCCCCTGAGGGAAATTTTTACCGGTAAAAACCCAGGCAAAGAAAGCACTGAGGGCCTCTGCCTTCTCGGTGTGGTTCAATATACCGAATTATTGACAGATTTCACCTTTCCGTTTTTCATTTCTTTGCAGCAAAAAAGAGTCTACTCAACTTTACGTACTGCGCTTACAAGGAATCTGGGAAAAACTTGTTCTCCCTTTTCATCTCCTTCCTGAAGGCTGGTTTCAAAGCTAGAAGTCGTGAATGAATACCTTGCTTTCGGAAAAGATCTGAAGCATGGAGTGTTTGAGGTAGAGTAATGCATACGACAGGAAGAGTTGAAAGTCACTGAACACAGCATCACTCGTTCAGCACGCTTCCAGGTAACTACAGGTCACATTTCATTTCCCAGGAAGAGCAGAGCAGGGTGTTAGAGTGTTTCTTGGCCAGGGTAAGTGAGCAGAGCAGGGTGTTAGAGTGTTTCTTGGCCAGGGTAAGTCTTTGCTAGAGGCAGGTAAGTCTACTGACAGACATATTAACAAGTAATGGCAACTTTTAAGCTACAGTTGAAAAACGGAGTTTGGACAATCATAGCATCGCACTGGCACCAGCCGTCAGTGCTGTATCAGCCACCTGAAATTCCTTGACCAAGTCAGTCTCTTTCCAAGGAAAAATCACAGACTGAGGAGTCGGGGTTCTCAGTTGTCCTTTATATTGTTAAAGAGAGGGCGAGCTTAGTGGCAAGTATTCAGCAGGCAAACATCCCCCACAGCAAGGTGTAGTCGCGGCTGGACACACAGTGTGCCTGCACATGCCATTCCAGATGTGCGCAGTGGTGCCCCCGGAAAAGGGTGGTGCTGTACAGTCGGATGTTTGCCTGTCTGCACGGCGCCCAGTCTTCCTGTCGCTCTCTACCCCACACGGTGCAAGGCCAGGCGTATCAGAAGGGTGGCGGCCGTGCTGGGCAGCTCCCAAAGGCGGACGCCAGCCTGCACGGCAGGTCCCAGCTGACGCTGTCGCTCTTGAGCAGGACCAGGCAGAGCAGCAACACCAGCTGCAGGCAGGCAAGGAGCAGAAACTGCCTCCTGCAGGCCAGGAGAAGATTAAGACACAGGACGGGAAAAATCTGCCTCATCTCTTTCCAGACATCATCTGCAGACACCGCCAGGCCAGCACTGGCACCCTGCATCATGCTGGCCACACCACCCCCTGCCCCGCTCCTGGGCCTCAGGTTAAGGGCCCCGGCAGCTCAGATCTGCTCTTCATCTCCCTGCTGGGCCCACAAACAAGCACCACCCCACAACCCAGGCAAAAGGGATCCTGAGCAATGTCAGTGCTGAGAAGTTAAAAGCTGACGGATGCCTTGGGACCACTAGCCCGGACATCCCACCACCCACAAATAAGCCCTGGCACGCCGAGCCCCACAGGGCAACTCACTGCAGCCAGAAACTGATCCCACGCCTCTTTGCCACCAGCTGCTCCTCCTGCAGGTCAATGCACAGCAGGGACATGCATTGGTGTGGGCAAGACTGTTGGGCCTTGGGGGCTCAGACCCCCACCCTCATCCCCACTGATATCAGCGCCCCCAAAGCCGATGGCTACCCTGCAGACCCTCTCTTCCCCAAGTCTCGCATCGGGCTTCTCTGACCTACCAGCTTCACAGCCACCATCTCCTGCATAAGGGACGTGGACAGCCTGGCGGCCTGCTCCGTCTTCCGCCTGTTGTGGGCACCGCAGGTGTTTGGGCTGTGAGGAGAGAGCTCGCTCAGCACTGGGACCGCCACATGGCGAACAGGGAGCCAAGGTGCTGGGCAGGCTCTGCTGGGGCTGAGGCAAGGCGCCGCAGGGTGCCAGCATTGAAAAGACCCTGCCCTCTACTCCCTTCCCGCCTCAGGCTCCAAGGGCATTTAGGAGAGGCTTGGAGCTCTTCAGAGCTGCTTCAAAGAGCCAAGCGGCATTTGGGTTTTTTTTTTTTTTTTTTTTCATGAGCTGCTTTGCAAAAGGCAACGGGCTCTTCAGAGAAGGGAAGGGAAAGCTGAAAGGTGTCCTAGAGCCACTTAGGGCTGCGCAGAGCTGCTCAGCACTCCTTAAAGGATTTTAGAGCTTGCGCGAGTGGTCGACTGCCGTTTAGAGGTGGTTTGAAGCCGTGCAGGCAGTTGGGAGTGCTCCAGAGGCATTCTAGTGGGCTTGGGAGCAGCTTAGATGTCATCAGAGGAGTATTAGATCAGCGGCTCTGTTGTCCAACGTTGGCACAGACCTTGCCAAGCCGGCCCTGGGGACACAGATCCCTGGGAGCTGCACAGAGCTCCACCCCCACAGGTTGGGCTCGGGTGCCTGTCACCACTCACCCAGCTGTTTGCCGTTGCAGACCCTTGCGTCTCTCCCTGAGGTGCCTGTGTTCTTTCCTCAGGACCTGCACAAAGGAAGGGCCCTGGTTAGTAGTCCACTCCCGTGCCCGCTCTGAGGGGGCTTTCCCCATACAAAGACCTTGTGCCACCGTGCCTCCTGTGCCTAGTACCTTCTCGATCTCGGCCTGCTCCTGCAGGGCCTCTGCCAGCTTGACTGCTGACTGCTTCTCCTGCAAAGCAACGGGGGCGCATTACAAGGGGCCCAGGTGGGCCTGGGGATCCGCAGTCAGTCTCCAGGGCACTGTGAGGCCAGCCAGGGCCAGGGAGGCAGGGACACTGGCATCCTTGGGAGCTGGCACCACACGCAGCAGCTCTGCCCACCTAAGCGGTGTTTTCATGTGGGTCACAGACCTGGTGGAGCTCCTTCAGGGCTGCATCTCCCTCTGCCTTCACCTCAGTCAGCTCTGCCTGGGAGAGAAGAGGCAGCGAGAGCATCTCAGTGGGGGCGGCTGGAGGAGCAGCATGAAACCAGCATGGGCTCAAGGCCCAATGCCCTGGCTGAGACTGGGCGTCCCCAAACCACACAGCTGCCCGCCCCCATCAGGGTGCCTGTCACACACGATGTCCCCAGACACCCGCGAGGGTTCCCCAACCCACTTTGCTCCCCCACAACCCTTCTGGGGAGCCTGCAGACCCACATCAGGGTCCCCCCGCCATTCCAGGCACCCTGCGGGTGCCCCAACATGCCCACCCCCAACCCTTCTGTCATGGTGCCTGTCAGACCCACAAGAGCAGCAGGCCTGGGGGCCAGGTGCGGAGCAGAGCATCTGCCTCACCTGGAGCTGCGTGAGGACTTCTCCGGTGCTCTCCAGCTGCTGGGAGCTCTGGGCATGCTGCGCTGCCAGGGTCAGGCGCTGCGGAGATGAGACAGGGGTGAGTGCCAACCGTGGGGTGCTCATGGGGCAGCCAGAGGTGTGTCCAAGCAGGTGTGGGCATGGGGGTCTCGGTACCTCAGTGGTGAGCTCCTGCAGGGTGGTGCGCAGCTCCTCTTTCTCCCTCTCCTGCAGGCATGGGGACAGTGGTGGAGAGCAGGGCTTGGAGCCCCCTCTGCACATGCCCGGGCATCGCCAACACCTACCAAGCGCCTGAGCTGCTCCCGCGTTGCAGCTGCCTCACTCTCGCTCTCCTTCAGGCAGCCCAAGAGGGCACCGAGCTCTTCCCTCAGCCCCACATGGGGCTCCTCAGGCACCTCCCCGGAGCACTGCAGCCTGCAGGATTGAGGGGATGGGAGACTGCTGAGTGCAGACCCCCAGGGCAGAGATGAGGCACCCAGGCAGGCAGGGAGTGCACAGAGCCCTCCAGGACTGCTGGCAGGGCCCCCCCACCTCCACCCAGCCCCGCAGGAAGCCCCATCAAGGGCCCAGGCGTGCAGGTGCTGCGCACAGCCCCCGCGACCTGAGTCTCAGCCCCAAGCAGCACGCAGCCATGCACACCCGTCTTCCAGCTGGCAGCTGGCTGCTCGCAGAAGCCCGCAAGCCTGCTCCAGCTCCAGCAGCTTCTCCAGCAGCTCCCGGCGTTCATCCTGGTGGCACTGCAAGGAGAGCTGCAAGTCCTCCAGCTCCATGGGGCCCAGCATGCACTGCAGGCCAAGGGGCCTCCAGCTCCTTTGGGCCAAATGAGCTTCACGCCCTCAGCCCGAGAGCACCCTTCCTCCAGGAGCCGCAGGCAGCTCTGTGGCCCAAGTGCCAAGGATGCTGATGTGCCCCACTGTGATGTCAGCCCACCTCACCTGAAGCTGACTGCCTGCCCCCACCCCACCCCACCTCGTCCCGCCCCAGGCTATTGTGACATGCCTGCTCTTCTCTGACCTCACTGCCCTTCTCTGACAGCACTGCTGTGCCTGCATGTGGCTGCTGGAGCACAAGGGGCAACTGAGGGTTGCACACGCCTCAGCCCCATCCAGCGCTGTCTACACACCGCCACCTAGACACCAAGCCGCAGGGCTGCACTACACCCCAGGCTTGCGCAGGGCTCTTCCAGAGGGCGCTGCAAGTTCCAGAGGGCTGTGCTAAGCACCGCCCGAGTCCCACCGCTATGTACGAAACGGCAGATGTGTCAGGGAACTACGAGAGGCCCATGAGGCAATCATGTTCCTAGCGGATATCTGCTCCTCCTGCAGGTCAACGCACAGCAGGGCCATGCATTGGTGTGGGCAAGACTGCTGGGCTTTGGGGGCTCAGACCACCACCCTCATCCCCACCGAGATCGTCTCTGTCCTACCAGCTTCACAGCCACCATCTCCTGCACAAGTGATGCAGACAGCCTGGCTGCCTGCTCTGTCTCCCACCTGTGGTGGGCACCGCAGGGGTCTGGGGACGAGCAGGGCAGGGACACAGGCATGCTCTGGGGCTGGCACCATGCCCAGCAGCTGTGGCCACCTAAGCTTTATTTTCATGTGGGTCACAGACCCGGGCAGTTTAATCTGGCAACGGGTGTCAAAGACAACAAGAAGGGCACAAGAGTCCTGGCCTTGGGATTCCTCGGGCAGCTTCCGCTGCCCAGCGACAGAGCAGACTGCCCTGAGCTGGCACCTGCAGAAACTGCTGATTTCTCGCCGGTTACTCTTTCTCATTCTTTCTCACCACATGCACACGCACACAATCCTCTGCTCTTCTCCAGGAAGGTCACTGCTGCACACAGAGGCTTTCCCCAGGGAAGTGCATCCATGCTGGCCTGACATCCATGCTGTTCCTGGACCCCCTGCCATGTGCTCCCTGCAACAGCCCCGTGTTTGTAGTGCCCCAGGTGAAGGGGTGACTTGCACTGGCAGTGATGGTGAGGGCAGGAAGCAGACCCAGCTGGAAGGGACTCACAAATACTCTGCCACCTTCCACTGGCTCTGTGGCTGAGGATGATACTTGAAAGGATCATGGGGCATTTCCAATGGCCTGAGGTGTGTTTGGGTGTGCAGCCAGATCCAGCCTGAAGCATTTCATTCAGCGTGACACAAATGACTCTCCAGTCTCTCTTCCTTGCGTCTCTTTGGTCCTCACTGCCTCCCCTGGGGTTGCAGAGCCCTGGCTTACCTGTGGATAGCTACATTTCACACTTTACCTTTGAGCGAGTTCAACTTGAAGGGTCTCTCTTTTTGTGAGGCTCCAAATCCTTACCCACCACTAGGCACATGGTGTCCCCGCAGACTCCCTGAGCTCTCCTGATGATGTCCAGATTCCCCTCCATAAGGCTGGGCATCTGCCATTAGCCCTGTTACATGTGGGACAGCCGCAGGCAGGTAACTGCAAGAAGACCATTCACCATCTCCACTGGCACTGGCCGCTGACCGACCAGTGAGCGCTAAATGCAGCCCTCACTCTTTGAGATCACGCTGCGGCTCTGATCTCGTCCTGCTGAGCCCAGGCAGAACCCAAACAAAGCAGCAGGCCTTTCAGAGCTGCAATCCCTTGGTCCTGCTCCTGACTCCAGCTTTGGAAGAAAAGCCCACCCTTTGGCACTTGGAATCAGCACCGACCATTTTATTACAGCGCTGCTGTTATGGAGGCCAGCTCCGGCCCAGAGGTGCACATTGTCTGGTCCTGAACACATAGACACAGCAGTACATGCAATGTTACAGTAGCATTTTGGCCTTATGCGCACACAAGAGCTCGAGAGGAAGGTCAGGAAATGACCGTAGCTCCAGGAAAGCAGCAGTTCAGACTCAACTACTGCGGTAAGGAAGTGCCTGCCATGGCAGTGAGGGGACTTTCCTGACAGGCACTAGGACTGTTCCTGCATGCTGTGGCTGGACTTTCCCTCTCTGCATCTCCTCTGCACACTGGTGCTGCTGCTTTGGCTCCAGAGACATGCTGCTCTTTGTGGGAGGGGAGAGCCCAGGCTGGAACTGCTGTTCTCCTCAAAGCCGCTCTGAGTACTGGTACGGTGCAGAAGGAAGGCATCAGAGCACAAGGACAGCTTGCTTCCTCCACCACAGAAGAGATGTGCCAGGACACACCCCTACTGTCAACAGAGGAGCTAAGGAATCCTAAAGGACATGTGGACCCTGGCATTCCTCATACCTTGCTCCTACCAGTCTTCCACATGTCTGAGCCTGATTCTGTCACCCTGAGCTCCCTCGGTATCAGTGCTACAACAAATACTGCCAGAGGGAAATTCTGCTCGTTCCAGTAAAGGCACCCAAGGCAGCTCCGAGGAACAGCCTCTGCAGATTCCTCCCTCTCCTGCTGACAGGGTAGCACTGACTCCTTGCTCACACAAGGCCTCTGGGTCAACTTCGAGAGGTAGATAGATGCCTGAGGAAAAGTGGAATGAATCCAAACATTTGTCTTTGAACGTGAATACAGGAGAAAGAAAGAAAGAGAGGGAGGGAGGGAGAGAAGGATGGAAGGAGAAAAGGAAGCAAGGAAGAGAGGAAAGGGGAGGAGACCTGGCCTCAAATACCCTGGGACTTATGAGTGGGAAGAGGAGGGCAGGTTATGGCTGCTGAAATAAAATTTGTGATATAAGTTTTCCCAGTGCATCTCTGACTTCCTCGTTCCTCATGCTGTAGATGAGAGTGTTCATTGCTGGAGGCACCACTGAGTACAGAACTGCCACCACCACATCCAGGGATGGGGAGGAGACAGAGTGGGGCTTCGCGTAGGCAAACACTGCACTTCTGATAAACAGGGAGACCACAGCAAGGTGAGGGAGGCATGTGGAAAAGGCTCTGTGCTGTCCCCGCCCAGAGGGGATCCTCAGAACAGCCTTGAAGAGCTGCACATAGAACAGAACAATGTAAAAAAAAAAAAAAAAAAACAAACCCAAAGCTAAGCAAAGACTAACCACAAGAACCCCACCTTCCCTGACGTAGGAGTCTGAGCTTTCCTGCTCAGACTTGCTCCTTGCTTGAGAAGCCGGGGAATTTCACGGAAAAACTGGTCCACAGCATTGGTATGAATGGTATTGAAAACGTATTAGCAGTGTGTACCGCAGCCTAGACAAAAGTGGTGCCCCAGGCAGCTGCTGCAGTTTTGATGCAAGCCCTCTTGCCCCTGAGTGTCTCAGAGCGCAGGGGTTGGCAGATGGCCGTAGAGCAGTCAAAGACCATAACTGTGAGAAGAGAATACCTGCGGAAAATGAGAAAAAGAGAAAGAAAGACTTGGGCAGCTCATCCCCAATGGGAAATGGCCTTCGTGTTGCACAGGGAACTGGCCGTGGACTTGGGGAGAGTGGAGAAGATGGAGCCAAGGTCCAGAATGGATAGATAGACTGAGGAGGAAGGAGTACACGGGTGTGCGGAGGAGGTGGTTGCAGACTGCAGCCATGATGATGAGGGCATTGCCCAGGAGGGCAGCCAGGTAGATGCCCAGGAGCAGTGAGAAGTGCAAGAGCTGCACTCGCACACGTCTGCAAATGCCAGGAGGGGGAACTCGGTCAAGGAGCTGCTGCTGGACATTTTCTCCTTCTGGGCATGGGGGACTGTCCAAGGAGGAAAAGGCATTACCAAGTTCCAGCAGGGTCCTCTGAGCAAAATCCATTCCATTTCTCACAGACACCCTCTACGTTTCCTTTCTCCTTACCAGCAGGGCCTTTGGTCAGCTCCTTTGACTGAGCTCTGGCTTATGCTGTTTGAGCATGCCATAAGGAACAGGGGCCGCCCGCCCATCAATCCTCTTGTAGGGCAGGTATTTGGTGGGGGTTACTGGGACTGGATGCCCTGAGCTGAGTGAAGGGGATTTGGTCTAGTGAGCCAGTGGGAATACTCTCCATTTACTTCCGAGAGATGAAAATAGCACCCAGACCAACTGCCAGGCTCTTCTCTGTGTGACTGCATCTTCACTGGGGAGACAAGTCAGTCCTCAAACAAAACACTTCTCTGCTCTGGAAGTTTCTTTTGGCTCCACCGAACACAAAGTGAGTCCAATCCACCAGCTCACATGGGCATGTCTCCCCTCTGCCTGCTCCGTACAGCTCTCAAAGCCCCAAATGTCCCCGAGAGGTGCTTCTAGTAAGGAGCCCTAGTAATGAGCCATCTCGTAATGAGCGATCGTGGGCAGGTTGAACCGTGTGAAAAGTGGGCTGAAATCTCCAGTGTGGGCTTGCGAAAAGGTAAGACTGGGGAGACAAATGGGGTTCATAAGGGAGACGTCTTGATATGACAACAGGGAAGGAGGAGTGTGTGCAACAAATGCCCAGCTTCCGCGTGCCAGGAACTGGCAGATGAACCTAAGTGTCCTGTACATTAGTCCTGAATATGGACATTTCAGGGTATTATGCCAAAAGAGAGGGGCTAGGAAAAGCACTAGCTCTGTTCGGAAATAGGAGGAGGAGAAAGAGTAATTTGGGCACCAACACAACTGCCGGCTTGGAAGGAGTGCTCTGCACAGACTGACAAGAGAGGGGCAAGTTTCAGCACTCTCAGCCTTGACGCTTGTCCCCGATCTGCAGCAAGGAGTAAGACCTTGTTTCCCCTGGACAGCAAACTTGCTTTGTGTTCTTGCTGTTCAGTTCCTCTAGCATGGAGCAACTAGGACCCTGCAGGGTCCTGGCAGTGTGTCTGGCTCCCGGGCACACAGCTGTGTGGATCTGCAGAAATGGAGCAGCAAGGTCAGGCTGCTCAGGGAGTGCTGGAGGCCTGGGGTGGGGGTGGCATCCAAGGATTTCCTGAACATCTCTGCCAGCACAGCCCCCAGGGCCCACGAACAGCAGCACTGCCCCAGATGTCTTCTGCTGCCTGCTATGACACATGGTCACTGTGGCTGCCTGGTGAAGGCTGGCTCCAGAGGATGATTAAAGGGTCATGGTCAGAGTCTGGAAGGAGTTTCCCTCCGCAGCCAAACAAGGGGAGGAGGCAGAGGGTGATTTCCTCCTCAGCGCAGGTGATGACACCACTGTCACACATCTAATGGGAGGAAAGATCAAGCCCCTTACTCTGCCTGCCCCTCCATTACCTGCTGCTGTCCCCAGGTCAGACTGCAGCTTTGCCATGAAGCCCTCTGAAGAGGAGCCTGGAGAAAGGAGGAGCGGAGGGGAGACCGCAGAGCAGGGACTTGTGGGGAGGAAGGCATGTGACTCATTCTGCTGCCGAGGGACAAAGGCAGTGTCCAAACGCCTTGCAGAGCTGTCCCAGGACAGTCGCTGCCCTCACCCCCTTGCTTACAACGCAGGGGTGTAGAAGGGGGCAGGCAGAGAAGAGCTGTCCCCAGGGCTGGTATGGGCAGAGCTGGTGAGGAGGAAGCTTCTCTCCTGAGTCCAGGATTGGGCTGCTCTCGCCACAGACTCTGCAGCCCCAGCATTGCAGCGACTGCTGGCCTGCCTACTGCATGCCTCCAGCCCTGTGTCACAGTGGGAGCGGGCCCTTCTGATGGGCTACTTTTCAGCGGTGACCCACACCAACCTGAGGGACCAAACCTTGCCTACTTCTCCCACATCGGACTGCAATGGAGATTACACGGCCTCAGAGAAGGCGCCCAACATCTCCCAGAGCTTGGGAACAGAGGGCAGGGTTGGCACAGGGGCACCAAGGCAGAAGACATCACCCCTGATGTGATCGTCCAGCCCTTGGCCTCCGGCTTATGAGGTACATAACTCTGTCCCTTCAGAGGCATCCCCTCAGGACCCTGTAGGCCCCTGAGTCAGATGCCTGGTGCTGCTCACAGAGCAGCTCCCAGGGTTCCTGTCCCCTGTGGAACTTCCCCTTCTCCGCCAGATGGGTCCGCAACATGATCTATACCATGCCATGGCAGGGGGGCTGAGCTGGACGGACAGAAGAGCCGGGAGAACTCACACCTGGAAACAGAGATGAGATGACCTGGGCCTCTGCTCCTCCTGCCATCTCTCCTGCCCCACAGCCTCACTCTTCAGTGCCGTTCATAACTCTAGCAGCAGTGTTTCCTCCAAATGCTCCCCTCTGCTCCCAGTCTCACCCAGGCCCTTTCTGCGATTTCTGTCTTCATCCCATCACTAACTCCTCCCTCAATCCCTCTCTCTCTACATGTCTTCTTGCTGAAATCCCACAGACAATTAATGGGGGGGGGGGTGGTGGCGGGGGTGGTGCCGAATGGGACAGGAGGTAGCACACACACTCACCCCTCACCCGCCAGCTCTGTCTATGCCCCCTGAGGGAAATTTTTACCGGTAAAAACCCAGGCAAAGAAAGCACTGAGGGCCTCTGCCTTCTCGGTGTGGTTCAATATACCGAATTATTGACAGATTTCACCTTTCCGTTTTTCATTTCTTTGCAGCAAAAAAGAGTCTACTCAACTTTACGTACTGCGCTTACGAGGAATCTGGGAAAAACTTGTTCTCCCTTTTCATCTCCTTCCTGAAGGCTGGTTTCAAAGCTAGAAGTCGTGAATGAATACCTTGCTTTCGGAAAAGATCTGAAGCATGGAGTGTTTGAGGTAGAGTAATGCATACGACAGGAAGAGTTGAAAGTCACTGAACACAGCATCACTCGTTCAGCACGCTTCCAGGTAACTACAGGTCACATTTCATTTCCCAGGAAGAGCAGAGCAGGGTGTTAGAGTGTTTCTTGGCCAGGGTAAGTGAGCAGAGCAGGGTGTTAGAGTGTTTCTTGGCCAGGGTAAGTCTTTGCTAGAGGCAGGTAAGTCTACTGACAGACATATTAACAAGTAATGGCAACTTTTAAGCTACAGTTGAAAAACGGAGTTTGGACAATCATAGCATCGCACTGGCACCAGCCGTCAGTGCTGTATCAGCCACCTGAAATTCCTTGACCAAGTCAGTCTCTTTCCAAGGAAAAATCACAGACTGAGGAGTCGGGGTTCTCAGTTGTCCTTTATATTGTTAAAGAGAGGGCGAGCTTAGTGGCAAGTATTCAGCAGGCAAACATCCCCCACAGCAAGGTGTAGTCGCGGCTGGACACACAGTGTGCCTGCACATGCCATTCCAGATGTGCGCAGTGGTGCCCCCGGAAAAGGGTGGTGCTGTACAGTCGGATGTTTGCCTGTCTGCACGGCGCCCAGTCTTCCTGTCGCTCTCTACCCCACACGGTGCAAGGCCAGGCGTATCAGAAGGGTGGCGGCCGTGCTGGGCAGCTCCCAAAGGCGGACGCCAGCCTGCACGGCAGGTCCCAGCTGACGCTGTCGCTCTTGAGCAGGACCAGGCAGAGCAGCAACACCAGCTGCAGGCAGGCAAGGAGCAGAAACTGCCTCCTGCAGGCCAGGAGAAGATTAAGACACAGGACGGGAAAAATCTGCCTCATCTCTTTCCAGACATCATCTGCAGACACCGCCAGGCCAGCACTGGCACCCTGCATCATGCTGGCCACACCACCCCCTGCCCCGCTCCTGGGCCTCAGGTTAAGGGCCCCGGCAGCTCAGATCTGCTCTTCATCTCCCTGCTGGGCCCACAAACAAGCACCACCCCACAACCCAGGCAAAAGGGATCCTGAGCAATGTCAGTGCTGAGAAGTTAAAAGCTGACGGATGCCTTGGGACCACTAGCCCGGACATCCCACCACCCACAAATAAGCCCTGGCACGCCGAGCCCCACAGGGCAACTCACTGCAGCCAGAAACTGATCCCACGCCTCTTTGCCACCAGCTGCTCCTCCTGCAGGTCAATGCACAGCAGGGACATGCATTGGTGTGGGCAAGACTGTTGGGCCTTGGGGGCTCAGACCCCCACCCTCATCCCCACTGATATCAGCGCCCCCAAAGCCGATGGCTACCCTGCAGACCCTCTCTTCCCCAAGTCTCGCATCGGGCTTCTCTGACCTACCAGCTTCACAGCCACCATCTCCTGCATAAGGGACGTGGACAGCCTGGCGGCCTGCTCCGTCTTCCGCCTGTTGTGGGCACCGCAGGTGTTTGGGCTGTGAGGAGAGAGCTCGCTCAGCACTGGGACCGCCACATGGCGAACAGGGAGCCAAGGTGCTGGGCAGGCTCTGCTGGGGCTGAGGCAAGGCGCCGCAGGGTGCCAGCATTGAAAAGACCCTGCCCTCTACTCCCTTCCCGCCTCAGGCTCCAAGGGCATTTAGGAGAGGCTTGGAGCTCTTCAGAGCTGCTTCAAAGAGCCAAGCGGCATTTGGGTTTTTTTTTTTTTTTTTTTTTTCATGAGCTGCTTTGCAAAAGGCAACGGGCTCTTCAGAGAAGGGAAGGGAAAGCTGAAAGGTGTCCTAGAGCCACTTAGGGCTGCGCAGAGCTGCTCAGCACTCCTTAAAGGATTTTAGAGCTTGCGCGAGTGGTCGACTGCCGTTTAGAGGTGGTTTGAAGCCGTGCAGGCAGTTGGGAGTGCTCCAGAGGCATTCTAGTGGGCTTGGGAGCAGCTTAGATGTCATCAGAGGAGTATTAGATCAGCGGCTCTGTTGTCCAACGTTGGCACAGACCTTGCCAAGCCGGCCCTGGGGACACAGATCCCTGGGAGCTGCACAGAGCTCCACCCCCACAGGTTGGGCTCGGGTGCCTGTCACCACTCACCCAGCTGTTTGCCGTTGCAGACCCTTGCGTCTCTCCCTGAGGTGCCTGTGTTCTTTCCTCAGGACCTGCACAAAGGAAGGGCCCTGGTTAGTAGTCCACTCCCGTGCCCGCTCTGAGGGGGCTTTCCCCATACAAAGACCTTGTGCCACCGTGCCTCCTGTGCCTAGTACCTTCTCGATCTCGGCCTGCTCCTGCAGGGCCTCTGCCAGCTTGACTGCTGACTGCTTCTCCTGCAAAGCAACGGGGGCGCATTACAAGGGGCCCAGGTGGGCCTGGGGATCCGCAGTCAGTCTCCAGGGCACTGTGAGGCCAGCCAGGGCCAGGGAGGCAGGGACACTGGCATCCTTGGGAGCTGGCACCACACGCAGCAGCTCTGCCCACCTAAGCGGTGTTTTCATGTGGGTCACAGACCTGGTGGAGCTCCTTCAGGGCTGCATCTCCCTCTGCCTTCACCTCAGTCAGCTCTGCCTGGGAGAGAAGAGGCAGCGAGAGCATCTCAGTGGGGGCGGCTGGAGGAGCAGCATGAAACCAGCATGGGCTCAAGGCCCAATGCCCTGGCTGAGACTGGGCGTCCCCAAACCACACAGCTGCCCGCCCCCATCAGGGTGCCTGTCACACACGATGTCCCCAGACACCCGCGAGGGTTCCCCAACCCACTTTGCTCCCCCACAACCCTTCTGGGGAGCCTGCAGACCCACATCAGGGTCCCCCCGCCATTCCAGGCACCCTGCGGGTGCCCCAACATGCCCACCCCCAACCCTTCTGTCATGGTGCCTGTCAGACCCACAAGAGCAGCAGGCCTGGGGGCCAGGTGCGGAGCAGAGCATCTGCCTCACCTGGAGCTGCGTGAGGACTTCTCCGGTGCTCTCCAGCTGCTGGGAGCTCTGGGCATGCTGCGCTGCCAGGGTCAGGCGCTGCGGAGATGAGACAGGGGTGAGTGCCAACCGTGGGGTGCTCATGGGGCAGCCAGAGGTGTGTCCAAGCAGGTGTGGGCATGGGGGTCTCGGTACCTCAGTGGTGAGCTCCTGCAGGGTGGTGCGCAGCTCCTCTTTCTCCCTCTCCTGCAGGCATGGGGACAGTGGTGGAGAGCAGGGCTTGGAGCCCCCTCTGCACATGCCCGGGCATCGCCAACACCTACCAAGCGCCTGAGCTGCTCCCGCGTTGCAGCTGCCTCACTCTCGCTCTCCTTCAGGCAGCCCAAGAGGGCACCGAGCTCTTCCCTCAGCCCCACATGGGGCTCCTCAGGCACCTCCCCGGAGCACTGCAGCCTGCAGGATTGAGGGGATGGGAGACTGCTGAGTGCAGACCCCCAGGGCAGAGATGAGGCACCCAGGCAGGCAGGGAGTGCACAGAGCCCTCCAGGACTGCTGGCAGGGCCCCCCCACCTCCACCCAGCCCCGCAGGAAGCCCCATCAAGGGCCCAGGCGTGCAGGTGCTGCGCACAGCCCCCGCGACCTGAGTCTCAGCCCCAAGCAGCACGCAGCCATGCACACCCGTCTTCCAGCTGGCAGCTGGCTGCTCGCAGAAGCCCGCAAGCCTGCTCCAGCTCCAGCAGCTTCTCCAGCAGCTCCCGGCGTTCATCCTGGTGGCACTGCAAGGAGAGCTGCAAGTCCTCCAGCTCCATGGGGCCCAGCATGCACTGCAGGCCAAGGGGCCTCCAGCTCCTTTGGGCCAAATGAGCTTCACGCCCTCAGCCCGAGAGCACCCTTCCTCCAGGAGCCGCAGGCAGCTCTGTGGCCCAAGTGCCAAGGATGCTGATGTGCCCCACTGTGATGTCAGCCCACCTCACCTGAAGCTGACTGCCTGCCCCCACCCCACCCCACCTCGTCCCGCCCCAGGCTATTGTGACATGCCTGCTCTTCTCTGACCTCACTGCCCTTCTCTGACAGCACTGCTGTGCCTGCATGTGGCTGCTGGAGCACAAGGGGCAACTGAGGGTTGCACACGCCTCAGCCCCATCCAGCGCTGTCTACACACCGCCACCTAGACACCAAGCCGCAGGGCTGCACTACACCCCAGGCTTGCGCAGGGCTCTTCCAGAGGGCGCTGCAAGTTCCAGAGGGCTGTGCTAAGCACCGCCCGAGTCCCACCGCTATGTACGAAACGGCAGATGTGTCAGGGAACTACGAGAGGCCCATGAGGCAATCATGTTCCTAGCGGATATCTGCTCCTCCTGCAGGTCAACGCACAGCAGGGCCATGCATTGGTGTGGGCAAGACTGCTGGGCTTTGGGGGCTCAGACCACCACCCTCATCCCCACCGAGATCGTCTCTGTCCTACCAGCTTCACAGCCACCATCTCCTGCACAAGTGATGCAGACAGCCTGGCTGCCTGCTCTGTCTCCCACCTGTGGTGGGCACCGCAGGGGTCTGGGGACGAGCAGGGCAGGGACACAGGCATGCTCTGGGGCTGGCACCATGCCCAGCAGCTGTGGCCACCTAAGCTTTATTTTCATGTGGGTCACAGACCCGGGCAGTTTAATCTGGCAACGGGTGTCAAAGACAACAAGAAGGGCACAAGAGTCCTGGCCTTGGGATTCCTCGGGCAGCTTCCGCTGCCCAGCGACAGAGCAGACTGCCCTGAGCTGGCACCTGCAGAAACTGCTGATTTCTCGCCGGTTACTCTTTCTCATTCTTTCTCACCACATGCACACGCACACAATCCTCTGCTCTTCTCCAGGAAGGTCACTGCTGCACACAGAGGCTTTCCCCAGGGAAGTGCATCCATGCTGGCCTGACATCCATGCTGTTCCTGGACCCCCTGCCATGTGCTCCCTGCAACAGCCCCGTGTTTGTAGTGCCCCAGGTGAAGGGGTGACTTGCACTGGCAGTGATGGTGAGGGCAGGAAGCAGACCCAGCTGGAAGGGACTCACAAATACTCTGCCACCTTCCACTGGCTCTGTGGCTGAGGATGATACTTGAAAGGATCATGGGGCATTTCCAATGGCCTGAGGTGTGTTTGGGTGTGCAGCCAGATCCAGCCTGAAGCATTTCATTCAGCGTGACACAAATGACTCTCCAGTCTCTCTTCCTTGCGTCTCTTTGGTCCTCACTGCCTCCCCTGGGGTTGCAGAGCCCTGGCTTACCTGTGGATAGCTACATTTCACACTTTACCTTTGAGCGAGTTCAACTTGAAGGGTCTCTCTTTTTGTGAGGCTCCAAATCCTTACCCACCACTAGGCACATGGTGTCCCCGCAGACTCCCTGAGCTCTCCTGATGATGTCCAGATTCCCCTCCATAAGGCTGGGCATCTGCCATTAGCCCTGTTACATGTGGGACAGCCGCAGGCAGGTAACTGCAAGAAGACCATTCACCATCTCCACTGGCACTGGCCGCTGACCGACCAGTGAGCGCTAAATGCAGCCCTCACTCTTTGAGATCACGCTGCGGCTCTGATCTCGTCCTGCTGAGCCCAGGCAGAACCCAAACAAAGCAGCAGGCCTTTCAGAGCTGCAATCCCTTGGTCCTGCTCCTGACTCCAGCTTTGGAAGAAAAGCCCACCCTTTGGCACTTGGAATCAGCACCGACCATTTTATTACAGCGCTGCTGTTATGGAGGCCAGCTCCGGCCCAGAGGTGCACATTGTCTGGTCCTGAACACATAGACACAGCAGTACATGCAATGTTACAGTAGCATTTTGGCCTTATGCGCACACAAGAGCTCGAGAGGAAGGTCAGGAAATGACCGTAGCTCCAGGAAAGCAGCAGTTCAGACTCAACTACTGCGGTAAGGAAGTGCCTGCCATGGCAGTGAGGGGACTTTCCTGACAGGCACTAGGACTGTTCCTGCATGCTGTGGCTGGACTTTCCCTCTCTGCATCTCCTCTGCACACTGGTGCTGCTGCTTTGGCTCCAGAGACATGCTGCTCTTTGTGGGAGGGGAGAGCCCAGGCTGGAACTGCTGTTCTCCTCAAAGCCGCTCTGAGTACTGGTACGGTGCAGAAGGAAGGCATCAGAGCACAAGGACAGCTTGCTTCCTCCACCACAGAAGAGATGTGCCAGGACACACCCCTACTGTCAACAGAGGAGCTAAGGAATCCTAAAGGACATGTGGACCCTGGCATTCCTCATACCTTGCTCCTACCAGTCTTCCACATGTCTGAGCCTGATTCTGTCACCCTGAGCTCCCTCGGTATCAGTGCTACAACAAATACTGCCAGAGGGAAATTCTGCTCGTTCCAGTAAAGGCACCCAAGGCAGCTCCGAGGAACAGCCTCTGCAGATTCCTCCCTCTCCTGCTGACAGGGTAGCACTGACTCCTTGCTCACACAAGGCCTCTGGGTCAACTTCGAGAGGTAGATAGATGCCTGAGGAAAAGTGGAATGAATCCAAACATTTGTCTTTGAACATGAATACAGGAGAAAGAAAGAAAGAGAGGGAGGGAGGGAGAGAAGGATGGAAGGAGAAAAGGAAGCAAGGAAGAGAGGAAAGGGGAGGAGACCTGGCCTCAAATACCCTGGGACTTATGAGTGGGAAGAGGAGGGCAGGTTATGGCTGCTGAAATAAAATTTGTGATATAAGTTTTCCCAGTGCATCTCTGACTTCCTCGTTCCTCATGCTGTAGATGAGAGTGTTCATTGCTGGAGGCACCACTGAGTACAGAACTGCCACCACCACATCCAGGGATGGGGAGGAGACAGAGTGGGGCTTCGCGTAGGCAAACACTGCACTTCTGATAAACAGGGAGACCACAGCAAGGTGAGGGAGGCATGTGGAAAAGGCTCTGTGCTGTCCCCGCCCAGAGGGGATCCTCAGAACAGCCTTGAAGAGCTGCACATAGAACAGAACAATGTAAAAAAAAAAAAAAAAAAACAAACCCAAAGCTAAGCAAAGACTAACCACAAGAACCCCACCTTCCCTGACGTAGGAGTCTGAGCTTTCCTGCTCAGACTTGCTCCTTGCTTGAGAAGCCGGGGAATTTCACGGAAAAACTGGTCCACAGCATTGGTATGAATGGTATTGAAAACGTATTAGCAGTGTGTACCGCAGCCTAGACAAAAGTGGTGCCCCAGGCAGCTGCTGCAGTTTTGATGCAAGCCCTCTTGCCCCTGAGTGTCTCAGAGCGCAGGGGTTGGCAGATGGCCGTAGAGCAGTCAAAGACCATAACTGTGAGAAGAGAATACCTGCGGAAAATGAGAAAAAGAGAAAGAAAGACTTGGGCAGCTCATCCCCAATGGGAAATGGCCTTCGTGTTGCACAGGGAACTGGCCGTGGACTTGGGGAGAGTGGAGAAGATGGAGCCAAGGTCCAGAATGGATAGATAGACTGAGGAGGAAGGAGTACACGGGTGTGCGGAGGAGGTGGTTGCAGACTGCAGCCATGATGATGAGGGCATTGCCCAGGAGGGCAGCCAGGTAGATGCCCAGGAGCAGTGAGAAGTGCAAGAGCTGCACTCGCACACGTCTGCAAATGCCAGGAGGGGGAACTCGGTCAAGGAGCTGCTGCTGGACATTTTCTCCTTCTGGGCATGGGGGACTGTCCAAGGAGGAAAAGGCATTACCAAGTTCCAGCAGGGTCCTCTGAGCAAAATCCATTCCATTTCTCACAGACACCCTCTACGTTTCCTTTCTCCTTACCAGCAGGGCCTTTGGTCAGCTCCTTTGACTGAGCTCTGGCTTATGCTGTTTGAGCGTGCCATAAGGAACAGGGGCCGCCCGCCCATCAATCCTCTTGTAGGGCAGGTATTTGGTGGGGGTTACTGGGACTGGATGCCCTGAGCTGAGTGAAGGGGATTTGGTCTAGTGAGCCAGTGGGAATACTCTCCATTTACTTCCGAGAGATGAAAATAGCACCCAGACCAACTGCCAGGCTCTTCTCTGTGTGACTGCATCTTCACTGGGGAGACAAGTCAGTCCTCAAACAAAACACTTCTCTGCTCTGGAAGTTTCTTTTGGCTCCACCGAACACAAAGTGAGTCCAATCCACCAGCTCACATGGGCATGTCTCCCCTCTGCCTGCTCCGTACAGCTCTCAAAGCCCCAAATGTCCCCGAGAGGTGCTTCTAGTAAGGAGCCCTAGTAATGAGCCATCTCGTAATGAGCGATCGTGGGCAGGTTGAACCGTGTGAAAAGTGGGCTGAAATCTCCAGTGTGGGCTTGCGAAAAGGTAAGACTGGGGAGACAAATGGGGTTCATAAGGGAGACGTCTTGATATGACAACAGGGAAGGAGGAGTGTGTGCAACAAATGCCCAGCTTCCGCGTGCCAGGAACTGGCAGATGAACCTAAGTGTCCTGTACATTAGTCCTGAATATGGACATTTCAGGGTATTATGCCAAAAGAGAGGGGCTAGGAAAAGCACTAGCTCTGTTCGGAAATAGGAGGAGGAGAAAGAGTAATTTGGGCACCAACACAACTGCCGGCTTGGAAGGAGTGCTCTGCACAGACTGACAAGAGAGGGGCAAGTTTCAGCACTCTCAGCCTTGACGCTTGTCCCCGATCTGCAGCAAGGAGTAAGACCTTGTTTCCCCTGGACAGCAAACTTGCTTTGTGTTCTTGCTGTTCAGTTCCTCTAGCATGGAGCAACTAGGACCCTGCAGGGTCCTGGCAGTGTGTCTGGCTCCCGGGCACACAGCTGTGTGGATCTGCAGAAATGGAGCAGCAAGGTCAGGCTGCTCAGGGAGTGCTGGAGGCCTGGGGTGGGGGTGGCATCCAAGGATTTCCTGAACATCTCTGCCAGCACAGCCCCCAGGGCCCACGAACAGCAGCACTGCCCCAGATGTCTTCTGCTGCCTGCTATGACACATGGTCACTGTGGCTGCCTGGTGAAGGCTGGCTCCAGAGGATGATTAAAGGGTCATGGTCAGAGTCTGGAAGGAGTTTCCCTCCGCAGCCAAACAAGGGGAGGAGGCAGAGGGTGATTTCCTCCTCAGCGCAGGTGATGACACCACTGTCACACATCTAATGGGAGGAAAGATCAAGCCCCTTACTCTGCCTGCCCCTCCATTACCTGCTGCTGTCCCCAGGTCAGACTGCAGCTTTGCCATGAAGCCCTCTGAAGAGGAGCCTGGAGAAAGGAGGAGCGGAGGGGAGACCGCAGAGCAGGGACTTGTGGGGAGGAAGGCATGTGACTCATTCTGCTGCCGAGGGACAAAGGCAGTGTCCAAACGCCTTGCAGAGCTGTCCCAGGACAGTCGCTGCCCTCACCCCCTTGCTTACAACGCAGGGGTGTAGAAGGGGGCAGGCAGAGAAGAGCTGTCCCCAGGGCTGGTATGGGCAGAGCTGGTGAGGAGGAAGCTTCTCTCCTGAGTCCAGGACTGGGCTGCTCTCGCCACAGACTCTGCAGCCCCAGCATTGCAGCGACTGCTGGCCTGCCTACTGCATGCCTCCAGCCCTGTGTCACAGTGGGAGCGGGCCCTTCTGATGGGCTACTTTTCAGCGGTGACCCACACCAACCTGAGGGACCAAACCTTGCCTACTTCTCCCACATCGGACTGCAATGGAGATTACACGGCCTCAGAGAAGGCGCCCAACATCTCCCAGAGCTTGGGAACAGAGGGCAGGGTTGGCACAGGGGCACCAAGGCAGAAGACATCACCCCTGATGTGATCGTCCAGCCCTTGGCCTCCGGCTTATGAGGTACATAACTCTGTCCCTTCAGAGGCATCCCCTCAGGACCCTGTAGGCCCCTGAGTCAGATGCCTGGTGCTGCTCACAGAGCAGCTCCCAGGGTTCCTGTCCCCTGTGGAACTTCCCCTTCTCCGCCAGATGGGTCCGCAACATGATCTATACCATGCCATGGCAGGGGGGCTGAGCTGGACGGACAGAAGAGCCGGGAGAACTCACACCTGGAAACAGAGATGAGATGACCTGGGCCTCTGCTCCTCCTGCCATCTCTCCTGCCCCACAGCCTCACTCTTCAGTGCCGTTCATAACTCTAGCAGCAGTGTTTCCTCCAAATGCTCCCCTCTGCTCCCAGTCTCACCCAGGCCCTTTCTGCGATTTCTGTCTTCATCCCATCACTAACTCCTCCCTCAATCCCTCTCTCTCTACATGTCTTCTTGCTGAAATCCCACAGACAATTAATGGGGGGGGGGGGGTGGTGGCGGGAGTGGTGCCGAATGGGACAGGAGGTAGCACACACACTCACCCCTCACCCGCCAGCTCTGTCTATGCCCCCTGAGGGAAATTTTTACCGGTAAAAACCCAGGCAAAGAAAGCACTGAGGGCCTCTGCCTTCTCGGTGTGGTTCAATATACCGAATTATTGACAGATTTCACCTTTCCGTTTTTCATTTCTTTGCAGCAAAAAAGAGTCTACTCAACTTTACGTACTGCGCTTACGAGGAATCTGGGAAAAACTTGTTCTCCCTTTTCATCTCCTTCCTGAAGGCTGGTTTCAAAGCTAGAAGTCGTGAATGAATACCTTGCTTTCGGAAAAGATCTGAAGCATGGAGTGTTTGAGGTAGAGTAATGCATACGACAGGAAGAGTTGAAAGTCACTGAACACAGCATCACTCGTTCAGCACGCTTCCAGGTAACTACAGGTCACATTTCATTTCCCAGGAAGAGCAGAGCAGGGTGTTAGAGTGTTTCTTGGCCAGGGTAAGTGAGCAGAGCAGGGTGTTAGAGTGTTTCTTGGCCAGGGTAAGTGAGCAGAGCAGGGTGTTAGAGTGTTTCTTGGCCAGGGTAAGTGAGCAGAGCAGGGTGTTAGAGTGCTTCTTGGCCAGGGTAAGTCTTTGCTAGAGGCAGGTAAGTCTACTGACAGACATATTAACAAGTAATGGCAACTTTTAAGCTACAGTTGAAAAACGGAGTTTGGACAATCATAGCATCGCACTGGCACCAGCCGTCAGTGCTGTATCAGCCACCTGAAATTCCTTGACCAAGTCAGTCTCTTTCCAAGGAAAAATCACAGACTGAGGAGTCGGGGTTCTCAGTTGTCCTTTATATTGTTAAAGAGAGGGCGAGCTTAGTGGCAAGTATTCAGCAGGCAAACATCCCCCACAGCAAGGTGTAGTCGCGGCTGGACACACAGTGTGCCTGCACATGCCATTCCAGATGTGCGCAGTGGTGCCCCCGGAAAAGGGTGGTGCTGTACAGTCGGATGTTTGCCTGTCTGCACGGCGCCCAGTCTTCCTGTCGCTCTCTACCCCACACGGTGCAAGGCCAGGCGTATCAGAAGGGTGGCGGCCGTGCTGGGCAGCTCCCAAAGGCGGACGCCAGCCTGCACGGCAGGTCCCAGCTGACGCTGTCGCTCTTGAGCAGGACCAGGCAGAGCAGCAACACCAGCTGCAGGCAGGCAAGGAGCAGAAACTGCCTCCTGCAGGCCAGGAGAAGATTAAGACACAGGACGGGAAAAATCTGCCTCATCTCTTTCCAGACATCATCTGCAGACACCGCCAGGCCAGCACTGGCACCCTGCATCATGCTGGCCACACCACCCCCTGCCCCGCTCCTGGGCCTCAGGTTAAGGGCCCCGGCAGCTCAGATCTGCTCTTCATCTCCCTGCTGGGCCCACAAACAAGCACCACCCCACAACCCAGGCAAAAGGGATCCTGAGCAATGTCAGTGCTGAGAAGTTAAAAGCTGACGGATGCCTTGGGACCACTAGCCCGGACATCCCACCACCCACAAATAAGCCCTGGCACGCCGAGCCCCACAGGGCAACTCACTGCAGCCAGAAACTGATCCCACGCCTCTTTGCCACCAGCTGCTCCTCCTGCAGGTCAATGCACAGCAGGGACATGCATTGGTGTGGGCAAGACTGTTGGGCCTTGGGGGCTCAGACCCCCACCCTCATCCCCACTGATATCAGCGCCCCCAAAGCCGATGGCTACCCTGCAGACCCTCTCTTCCCCAAGTCTCGCATCGGGCTTCTCTGACCTACCAGCTTCACAGCCACCATCTCCTGCATAAGGGACGTGGACAGCCTGGCGGCCTGCTCCGTCTTCCGCCTGTTGTGGGCACCGCAGGTGTTTGGGCTGTGAGGAGAGAGCTCGCTCAGCACTGGGACCGCCACATGGCGAACAGGGAGCCAAGGTGCTGGGCAGGCTCTGCTGGGGCTGAGGCAAGGCGCCGCAGGGTGCCAGCATTGAAAAGACCCTGCCCTCTACTCCCTTCCCGCCTCAGGCTCCAAGGGCATTTAGGAGAGGCTTGGAGCTCTTCAGAGCTGCTTCAAAGAGCCAAGCGGCATTTGGGGATTTTTTTTTTTTTTTTTTTTCATGAGCTGCTTTGCAAAAGGCAACGGGCTCTTCAGAGAAGGGAAGGGAAAGCTGAAAGGTGTCCTAGAGCCACTTAGGGCTGCGCAGAGCTGCTCAGCACTCCTTAAAGGATTTTAGAGCTTGCGCGAGTGGTCGACTGCCGTTTAGAGGTGGTTTGAAGCCGTGCAGGCAGTTGGGAGTGCTCCAGAGGCATTCTAGTGGGCTTGGGAGCAGCTTAGATGTCATCAGAGGAGTATTAGATCAGCGGCTCTGTTGTCCAACGTTGGCACAGACCTTGCCAAGCCGGCCCTGGGGACACAGATCCCTGGGAGCTGCACAGAGCTCCACCCCCACAGGTTGGGCTCGGGTGCCTGTCACCACTCACCCAGCTGTTTGCCGTTGCAGACCCTTGCGTCTCTCCCTGAGGTGCCTGTGTTCTTTCCTCAGGACCTGCACAAAGGAAGGGCCCTGGTTAGTAGTCCACTCCCGTGCCCGCTCTGAGGGGGCTTTCCCCATACAAAGACCTTGTGCCACCGTGCCTCCTGTGCCTAGTACCTTCTCAATCTCGGCCTGCTCCTGCAGGGCCTCTGCCAGCTTGACTGCTGACTGCTTCTCCTGCAAAGCAACGGGGGCGCATTACAAGGGGCCCAGGTGGGCCTGGGGATCCGCAGTCAGTCTCCAGGGCACTGTGAGGCCAGCCAGGGCCCGGGAGGCAGGGACACTGGCATCCTTGGGAGCTGGCACCACACGCAGCAGCTCTGCCCACCTAAGCGGTGTTTTCATGTGGGTCACAGACCTGGTGGAGCTCCTTCAGGGCTGCATCTCCCTCTGCCTTCACCTCAGTCAGCTCTGCCTGGGAGAGAAGAGGCAGCGAGAGCATCTCAGTGGGGGCGGCTGGAGGAGCAGCATGAAACCAGCATGGGCTCAAGGCCCAATGCCCTGGCTGAGACTGGGCGTCCCCAAACCACACAGCTGCCCGCCCCCATCAGGGTGCCTGTCACACACGATGTCCCCAGACACCCGCGAGGGTTCCCCAACCCACTTTGCTCCCCCACAACCCTTCTGGGGAGCCTGCAGACCCACATCAGGGTCCCCCCGCCATTCCAGGCACCCTGCGGGTGCCCCAACATGCCCACCCCCAACCCTTCTGTCATGGTGCCTGTCAGACCCACAAGAGCAGCAGGCCTGGGGGCCAGGTGCGGAGCAGAGCATCTGCCTCACCTGGAGCTGCGTGAGGACTTCTCCGGTGCTCTCCAGCTGCTGGGAGCTCTGGGCATGCTGCGCTGCCAGGGTCAGGCGCTGCGGAGATGAGACAGGGGTGAGTGCCAACCGTGGGGTGCTCATGGGGCAGCCAGAGGTGTGTCCAAGCAGGTGTGGGCATGGGGGTCTCGGTACCTCAGTGGTGAGCTCCTGCAGGGTGGTGCGCAGCTCCTCTTTCTCCCTCTCCTGCAGGCATGGGGACAGTGGTGGAGAGCAGGGCTTGGAGCCCCCTCTGCACATGCCCGGGCATCGCCAACACCTACCAAGCGCCTGAGCTGCTCCCGCGTTGCAGCTGCCTCACTCTCGCTCTCCTTCAGGCAGCCCAAGAGGGCACCGAGCTCTTCCCTCAGCCCCACATGGGGCTCCTCAGGCACCTCCCCGGAGCACTGCAGCCTGCAGGATTGAGGGGATGGGAGACTGCTGAGTGCAGACCCCCAGGGCAGAGATGAGGCACCCAGGCAGGCAGGGAGTGCACAGAGCCCTCCAGGACTGCTGGCAGGGCCCCCCCACCTCCACCCAGCCCCGCAGGAAGCCCCATCAAGGGCCCAGGCGTGCAGGTGCTGCGCACAGCCCCCGCGACCTGAGTCTCAGCCCCAAGCAGCACGCAGCCATGCACACCCGTCTTCCAGCTGGCAGCTGGCTGCTCGCAGAAGCCCGCAAGCCTGCTCCAGCTCCAGCAGCTTCTCCAGCAGCTCCCGGCGTTCATCCTGGTGGCACTGCAAGGAGAGCTGCAAGTCCTCCAGCTCCATGGGGCCCAGCATGCACTGCAGGCCAAGGGGCCTCCAGCTCCTTTGGGCCAAATGAGCTTCACGCCCTCAGCCCGAGAGCACCCTTCCTCCAGGAGCCGCAGGCAGCTCTGTGGCCCAAGTGCCAAGGATGCTGATGTGCCCCACTGTGATGTCAGCCCACCTCACCTGAAGCTGACTGCCTGCCCCCACCCCACCCCACCTCGTCCCGCCCCAGGCTATTGTGACATGCCTGCTCTTCTCTGACCTCACTGCCCTTCTCTGACAGCACTGCTGTGCCTGCATGTGGCTGCTGGAGCACAAGGGGCAACTGAGGGTTGCACACGCCTCAGCCCCATCCAGCGCTGTCTACACACCGCCACCTAGACACCAAGCCGCAGGGCTGCACTACACCCCAGGCTTGCGCAGGGCTCTTCCAGAGGGCGCTGCAAGTTCCAGAGGGCTGTGCTAAGCACCGCCCGAGTCCCACCGCTATGTACGAAACGGCAGATGTGTCAGGGAACTACGAGAGGCCCATGAGGCAATCATGTTCCTAGCGGATATCTGCTCCTCCTGCAGGTCAACGCACAGCAGGGCCATGCATTGGTGTGGGCAAGACTGCTGGGCTTTGGGGGCTCAGACCGCCACCCTCATCCCCACCGAGATCGTCTCTGTCCTACCAGCTTCACAGCCACCATCTCCTGCACAAGTGATGCGGACAGCCTGGCTGCCTGCTCTGTCTCCCACCTGTGGTGGGCACCGCAGGGGTCTGGGGACGAGCAGGGCAGGGACACAGGCATGCTCTGGGGCTGGCACCATGCCCAGCAGCTGTGGCCACCTAAGCTTTATTTTCATGTGGGTCACAGACCCGGGCAGTTTAATCTGGCAACGGGTGTCAAAGACAACAAGAAGGGCACAAGAGTCCTGGCCTTGGGATTCCTCGGGCAGCTTCCGCTGCCCAGCGACAGAGCAGACTGCCCTGAGCTGGCACCTGCAGAAACTGCTGATTTCTCGCCGGTTACTCTTTCTCATTCTTTCTCACCACATGCACACGCACACAATCCTCTGCTCTTCTCCAGGAAGGTCACTGCTGCACACAGAGGCTTTCCCCAGGGAAGTGCATCCATGCTGGCCTGACATCCATGCTGTTCCTGGACCCCCTGCCATGTGCTCCCTGCAACAGCCCCGTGTTTGTAGTGCCCCAGGTGAAGGGGTGACTTGCACTGGCAGTGATGGTGAGGGCAGGAAGCAGACCCAGCTGGAAGGGACTCACAAATACTCTGCCACCTTCCACTGGCTCTGTGGCTGAGGATGATACTTGAAAGGATCATGGGGCATTTCCAATGGCCTGAGGTGTGTTTGGGTGTGCAGCCAGATCCAGCCTGAAGCATTTCATTCAGCGTGACACAAATGACTCTCCAGTCTCTCTTCCTTGCGTCTCTTTGGTCCTCACTGCCTCCCCTGGGGTTGCAGAGCCCTGGCTTACCTGTGGATAGCTACATTTCACACTTTACCTTTGAGCGAGTTCAACTTGAAGGGTCTCTCTTTTTGTGAGGCTCCAAATCCTTACCCACCACTAGGCACATGGTGTCCCCGCAGACTCCCTGAGCTCTCCTGATGATGTCCAGATTCCCCTCCATAAGGCTGGGCATCTGCCATTAGCCCTGTTACATGTGGGACAGCCGCAGGCAGGTAACTGCAAGAAGACCATTCACCATCTCCACTGGCACTGGCCGCTGACCGACCAGTGAGCGCTAAATGCAGCCCTCACTCTTTGAGATCACGCTGCGGCTCTGATCTCGTCCTGCTGAGCCCAGGCAGAACCCAAACAAAGCAGCAGGCCTTTCAGAGCTGCAATCCCTTGGTCCTGCTCCTGACTCCAGCTTTGGAAGAAAAGCCCACCCTTTGGCACTTGGAATCAGCACCGACCATTTTATTACAGCGCTGCTGTTATGGAGGCCAGCTCCGGCCCAGAGGTGCACATTGTCTGGTCCTGAACACATAGACACAGCAGTACATGCAATGTTACAGTAGCATTTTGGCCTTATGCGCACACAAGAGCTCGAGAGGAAGGTCAGGAAATGACCGTAGCTCCAGGAAAGCAGCAGTTCAGACTCAACTACTGCGGTAAGGAAGTGCCTGCCATGGCAGTGAGGGGACTTTCCTGACAGGCACTAGGACTGTTCCTGCATGCTGTGGCTGGACTTTCCCTCTCTGCATCTCCTCTGCACACTGGTGCTGCTGCTTTGGCTCCAGAGACATGCTGCTCTTTGTGGGAGGGGAGAGCCCAGGCTGGAACTGCTGTTCTCCTCAAAGCCGCTCTGAGTACTGGTACGGTGCAGAAGGAAGGCATCAGAGCACAAGGACAGCTTGCTTCCTCCACCACAGAAGAGATGTGCCAGGACACACCCCTACTGTCAACAGAGGAGCTAAGGAATCCTAAAGGACATGTGGACCCTGGCATTCCTCATACCTTGCTCCTACCAGTCTTCCACATGTCTGAGCCTGATTCTGTCACCCTGAGCTCCCTCGGTATCAGTGCTACAACAAATACTGCCAGAGGGAAATTCTGCTCGTTCCAGTAAAGGCACCCAAGGCAGCTCCGAGGAACAGCCTCTGCAGATTCCTCCCTCTCCTGCTGACAGGGTAGCACTGACTCCTTGCTCACACAAGGCCTCTGGGTCAACTTCGAGAGGTAGATAGATGCCTGAGGAAAAGTGGAATGAATCCAAACATTTGTCTTTGAACGTGAATACAGGAGAAAGAAAGAAAGAGAGGGAGGGAGGGAGAGAAGGATGGAAGGAGAAAAGGAAGCAAGGAAGAGAGGAAAGGGGAGGAGACCTGGCCTCAAATACCCTGGGACTTATGAGTGGGAAGAGGAGGGCAGGTTATGGCTGCTGAAATAAAATTTGTGATATAAGTTTTCCCAGTGCATCTCTGACTTCCTCGTTCCTCATGCTGTAGATGAGAGTGTTCATTGCTGGAGGCACCACTGAGTACAGAACTGCCACCACCACATCCAGGGATGGGGAGGAGACAGAGTGGGGCTTCGCGTAGGCAAACACTGCACTTCTGATAAACAGGGAGACCACAGCAAGGTGAGGGAGGCATGTGGAAAAGGCTCTGTGCTGTCCCCGCCCAGAGGGGATCCTCAGAACAGCCTTGAAGAGCTGCACATAGAACAGAACAATGTAAAAAAAAAAAAAAAAAAAAAAAACCAAAGCTAAGCAAAGACTAACCACAAGAACCCCACCTTCCCTGACGTAGGAGTCTGAGCTTTCCTGCTCAGACTTGCTCCTTGCTTGAGAAGCCGGGGAATTTCACGGAAAAACTGGTCCACAGCATTGGTATGAATGGTATTGAAAACGTATTAGCAGTGTGTACCGCAGCCTAGACAAAAGTGGTGCCCCAGGCAGCTGCTGCAGTTTTGATGCAAGCCCTCTTGCCCCTGAGTGTCTCAGAGCGCAGGGGTTGGCAGATGGCCGTAGAGCAGTCAAAGACCATAACTGTGAGAAGAGAATACCTGCGGAAAATGAGAAAAAGAGAAAGAAAGACTTGGGCAGCTCATCCCCAATGGGAAATGGCCTTCGTGTTGCACAGGGAACTGGCCGTGGACTTGGGGAGAGTGGAGAAGATGGAGCCAAGGTCCAGAATGGATAGATAGACTGAGGAGGAAGGAGTACACGGGTGTGCGGAGGAGGTGGTTGCAGACTGCAGCCATGATGATGAGGGCATTGCCCAGGAGGGCAGCCAGGTAGATGCCCAGGAGCAGTGAGAAGTGCAAGAGCTGCACTCGCACATGTCTGCAAATGCCAGGAGGGGGAACTCGGTCAAGGAGCTGCTGCTGGACATTTTCTCCTTCTGGGCATGGGGGACTGTCCAAGGAGGAAAAGGCATTACCAAGTTCCAGCAGGGTCCTCTGAGCAAAATCCATTCCATTTCTCACAGACACCCTCTACGTTTCCTTTCTCCTTACCAGCAGGGCCTTTGGTCAGCTCCTTTGACTGAGCTCTGGCTTATGCTGTTTGAGCGTGCCATAAGGAACAGGGGCCGCCCGCCCATCAATCCTCTTGTAGGGCAGGTATTTGGTGGGGGTTACTGGGACTGGATGCCCTGAGCTGAGTGAAGGGGATTTGGTCTAGTGAGCCAGTGGGAATACTCTCCATTTACTTCCGAGAGATGAAAATAGCACCCAGACCAACTGCCAGGCTCTTCTCTGTGTGACTGCATCTTCACTGGGGAGACAAGTCAGTCCTCAAACAAAACACTTCTCTGCTCTGGAAGTTTCTTTTGGCTCCACCGAACACAAAGTGAGTCCAATCCACCAGCTCACATGGGCATGTCTCCCCTCTGCCTGCTCCGTACAGCTCTCAAAGCCCCGAATGTCCCCGAGAGGTGCTTCTAGTAAGGAGCCCTAGTAATGAGCCATCTCGTAATGAGCGATCGTGGGCAGGTTGAACCGTGTGAAAAGTGGGCTGAAATCTCCAGTGTGGGCTTGCGAAAAGGTAAGACTGGGGAGACAAATGGGGTTCATAAGGGAGACGTCTTGATATGACAACAGGGAAGGAGGAGTGTGTGCAACAAATGCCCAGCTTCCGCGTGCCAGGAACTGGCAGATGAACCTAAGTGTCCTGTACATTAGTCCTGAATATGGACATTTCAGGGTATTATGCCAAAAGAGAGGGGCTAGGAAAAGCACTAGCTCTGTTCGGAAATAGGAGGAGGAGAAAGAGTAATTTGGGCACCAACACAACTGCCGGCTTGGAAGGAGTGCTCTGCACAGACTGACAAGAGAGGGGCAAGTTTCAGCACTCTCAGCCTTGACGCTTGTCCCCGATCTGCAGCAAGGAGTAAGACCTTGTTTCCCCTGGACAGCAAACTTGCTTTGTGTTCTTGCTGTTCAGTTCCTCTAGCATGGAGCAACTAGGACCCTGCAGGGTCCTGGCAGTGTGTCTGGCTCCCGGGCACACAGCTGTGTGGATCTGCAGAAATGGAGCAGCAAGGTCAGGCTGCTCAGGGAGTGCTGGAGGCCTGGGGTAGGGGTGGCATCCAAGGATTTCCTGAACATCTCTGCCAGCACAGCCCCCAGGGCCCACGAACAGCAGCACTGCCCCAGATGTCTTCTGCTGCCTGCTATGACACATGGTCACTGTGGCTGCCTGGTGAAGGCTGGCTCCAGAGGATGATTAAAGGGTCATGGTCAGAGTCTGGAAGGAGTTTCCCTCCGCAGCCAAACAAGGGGAGGAGGCAGAGGGTGATTTCCTCCTCAGCGCAGGTGATGACACCACTGTCACACATCTAATGGGAGGAAAGATCAAGCCCCTTACTCTGCCTGCCCCTCCATTACCTGCTGCTGTCCCCAGGTCAGACTGCAGCTTTGCCATGAAGCCCTCTGAAGAGGAGCCTGGAGAAAGGAGGAGCGGAGGGGAGACCGCAGAGCAGGGACTTGTGGGGAGGAAGGCATGTGACTCATTCTGCTGCCGAGGGACAAAGGCAGTGTCCAAACGCCTTGCAGAGCTGTCCCAGGACAGTCGCTGCCCTCACCCCCTTGCTTACAACGCAGGGGTGTAGAAGGGGGCAGGCAGAGAAGAGCTGTCCCCAGGGCTGGTATGGGCAGAGCTGGTGAGGAGGAAGCTTCTCTCCTGAGTCCAGAACTGGGCTGCTCTCGCCACAGACTCTGCAGCCCCAGCATTGCAGCGACTGCTGGCCTGCCTACTGCATGCCTCCAGCCCTGTGTCACAGTGGGAGCGGGCCCTTCTGATGGGCTACTTTTCAGCGGTGACCCACACCAACCTGAGGGACCAAACCTTGCCTACTTCTCCCACATCGGACTGCAATGGAGATTACACGGCCTCAGAGAAGGCGCCCAACATCTCCCAGAGCTTGGGAACAGAGGGCAGGGTTGGCACAGGGGCACCAAGGCAGAAGACATCACCCCTGATGTGATCGTCCAGCCCTTGGCCTCCGGCTTATGAGGTACATAACTCTGTCCCTTCAGAGGCATCCCCTCAGGACCCTGTAGGCCCCTGAGTCAGATGCCTGGTGCTGCTCACAGAGCAGCTCCCAGGGTTCCTGTCCCCTGTGGAACTTCCCCTTCTCCGCCAGATGGGTCCGCAACATGATCTATACCATGCCATGGCAGGGGGGCTGAGCTGGACGGACAGAAGAGCCGGGAGAACTCACACCTGGAAACAGAGATGAGATGACCTGGGCCTCTGCTCCTCCTGCCATCTCTCCTGCCCCACAGCCTCACTCTTCAGTGCCGTTCATAACTCTAGCAGCAGTGTTTCCTCCAAATGCTCCCCTCTGCTCCCAGTCTCACCCAGGCCCTTTCTGCGATTTCTGTCTTCATCCCATCACTAACTCCTCCCTCAATCCCTCTCTCTCTACATGTCTTCTTGCTGAAATCCCACAGACAATTAATGGGGGGGGGGGGTGGTGGCGGGAGTGGTGCCGAATGGGACAGGAGGTAGCACACACACTCACCCCTCACCCGCCAGCTCTGTCTATGCCCCCTGAGGGAAATTTTTACCGGTAAAAACCCAGGCAAAGAAAGCACTGAGGGCCTCTGCCTTCTCGGTGTGGTTCAATATACCGAATTATTGACAGATTTCACCTTTCCGTTTTTCATTTCTTTGCAGCAAAAAAGAGTCTACTCAACTTTACGTACTGCGCTTACGAGGAATCTGGGAAAAACTTGTTCTCCCTTTTCATCTCCTTCCTGAAGGCTGGTTTCAAAGCTAGAAGTCGTGAATGAATACCTTGCTTTCGGAAAAGATCTGAAGCATGGAGTGTTTGAGGTAGAGTAATGCATACGACAGGAAGAGTTGAAAGTCACTGAACACAGCATCACTCGTTCAGCACGCTTCCAGGTAACTACAGGTCACATTTCATTTCCCAGGAAGAGCAGAGCAGGGTGTTAGAGTGTTTCTTGGCCAGGGTAAGTGAGCAGAGCAGGGTGTTAGAGTGCTTCTTGGCCAGGGTAAGTCTTTGCTAGAGGCAGGTAAGTCTACTGACAGACATATTAACAAGTAATGGCAACTTTTAAGCTACAGTTGAAAAACGGAGTTTGGACAATCATAGCATCGCACTGGCACCAGCCGTCAGTGCTGTATCAGCCACCTGAAATTCCTTGACCAAGTCAGTCTCTTTCCAAGGAAAAATCACAGACTGAGGAGTCGGGGTTCTCAGTTGTCCTTTATATTGTTAAAGAGAGGGCGAGCTTAGTGGCAAGTATTCAGCAGGCAAACATCCCCCACAGCAAGGTGTAGTCGCGGCTGGACACACAGTGTGCCTGCACATGCCATTCCAGATGTGCGCAGTGGTGCCCCCAGAAAAGGGTGGTGCTGTACAGTCGGATGTTTGCCTGTCTGCACGGCGCCCAGTCTTCCTGTCGCTCTCTACCCCACACGGTGCAAGGCCAGGCGTATCAGAAGGGTGGCGGCCGTGCTGGGCAGCTCCCAAAGGCGGACGCCAGCCTGCACGGCAGGTCCCAGCTGACGCTGTCGCTCTTGAGCAGGACCAGGCAGAGCAGCAACACCAGCTGCAGGCAGGCAAGGAGCAGAAACTGCCTCCTGCAGGCCAGGAGAAGATTAAGACACAGGACGGGAAAAATCTGCCTCATCTCTTTCCAGACATCATCTGCAGACACCGCCAGGCCAGCACTGGCACCCTGCATCATGCTGGCCACACCACCCCCTGCCCCGCTCCTGGGCCTCAGGTTAAGGGCCCTGGCAGCTCAGATCTGCTCTTCATCTCCCTGCTGGGCCCACAAACAAGCACCACCCCACAACCCAGGCAAAAGGGATCCTGAGCAATGTCAGTGCTGAGAAGTTAAAAGCTGACGGATGCCTTGGGACCACTAGCCCGGACATCCCACCACCCACAAATAAGCCCTGGCACGCCGAGCCCCACAGGGCAACTCACTGCAGCCAGAAACTGATCCCACGCCTCTTTGCCACCAGCTGCTCCTCCTGCAGGTCAATGCACAGCAGGGACATGCATTGGTGTGGGCAAGACTGTTGGGCCTTGGGGGCTCAGACCCCCACCCTCATCCCCACTGATATCAGCGCCCCCAAAGCCGATGGCTACCCTGCAGACCCTCTCTTCCCCAAGTCTCGCATCGGGCTTCTCTGACCTACCAGCTTCACAGCCACCATCTCCTGCATAAGGGACGTGGACAGCCTGGCGGCCTGCTCCGTCTTCCGCCTGTTGTGGGCACCGCAGGTGTTTGGGCTGTGAGGAGAGAGCTCGCTCAGCACTGGGACCGCCACATGGCGAACAGGGAGCCAAGGTGCTGGGCAGGCTCTGCTGGGGCTGAGGCAAGGCGCCGCAGGGTGCCAGCATTGAAAAGACCCTGCCCTCTACTCCCTTCCCGCCTCAGGCTCCAAGGGCATTTAGGAGAGGCTTGGAGCTCTTCAGAGCTGCTTCAAAGAGCCAAGCGGCATTTGGGGATTTTTTTTTTTTTTTTTTTCATGAGCTGCTTTGCAAAAGGCAACGGGCTCTTCAGAGAAGGGAAGGGAAAGCTGAAAGGTGTCCTAGAGCCACTTAGGGCTGCGCAGAGCTGCTCAGCACTCCTTAAAGGATTTTAGAGCTTGCGCGAGTGGTCGACTGCCGTTTAGAGGTGGTTTGAAGCCGTGCAGGCAGTTGGGAGTGCTCCAGAGGCATTCTAGTGGGCTTGGGAGCAGCTTAGATGTCATCAGAGGAGTATTAGATCAGCGGCTCTGTTGTCCAACGTTGGCACAGACCTTGCCAAGCCGGCCCTGGGGACACAGATCCCTGGGAGCTGCACAGAGCTCCACCCCCACAGGTTGGGCTCGGGTGCCTGTCACCACTCACCCAGCTGTTTGCCGTTGCAGACCCTTGCGTCTCTCCCTGAGGTGCCTGTGTTCTTTCCTCAGGACCTGCACAAAGGAAGGGCCCTGGTTAGTAGTCCACTCCCGTGCCCGCTCTGAGGGGGCTTTCCCCATACAAAGACCTTGTGCCACCGTGCCTCCTGTGCCTAGTACCTTCTCAATCTCGGCCTGCTCCTGCAGGGCCTCTGCCAGCTTGACTGCTGACTGCTTCTCCTGCAAAGCAACGGGGGCGCATTACAAGGGGCCCAGGTGGGCCTGGGGATCCGCAGTCAGTCTCCAGGGCACTGTGAGGCCAGCCAGGGCCCGGGAGGCAGGGACACTGGCATCCTTGGGAGCTGGCACCACACGCAGCAGCTCTGCCCACCTAAGCGGTGTTTTCATGTGGGTCACAGACCTGGTGGAGCTCCTTCAGGGCTGCATCTCCCTCTGCCTTCACCTCAGTCAGCTCTGCCTGGGAGAGAAGAGGCAGCGAGAGCATCTCAGTGGGGGCGGCTGGAGGAGCAGCATGAAACCAGCATGGGCTCAAGGCCCAATGCCCTGGCTGAGACTGGGCGTCCCCAAACCACACAGCTGCCCGCCCCCATCAGGGTGCCTGTCACACACGATGTCCCCAGACACCCGCGAGGGTTCCCCAACCCACTTTGCTCCCCCACAACCCTTCTGGGGAGCCTGCAGACCCACATCAGGGTCCCCCCGCCATTCCAGGCACCCTGCGGGTGCCCCAACATGCCCACCCCCAACCCTTCTGTCATGGTGCCTGTCAGACCCACAAGAGCAGCAGGCCTGGGGGCCAGGTGCGGAGCAGAGCATCTGCCTCACCTGGAGCTGCGTGAGGACTTCTCCGGTGCTCTCCAGCTGCTGGGAGCTCTGGGCATGCTGCGCTGCCAGGGTCAGGCGCTGCGGAGATGAGACAGGGGTGAGTGCCAACCGTGGGGTGCTCATGGGGCAGCCAGAGGTGTGTCCAAGCAGGTGTGGGCATGGGGGTCTCGGTACCTCAGTGGTGAGCTCCTGCAGGGTGGTGCGCAGCTCCTCTTTCTCCCTCTCCTGCAGGCATGGGGACAGTGGTGGAGAGCAGGGCTTGGAGCCCCCTCTGCACATGCCCGGGCATCGCCAACACCTACCAAGCGCCTGAGCTGCTCCCGCGTTGCAGCTGCCTCACTCTCGCTCTCCTTCAGGCAGCCCAAGAGGGCACCGAGCTCTTCCCTCAGCCCCACATGGGGCTCCTCAGGCACCTCCCCGGAGCACTGCAGCCTGCAGGATTGAGGGGATGGGAGACTGCTGAGTGCAGACCCCCAGGGCAGAGATGAGGCACCCAGGCAGGCAGGGAGTGCACAGAGCCCTCCAGGACTGCTGGCAGGGCCCCCCCACCTCCACCCAGCCCCGCAGGAAGCCCCATCAAGGGCCCAGGCGTGCAGGTGCTGCGCACAGCCCCCGCGACCTGAGTCTCAGCCCCAAGCAGCACGCAGCCATGCACACCCGTCTTCCAGCTGGCAGCTGGCTGCTCGCAGAAGCCCGCAAGCCTGCTCCAGCTCCAGCAGCTTCTCCAGCAGCTCCCGGCGTTCATCCTGGTGGCACTGCAAGGAGAGCTGCAAGTCCTCCAGCTCCATGGGGCCCAGCATGCACTGCAGGCCAAGGGGCCTCCAGCTCCTTTGGGCCAAATGAGCTTCACACCCTCAGCCCGAGAGCACCCTTCCTCCAGGAGCCGCAGGCAGCTCTGTGGCCCAAGTGCCAAGGATGCTGATGTGCCCCACTGTGATGTCAGCCCACCTCACCTGAAGCTGACTGCCTGCCCCCACCCCACCCCACCTCGTCCCGCCCCAGGCTATTGTGACATGCCTGCTCTTCTCTGACCTCACTGCCCTTCTCTGACAGCACTGCTGTGCCTGCATGTGGCTGCTGGAGCACAAGGGGCAACTGAGGGTTGCACACGCCTCAGCCCCATCCAGCGCTGTCTACACACCGCCACCTAGACACCAAGCCGCAGGGCTGCACTACACCCCAGGCTTGCGCAGGGCTCTTCCAGAGGGCGCTGCAAGTTCCAGAGGGCTGTGCTAAGCACCGCCCGAGTCCCACCGCTATGTACGAAACGGCAGATGTGTCAGGGAACTACGAGAGGCCCATGAGGCAATCATGTTCCTAGCGGATATCTGCTCCTCCTGCAGGTCAACGCACAGCAGGGCCATGCATTGGTGTGGGCAAGACTGCTGGGCTTTGGGGGCTCAGACCGCCACCCTCATCCCCACCGAGATCGTCTCTGTCCTACCAGCTTCACAGCCACCATCTCCTGCACAAGTGATGCGGACAGCCTGGCTGCCTACTCTGTCTCCCACCTGTGGTGGGCACCGCAGGGGTCTGGGGACGAGCAGGGCAGGGACACAGGCATGCTCTGGGGCTGGCACCATGCCCAGCAGCTGTGGCCACCTAAGCTTTATTTTCATGTGGGTCACAGACCCGGGCAGTTTAATCTGGCAACGGGTGTCAAAGACAACAAGAAGGGCACAAGAGTCCTGGCCTTGGGATTCCTCGGGCAGCTTCCGCTGCCCAGCGACAGAGCAGACTGCCCTGAGCTGGCACCTGCAGAAACTGCTGATTTCTCGCCGGTTACTCTTTCTCATTCTTTCTCACCACATGCACACGCACACAATCCTCTGCTCTTCTCCAGGAAGGTCACTGCTGCACACAGAGGCTTTCCCCAGGGAAGTGCATCCATGCTGGCCTGACATCCATGCTGTTCCTGGACCCCCTGCCATGTGCTCCCTGCAACAGCCCCGTGTTTGTAGTGCCCCAGGTGAAGGGGTGACTTGCACTGGCAGTGATGGTGAGGGCAGGAAGCAGACCCAGCTGGAAGGGACTCACAAATACTCTGCCACCTTCCACTGGCTCTGTGGCTGAGGATGATACTTGAAAGGATCATGGGGCATTTCCAATGGCCTGAGGTGTGTTTGGGTGTGCAGCCAGATCCAGCCTGAAGCATTTCATTCAGCGTGACACAAATGACTCTCCAGTCTCTCTTCCTTGCGTCTCTTTGGTCCTCACTGCCTCCCCTGGGGTTGCAGAGCCCTGGCTTACCTGTGGATAGCTACATTTCACACTTTACCTTTGAGCGAGTTCAACTTGAAGGGTCTCTCTTTTTGTGAGGCTCCAAATCCTTACCCACCACTAGGCACATGGTGTCCCCGCAGACTCCCTGAGCTCTCCTGATGATGTCCAGATTCCCCTCCATAAGGCTGGGCATCTGCCATTAGCCCTGTTACATGTGGGACAGCCGCAGGCAGGTAACTGCAAGAAGACCATTCACCATCTCCACTGGCACTGGCCGCTGACCGACCAGTGAGCGCTAAATGCAGCCCTCACTCTTTGAGATCACGCTGCGGCTCTGATCTCGTCCTGCTGAGCCCAGGCAGAACCCAAACAAAGCAGCAGGCCTTTCAGAGCTGCAATCCCTTGGTCCTGCTCCTGACTCCAGCTTTGGAAGAAAAGCCCACCCTTTGGCACTTGGAATCAGCACCGACCATTTTATTACAGCGCTGCTGTTATGGAGGCCAGCTCCGGCCCAGAGGTGCACATTGTCTGGTCCTGAACACATAGACACAGCAGTACATGCAATGTTACAGTAGCATTTTGGCCTTATGCGCACACAAGAGCTCGAGAGGAAGGTCAGGAAATGACCGTAGCTCCAGGAAAGCAGCAGTTCAGACTCAACTACTGCGGTAAGGAAGTGCCTGCCATGGCAGTGAGGGGACTTTCCTGACAGGCACTAGGACTGTTCCTGCATGCTGTGGCTGGACTTTCCCTCTCTGCATCTCCTCTGCACACTGGTGCTGCTGCTTTGGCTCCAGAGACATGCTGCTCTTTGTGGGAGGGGAGAGCCCAGGCTGGAACTGCTGTTCTCCTCAAAGCCGCTCTGAGTACTGGTACGGTGCAGAAGGAAGGCATCAGAGCACAAGGACAGCTTGCTTCCTCCACCACAGAAGAGATGTGCCAGGACACACCCCTACTGTCAACAGAGGAGCTAAGGAATCCTAAAGGACATGTGGACCCTGGCATTCCTCATACCTTGCTCCTACCAGTCTTCCACATGTCTGAGCCTGATTCTGTCACCCTGAGCTCCCTCGGTATCAGTGCTACAACAAATACTGCCAGAGGGAAATTCTGCTCGTTCCAGTAAAGGCACCCAAGGCAGCTCCGAGGAACAGCCTCTGCAGATTCCTCCCTCTCCTGCTGACAGGGTAGCACTGACTCCTTGCTCACACAAGGCCTCTGGGTCAACTTCGAGAGGTAGATAGATGCCTGAGGAAAAGTGGAATGAATCCAAACATTTGTCTTTGAACGTGAATACAGGAGAAAGAAAGAAAGAGAGGGAGGGAGGGAGAGAAGGATGGAAGGAGAAAAGGAAGCAAGGAAGAGAGGAAAGGGGAGGAGACCTGGCCTCAAATACCCTGGGACTTATGAGTGGGAAGAGGAGGGCAGGTTATGGCTGCTGAAATAAAATTTGTGATATAAGTTTTCCCAGTGCATCTCTGACTTCCTCGTTCCTCATGCTGTAGATGAGAGTGTTCATTGCTGGAGGCACCACTGAGTACAGAACTGCCACCACCACATCCAGGGATGGGGAGGAGACAGAGTGGGGCTTCGCGTAGGCAAACACTGCACTTCTGATAAACAGGGAGACCACAGCAAGGTGAGGGAGGCATGTGGAAAAGGCTCTGTGCTGTCCCCGCCCAGAGGGGATCCTCAGAACAGCCTTGAAGAGCTGCACATAGAACAGAACAATGTAAAAAAAAAAAAAAAAAAACAAACCCAAAGCTAAGCAAAGACTAACCACAAGAACCCCACCTTCCCTGACGTAGGAGTCTGAGCTTTCCTGCTCAGACTTGCTCCTTGCTTGAGAAGCCGGGGAATTTCACGGAAAAACTGGTCCACAGCATTGGTATGAATGGTATTGAAAACGTATTAGCAGTGTGTACCGCAGCCTAGACAAAAGTGGTGCCCCAGGCAGCTGCTGCAGTTTTGATGCAAGCCCTCTTGCCCCTGAGTGTCTCAGAGCGCAGGGGTTGGCAGATGGCCGTAGAGCAGTCAAAGACCATAACTGTGAGAAGAGAATACCTGCGGAAAATGAGAAAAAGAGAAAGAAAGACTTGGGCAGCTCATCCCCAATGGGAAATGGCCTTCGTGTTGCACAGGGAACTGGCCGTGGACTTGGGGAGAGTGGAGAAGATGGAGCCAAGGTCCAGAATGGATAGATAGACTGAGGAGGAAGGAGTACACGGGTGTGCGGAGGAGGTGGTTGCAGACTGCAGCCATGATGATGAGGGCATTGCCCAGGAGGGCAGCCAGGTAGATGCCCAGGAGCAGTGAGAAGTGCAAGAGCTGCACTCGCACATGTCTGCAAATGCCAGGAGGGGGAACTCGGTCAAGGAGCTGCTGCTGGACATTTTCTCCTTCTGGGCATGGGGGACTGTCCAAGGAGGAAAAGGCATTACCAAGTTCCAGCAGGGTCCTCTGAGCAAAATCCATTCCATTTCTCACAGACACCCTCTACGTTTCCTTTCTCCTTACCAGCAGGGCCTTTGGTCAGCTCCTTTGACTGAGCTCTGGCTTATGCTGTTTGAGCGTGCCATAAGGAACAGGGGCCGCCCGCCCATCAATCCTCTTGTAGGGCAGGTATTTGGTGGGGGTTACTGGGACTGGATGCCCTGAGCTGAGTGAAGGGGATTTGGTCTAGTGAGCCAGTGGGAATACTCTCCATTTACTTCCGAGAGATGAAAATAGCACCCAGACCAACTGCCAGGCTCTTCTCTGTGTGACTGCATCTTCACTGGGGAGACAAGTCAGTCCTCAAACAAAACACTTCTCTGCTCTGGAAGTTTCTTTTGGCTCCACCGAACACAAAGTGAGTCCAATCCACCAGCTCACATGGGCATGTCTCCCCTCTGCCTGCTCCGTACAGCTCTCAAAGCCCCAAATGTCCCCGAGAGGTGCTTCTAGTAAGGAGCCCTAGTAATGAGCCATCTCGTAATGAGCGATCGTGGGCAGGTTGAACCGTGTGAAAAGTGGGCTGAAATCTCCAGTGTGGGCTTGCGAAAAGGTAAGACTGGGGAGACAAATGGGGTTCATAAGGGAGACGTCTTGATATGACAACAGGGAAGGAGGAGTGTGTGCAACAAATGCCCAGCTTCCGCGTGCCAGGAACTGGCAGATGAACCTAAGTGTCCTGTACATTAGTCCTGAATATGGACATTTCAGGGTATTATGCCAAAAGAGAGGGGCTAGGAAAAGCACTAGCTCTGTTCGGAAATAGGAGGAGGAGAAAGAGTAATTTGGGCACCAACACAACTGCCGGCTTGGAAGGAGTGCTCTGCACAGACTGACAAGAGAGGGGCAAGTTTCAGCACTCTCAGCCTTGACGCTTGTCCCCGATCTGCAGCAAGGAGTAAGACCTTGTTTCCCCTGGACAGCAAACTTGCTTTGTGTTCTTGCTGTTCAGTTCCTCTAGCATGGAGCAACTAGGACCCTGCAGGGTCCTGGCAGTGTGTCTGGCTCCCGGGCACACAGCTGTGTGGATCTGCAGAAATGGAGCAGCAAGGTCAGGCTGCTCAGGGAGTGCTGGAGGCCTGGGGTGGGGGTGGCATCCAAGGATTTCCTGAACATCTCTGCCAGCACAGCCCCCAGGGCCCACGAACAGCAGCACTGCCCCAGATGTCTTCTGCTGCCTGCTATGACACATGGTCACTGTGGCTGCCTGGTGAAGGCTGGCTCCAGAGGATGATTAAAGGGTCATGGTCAGAGTCTGGAAGGAGTTTCCCTCCGCAGCCAAACAAGGGGAGGAGGCAGAGGGTGATTTCCTCCTCAGCGCAGGTGATGACACCACTGTCACACATCTAATGGGAGGAAAGATCAAGCCCCTTACTCTGCCTGCCCCTCCATTACCTGCTGCTGTCCCCAGGTCAGACTGCAGCTTTGCCATGAAGCCCTCTGAAGAGGAGCCTGGAGAAAGGAGGAGCGGAGGGGAGACCGCAGAGCAGGGACTTGTGGGGAGGAAGGCATGTGACTCATTCTGCTGCCGAGGGACAAAGGCAGTGTCCAAACGCCTTGCAGAGCTGTCCCAGGACAGTCGCTGCCCTCACCCCCTTGCTTACAACGCAGGGGTGTAGAAGGGGGCAGGCAGAGAAGAGCTGTCCCCAGGGCTGGTATGGGCAGAGCTGGTGAGGAGGAAGCTTCTCTCCTGAGTCCAGGATTGGGCTGCTCTCGCCACAGACTCTGCAGCCCCAGCATTGCAGCGACTGCTGGCCTGCCTACTGCATGCCTCCAGCCCTGTGTCACAGTGGGAGCGGGCCCTTCTGATGGGCTACTTTTCAGCGGTGACCCACACCAACCTGAGGGACCAAACCTTGCCTACTTCTCCCACATCGGACTGCAATGGAGATTACACGGCCTCAGAGAAGGCGCCCAACATCTCCCAGAGCTTGGGAACAGAGGGCAGGGTTGGCACAGGGGCACCAAGGCAGAAGACATCACCCCTGATGTGATCGTCCAGCCCTTGGCCTCCGGCTTATGAGGTACATAACTCTGTCCCTTCAGAGGCATCCCCTCAGGACCCTGTAGGCCCCTGAGTCAGATGCCTGGTGCTGCTCACAGAGCAGCTCCCAGGGTTCCTGTCCCCTGTGGAACTTCCCCTTCTCCGCCAGATGGGTCCGCAACATGATCTATACCATGCCATGGCAGGGGGGCTGAGCTGGACGGACAGAAGAGCCGGGAGAACTCACACCTGGAAACAGAGATGAGATGACCTGGGCCTCTGCTCCTCCTGCCATCTCTCCTGCCCCACAGCCTCACTCTTCAGTGCCGTTCATAACTCTAGCAGCAGTGTTTCCTCCAAATGCTCCCCTCTGCTCCCAGTCTCACCCAGGCCCTTTCTGCGATTTCTGTCTTCATCCCATCACTAACTCCTCCCTCAATCCCTCTCTCTCTACATGTCTTCTTGCTGAAATCCCACAGACAATTAATGGGGGGGGGGGGGGGGTGGCGGGAGTGGTGCCGAATGGGACAGGAGGTAGCACACACACTCACCCCTCACCCGCCAGCTCTGTCTATGCCCCCTGAGGGAAATTTTTACCGGTAAAAACCCAGGCAAAGAAAGCACTGAGGGCCTCTGCCTTCTCGGTGTGGTTCAATATACCGAATTATTGACAGATTTCACCTTTCCGTTTTTCATTTCTTTGCAGCAAAAAAGAGTCTACTCAACTTTACGTACTGCGCTTACGAGGAATCTGGGAAAAACTTGTTCTCCCTTTTCATCTCCTTCCTGAAGGCTGGTTTCAAAGCTAGAAGTCGTGAATGAATACCTTGCTTTCGGAAAAGATCTGAAGCATGGAGTGTTTGAGGTAGAGTAATGCATACGACAGGAAGAGTTGAAAGTCACTGAACACAGCATCACTCGTTCAGCACGCTTCCAGGTAACTACAGGTCACATTTCATTTCCCAGGAAGAGCAGAGCAGGGTGTTAGAGTGTTTCTTGGCCAGGGTAAGTGAGCAGAGCAGGGTGTTAGAGTGTTTCTTGGCCAGGGTAAGTGAGCAGAGCAGGGTGTTAGAGTGTTTCTTGGCCAGGGTAAGTCTTTGCTAGAGGCAGGTAAGTCTACTGACAGACATATTAACAAGTAATGGCAACTTTTAAGCTACAGTTGAAAAACGGAGTTTGGACAATCATAGCATCGCACTGGCACCAGCCGTCAGTGCTGTATCAGCCACCTGAAATTCCTTGACCAAGTCAGTCTCTTTCCAAGGAAAAATCACAGACTGAGGAGTCGGGGTTCTCAGTTGTCCTTTATATTGTTAAAGAGAGGGCGAGCTTAGTGGCAAGTATTCAGCAGGCAAACATCCCCCACAGCAAGGTGTAGTCGCGGCTGGACACACAGTGTGCCTGCACATGCCATTCCAGATGTGCGCAGTGGTGCCCCCGGAAAAGGGTGGTGCTGTACAGTCGGATGTTTGCCTGTCTGCACGGCGCCCAGTCTTCCTGTCGCTCTCTACCCCACACGGTGCAAGGCCAGGCGTATCAGAAGGGTGGCGGCCGTGCTGGGCAGCTCCCAAAGGCGGACGCCAGCCTGCACGGCAGGTCCCAGCTGACGCTGTCGCTCTTGAGCAGGACCAGGCAGAGCAGCAACACCAGCTGCAGGCAGGCAAGGAGCAGAAACTGCCTCCTGCAGGCCAGGAGAAGATTAAGACACAGGACGGGAAAAATCTGCCTCATCTCTTTCCAGACATCATCTGCAGACACCGCCAGGCCAGCACTGGCACCCTGCATCATGCTGGCCACACCACCCCCTGCCCCGCTCCTGGGCCTCAGGTTAAGGGCCCCGGCAGCTCAGATCTGCTCTTCATCTCCCTGCTGGGCCCACAAACAAGCACCACCCCACAACCCAGGCAAAAGGGATCCTGAGCAATGTCAGTGCTGAGAAGTTAAAAGCTGACGGATGCCTTGGGACCACTAGCCCGGACATCCCACCACCCACAAATAAGCCCTGGCACGCCGAGCCCCACAGGGCAACTCACTGCAGCCAGAAACTGATCCCACGCCTCTTTGCCACCAGCTGCTCCTCCTGCAGGTCAATGCACAGCAGGGACATGCATTGGTGTGGGCAAGACTGTTGGGCCTTGGGGGCTCAGACCCCCACCCTCATCCCCACTGATATCAGCGCCCCCAAAGCCGATGGCTACCCTGCAGACCCTCTCTTCCCCAAGTCTCGCATCGGGCTTCTCTGACCTACCAGCTTCACAGCCACCATCTCCTGCATAAGGGACGTGGACAGCCTGGCGGCCTGCTCCGTCTTCCGCCTGTTGTGGGCACCGCAGGTGTTTGGGCTGTGAGGAGAGAGCTCGCTCAGCACTGGGACCGCCACATGGCGAACAGGGAGCCAAGGTGCTGGGCAGGCTCTGCTGGGGCTGAGGCAAGGCGCCGCAGGGTGCCAGCATTGAAAAGACCCTGCCCTCTACTCCCTTCCCGCCTCAGGCTCCAAGGGCATTTAGGAGAGGCTTGGAGCTCTTCAGAGCTGCTTCAAAGAGCCAAGCGGCATTTGGGGATTTTTTTTTTTTTTTTTTTCATGAGCTGCTTTGCAAAAGGCAACGGGCTCTTCAGAGAAGGGAAGGGAAAGCTGAAAGGTGTCCTAGAGCCACTTAGGGCTGCGCAGAGCTGCTCAGCACTCCTTAAAGGATTTTAGAGCTTGCGCGAGTGGTCGACTGCCGTTTAGAGGTGGTTTGAAGCCATGCAGGCAGTTGGGAGTGCTCCAGAGGCATTCTAGTGGGCTTGGGAGCAGCTTAGATGTCATCAGAGGAGTATTAGATCAGCGGCTCTGTTGTCCAACGTTGGCACAGACCTTGCCAAGCCGGCCCTGGGGACACAGATCCCTGGGAGCTGCACAGAGCTCCACCCCCACAGGTTGGGCTCGGGTGCCTGTCACCACTCACCCAGCTGTTTGCCGTTGCAGACCCTTGCGTCTCTCCCTGAGGTGCCTGTGTTCTTTCCTCAGGACCTGCACAAAGGAAGGGCCCTGGTTAGTAGTCCACTCCCGTGCCCGCTCTGAGGGGGCTTTCCCCATACAAAGACCTTGTGCCACCGTGCCTCCTGTGCCTAGTACCTTCTCAATCTCGGCCTGCTCCTGCAGGGCCTCTGCCAGCTTGACTGCTGACTGCTTCTCCTGCAAAGCAACGGGGGCGCATTACAAGGGGCCCAGGTGGGCCTGGGGATCCGCAGTCAGTCTCCAGGGCACTGTGAGGCCAGCCAGGGCCCGGGAGGCAGGGACACTGGCATCCTTGGGAGCTGGCACCACACGCAGCAGCTCTGCCCACCTAAGCGGTGTTTTCATGTGGGTCACAGACCTGGTGGAGCTCCTTCAGGGCTGCATCTCCCTCTGCCTTCACCTCAGTCAGCTCTGCCTGGGAGAGAAGAGGCAGCGAGAGCATCTCAGTGGGGGCGGCTGGAGGAGCAGCATGAAACCAGCATGGGCTCAAGGCCCAATGCCCTGGCTGAGACTGGGCGTCCCCAAACCACACAGCTGCCCGCCCCCATCAGGGTGCCTGTCACACACGATGTCCCCAGACACCCGCGAGGGTTCCCCAACCCACTTTGCTCCCCCACAACCCTTCTGGGGAGCCTGCAGACCCACATCAGGGTCCCCCCGCCATTCCAGGCACCCTGCGGGTGCCCCAACATGCCCACCCCCAACCCTTCTGTCATGGTGCCTGTCAGACCCACAAGAGCAGCAGGCCTGGGGGCCAGGTGCGGAGCAGAGCATCTGCCTCACCTGGAGCTGCGTGAGGACTTCTCCGGTGCTCTCCAGCTGCTGGGAGCTCTGGGCATGCTGCGCTGCCAGGGTCAGGCGCTGCGGAGATGAGACAGGGGTGAGTGCCAACCGTGGGGTGCTCATGGGGCAGCCAGAGGTGTGTCCAAGCAGGTGTGGGCATGGGGGTCTCGGTACCTCAGTGGTGAGCTCCTGCAGGGTGGTGCGCAGCTCCTCTTTCTCCCTCTCCTGCAGGCATGGGGACAGTGGTGGAGAGCAGGGCTTGGAGCCCCCTCTGCACATGCCCGGGCATCGCCAACACCTACCAAGCGCCTGAGCTGCTCCCGCGTTGCAGCTGCCTCACTCTCGCTCTCCTTCAGGCAGCCCAAGAGGGCACCGAGCTCTTCCCTCAGCCCCACATGGGGCTCCTCAGGCACCTCCCCGGAGCACTGCAGCCTGCAGGATTGAGGGGATGGGAGACTGCTGAGTGCAGACCCCCAGGGCAGAGATGAGGCACCCAGGCAGGCAGGGAGTGCACAGAGCCCTCCAGGACTGCTGGCAGGGCCCCCCCACCTCCACCCAGCCCCGCAGGAAGCCCCATCAAGGGCCCAGGCGTGCAGGTGCTGCGCACAGCCCCCGCGACCTGAGTCTCAGCCCCAAGCAGCACGCAGCCATGCACACCCGTCTTCCAGCTGGCAGCTGGCTGCTCGCAGAAGCCCGCAAGCCTGCTCCAGCTCCAGCAGCTTCTCCAGCAGCTCCCGGCGTTCATCCTGGTGGCACTGCAAGGAGAGCTGCAAGTCCTCCAGCTCCATGGGGCCCAGCATGCACTGCAGGCCAAGGGGCCTCCAGCTCCTTTGGGCCAAATGAGCTTCACGCCCTCAGCCCGAGAGCACCCTTCCTCCAGGAGCCGCAGGCAGCTCTGTGGCCCAAGTGCCAAGGATGCTGATGTGCCCCACTGTGATGTCAGCCCACCTCACCTGAAGCTGACTGCCTGCCCCCACCCCACCCCACCTCGTCCCGCCCCAGGCTATTGTGACATGCCTGCTCTTCTCTGACCTCACTGCCCTTCTCTGACAGCACTGCTGTGCCTGCATGTGGCTGCTGGAGCACAAGGGGCAACTGAGGGTTGCACACGCCTCAGCCCCATCCAGCGCTGTCTACACACCGCCACCTAGACACCAAGCCGCAAGGCTGCACTACACCCCAGGCTTGCGCAGGGCTCTTCCAGAGGGCGCTGCAAGTTCCAGAGGGCTGTGCTAAGCACCGCCCGAGTCCCACCGCTATGTACGAAACGGCAGATGTGTCAGGGAACTACGAGAGGCCCATGAGGCAATCATGTTCCTAGCGGATATCTGCTCCTCCTGCAGGTCAACGCACAGCAGGGCCATGCATTGGTGTGGGCAAGACTGCTGGGCTTTGGGGGCTCAGACCGCCACCCTCATCCCCACCGAGATCGTCTCTGTCCTACCAGCTTCACAGCCACCATCTCCTGCACAAGTGATGCGGACAGCCTGGCTGCCTACTCTGTCTCCCACCTGTGGTGGGCACCGCAGGGGTCTGGGGACGAGCAGGGCAGGGACACAGGCATGCTCTGGGGCTGGCACCATGCCCAGCAGCTGTGGCCACCTAAGCTTTATTTTCATGTGGGTCACAGACCCGGGCAGTTTAATCTGGCAACGGGTGTCAAAGACAACAAGAAGGGCACAAGAGTCCTGGCCTTGGGATTCCTCGGGCAGCTTCCGCTGCCCAGCGACAGAGCAGACTGCCCTGAGCTGGCACCTGCAGAAACTGCTGATTTCTCGCCGGTTACTCTTTCTCATTCTTTCTCACCACATGCACACGCACACAATCCTCTGCTCTTCTCCAGGAAGGTCACTGCTGCACACAGAGGCTTTCCCCAGGGAAGTGCATCCATGCTGGCCTGACATCCATGCTGTTCCTGGACCCCCTGCCATGTGCTCCCTGCAACAGCCCCGTGTTTGTAGTGCCCCAGGTGAAGGGGTGACTTGCACTGGCAGTGATGGTGAGGGCAGGAAGCAGACCCAGCTGGAAGGGACTCACAAATACTCTGCCACCTTCCACTGGCTCTGTGGCTGAGGATGATACTTGAAAGGATCATGGGGCATTTCCAATGGCCTGAGGTGTGTTTGGGTGTGCAGCCAGATCCAGCCTGAAGCATTTCATTCAGCGTGACACAAATGACTCTCCAGTCTCTCTTCCTTGCGTCTCTTTGGTCCTCACTGCCTCCCCTGGGGTTGCAGAGCCCTGGCTTACCTGTGGATAGCTACATTTCACACTTTACCTTTGAGCGAGTTCAACTTGAAGGGTCTCTCTTTTTGTGAGGCTCCAAATCCTTACCCACCACTAGGCACATGGTGTCCCCGCAGACTCCCTGAGCTCTCCTGATGATGTCCAGATTCCCCTCCATAAGGCTGGGCATCTGCCATTAGCCCTGTTACATGTGGGACAGCCGCAGGCAGGTAACTGCAAGAAGACCATTCACCATCTCCACTGGCACTGGCCGCTGACCGACCAGTGAGCGCTAAATGCAGCCCTCACTCTTTGAGATCACGCTGCGGCTCTGATCTCGTCCTGCTGAGCCCAGGCAGAACCCAAACAAAGCAGCAGGCCTTTCAGAGCTGCAATCCCTTGGTCCTGCTCCTGACTCCAGCTTTGGAAGAAAAGCCCACCCTTTGGCACTTGGAATCAGCACCGACCATTTTATTACAGCGCTGCTGTTATGGAGGCCAGCTCCGGCCCAGAGGTGCACATTGTCTGGTCCTGAACACACAGACACAGCAGTACATGCAATGTTACAGTAGCATTTTGGCCTTATGCGCACACAAGAGCTCGAGAGGAAGGTCAGGAAATGACCGTAGCTCCAGGAAAGCAGCAGTTCAGACTCAACTACTGCGGTAAGGAAGTGCCTGCCATGGCAGTGAGGGGACTTTCCTGACAGGCACTAGGACTGTTCCTGCATGCTGTGGCTGGACTTTCCCTCTCTGCATCTCCTCTGCACACTGGTGCTGCTGCTTTGGCTCCAGAGACATGCTGCTCTTTGTGGGAGGGGAGAGCCCAGGCTGGAACTGCTGTTCTCCTCAAAGCCGCTCTGAGTACTGGTACGGTGCAGAAGGAAGGCATCAGAGCACAAGGACAGCTTGCTTCCTCCACCACAGAAGAGATGTGCCAGGACACACCCCTACTGTCAACAGAGGAGCTAAGGAATCCTAAAGGACATGTGGACCCTGGCATTCCTCATACCTTGCTCCTACCAGTCTTCCACATGTCTGAGCCTGATTCTGTCACCCTGAGCTCCCTCGGTATCAGTGCTACAACAAATACTGCCAGAGGGAAATTCTGCTCGTTCCAGTAAAGGCACCCAAGGCAGCTCCGAGGAACAGCCTCTGCAGATTCCTCCCTCTCCTGCTGACAGGGTAGCACTGACTCCTTGCTCACACAAGGCCTCTGGGTCAACTTCGAGAGGTAGATAGATGCCTGAGGAAAAGTGGAATGAATCCAAACATTTGTCTTTGAACGTGAATACAGGAGAAAGAAAGAAAGAGAGGGAGGGAGGGAGAGAAGGATGGAAGGAGAAAAGGAAGCAAGGAAGAGAGGAAAGGGGAGGAGACCTGGCCTCAAATACCCTGGGACTTATGAGTGGGAAGAGGAGGGCAGGTTATGGCTGCTGAAATAAAATTTGTGATATAAGTTTTCCCAGTGCATCTCTGACTTCCTCGTTCCTCATGCTGTAGATGAGAGTGTTCATTGCTGGAGGCACCACTGAGTACAGAACTGCCACCACCACATCCAGGGATGGGGAGGAGACAGAGTGGGGCTTCGCGTAGGCAAACACTGCACTTCTGATAAACAGGGAGACCACAGCAAGGTGAGGGAGGCATGTGGAAAAGGCTCTGTGCTGTCCCCGCCCAGAGGGGATCCTCAGAACAGCCTTGAAGAGCTGCACATAGAACAGAACAATGTAAAAAAAAAAAAAAAAAAACAAACCCAAAGCTAAGCAAAGACTAACCACAAGAACCCCACCTTCCCTGACGTAGGAGTCTGAGCTTTCCTGCTCAGACTTGCTCCTTGCTTGAGAAGCCGGGGAATTTCACGGAAAAACTGGTCCACAGCATTGGTATGAATGGTATTGAAAACGTATTAGCAGTGTGTACCGCAGCCTAGACAAAAGTGGTGCCCCAGGCAGCTGCTGCAGTTTTGATGCAAGCCCTCTTGCCCCTGAGTGTCTCAGAGCGCAGGGGTTGGCAGATGGCCGTAGAGCAGTCAAAGACCATAACTGTGAGAAGAGAATACCTGCGGAAAATGAGAAAAAGAGAAAGAAAGACTTGGGCAGCTCATCCCCAATGGGAAATGGCCTTCGTGTTGCACAGGGAACTGGCCGTGGACTTGGGGAGAGTGGAGAAGATGGAGCCAAGGTCCAGAATGGATAGATAGACTGAGGAGGAAGGAGTACACGGGTGTGCGGAGGAGGTGGTTGCAGACTGCAGCCATGATGATGAGGGCATTGCCCAGGAGGGCAGCCAGGTAGATGCCCAGGAGCAGTGAGAAGTGCAAGAGCTGCACTCGCACATGTCTGCAAATGCCAGGAGGGGGAACTCGGTCAAGGAGCTGCTGCTGGACATTTTCTCCTTCTGGGCATGGGGGACTGTCCAAGGAGGAAAAGGCATTACCAAGTTCCAGCAGGGTCCTCTGAGCAAAATCCATTCCATTTCTCACAGACACCCTCTACGTTTCCTTTCTCCTTACCAGCAGGGCCTTTGGTCAGCTCCTTTGACTGAGCTCTGGCTTATGCTGTTTGAGCGTGCCATAAGGAACAGGGGCCGCCCGCCCATCAATCCTCTTGTAGGGCAGGTATTTGGTGGGGGTTACTGGGACTGGATGCCCTGAGCTGAGTGAAGGGGATTTGGTCTAGTGAGCCAGTGGGAATACTCTCCATTTACTTCCGAGAGATGAAAATAGCACCCAGACCAACTGCCAGGCTCTTCTCTGTGTGACTGCATCTTCACTGGGGAGACAAGTCAGTCCTCAAACAAAACACTTCTCTGCTCTGGAAGTTTCTTTTGGCTCCACCGAACACAAAGTGAGTCCAATCCACCAGCTCACATGGGCATGTCTCCCCTCTGCCTGCTCCGTACAGCTCTCAAAGCCCCAAATGTCCCCGAGAGGTGCTTCTAGTAAGGAGCCCTAGTAATGAGCCATCTCGTAATGAGCGATCGTGGGCAGGTTGAACCGTGTGAAAAGTGGGCTGAAATCTCCAGTGTGGGCTTGCGAAAAGGTAAGACTGGGGAAACAAATGGGGTTCATAAGGGAGACGTCTTGATATGACAACAGGGAAGGAGGAGTGTGTGCAACAAATGCCCAGCTTCCGCGTGCCAGGAACTGGCAGATGAACCTAAGTGTCCTGTACATTAGTCCTGAATATGGACATTTCAGGGTATTATGCCAAAAGAGAGGGGCTAGGAAAAGCACTAGCTCTGTTCGGAAATAGGAGGAGGAGAAAGAGTAATTTGGGCACCAACACAACTGCCGGCTTGGAAGGAGTGCTCTGCACAGACTGACAAGAGAGGGGCAAGTTTCAGCACTCTCAGCCTTGACGCTTGTCCCCGATCTGCAGCAAGGAGTAAGACCTTGTTTCCCCTGGACAGCAAACTTGCTTTGTGTTCTTGCTGTTCAGTTCCTCTAGCATGGAGCAACTAGGACCCTGCAGGGTCCTGGCAGTGTGTCTGGCTCCCGGGCACACAGCTGTGTGGATCTGCAGAAATGGAGCAGCAAGGTCAGGCTGCTCAGGGAGTGCTGGAGGCCTGGGGTGGGGGTGGCATCCAAGGATTTCCTGAACATCTCTGCCAGCACAGCCCCCAGGGCCCACGAACAGCAGCACTGCCCCAGATGTCTTCTGCTGCCTGCTATGACACATGGTCACTGTGGCTGCCTGGTGAAGGCTGGCTCCAGAGGATGATTAAAGGGTCATGGTCAGAGTCTGGAAGGAGTTTCCCTCCGCAGCCAAACAAGGGGAGGAGGCAGAGGGTGATTTCCTCCTCAGCGCAGGTGATGACACCACTGTCACACATCTAATGGGAGGAAAGATCAAGCCCCTTACTCTGCCTGCCCCTCCATTACCTGCTGCTGTCCCCAGGTCAGACTGCAGCTTTGCCATGAAGCCCTCTGAAGAGGAGCCTGGAGAAAGGAGGAGCGGAGGGGAGACCGCAGAGCAGGGACTTGTGGGGAGGAAGGCATGTGACTCATTCTGCTGCCGAGGGACAAAGGCAGTGTCCAAACGCCTTGCAGAGCTGTCCCAGGACAGTCGCTGCCCTCACCCCCTTGCTTACAACGCAGGGGTGTAGAAGGGGGCAGGCAGAGAAGAGCTGTCCCCAGGGCTGGTATGGGCAGAGCTGGTGAGGAGGAAGCTTCTCTCCTGAGTCCAGGATTGGGCTGCTCTCGCCACAGACTCTGCAGCCCCAGCATTGCAGCGACTGCTGGCCTGCCTACTGCATGCCTCCAGCCCTGTGTCACAGTGGGAGCGGGCCCTTCTGATGGGCTACTTTTCAGCGGTGACCCACACCAACCTGAGGGACCAAACCTTGCCTACTTCTCCCACATCGGACTGCAATGGAGATTACACGGCCTCAGAGAAGGCGCCCAACATCTCCCAGAGCTTGGGAACAGAGGGCAGGGTTGGCACAGGGGCACCAAGGCAGAAGACATCACCCCTGATGTGATCGTCCAGCCCTTGGCCTCCGGCTTATGAGGTACATAACTCTGTCCCTTCAGAGGCATCCCCTCAGGACCCTGTAGGCCCCTGAGTCAGATGCCTGGTGCTGCTCACAGAGCAGCTCCCAGGGTTCCTGTCCCCTGTGGAACTTCCCCTTCTCCGCCAGATGGGTCCGCAACATGATCTATACCATGCCATGGCAGGGGGGCTGAGCTGGACGGACAGAAGAGCCGGGAGAACTCACACCTGGAAACAGAGATGAGATGACCTGGGCCTCTGCTCCTCCTGCCATCTCTCCTGCCCCACAGCCTCACTCTTCAGTGCCGTTCATAACTCTAGCAGCAGTGTTTCCTCCAAATGCTCCCCTCTGCTCCCAGTCTCACCCAGGCCCTTTCTGCGATTTCTGTCTTCATCCCATCACTAACTCCTCCCTCAATCCCTCTCTCTCTACATGTCTTCTTGCTGAAATCCCACAGACAATTAATGGGGGGGGGTGGTGGCGGGGGTGGTGCCGAATGGGACAGGAGGTAGCACACACACTCACCCCTCACCCGCCAGCTCTGTCTATGCCCCCTGAGGGAAATTTTTACCGGTAAAAACCCAGGCAAAGAAAGCACTGAGGGCCTCTGCCTTCTCGGTGTGGTTCAATATACCGAATTATTGACAGATTTCACCTTTCCGTTTTTCATTTCTTTGCAGCAAAAAAGAGTCTACTCAACTTTACGTACTGCGTTTACGAGGAATCTGGGAAAAACTTGTTCTCCCTTTTCATCTCCTTTCTGAAGGCTGGTTTCAAAGCTAGAAGTCGTGAATGAATACCTTGCTTTCGGAAAAGATCTGAAGCATGGAGTGTTTGAGGTAGAGTAATGCATACGACAGGAAGAGTTGAAAGTCACTGAACACAGCATCACTCGTTCAGCACGCTTCCAGGTAACTACAGGTCACATTTCATTTCCCAGGAAGAGCAGAGCAGGGTGTTAGAGTGTTTCTTGGCCAGGGTAAGTGAGCAGAGCAGGGTGTTAGAGTGCTTCTTGGCCAGGGTAAGTCTTTGCTAGAGGCAGGTAAGTCTACTGACAGACATATTAACAAGTAATGGCAACTTTTAAGCTACAGTTGAAAAACGGAGTTTGGACAATCATAGCATCGCACTGGCACCAGCCGTCAGTGCTGTATCAGCCACCTGAAATTCCTTGACCAAGTCAGTCTCTTTCCAAGGAAAAATCACAGACTGAGGAGTCGGGGTTCTCAGTTGTCCTTTATATTGTTAAAGAGAGGGCGAGCTTAGTGGCAAGTATTCAGCAGGCAAACATCCCCCACAGCAAGGTGTAGTCGCGGCTGGACACACAGTGTGCCTGCACATGCCATTCCAGATGTGCGCAGTGGTGCCCCCGGAAAAGGGTGGTGCTGTACAGTCGGATGTTTGCCTGTCTGCACGGCGCCCAGTCTTCCTGTCGCTCTCTACCCCACACGGTGCAAGGCCAGGCGTATCAGAAGGGTGGCGGCCGTGCTGGGCAGCTCCCAAAGGCGGACGCCAGCCTGCACGGCAGGTCCCAGCTGACGCTGTCGCTCTTGAGCAGGACCAGGCAGAGCAGCAACACCAGCTGCAGGCAGGCAAGGAGCAGAAACTGCCTCCTGCAGGCCAGGAGAAGATTAAGACACAGGACGGGAAAAATCTGCCTCATCTCTTTCCAGACATCATCTGCAGACACCGCCAGGCCAGCACTGGCACCCTGCATCATGCTGGCCACACCACCCCCTGCCCCGCTCCTGGGCCTCAGGTTAAGGGCCCCGGCAGCTCAGATCTGCTCTTCATCTCCCTGCTGGGCCCACAAACAAGCACCACCCCACAACCCAGGCAAAAGGGATCCTGAGCAATGTCAGTGCTGAGAAGTTAAAAGCTGACGGATGCCTTGGGACCACTAGCCCGGACATCCCACCACCCACAAATAAGCCCTGGCACGCCGAGCCCCACAGGGCAACTCACTGCAGCCAGAAACTGATCCCACGCCTCTTTGCCACCAGCTGCTCCTCCTGCAGGTCAATGCACAGCAGGGACATGCATTGGTGTGGGCAAGACTGTTGGGCCTTGGGGGCTCAGACCCCCACCCTCATCCCCACTGATATCAGCGCCCCCAAAGCCGATGGCTACCCTGCAGACCCTCTCTTCCCCAAGTCTCGCATCGGGCTTCTCTGACCTACCAGCTTCACAGCCACCATCTCCTGCATAAGGGACGTGGACAGCCTGGCGGCCTGCTCCGTCTTCCGCCTGTTGTGGGCACCGCAGGTGTTTGGGCTGTGAGGAGAGAGCTCGCTCAGCACTGGGACCGCCACATGGCGAACAGGGAGCCAAGGTGCTGGGCAGGCTCTGCTGGGGCTGAGGCAAGGCGCCGCAGGGTGCCAGCATTGAAAAGACCCTGCCCTCTACTCCCTTCCCGCCTCAGGCTCCAAGGGCATTTAGGAGAGGCTTGGAGCTCTTCAGAGCTGCTTCAAAGAGCCAAGCGGCATTTGGGGATTTTTTTTTTTTTTTTTTTTCATGAGCTGCTTTGCAAAAGGCAACGGGCTCTTCAGAGAAGGGAAGGGAAAGCTGAAAGGTGTCCTAGAGCCACTTAGGGCTGCGCAGAGCTGCTCAGCACTCCTTAAAGGATTTTAGAGCTTGCGCGAGTGGTCGACTGCCGTTTAGAGGTGGTTTGAAGCCGTGCAGGCAGTTGGGAGTGCTCCAGAGGCATTCTAGTGGGCTTGGGAGCAGCTTAGATGTCATCAGAGGAGTATTAGATCAGCGGCTCTGTTGTCCAACGTTGGCACAGACCTTGCCAAGCCGGCCCTGGGGACACAGATCCCTGGGAGCTGCACAGAGCTCCACCCCCACAGGTTGGGCTCGGGTGCCTGTCACCACTCACCCAGCTGTTTGCCGTTGCAGACCCTTGCGTCTCTCCCTGAGGTGCCTGTGTTCTTTCCTCAGGACCTGCACAAAGGAAGGGCCCTGGTTAGTAGTCCACTCCCGTGCCCGCTCTGAGGGGGCTTTCCCCATACAAAGACCTTGTGCCACCGTGCCTCCTGTGCCTAGTACCTTCTCAATCTCGGCCTGCTCCTGCAGGGCCTCTGCCAGCTTGACTGCTGACTGCTTCTCCTGCAAAGCAACGGGGGCGCATTACAAGGGGCCCAGGTGGGCCTGGGGATCCGCAGTCAGTCTCCAGGGCACTGTGAGGCCAGCCAGGGCCCGGGAGGCAGGGACACTGGCATCCTTGGGAGCTGGCACCACACGCAGCAGCTCTGCCCACCTAAGCGGTGTTTTCATGTGGGTCACAGACCTGGTGGAGCTCCTTCAGGGCTGCATCTCCCTCTGCCTTCACCTCAGTCAGCTCTGCCTGGGAGAGAAGAGGCAGCGAGAGCATCTCAGTGGGGGCGGCTGGAGGAGCAGCATGAAACCAGCATGGGCTCAAGGCCCAATGCCCTGGCTGAGACTGGGCGTCCCCAAACCACACAGCTGCCCGCCCCCATCAGGGTGCCTGTCACACACGATGTCCCCAGACACCCGCGAGGGTTCCCCAACCCACTTTGCTCCCCCACAACCCTTCTGGGGAGCCTGCAGACCCACATCAGGGTCCCCCCGCCATTCCAGGCACCCTGCGGGTGCCCCAACATGCCCACCCCCAACCCTTCTGTCATGGTGCCTGTCAGACCCACAAGAGCAGCAGGCCTGGGGGCCAGGTGCGGAGCAGAGCATCTGCCTCACCTGGAGCTGCGTGAGGACTTCTCCGGTGCTCTCCAGCTGCTGGGAGCTCTGGGCATGCTGCGCTGCCAGGGTCAGGCGCTGCGGAGATGAGACAGGGGTGAGTGCCAACCGTGGGGTGCTCATGGGGCAGCCAGAGGTGTGTCCAAGCAGGTGTGGGCATGGGGGTCTCGGTACCTCAGTGGTGAGCTCCTGCAGGGTGGTGCGCAGCTCCTCTTTCTCCCTCTCCTGCAGGCATGGGGACAGTGGTGGAGAGCAGGGCTTGGAGCCCCCTCTGCACATGCCCGGGCATCGCCAACACCTACCAAGCGCCTGAGCTGCTCCCGCGTTGCAGCTGCCTCACTCTCGCTCTCCTTCAGGCAGCCCAAGAGGGCACCGAGCTCTTCCCTCAGCCCCACATGGGGCTCCTCAGGCACCTCCCCGGAGCACTGCAGCCTGCAGGATTGAGGGGATGGGAGACTGCTGAGTGCAGACCCCCAGGGCAGAGATGAGGCACCCAGGCAGGCAGGGAGTGCACAGAGCCCTCCAGGACTGCTGGCAGGGCCCCCCCACCTCCACCCAGCCCCGCAGGAAGCCCCATCAAGGGCCCAGGCGTGCAGGTGCTGCGCACAGCCCCCGCGACCTGAGTCTCAGCCCCAAGCAGCACGCAGCCATGCACACCCGTCTTCCAGCTGGCAGCTGGCTGCTCGCAGAAGCCCGCAAGCCTGCTCCAGCTCCAGCAGCTTCTCCAGCAGCTCCCGGCGTTCATCCTGGTGGCACTGCAAGGAGAGCTGCAAGTCCTCCAGCTCCATGGGGCCCAGCATGCACTGCAGGCCAAGGGGCCTCCAGCTCCTTTGGGCCAAATGAGCTTCACGCCCTCAGCCCGAGAGCACCCTTCCTCCAGGAGCCGCAGGCAGCTCTGTGGCCCAAGTGCCAAGGATGCTGATGTGCCCCACTGTGATGTCAGCCCACCTCACCTGAAGCTGACTGCCTGCCCCCACCCCACCCCACCTCGTCCCGCCCCAGGCTATTGTGACATGCCTGCTCTTCTCTGACCTCACTGCCCTTCTCTGACAGCACTGCTGTGCCTGCATGTGGCTGCTGGAGCACAAGGGGCAACTGAGGGTTGCACACGCCTCAGCCCCATCCAGCGCTGTCTACACACCGCCACCTAGACACCAAGCCGCAAGGCTGCACTACACCCCAGGCTTGCGCAGGGCTCTTCCAGAGGGCGCTGCAAGTTCCAGAGGGCTGTGCTAAGCACCGCCCGAGTCCCACCGCTATGTACGAAACGGCAGATGTGTCAGGGAACTACGAGAGGCCCATGAGGCAATCATGTTCCTAGCGGATATCTGCTCCTCCTGCAGGTCAACGCACAGCAGGGCCATGCATTGGTGTGGGCAAGACTGCTGGGCTTTGGGGGCTCAGACCGCCACCCTCATCCCCACCGAGATCGTCTCTGTCCTACCAGCTTCACAGCCACCATCTCCTGCACAAGTGATGCGGACAGCCTGGCTGCCTACTCTGTCTCCCACCTGTGGTGGGCACCGCAGGGGTCTGGGGACGAGCAGGGCAGGGACACAGGCATGCTCTGGGGCTGGCACCATGCCCAGCAGCTGTGGCCACCTAAGCTTTATTTTCATGTGGGTCACAGACCCGGGCAGTTTAATCTGGCAACGGGTGTCAAAGACAACAAGAAGGGCACAAGAGTCCTGGCCTTGGGATTCCTCGGGCAGCTTCCGCTGCCCAGCGACAGAGCAGACTGCCCTGAGCTGGCACCTGCAGAAACTGCTGATTTCTCGCCGGTTACTCTTTCTCATTCTTTCTCACCACATGCACACGCACACAATCCTCTGCTCTTCTCCAGGAAGGTCACTGCTGCACACAGAGGCTTTCCCCAGGGAAGTGCATCCATGCTGGCCTGACATCCATGCTGTTCCTGGACCCCCTGCCATGTGCTCCCTGCAACAGCCCCGTGTTTGTAGTGCCCCAGGTGAAGGGGTGACTTGCACTGGCAGTGATGGTGAGGGCAGGAAGCAGACCCAGCTGGAAGGGACTCACAAATACTCTGCCACCTTCCACTGGCTCTGTGGCTGAGGATGATACTTGAAAGGATCATGGGGCATTTCCAATGGCCTGAGGTGTGTTTGGGTGTGCAGCCAGATCCAGCCTGAAGCATTTCATTCAGCGTGACACAAATGACTCTCCAGTCTCTCTTCCTTGCGTCTCTTTGGTCCTCACTGCCTCCCCTGGGGTTGCAGAGCCCTGGCTTACCTGTGGATAGCTACATTTCACACTTTACCTTTGAGCGAGTTCAACTTGAAGGGTCTCTCTTTTTGTGAGGCTCCAAATCCTTACCCACCACTAGGCACATGGTGTCCCCGCAGACTCCCTGAGCTCTCCTGATGATGTCCAGATTCCCCTCCATAAGGCTGGGCATCTGCCATTAGCCCTGTTACATGTGGGACAGCCGCAGGCAGGTAACTGCAAGAAGACCATTCACCATCTCCACTGGCACTGGCCGCTGACCGACCAGTGAGCGCTAAATGCAGCCCTCACTCTTTGAGATCACGCTGCGGCTCTGATCTCGTCCTGCTGAGCCCAGGCAGAACCCAAACAAAGCAGCAGGCCTTTCAGAGCTGCAATCCCTTGGTCCTGCTCCTGACTCCAGCTTTGGAAGAAAAGCCCACCCTTTGGCACTTGGAATCAGCACCGACCATTTTATTACAGCGCTGCTGTTATGGAGGCCAGCTCCGGCCCAGAGGTGCACATTGTCTGGTCCTGAACACATAGACACAGCAGTACATGCAATGTTACAGTAGCATTTTGGCCTTATGCGCACACAAGAGCTCGAGAGGAAGGTCAGGAAATGACCGTAGCTCCAGGAAAGCAGCAGTTCAGACTCAACTACTGCGGTAAGGAAGTGCCTGCCATGGCAGTGAGGGGACTTTCCTGACAGGCACTAGGACTGTTCCTGCATGCTGTGGCTGGACTTTCCCTCTCTGCATCTCCTCTGCACACTGGTGCTGCTGCTTTGGCTCCAGAGACATGCTGCTCTTTGTGGGAGGGGAGAGCCCAGGCTGGAACTGCTGTTCTCCTCAAAGCCGCTCTGAGTACTGGTACGGTGCAGAAGGAAGGCATCAGAGCACAAGGACAGCTTGCTTCCTCCACCACAGAAGAGATGTGCCAGGACACACCCCTACTGTCAACAGAGGAGCTAAGGAATCCTAAAGGACATGTGGACCCTGGCATTCCTCATACCTTGCTCCTACCAGTCTTCCACATGTCTGAGCCTGATTCTGTCACCCTGAGCTCCCTCGGTATCAGTGCTACAACAAATACTGCCAGAGGGAAATTCTGCTCGTTCCAGTAAAGGCACCCAAGGCAGCTCCGAGGAACAGCCTCTGCAGATTCCTCCCTCTCCTGCTGACAGGGTAGCACTGACTCCTTGCTCACACAAGGCCTCTGGGTCAACTTCGAGAGGTAGATAGATGCCTGAGGAAAAGTGGAATGAATCCAAACATTTGTCTTTGAACGTGAATACAGGAGAAAGAAAGAAAGAGAGGGAGGGAGGGAGAGAAGGATGGAAGGAGAAAAGGAAGCAAGGAAGAGAGGAAAGGGGAGGAGACCTGGCCTCAAATACCCTGGGACTTATGAGTGGGAAGAGGAGGGCAGGTTATGGCTGCTGAAATAAAATTTGTGATATAAGTTTTCCCAGTGCATCTCTGACTTCCTCGTTCCTCATGCTGTAGATGAGAGTGTTCATTGCTGGAGGCACCACTGAGTACAGAACTGCCACCACCACATCCAGGGATGGGGAGGAGACAGAGTGGGGCTTCGCGTAGGCAAACACTGCACTTCTGATAAACAGGGAGACCACAGCAAGGTGAGGGAGGCATGTGGAAAAGGCTCTGTGCTGTCCCCGCCCAGAGGGGATCCTCAGAACAGCCTTGAAGAGCTGCACATAGAACAGAACAATGTAAAAAAAAAAAAAAAAAAACAAACCCAAAGCTAAGCAAAGACTAACCACAAGAACCCCACCTTCCCTGACGTAGGAGTCTGAGCTTTCCTGCTCAGACTTGCTCCTTGCTTGAGAAGCCGGGGAATTTCACGGAAAAACTGGTCCACAGCATTGGTATGAATGGTATTGAAAACGTATTAGCAGTGTGTACCGCAGCCTAGACAAAAGTGGTGCCCCAGGCAGCTGCTGCAGTTTTGATGCAAGCCCTCTTGCCCCTGAGTGTCTCAGAGCGCAGGGGTTGGCAGATGGCCGTAGAGCAGTCAAAGACCATAACTGTGAGAAGAGAATACCTGCGGAAAATGAGAAAAAGAGAAAGAAAGACTTGGGCAGCTCATCCCCAATGGGAAATGGCCTTCGTGTTGCACAGGGAACTGGCCGTGGACTTGGGGAGAGTGGAGAAGATGGAGCCAAGGTCCAGAATGGATAGATAGACTGAGGAGGAAGGAGTACACGGGTGTGCGGAGGAGGTGGTTGCAGACTGCAGCCATGATGATGAGGGCATTGCCCAGGAGGGCAGCCAGGTAGATGCCCAGGAGCAGTGAGAAGTGCAAGAGCTGCACTCGCACACGTCTGCAAATGCCAGGAGGGGGAACTCGGTCAAGGAGCTGCTGCTGGACATTTTCTCCTTCTGGGCATGGGGGACTGTCCAAGGAGGAAAAGGCATTACCAAGTTCCAGCAGGGTCCTCTGAGCAAAATCCATTCCATTTCTCACAGACACCCTCTACGTTTCCTTTCTCCTTACCAGCAGGGCCTTTGGTCAGCTCCTTTGACTGAGCTCTGGCTTATGCTGTTTGAGCGTGCCATAAGGAACAGGGGCCGCCCGCCCATCAATCCTCTTGTAGGGCAGGTATTTGGTGGGGGTTACTGGGACTGGATGCCCTGAGCTGAGTGAAGGGGATTTGGTCTAGTGAGCCAGTGGGAATACTCTCCATTTACTTCCGAGAGATGAAAATAGCACCCAGACCAACTGCCAGGCTCTTCTCTGTGTGACTGCATCTTCACTGGGGAGACAAGTCAGTCCTCAAACAAAACACTTCTCTGCTCTGGAAGTTTCTTTTGGCTCCACCGAACACAAAGTGAGTCCAATCCACCAGCTCACATGGGCATGTCTCCCCTCTGCCTGCTCCGTACAGCTCTCAAAGCCCCAAATGTCCCCGAGAGGTGCTTCTAGTAAGGAGCCCTAGTAATGAGCCATCTCGTAATGAGCGATCGTGGGCAGGTTGAACCGTGTGAAAAGTGGGCTGAAATCTCCAGTGTGGGCTTGCGAAAAGGTAAGACTGGGGAAACAAATGGGGTTCATAAGGGAGACGTCTTGATATGACAACAGGGAAGGAGGAGTGTGTGCAACAAATGCCCAGCTTCCGCGTGCCAGGAACTGGCAGATGAACCTAAGTGTCCTGTACATTAGTCCTGAATATGGACATTTCAGGGTATTATGCCAAAAGAGAGGGGCTAGGAAAAGCACTAGCTCTGTTCGGAAATAGGAGGAGGAGAAAGAGTAATTTGGGCACCAACACAACTGCCGGCTTGGAAGGAGTGCTCTGCACAGACTGACAAGAGAGGGGCAAGTTTCAGCACTCTCAGCCTTGACGCTTGTCCCCGATCTGCAGCAAGGAGTAAGACCTTGTTTCCCCTGGACAGCAAACTTGCTTTGTGTTCTTGCTGTTCAGTTCCTCTAGCATGGAGCAACTAGGACCCTGCAGGGTCCTGGCAGTGTGTCTGGCTCCCGGGCACACAGCTGTGTGGATCTGCAGAAATGGAGCAGCAAGGTCAGGCTGCTCAGGGAGTGCTGGAGGCCTGGGGTGGGGGTGGCATCCAAGGATTTCCTGAACATCTCTGCCAGCACAGCCCCCAGGGCCCACGAACAGCAGCACTGCCCCAGATGTCTTCTGCTGCCTGCTATGACACATGGTCACTGTGGCTGCCTGGTGAAGGCTGGCTCCAGAGGATGATTAAAGGGTCATGGTCAGAGTCTGGAAGGAGTTTCCCTCCGCAGCCAAACAAGGGGAGGAGGCAGAGGGTGATTTCCTCCTCAGCGCAGGTGATGACACCACTGTCACACATCTAATGGGAGGAAAGATCAAGCCCCTTACTCTGCCTGCCCCTCCATTACCTGCTGCTGTCCCCAGGTCAGACTGCAGCTTTGCCATGAAGCCCTCTGAAGAGGAGCCTGGAGAAAGGAGGAGCGGAGGGGAGACCGCAGAGCAGGGACTTGTGGGGAGGAAGGCATGTGACTCATTCTGCTGCCGAGGGACAAAGGCAGTGTCCAAACGCCTTGCAGAGCTGTCCCAGGACAGTCGCTGCCCTCACCCCCTTGCTTACAACGCAGGGGTGTAGAAGGGGGCAGGCAGAGAAGAGCTGTCCCCAGGGCTGGTATGGGCAGAGCTGGTGAGGAGGAAGCTTCTCTCCTGAGTCCAGGATTGGGCTGCTCTCGCCACAGACTCTGCAGCCCCAGCATTGCAGCGACTGCTGGCCTGCCTACTGCATGCCTCCAGCCCTGTGTCACAGTGGGAGCGGGCCCTTCTGATGGGCTACTTTTCAGCGGTGACCCACACCAACCTGAGGGACCAAACCTTGCCTACTTCTCCCACATCGGACTGCAATGGAGATTACACGGCCTCAGAGAAGGCGCCCAACATCTCCCAGAGCTTGGGAACAGAGGGCAGGGTTGGCACAGGGGCACCAAGGCAGAAGACATCACCCCTGATGTGATCGTCCAGCCCTTGGCCTCCGGCTTATGAGGTACATAACTCTGTCCCTTCAGAGGCATCCCCTCAGGACCCTGTAGGCCCCTGAGTCAGATGCCTGGTGCTGCTCACAGAGCAGCTCCCAGGGTTCCTGTCCCCTGTGGAACTTCCCCTTCTCCGCCAGATGGGTCCGCAACATGATCTATACCATGCCATGGCAGGGGGGCTGAGCTGGACGGACAGAAGAGCCGGGAGAACTCACACCTGGAAACAGAGATGAGATGACCTGGGCCTCTGCTCCTCCTGCCATCTCTCCTGCCCCACAGCCTCACTCTTCAGTGCCGTTCATAACTCTAGCAGCAGTGTTTCCTCCAAATGCTCCCCTCTGCTCCCAGTCTCACCCAGGCCCTTTCTGCGATTTCTGTCTTCATCCCATCACTAACTCCTCCCTCAATCCCTCTCTCTCTACATGTCTTCTTGCTGAAATCCCACAGACAATTAATGGGGGGGGGTGGTGGCGGGGGTGGTGCCGAATGGGACAGGAGGTAGCACACACACTCACCCCTCACCCGCCAGCTCTGTCTATGCCCCCTGAGGGAAATTTTTACCGGTAAAAACCCAGGCAAAGAAAGCACTGAGGGCCTCTGCCTTCTCGGTGTGGTTCAATATACCGAATTATTGACAGATTTCACCTTTCCGTTTTTCATTTCTTTGCAGCAAAAAAGAGTCTACTCAACTTTACGTACTGCGTTTACGAGGAATCTGGGAAAAACTTGTTCTCCCTTTTCATCTCCTTTCTGAAGGCTGGTTTCAAAGCTAGAAGTCGTGAATGAATACCTTGCTTTCGGAAAAGATCTGAAGCATGGAGTGTTTGAGGTAGAGTAATGCATACGACAGGAAGAGTTGAAAGTCACTGAACACAGCATCACTCGTTCAGCACGCTTCCAGGTAACTACAGGTCACATTTCATTTCCCAGGAAGAGCAGAGCAGGGTGTTAGAGTGTTTCTTGGCCAGGGTAAGTGAGCAGAGCAGGGTGTTAGAGTGCTTCTTGGCCAGGGTAAGTCTTTGCTAGAGGCAGGTAAGTCTACTGACAGACATATTAACAAGTAATGGCAACTTTTAAGCTACAGTTGAAAAACGGAGTTTGGACAATCATAGCATCGCACTGGCACCAGCCGTCAGTGCTGTATCAGCCACCTGAAATTCCTTGACCAAGTCAGTCTCTTTCCAAGGAAAAATCACAGACTGAGGAGTCGGGGTTCTCAGTTGTCCTTTATATTGTTAAAGAGAGGGCGAGCTTAGTGGCAAGTATTCAGCAGGCAAACATCCCCCACAGCAAGGTGTAGTCGCGGCTGGACACACAGTGTGCCTGCACATGCCATTCCAGATGTGCGCAGTGGTGCCCCCGGAAAAGGGTGGTGCTGTACAGTCGGATGTTTGCCTGTCTGCACGGCGCCCAGTCTTCCTGTCGCTCTCTACCCCACACGGTGCAAGGCCAGGCGTATCAGAAGGGTGGCGGCCGTGCTGGGCAGCTCCCAAAGGCGGACGCCAGCCTGCACGGCAGGTCCCAGCTGACGCTGTCGCTCTTGAGCAGGACCAGGCAGAGCAGCAACACCAGCTGCAGGCAGGCAAGGAGCAGAAACTGCCTCCTGCAGGCCAGGAGAAGATTAAGACACAGGACGGGAAAAATCTGCCTCATCTCTTTCCAGACATCATCTGCAGACACCGCCAGGCCAGCACTGGCACCCTGCATCATGCTGGCCACACCACCCCCTGCCCCGCTCCTGGGCCTCAGGTTAAGGGCCCCGGCAGCTCAGATCTGCTCTTCATCTCCCTGCTGGGCCCACAAACAAGCACCACCCCACAACCCAGGCAAAAGGGATCCTGAGCAATGTCAGTGCTGAGAAGTTAAAAGCTGACGGATGCCTTGGGACCACTAGCCCGGACATCCCACCACCCACAAATAAGCCCTGGCACGCCGAGCCCCACAGGGCAACTCACTGCAGCCAGAAACTGATCCCACGCCTCTTTGCCACCAGCTGCTCCTCCTGCAGGTCAATGCACAGCAGGGACATGCATTGGTGTGGGCAAGACTGTTGGGCCTTGGGGGCTCAGACCCCCACCCTCATCCCCACTGATATCAGCGCCCCCAAAGCCGATGGCTACCCTGCAGACCCTCTCTTCCCCAAGTCTCGCATCGGGCTTCTCTGACCTACCAGCTTCACAGCCACCATCTCCTGCATAAGGGACGTGGACAGCCTGGCGGCCTGCTCCGTCTTCCGCCTGTTGTGGGCACCGCAGGTGTTTGGGCTGTGAGGAGAGAGCTCGCTCAGCACTGGGACCGCCACATGGCGAACAGGGAGCCAAGGTGCTGGGCAGGCTCTGCTGGGGCTGAGGCAAGGCGCCGCAGGGTGCCAGCATTGAAAAGACCCTGCCCTCTACTCCCTTCCCGCCTCAGGCTCCAAGGGCATTTAGGAGAGGCTTGGAGCTCTTCAGAGCTGCTTCAAAGAGCCAAGCGGCATTTGGGGATTTTTTTTTTTTTTTTTTTTCATGAGCTGCTTTGCAAAAGGCAACGGGCTCTTCAGAGAAGGGAAGGGAAAGCTGAAAGGTGTCCTAGAGCCACTTAGGGCTGCGCAGAGCTGCTCAGCACTCCTTAAAGGATTTTAGAGCTTGCGCGAGTGGTCGACTGCCGTTTAGAGGTGGTTTGAAGCCGTGCAGGCAGTTGGGAGTGCTCCAGAGGCATTCTAGTGGGCTTGGGAGCAGCTTAGATGTCATCAGAGGAGTATTAGATCAGCGGCTCTGTTGTCCAACGTTGGCACAGACCTTGCCAAGCCGGCCCTGGGGACACAGATCCCTGGGAGCTGCACAGAGCTCCACCCCCACAGGTTGGGCTCGGGTGCCTGTCACCACTCACCCAGCTGTTTGCCGTTGCAGACCCTTGCGTCTCTCCCTGAGGTGCCTGTGTTCTTTCCTCAGGACCTGCACAAAGGAAGGGCCCTGGTTAGTAGTCCACTCCCGTGCCCGCTCTGAGGGGGCTTTCCCCATACAAAGACCTTGTGCCACCGTGCCTCCTGTGCCTAGTACCTTCTCAATCTCGGCCTGCTCCTGCAGGGCCTCTGCCAGCTTGACTGCTGACTGCTTCTCCTGCAAAGCAACGGGGGCGCATTACAAGGGGCCCAGGTGGGCCTGGGGATCCGCAGTCAGTCTCCAGGGCACTGTGAGGCCAGCCAGGGCCCGGGAGGCAGGGACACTGGCATCCTTGGGAGCTGGCACCACACGCAGCAGCTCTGCCCACCTAAGCGGTGTTTTCATGTGGGTCACAGACCTGGTGGAGCTCCTTCAGGGCTGCATCTCCCTCTGCCTTCACCTCAGTCAGCTCTGCCTGGGAGAGAAGAGGCAGCGAGAGCATCTCAGTGGGGGCGGCTGGAGGAGCAGCATGAAACCAGCATGGGCTCAAGGCCCAATGCCCTGGCTGAGACTGGGCGTCCCCAAACCACACAGCTGCCCGCCCCCATCAGGGTGCCTGTCACACACGATGTCCCCAGACACCCGCGAGGGTTCCCCAACCCACTTTGCTCCCCCACAACCCTTCTGGGGAGCCTGCAGACCCACATCAGGGTCCCCCCGCCATTCCAGGCACCCTGCGGGTGCCCCAACATGCCCACCCCCAACCCTTCTGTCATGGTGCCTGTCAGACCCACAAGAGCAGCAGGCCTGGGGGCCAGGTGCGGAGCAGAGCATCTGCCTCACCTGGAGCTGCGTGAGGACTTCTCCGGTGCTCTCCAGCTGCTGGGAGCTCTGGGCATGCTGCGCTGCCAGGGTCAGGCGCTGCGGAGATGAGACAGGGGTGAGTGCCAACCGTGGGGTGCTCATGGGGCAGCCAGAGGTGTGTCCAAGCAGGTGTGGGCATGGGGGTCTCGGTACCTCAGTGGTGAGCTCCTGCAGGGTGGTGCGCAGCTCCTCTTTCTCCCTCTCCTGCAGGCATGGGGACAGTGGTGGAGAGCAGGGCTTGGAGCCCCCTCTGCACATGCCCGGGCATCGCCAACACCTACCAAGCGCCTGAGCTGCTCCCGCGTTGCAGCTGCCTCACTCTCGCTCTCCTTCAGGCAGCCCAAGAGGGCACCGAGCTCTTCCCTCAGCCCCACATGGGGCTCCTCAGGCACCTCCCCGGAGCACTGCAGCCTGCAGGATTGAGGGGATGGGAGACTGCTGAGTGCAGACCCCCAGGGCAGAGATGAGGCACCCAGGCAGGCAGGGAGTGCACAGAGCCCTCCAGGACTGCTGGCAGGGCCCCCCCACCTCCACCCAGCCCCGCAGGAAGCCCCATCAAGGGCCCAGGCGTGCAGGTGCTGCGCACAGCCCCCGCGACCTGAGTCTCAGCCCCAAGCAGCACGCAGCCATGCACACCCGTCTTCCAGCTGGCAGCTGGCTGCTCGCAGAAGCCCGCAAGCCTGCTCCAGCTCCAGCAGCTTCTCCAGCAGCTCCCGGCGTTCATCCTGGTGGCACTGCAAGGAGAGCTGCAAGTCCTCCAGCTCCATGGGGCCCAGCATGCACTGCAGGCCAAGGGGCCTCCAGCTCCTTTGGGCCAAATGAGCTTCACGCCCTCAGCCCGAGAGCACCCTTCCTCCAGGAGCCGCAGGCAGCTCTGTGGCCCAAGTGCCAAGGATGCTGATGTGCCCCACTGTGATGTCAGCCCACCTCACCTGAAGCTGACTGCCTGCCCCCACCCCACCCCACCTCGTCCCGCCCCAGGCTATTGTGACATGCCTGCTCTTCTCTGACCTCACTGCCCTTCTCTGACAGCACTGCTGTGCCTGCATGTGGCTGCTGGAGCACAAGGGGCAACTGAGGGTTGCACACGCCTCAGCCCCATCCAGCGCTGTCTACACACCGCCACCTAGACACCAAGCCGCAAGGCTGCACTACACCCCAGGCTTGCGCAGGGCTCTTCCAGAGGGCGCTGCAAGTTCCAGAGGGCTGTGCTAAGCACCGCCCGAGTCCCACCGCTATGTACGAAACGGCAGATGTGTCAGGGAACTACGAGAGGCCCATGAGGCAATCATGTTCCTAGCGGATATCTGCTCCTCCTGCAGGTCAACGCACAGCAGGGCCATGCATTGGTGTGGGCAAGACTGCTGGGCTTTGGGGGCTCAGACCGCCACCCTCATCCCCACCGAGATCGTCTCTGTCCTACCAGCTTCACAGCCACCATCTCCTGCACAAGTGATGCGGACAGCCTGGCTGCCTACTCTGTCTCCCACCTGTGGTGGGCACCGCAGGGGTCTGGGGACGAGCAGGGCAGGGACACAGGCATGCTCTGGGGCTGGCACCATGCCCAGCAGCTGTGGCCACCTAAGCTTTATTTTCATGTGGGTCACAGACCCGGGCAGTTTAATCTGGCAACGGGTGTCAAAGACAACAAGAAGGGCACAAGAGTCCTGGCCTTGGGATTCCTCGGGCAGCTTCCGCTGCCCAGCGACAGAGCAGACTGCCCTGAGCTGGCACCTGCAGAAACTGCTGATTTCTCGCCGGTTACTCTTTCTCATTCTTTCTCACCACATGCACACGCACACAATCCTCTGCTCTTCTCCAGGAAGGTCACTGCTGCACACAGAGGCTTTCCCCAGGGAAGTGCATCCATGCTGGCCTGACATCCATGCTGTTCCTGGACCCCCTGCCATGTGCTCCCTGCAACAGCCCCGTGTTTGTAGTGCCCCAGGTGAAGGGGTGACTTGCACTGGCAGTGATGGTGAGGGCAGGAAGCAGACCCAGCTGGAAGGGACTCACAAATACTCTGCCACCTTCCACTGGCTCTGTGGCTGAGGATGATACTTGAAAGGATCATGGGGCATTTCCAATGGCCTGAGGTGTGTTTGGGTGTGCAGCCAGATCCAGCCTGAAGCATTTCATTCAGCGTGACACAAATGACTCTCCAGTCTCTCTTCCTTGCGTCTCTTTGGTCCTCACTGCCTCCCCTGGGGTTGCAGAGCCCTGGCTTACCTGTGGATAGCTACATTTCACACTTTACCTTTGAGCGAGTTCAACTTGAAGGGTCTCTCTTTTTGTGAGGCTCCAAATCCTTACCCACCACTAGGCACATGGTGTCCCCGCAGACTCCCTGAGCTCTCCTGATGATGTCCAGATTCCCCTCCATAAGGCTGGGCATCTGCCATTAGCCCTGTTACATGTGGGACAGCCGCAGGCAGGTAACTGCAAGAAGACCATTCACCATCTCCACTGGCACTGGCCGCTGACCGACCAGTGAGCGCTAAATGCAGCCCTCACTCTTTGAGATCACGCTGCGGCTCTGATCTCGTCCTGCTGAGCCCAGGCAGAACCCAAACAAAGCAGCAGGCCTTTCAGAGCTGCAATCCCTTGGTCCTGCTCCTGACTCCAGCTTTGGAAGAAAAGCCCACCCTTTGGCACTTGGAATCAGCACCGACCATTTTATTACAGCGCTGCTGTTATGGAGGCCAGCTCCGGCCCAGAGGTGCACATTGTCTGGTCCTGAACACATAGACACAGCAGTACATGCAATGTTACAGTAGCATTTTGGCCTTATGCGCACACAAGAGCTCGAGAGGAAGGTCAGGAAATGACCGTAGCTCCAGGAAAGCAGCAGTTCAGACTCAACTACTGCGGTAAGGAAGTGCCTGCCATGGCAGTGAGGGGACTTTCCTGACAGGCACTAGGACTGTTCCTGCATGCTGTGGCTGGACTTTCCCTCTCTGCATCTCCTCTGCACACTGGTGCTGCTGCTTTGGCTCCAGAGACATGCTGCTCTTTGTGGGAGGGGAGAGCCCAGGCTGGAACTGCTGTTCTCCTCAAAGCCGCTCTGAGTACTGGTACGGTGCAGAAGGAAGGCATCAGAGCACAAGGACAGCTTGCTTCCTCCACCACAGAAGAGATGTGCCAGGACACACCCCTACTGTCAACAGAGGAGCTAAGGAATCCTAAAGGACATGTGGACCCTGGCATTCCTCATACCTTGCTCCTACCAGTCTTCCACATGTCTGAGCCTGATTCTGTCACCCTGAGCTCCCTCGGTATCAGTGCTACAACAAATACTGCCAGAGGGAAATTCTGCTCGTTCCAGTAAAGGCACCCAAGGCAGCTCCGAGGAACAGCCTCTGCAGATTCCTCCCTCTCCTGCTGACAGGGTAGCACTGACTCCTTGCTCACACAAGGCCTCTGGGTCAACTTCGAGAGGTAGATAGATGCCTGAGGAAAAGTGGAATGAATCCAAACATTTGTCTTTGAACGTGAATACAGGAGAAAGAAAGAAAGAGAGGGAGGGAGGGAGAGAAGGATGGAAGGAGAAAAGGAAGCAAGGAAGAGAGGAAAGGGGAGGAGACCTGGCCTCAAATACCCTGGGACTTATGAGTGGGAAGAGGAGGGCAGGTTATGGCTGCTGAAATAAAATTTGTGATATAAGTTTTCCCAGTGCATCTCTGACTTCCTCGTTCCTCATGCTGTAGATGAGAGTGTTCATTGCTGGAGGCACCACTGAGTACAGAACTGCCACCACCACATCCAGGGATGGGGAGGAGACAGAGTGGGGCTTCGCGTAGGCAAACACTGCACTTCTGATAAACAGGGAGACCACAGCAAGGTGAGGGAGGCATGTGGAAAAGGCTCTGTGCTGTCCCCGCCCAGAGGGGATCCTCAGAACAGCCTTGAAGAGCTGCACATAGAACAGAACAATGTAAAAAAAAAAAAAAAAAAACAAACCCAAAGCTAAGCAAAGACTAACCACAAGAACCCCACCTTCCCTGACGTAGGAGTCTGAGCTTTCCTGCTCAGACTTGCTCCTTGCTTGAGAAGCCGGGGAATTTCACGGAAAAACTGGTCCACAGCATTGGTATGATGGTATTGAAAACGTATTAGCAGTGTGTACCGCAGCCTAGACAAAAGTGGTGCCCCAGGCAGCTGCTGCAGTTTTGATGCAAGCCCTCTTGCCCTGAGTGTCTCAGAGCGCAGGGGTTGGCAGATGGCCGTAGAGCAGTCAAAGACCATAACTGTGAGAAGAGAATACCTGCGGAAAATGAGAAAAAGAGAAAGAAAGACTTGGCAGCTCATCCCCAATGGGAAATGGCCTTCGTGTTGCACAGGGAACTGGCCGTGGACTTGGGGAGAGTGGAGAAGATGGAGCCAAGGTCCAGAATGGATAGATAGACTGAGGAGGAAGGAGTACACGGGTGTGCGGAGGAGGTGGTTGCAGACTGCAGCCATGATGATGAGGGCATTGCCCAGGAGGGCAGCCAGGTAGATGCCCAGGAGCAGTGAGAAGTGCAAGAGCTGCACTCGCACACGTCTGCAAATGCCAGGAGGGGGAACTCGGTCAAGGAGCTGCTGCTGGACATTTTCTCCTTCTGGGCATGGGGGACTGTCCAAGGAGGAAAAGGCATTACCAAGTTCCAGCAGGGTCCTCTGAGCAAAATCCATTCCATTTCTCACAGACACCCTCTACGTTTCCTTTCTCCTTACCAGCAGGGCCTTTGGTCAGCTCCTTTGACTGAGCTCTGGCTTATGCTGTTTGAGCGTGCCATAAGGAACAGGGGCCGCCCGCCCATCAATCCTCTTGTAGGGCAGGTATTTGGTGGGGGTTACTGGACTGGATGCCCTGAGCTGAGTGAAGGGGATTTGGTCTAGTGAGCCAGTGGGAATACTCTCCATTTACTTCCGAGAGATGAAAATAGCACCCAGACCAACTGCCAGGCTCTTCTCTGTGTGACTGCATCTTCACTGGGGAGACAAGTCAGTCCTCAAACAAAACACTTCTCTGCTCTGGAAGTTTCTTTTGGCTCCACCGAACACAAAGTGAGTCCAATCCACCAGCTCACATGGGCATGTCTCCCCTCTGCCTGCTCCGTACAGCTCTCAAAGCCCCAAATGTCCCCGAGAGGTGCTTCTAGTAAGGAGCCCTAGTAATGAGCCATCTCGTAATGAGCGATCGTGGGCAGGTTGAACCGTGTGAAAAGTGGGCTGAAATCTCCAGTGTGGGCTTGCGAAAAGGA